>NC_137890.1:188276396-189000441 GCF_963455335.1 Martes martes
ATTATTCACTAACGGCAGAACTGGGTATGTAGGAAATCCAAAAGAATCTATAAGAGTAAGTTAATTCAGTAAAACTGTCATATTAAGGACAATAACCCAAAACCAATTTTATTTCTAGACACTAGCAATAATTATAAAATGAAATTAGAAAACAGTATCATTTATCATACCAATAGCTAGAAATAAACCTAACAAAAGATGTGTAAGACGTTTACATAAATAAAAGATCACATATTACTGAGAAATGAAAAGACCTAAATAAATGAATGGCTCTATCGTGTTCATGACTGGATGTGATACAGATCCAATGTAGTATCAATCAAAATCCCAGAAGAAACTGAAAATTGGTGAGGCATTTTTAATACTTATGTGGAAAAAGTAAAGTCTAAGAACGGTCAAGACTTCACGAAGAATAAGAGAGGAGCACTTACTCTACCAGCTACTAAAGTAGCTGTGGTATTTAGTGGAAGAACAAACAAATGTACCAAAGAAACAAAACAAAGTCTAAAAATAGTAAAGATGTGGGGCACCTGGGCGGCTCAGTCAGTTAAGCGGCTGCCTTCAGTTCAGGTCATGGTCCCAGGGTCTTGGACTCGAGTCCTGAGTCAGGCTCCCTGCTCAGTGGGGGGTCTGCTTGCCCTCTCCCTCTGCCTATTGCTCTGCCTACTTGTACTCTCTCTGTCACATAAATAAAAAACTTAAAAATGAATGAATGAATGAATGAATGAGTAAATAAATAGTAAAGATTCTCTTTTCCCTGGTGCCTGGTCAATCTGTTTTACATTTGGAAGAAAAAATAAATAAATAAAACTTGGCCCCTACCTCACATCATATATAAAAATCAATTCAGACACTTGTAAACCTAAAAAGCAACAAATGTTAAAGCAATCAAGTGTCCAGAACTGTGCCATTCAATATGGTAGCCACTACCCACATATCGCTGCTTAAATTTAAACTAACTACATTTAAAATTCAGCTTCTCAATCACCTCAGCTAAACTGTAAACACTCAATAGACACTTTCAGCTCATGGGTACTACACTGAACAGTGTAGATATAGAACATGTCCATCATCACAGAAAGTTCTACTGGACAGCACACTTCTAGAATATAGAAATGCAAGTGAGTCAATTAATTTTAAAATGTTCTAGAATAAACAGGTCAAAGTCATTTCCATGTTGTATTTTATTTAACTCACTATAAATGCAAAATATTATCATTTCAACATGTAATAAATATAAAAGACATAAAAACCTAGATTTTTACATTCTTTTTTAATACTATGTCGTTGAAATCCAGCATGTATTTTACGCTTACAGAACATCCTAATTCCAACTAACCACACTTCAAGTGCTAAATATACCACACGTGGCTGATACCTACTATACGGAAAAGTGTAGATCTGGAAGATTTGGGAGACTAGCTTCAAGACATTCAAAACCAAACATAAAAAACATTATAAAGGGGAACGGATAAAGAATACTCCAATTAAAATTAAGGAATTTCTGTTCTTCAGAAGATATCAATAAGAGATTAAAAAGACACAGGGCACCTGGGTGGCTCAGTCGGTTGTGTGTCTAACTCTTGGTTTCAGCTCAGGCCATGACCTTGAGGTTATGAGATGGAGCCCTGTCTTGGGCTCTGGGCTCAGCAGGGAGTCTGCTTCCCCTCTTCTTCTGCTTCCCCCTACCAATCAATCACACACTAATTTTTTTTTTTTTTTTTAACAGAAGGGCAAGCCACGGGTCTTTAAAACAAAAATGGGGTAGGTGGGGGTGCCTCAGGTAAAGCATATGACTCTTGATACTGGGGTTGTAGGTTCAAGCCCCATGTTGGATGCAGAGATTACTTAAAAATAAAATCTTAAAAAAAAAAACCAGCAAGCCACAGACTGAGAAAAGATTACCACATTACCAGTCAAAAATGTATAAGGAATTTCTAAAAGGGAAAATGAAAATTATGAGACAATTCAATGGAGAAATGGGCAGAAGTCTGACCAGGCACTTTGTAAGAGAACAGCCAAATTACTAAACATATGAAGAGTCTCAACTTCAATAGTTATCAGAGAAATATACATTAAAATCACAGGTACTACTATATACCCACCAGAATGAACAAAATACAAAAGATGTAGGTTAAGAATATGGAGTTAACTCAAATTTGAATGCACTACTGGTGGGAATGACCATACATTGGTCTCTTTTGGAAAAATGTTTGACAGGATCTTCCAGAAGTTGAACATAAGCATCTCCACTCACAAAGCAATTCTAATCATGGGTATATGTTCCACAGAAATGCATGCAGACTGACACCAACAGACAAGAACATGAAAATTAGCAGAATCAGCATTCATCACAGCTTAAGACAGAAAAAATGGACAAATAGAGTAATCTTGTACTGGAATACAACACAGGAATGAAAACGAAACTATGGCTTCACACATCAACACAAATAAATCTCACAGACTGTGCAAAAGATGGCAAACACTAAAGTGCACACCAGACACAAAGCATATAATAAGCCATATGTATTTATGTAAAGTTAAAAATGGGTAAAACTAAACCAAAATAACAATGACTTTTTTAAAAAAGATTTTATTTTTAAGTAAGCTCTATACCCGACATGGGGCTTGAACTCCCAACCCCAAGATCAAGAGTCACATGCTCTTTCAACTAAGCCAGCCAGGCACCCCAATGATGACTTTTTGAAAGGAAGGTAGAGGGTAATAATTGCAATTGGAAAGTGAAGTAACATTCTCTTTTTCTGAGTAACAGTTATAGAAATATGCCTACTTTGTGATAATTCATTGTGTTTTACTGTGTATTTTCTATACACATACTGTATTTCAATGAAAAAGCTATTTTTTAATTTCCTTAAAAACTTATTTGAGAAAAAGAGAGCATGTGCATGAGAGAGAGCACAAGCACACGCAGGGGGAAGGGGCAGAGGGAGAGGAAGAAGCAGACGCCCCGCTGAGCAGGTAGCCAGACTGACTTGATCCCAGGATGCTGAACCGAATGAGCCACCAAAGGTTAGAAATAAAATTTGGGGGGCGCCTGGGTGGCTCAGTCGTTAAGCATCTGCCTTCGACTCAGGTCATGATCTCAGGGTCCTGGGATCGAGCCCCATATCGGGCTCCCTGCTCTGCAGAAGCCTGCTTCTCCCTCTCCCACTCCCCCTGCTTATGTTCCCTCTCTTGCTCTCTCTCTCTGTCAAATCAATAAATAAAATCTTGAATATAAAAATAACAAAATAATGTAAAATTTTCTTCACTGAAAACCAGTTAGAAAATGTAATTAAAAATTATAAGACTTCTAGAAATAAACAGAAGACCATTAGAAAAAGAAATGTGTAAGATTACTGAAGGACAGTAAAGATCGATGACAAAAACTAGAGAGATACCACCTACGTGGGGGAGACAGAAGGTTCATAAAGTCTTCCCAAATGTACAAATTTAATTCAGTGTCAATTAAAATCCTAGTAGCTAGCTGTTTTTGGTAAGATTGCAAAAGCTGATCCAAAAATTCTTATGAAGAGCAAAAGCCCAAAGACAACAAAACAATCTGAAAGCTTAGCAGGGTCACAAAGACTTTCTTATTTATAAAGTTACACTCGCTAAGATAACACCGACCCGGCCACAGGAACAGACAAAATGCGCAAGAGAACAGGAGAGATTTCAGAAAGAAAATCAGTGATACTGACTGTGAAGCAGCAGCTCTTCCTCCCGCCGTACACAAAAGTCACCTCCGAAAGACTAAACGTGAAGAGTAAAATTCTTTACAAGTTTTAGAAGAAAACTCAGGAGAACGTTAAGACTTTAGGGAAAGATTTTTCAGGTAAGACACAGACGCCACAAACCTTAAAAGAAAACTTTGATCATATTAAATTCTTTAAGTATTACTCTACAGTAAAGACCACCACAGACAAAGCATATGGCAAGCCACAAACCAGAAATCTTTGCAATGAGCATATGTAAACAATGCATATTAAAGACCAGTACCCAGAACATATAAAACATACTTAATCGATACGGAAGAAACTCCAATACTGCACAGATAGCTACACAGATGATCTAAAGAGGACAGGGGCCCTTGGGTGGCTCGGTCAGTGGGCACCCAACTCCTGTATGGCTCAGGGTTTTGAGATTGTGCTCCACTCCCAGTGGGGAGTCTGCTTCTCTCTCTCCCTTTGCCCCTCCCACTGCTCGAGGGCTCTCCCTCTCTAAAATAACAAATCAATCTTAGGGGGGAAAAAAGAGGACAGCTTGTTGAAAAAATAACATAATTACTAACACAGATAATGCACCAAGACATTAACAGACGAAAATATCTGGCAAATGGGTTAAGCAAAGATCTAATGTAGAGAAGTAGAAACTACTATACACCGCTGATGGGAGTGTGTACTACAGGTACAATCATTTTGGGAAGCAATTTGACATCTACTAAGGGTGAACATACTCTATAGCCCTAAATTTCCACTTCTATCAATAGAGAAACTTTTGCCCTCAGACACAGGAGACAAAGGCAAGAATCTTTATTGCAGTACTGTTTTTTGTTTTTTTCTTAAATGTTAACTATCTTGTAACAGGATACTTTGACTGTAAATAACAAGACACTAGAAGAATATTTCACATAAAAAAAAAAGTTGGAAGAAATGGATGGTTCCAGGATAACAACATGATCAAAAACCCAAGCCCCTAGATTTGTCCCCTCGAGAGGATCTGTTGTTGCTACAACCATTCCATCGCTACACAACTAAATCCAAAGCTGGAGAACTTATCTTCATTCCTCTTTAATAAAAATAAAAATAGTAATAATAATAACTATTATTTATTTGAGAGTGAGCGAGAAAGAAAGAAGAGAGAGAGGCACGGGGGGGAGGGCCAGAGGGAGGAGAGGGAGATGCAGACTCCCCACTGAGCAGGGAGCCTGATATGGGGCTCAATCCCAGGACCCTGGGATCATGACCCGAGCAAAAGGCAGACGCTTAACCGAGCCCCCCAGGCGCCCCTCTTCATGCCTCTTTTTACCCAGGGAGAAGAGTCTTTCCCTAAAGTCTCTCCCAGATTTCTCTTTACATATATTAAGAGCAGAACTGTACTACATACTCATGCCAAAACCCATCACTGGTAAAGGAAGAAATTTTGTGACTGGCTTAGACAAAGATATTCATTCTCCTGGGAATGGAAGGAAGCGATCTCTCCTCCATACGAGAGAGGAAGTACTCAAAGAACACGTGGGGCTTAACAGCAAGGACAAATGAGGAAAGGAAGCAGCGAGGTAAAATCCCTTATTTCCAAGGAATGACAATCAATTATGTAATAATTAGTGCCCGTCACAAACCTACATGCCCATCAATGGAAGAATGGATAAAATAAATGTGGTATATTTATGTAATCAAAAATTACACTACAGTTATAACTATGCAACATTGAGAGAATATATAACATGCACAGAGCTAAGAAACAATTTAAAAAGCACAAAAAAGACCCACGTCCTATCATTTAAACACCATTAAGAATATGCAAAACATTTTACTTTGGGGACATATATACAGACAGGCAGCAAGAACGTAATGTGGGGACGGTTACATTCTGGAATGGTTACTTTTCAGGAAGAGGAGAGTCAGATGGCAGAGGATGGCAGACACACGTAGCTGCATCTGCAGTGTTTTATTTCCTAAAAAGAGGGGGTTCTGAGGTACTGCGACGAAACAGTATTTGTTAGAGGAGCATACTGGAATTCCGGTTAGGTTCTTCCAAGTGCTCTTCTTTAATTTTGAGGAGATATCACATAACCTCTGTCCGTGATTCATCAGAGCACGGCTGTAGGGGCAGCAGCAGCAGCATCAGTCCCCTTGGAACCTGTTAGAAATATAAATCCTTGCAGCCCACCCAGACCTAGTAACTCAGTAACTCTGGCAGCAGAGCCTGGCAGTGTTTTATCGAGTCTCTGAGTCAGACAGCCAATGTCTGAGAACTACAATCAATACAAATAAATCAAACACTCCCATTTATTTAAAATGACACTTTAGTCAACTGAATGTTAGGATTCCCCAAATAAATTAGGCAGAATTATTTTGTGAAAGATGTGGCTTAAGAATTTTGAAAAACCAGAGTGCCTGGGTGGCTCAGTGGGTGAAGCCTCTGTCTTCGGCTCAGGTCAGGATCCCAAGTTCCTGGGATCAGGTCAGGATCCCAAGTTCCTGGGATCGAGCCCGCATCAGGCTCCCGGCTCAGCAGGGAGTCTGCTTCTCCCTCTGACCTTCCCCCTTTCATGCGCCTTCTCTCATTCTCTCTCAAGCAAATAAATAAATAATATCTTACAAAAAAAAATTTTTTTTTTAAACCAATTAGTCGATAACGTTTTCTAATTCCAAAGCTACATTAAGTTTGAAGTTTTGGTTTTTAAATCCGAACATTTCAGTTTCTTATACAGCCTCGTGGATAAAGTTACCATTTAAAATACACTAATTTTACTTGTACACTAATGAAGACGAAAGAGCATGGGTAATTGTGGCGATCACTACTAAGCGGAAAGAGGACAGTTACACTCCCTGCAGTTCACCTTGTAGAAGAGGCTAGTGCAAGAGTATTTCAGTGCCTGTCTCTCCATTCACTTGATATGTAAATGTCTTGCGGTTTAATCCGTGCACATTATCGGACTGTCACATGAATAGGTACCCGTGGTGGAAATAAAACATACATCTGTTTTGATCAGGCAACAAATAATTGACCCCATGTGTAGCCAAACAAGTTCAATGCCCGAAGTGCAGCAAAGCCAATCACCGAGACTCTAAATATGCATCAAGGAAAGGGTTTATCGGAGAGGCAGGCAGACGAGGCGATGGGAGAGCAGGCCTGAAATCTGCCTGCCCGGAGGAGGAGACAGACCCATTTCAAGGCAAAACAAAAAAGGCCTGGGTAAAAAGCTGCTGCTGCATTTTTTAGTCCTCTTAATCTTTGGTCATCTCTTTCAACTGCCACTGTCTTCTGGTCATTCCTCATTCTTGAGGCAAATGGGACCATGACCACTCTAGTCCTGGCTGAAACGGGGAGGAGACAGGAGTGAGCGCAGTGGACCTTTCTGCATTCATTTAGAAATACTCTTTAGTTCCAACACACCAACTGAAACACAACATTCTCCATTACCAAGAGGTCTGCACTCTCATTCCCTAGCAAAGTATTCCTATCTACAAACAAAGTGTAACCTGGTGATGCTAACAGCACTCCTGTTCATTCAGGAGGGTCACTACTTTCATTCTGCAGAATCCCTGAAAATATCATTTGAAACCAAGAAGCAGGTTAACTGGACGGACTGGATCAACCGGACTCTAAACTGACGGGGTGCACCAGGTTACAGGCGTTCCTGCCGGGCTGCTGTGGTCCTACTCCGCACGGAGTCAGAATGACATACTTGACAGTGAGAACGACTGCCAGCTTGGCCAACACTGCCAAAATCCTAATGGTGGATTAGCTTTTCAAGCTTGAGAGGTTGCCGACAACAGAAAAACTCTAGTACTGACTGATTTCTTTGGACCAGCGCGCCTGAGTAGTTTTAGGTCCATCAGAGGGCCACTGGTCCAAGCAGGAGTCTTTTTGATGTTCTCCTTGCTGACAGCGTACGGGAGACCTACGGATTCCTGCAGAACCAGCTTCATCTGAGTGCAGCGGCTCTAACTCCCTTTAGCGTCACTGGAGGACGCGTGCTCACCAGCACCACAGAAGGTCCCGTCCAACAAGGCTGGACTCGGTCCTCCAGGCGCTTGTCCTTTCACGTCTTTCGTGACCCCGGGTCTTCAGGACTCGGGCAGGGTAAGGGCACATTGGTGGGGCACACGTCAACCCGCTGGAAGCAAACTCAGGTAGAGCAGCTAAGTATCTCCCAAAGACTGGACATCCCTGATAGGATCCAGTTCCCTAACGCAGGCCCTGTCAGGAACTCCTAAGTCATGAAAAGCGTGTAGAAAGGGCTTTCCAGAGCACTTCCCCAGGGCTGAAACCAGGCTTATTGCTAGGGGCCATTTACCCAAAGCAGGGTAACCAGCAAGGCTTTTCCCCCAAGTTAAAATTGGCTTCTTTACAAACTTTTGCTGACGTTTTTCTAAGCATATGATTCATTTTTGTCCATTTTCCCAGCTGATTGGGGGCCGCACGAAGCACACAATTTTCACTGAGTTACCAACACACTGGACACTGGCTTATGTGACCTTCACCATAAATACTGTTCCACTGTCACTCTGAATTGTTAGCAGCAATCCAGACCTGATTTTGTTTAGAAGTGTTCTGACAACTTCTGATGCGTTCTCTGAATGGCATGGAAAAGCTTCAACTCAACTTGTACAAGGTGTTTATAAATATCAGAAAATGCTAAAATTACCTGTTGTTTGTGGTGTCAACCAGCTCGTCTTCTCCAGGTTTGGTGCCTCTAAGTATTCTACCTTCTAGAACTGGTGGGAGCCTGGTCTGATTGCTTTTAGCACAAATGACACATCTTTTAACTCTCTTTTTGATGGTTCTTTGACGATTGGGACCCACAATATACTTCTGGATCAGCTGGAGAGTAACATCTCACCCATCTGGGGTGCTTTGGTAAATACAACTAATTGTTTTTTCCACAAGATGTTCTGGGATAAGAATTATCCTTGGTCGTTGTATGTCCAGCTAGCTCTACCTAGTGCCAACAATGAATCCAAAACCTCATTCTTTAGCTCTTTGGTTTTCAGTGGAATACTGCGGTTGGTATAAATCTACATCTGGTACTAAAGCCATTACAGAGGGTTTTGAAGTCTTTGTATGAGCTGCCAACTTGGCAGCCTGACACGCCCACCTGTTCCCTTGGGCAATCAAGCAATCTGATTTCTGATCATCTTGGCAATGAGTAATAACTGATGGGTCACCCCTGCAGCCAGCACTCCTCTTCATCCTTGACCCGTCAAACTGCTTCTGTGAGGATCACAAGGTCTGGATTTTCCACTGGCAGATCCAGCAAATGACAACAGCTGGAGCAAACTTGTTCAATTATCTGTGCATCTCTGGTGATCTCTGAGTGACCCATACCGCAACAGGCATGAAGACTATCTAAACACGGGCCATTGCGGCAATTTTCTCCGAAGTTTATCTCAAGGTATCTAGCTCCACTTTGCAGAGCTTCAGGGAAAAAAGCAAGTTTAAATTCTCAATGATTCCAAGTCAAGAGAAAAGGAGAAAATCAGAAACCTTAGTTTGGAGAGCCTTGGCCAGATATTTGAGAAAAACAGAAGAATTCAGGATACAGACCAGTTTTACAGGAAAACAACTAATTCTTAAGGAAGTACATCAGGGGCGCCTGTGTGGCTCAGTCCATTAAGCATCTGCCTTCAGCTCAGGTCATGATCTCAGGGTCCTGGGATTGAGCCTCAGTATCAGGATCCCTCCTCAGTGGGGAGTCTGCTTCTCCCTCTCCCTCTGCCCCGGCCCCTGCTCACGCACCGCCCCCCGAATAAACAAAAGTCTTAAAAAAAAAAAAAAAAGACAGTTCACCAGAACTGGAATCTAACATCCACCAATGTGTACCAGTAGTACAATGTGTACTACTGAAACATAATTTCTAAAATCACTCTCATTCCACCAAAAATAGTGCAGTTTTCCCATTAGTTCTGGAAATCCCTTTAAAAAAAAGAGAGAGATTCTTATTTATTTATCTGACAGAGAGAGAGAGAGAGAGACAGACAGACAGATAGGCAGAGAAGGGAACACAAGCAGTGGTAGTGGGAGAGAGAAAAGCAGGCTTCCCGCTGAGCGGAGAGCCAGATGCAAGGCTCGATCCAAGGACCCCGGGATCATGACCTGAGCCAAAGACAGACGCTTAACCACTGAGCCACCCAGGTGCCCCAGTGCTGAAAATTCTTGGTTTAGTTTTATGATCTAAAGGTATCAGGTATTTGTCATTACAATGCAACTGACAAGGAAATTCTGTGACACACACTTCAATACTTAGAATTATTAAGTGATAACATCATATGAGGATTTGGTAAAACCTTAGGAATTTTATATAATTTCTGGAAAAGCAATTGCATTCACCTATACAATATTACCTAAGAAGCTTTATTATCACTTATTTGACAATGCTCCCCTTGTAATTCGATCTATCAAATTAGCCTCATTAGTCAAAAAGACTTCACTTAGAAGTTGAATTTGGGAAGTCTGTCAGAAGTATCAGAAGGTTTTAAAGAACATGCTTAAACAGCATTACACATCGTTACAAAACTCAGCATTTAATGATTTAGCCAAGGTGGCAATAAGAGATTCTAAAGGCAAATGCAAAGGGTTTTTTCTAGGCAGACCAAAGACAAAAACCTTTGGTTTTAAAATTTAGACAAATAATCTAAGAAACTTATTTTTACAAAGAGAAGAACCAAATTCCAATTTTTTTTAAAGATTTTATTTATTTGACAGAGAGTGAGCACAAGGCAGATGCTTAACTGACTAAGCCACCCAGAAGCCCCCCAAATTCCAATCTTATACTGGGGTACTTTTGATAAAACTCATTCATTTCAAAATATATTTTTTAAAAATGTTTTCTAATTAAAAAAAAAATTGCAGTCCCTCCTCTTTCCTATCACCTCCCATATATACTTAGTAAGTGTGTGTGTGTGTGTGTGTGTGTGTGTGTGTGTACATATATATCTAAACCTAGTAAGACAAGGACACCAAGGCACTGCACAGACTGGGAGTTCTTGTTGTGGATACGGTGATGTCCCCACCAGAGCCTCCCGCAGGAAGGAAAGCTCTCGACTGCAGGGAATGCCGCCCAACAGTTCTCACCTCTCAGAGGCTCGTGGGGATTGCGCGGACTGAAGACAGCGGCCTCGCCAAAAGTGTGCTCTCTTCCCAGGTGGTCACATCCACTGACTGTTCAATGAGGGTATAAAAGTGCAGTCCTTTTGCCACAGCTCAGGATGGTTCTAAGGGCAATCCAACTTTGGAAAGTTAGGTATCAGCCGAGGCTTCTGCTGATGTCTCATCTGGCTCTCCGCACTCCCTTCTCTTCTCCGGGTGCTGACTACTCCCCAGCGAACTTTTTTTACAGACTAATCTCCACAATCTTAATCCCAACTGTGCATAAAATTCCTTTCCAAAGATTCCCTTCTCATAAACCTTCTACAACTTTCCTTTTTACATTCAGATATTCTCCCAGAATTTTCCTTTTTAAATAACGAGTCTCATTTTCCCTGCATACAGAATTGTCTCCACTAGTCTTATTTATTAGAATTCTTTCTAAGGCTTTATTTTTTTCCCCCTTTCTGACAAATTTTGCAACAAAAATAACATGAGCCTACCTCACTTCTGGTAAACACAGGCAGAACAAGAAGTTCTACATCTAATGCTGACAACTCTAAAAATATGCCTATTTTAATTAAACCAACAACCTCAAATGATCTTTAGTATTGAATATTTTCCCAGATCACATGGACCTGAAGAACACCTGGGTTAGTTCCTATTTTTGGATTTCAGAAAATCCAATTCTTATAAGTGTTTGCCTAAGAACCAACTAACTAGAGTTCTTTTACAAATTAATTTAAGAAAAAAAATTAATTTTAGCAATACCATCTGGAGGGATAGAAAATATCTCACATTTACAACATACATGGACACACAAATACACAAATAAGATACAAACAAAATCCTCACGAAAGGCCCAGTATCTCCCTTTTATAAAACAAACCTAGGGGTGCCTGGCTGGCTCGGTTGGGAGGACACGCTACTCTTCACCTCAGGGTTGTGAATTTGATCTCCATTAAGGTGTAGAGATTACTTTAAAAAATAATAATTAAAAAAGAACAAATCTAATTGGAAGACGGTATTATAATTTATGGACCTGTTTATCATTTTTCTCTGAAGTCTAATAAATATTGTAGCCAAACAGCGTTACAAAAAGAGGTGATTTTTTTTTTTCCTTTTCATGGATTCGTAACTAAATGTTGCCCAATTTTGGAAAATACAGCCCAAAGGCCTGCATGTGGGAATCATCTTGTCATTTTCCAGTTAGAACATGGCCAGTTTTGTCCAAAGATACCAAAAGCTGCAGCAACAAACCAACCCAATGAGGTCCATGGTACCTCTGTGAGCACTGGTTCCTCCCCTGAAAGTCATCTTCACCAACTGAACCAAATGGCTTCTAACCAGCCTTTCCTTCAGAGAAGAAGGCTAAGAGAACAATAACCCCTACATGGAGGTAATCCAATGGGAGAAAGAAATCTGAGAAGCCAGACCAAGGGAAAGGAAGAAACAGGCCAAAGGCTGGGCATGGCACATAAAACACTTCCCAAGAGACAGTCGTCCGAACCAAAAATGGTTTCCTCGCCACAAGAGTTAAGCACCAAAAGTTCATGGTACCCTGTCGAGCTGGGGCTCCAGGGACAGAGTCCCTAGGACAGAGATCCCAGGCAGCACCAGACTCCCATGACTGACTGGGGGTCAGCAAGCCACCGGCAAGGAGCTCCTGGTCGGTCACCGAATTTGTAACTGAGCCCAAGTTTGTAAAGCCTGACACACAGCAAACCCCGTCACTGAGACATCGACCGTTCAGCAAGAAGAGAGTTTATTTGAGAGGCAAACAGGAGGGGAGATGCAGAGAGAGTGAGCCTCAAATCTGCCTCCTCCTCCGAGGAGGAGGACAGTCAGGGATATCTAAAGGCCAGCAAACAAAAACAAGGTCTGGAGCTGTGCTTGCTGGTCTCATTACCCTTTGGGTTACCATTTTCACATGAAACACAGAAACTGTGGGTGGTCTGTATGAGACTTAAATTGTCATGTGTCCTGTTTTAAATGTACAGTACTCAATTTGCTTATTACAAGGATTCTAAATATCTTGATTTCTCTACTTATTTACATTCAAGAGAGTATCACAGGAATGCAAATACATGAGTGACATCATAGGTGTAAATTTAAACCTGAGTCAAATTTTTTTCTCAGTAAATCATTCATAATTTTGCATTTCAGTTCAGAACTGCTGTACAAATGCTTGCTTTCGACTCACTTGGATGAAGTATGCATTCGTCAGCGCAGACTAAGCAGCTACTGCAACGAACCTCTCCCAAAAGGACAGCGGCTTAAGAAACAATCCAGTTTATTTCTCTCTGAAAAACAATCCCAGATGGGGCGCCTGGGTGGCTCAGCTGGTTTAGCCACTGCCTTTGGCTTAGGTCATGATCCCAGGGTCCCCGGATCAAGTCTCGCATCGGGCTCCCTGTTCTGCAGGAAGCCTGCTTCTCCCTCTCACACTCCCCTGCTTGTTTCCCTCTCTTGCTGTCTCTCTCTCTTGTCAAATAAGTAAGTAAAATCTTTAAAAAAGAAAAAAAGAAAGAACTAAATATTTAGTGAGGACAGTGGTTATAAATTGCTACGGGAAGTGGTGGGGAGGAAGCAGGGGAACTCTGGGCAGCTGTCAGTGTGTTATTTCTTGGGTGCTGTTACATGGGTATGTTCACATCATGAAAATCTGTCAAGCTTTATACTTAACATTTGGGTACTTTCCTGGAGGTGTGTTTTATTTCAGACAAAACAATTTTTTTCAAGGATTTTATTTATTGACTGATTGATTGATTGACTTAGAGGGCATGAGCAAGGGGAGAGGCAGAGGGAGAAAAGAGAGACTCTCAAGAAGCCTCCACGCTGAGCTCGGAGACAAATGCGGGTCACATGACCCTGAGATCATCTCACCTGGATTCAAGAGTCAGACCGTTTATGGACTGAGCCACACAAGTGTCACCAAAATAATTTTTAATTCTTTAAAAAATATGTATTTCAGGGACAGCTTGGTGGCTCAGTCAGTTAGACGGCTGCCGAAGGCAGCCGTCGTGAGTCCAGGGTCCTGGGATCAAGTCCTGCATCCGTCTCCTTGCTCAGCAGAGAGCCTGCTTCTCCCTCCACCTGCCGCTCCCCCTGTTTATGCGCTCCCTGTGTCAAATAAATTTTTAAAAAATATATATTTCAGGGGTGTCCGGCTTGCTCAGTTGGTGGAGCATGCAACTTTTGATTTCGGGGTTTTGAGTTCAAGCCCCATGCTGGGTGCAGGTATTACTGAAAAAGTAAAATCTTACAAAATATATGTGTATATATATATTTTTTTCAACTTTCATTATATATATATTTTTTTCAGCTTTCAATTAGTAAAATCAGCAATACGTAGCTTCTATTAACAAACCTGTATTTGCCCATCTCCAAAAACAAACTTATTTTTTAACTTTTTGTTTTAAATAACTTAAGATATGGGCACCTGGGTGGCTCAATCAGTTGGGTATCCAACTCTTGGTTTTAGCTCAAGTCACAATCTCCGTGTCATGAGATCGAGCCCCAAGGCAGGCTCAGCTCTTAAGTGTAGAGCCTGTTTGGGATTCTCTCTCTCCTCTCCCCCTGCCCTTCCCCACACCTCACTGCCATTCACACACACACTCTCTCTGTAAAAAATAAAAATTTTTAAAATGTGAAAAAATAATTTAAAGTACAAGTTGTAAATACAGTTCAGTTTCTATACACTCTTCGCCCAATTCTCCCAATAACAGCTTATATAATACAGTCCATTTTCAAAACCGAGACACTGATACTCATATAACTACAGACCTAATTTCACTAGTTTTCATATGCACTTAAAAATACTGTAATAGAAAATCCACTTCTTAACCAGAAAGAAAAAAGGTATTATTGGTAATCAAAGGATCTTGCTTAACAAACTGTATGATTAAACATATCTGTGTACATTTCTATTACAAATAGAAGCAATTAGGGTTGATAATCTCCATACCAAGTTCTTTTAAAAGGCTTATAAACATCTTTAATTATAGGCTTTCTATGGTAATTTTTTCTGCATAAAGTGTGAAATTACAATTTTTGAATTTTTAAATAAAGTTAAGACACCTGTATCAAGAACAAACTGAAATATACAGTAATTGCTAATACAAATTTTTCTGTATTTTGTTTAAAGAAGATAATTATCTTCATTTCATATAGACATAATAGAGTAACAGAAGGCTTAAGATAAAAAGATATTTAAGTATACTAAATACTCCCATAAACAGAAATCTAAGACCCAGAGGATGTATATGATATGATTAATGTGGTATTTCAAGTGTGTGGCAAACCTCTAACTTGAATATCTAGGACTCTCTCTATGACACCAGCATATTTATATATGATAAAACCATAACACTGTGAGATAATTACTAATGTGAGTCATCTAAAGTATACTACCAAAATTTTTAAAAGGAAAACATACTGTCTCCGATTACTTACAGTTAATATTTAAAAGTCAGTAAGATTAGCAATAGATCAGTTAACAAAATGATTGCTTGACATAAAATAATAACAAATAGACACTAAAATAATTCTATTTCCAACAATAGGTTGCTATTACTGGAAAGGCCTGTAGTATATATTCTGTGTATAATCTATTTAACATATGATTTAAAAAAAATACTTTTACTCAAGAGAATATTTTTAAAAATTAATTAATTAGACAGATAGCGAGCGCGCGTGCACGCGCACACAAGCAGGGGGAACGACAGGCAGAGAGAGAAGCAGGCTCCCTGCTAGGCAAGGAACCCCACACCGGGCTCAATCCCAGCGTGACTTGAGCTGAAGGCAGCCACTTAACAGACTGAACTACCCAGACGCCCCAAGAGGGTGTTTTTTAAAAGGAAGTTTATATCTCAGTTCACTCTCTCATACATATACATACACACACACACACAAATAATCATAGGAAAAAATGCTATAAATTGCTTAGCAAGGTTTTAAAACTCAGCATTTCAATGCTCCAGGATTGGTATTTTGAAGGTCACTGAATGACAGCAAAATCAAAAGAAAAAAATACAGAAACAGTCAACCTGGATTATATAGATATATCATACTTTAAATAAACTTTGTGTGAAAAATCCATTTAATAAATGTACACAGTATCCCAACTTCATAAAGGATTTCATTTTTTAAAAGGACTTCTTTAAATAACAGTAGAAATTAGTTTTATATACATCCTGAATCACTGACATTTATACCACTAAATGACTTCATTAATCTTTACACCCATATTGGTAGCCAGATACCAATTTGGTTTCCCTCTGTTATTCAAAGCAAGCAGTACACACAACATGAGACTGTTCGCACACTGAAGAAACACCACTCTAGAAGTCAAAGACCTCAGAGATCTGGCTCTGCCACTCACTCGCTAGGAGTCGCTGGGCAAACCACTTAACCTCTTGAGGTCTTATTACCACTTGTAAAGTGGGAATATTAATACCTGTTCTATTTCACAGTAAATTAAGACAACCAAGTAAAATAACAAGTATTTTCTTTAAAGTGGTAAAAGCTTTAAACATTTTTTCTATTTAACTTACAATGCTAAATGCTATCTGAGTGCAAGTTATTAATGGTAATATAACCAGGATCTATTTTAAATCTCATTTCTGACATATATGCTGAATATAGCACTTTGTACACACTGAAGAACCAAGGATCAGAAACCTTGGTCTCTAATTCATCCCAGCACTGTCATGGTTTCCAATCCGCAAAACAGGGGGAAGAGCACTTGCATTCATCCATCCATCAACAGAACTACTGTATATAAAGCTGTTATGTAAAACAAGTATATTACCCTAAGGTATTAAATGTGGCACTAAGTATCTTTCACTTAACTTCCAAAAAGTCTATCTATCTAGGGGGCGGTGGGGGGGGAGGGGGCTTTGTTTTAATTCCTTCGAAAAAGTGCTATCGAGAAGATTCGAGAGCTCATTTAGCATTAGTGCGTCCAAGGCCAATTCTAGATTACAAAACACCCAGTGCACCAGTATTTGAGAGATAGGAAAGAATCATCACAACATAGCAGTTTCACGGATATTACAAAACTTTTCAAGGCATAAAATTATTTTTAGTAATGAGTTCTCAGCAGGAACAGCTAGCTACATCCTCGTACAGCTTCAAGTTCTGCTTTTTCATTCTCCCACTTGACCAGAGACCTCATCTACTCATGCTGTAGTTTCAGTCTGGAATGCCAGTGTAGCTCTTCCCAAGAAACCACCGCCATTCAAATAGTCTCTTAGTATTTCCACTGAGATTCATCCATATAAAGAGGTGGATGCGCACTGTAAGGGAACTTGGGTGTATGTAACCCAGGGGAGCCCCCGTTTCACTGACTTTAACAAGAGAGAATAAGAACATCTGAGCCTCGATGCAATGAACCAAATCAAGTATCAACACATCAAACCCATCTTTACCGTATGCTAAACTTTCATGTACAAACCTACATTTTTCTCCCTGTGTGTCGAAACAACGATCTCAAGTCTGCTCTTCAAGTTCTCGTTACAGGGAGCCTGGAATCATACCGCTGAAAACCCCTATGGTATTCCTGTGTCTGTTCTGTTCCTTATGAATACAAAGAACATCTGATCTGTCATTAGTAATGTAATGGCTTTTATCTATCACAAAATACTGAGATAGCCTTTTGAAACTACTAAAATGTTTACAATTTTAGGTTACCCTAGACTTCAACCTCTTTCACTCCGAAGGCTTACAAACCTATGTAACATGCAAAGAGGACTTCACAGTGTTAACTTTAGGACCTGACTTAGGCACACATGCCTAATTGACTCATCGCTACGGGCAGTTGCCTTTATTCTAAGAATAGTTACTGCCACTCTCAAATTTTCGTCAGTCCATTCATCTTGGCTTTTCCCTTTGTGTCACTGTTACACGTCCCTGATTTTGCACCAGCTTGTCTTTCGTAAGTGCTGCCAGTTAAAATGATCCTTTCCATGAGTACAGGGGGAAAAAAAAATCACAGAATGTCCAGGGCAATCTTTATGAAACATTTTTGAACAATTTTATAGCATTTATAATATTTTTTGATGATGGTGACAACACAAGCTATATCCTCTTCACCATGGAAGCTTTCTGTGTGATTCATTTTAAGTGTCCCTGTAGTTATTTTAAGCCACCCAGGTATTCTTAGTTGTTGAACAAAGTGAAGATTCAGCTCCTGTCATTTAACAAAATCTTACAAAAATCTAATTCCTAAGTCGAAGCCACTTAATTTTTAGTAGCAAACAACAATTTCATTAGCAATTATCAATCATCTTTATTATCAATTTTAACAACGTCCAACATGTAAGAAAACTATGAATTCTTCTGTAAACATAGTCTTCTTAGGGCACATTCCCTTTCTTACAGACCTACCTTCAGATACAGAGGTGAGACAGATTCCGTGATAAGCACATGGAAAAGAAATTAAGTATTAATGCCAGAAAAAACTAAGTTCTACAGGAAAGAAAAAATAAGTTTATTATAATAGCTATATAACATTTATAGTCATAAAAATATAACACTACTGTCCTAAACCAAAATTACAGGATAATTGTACTGAAAAAAGCGGGGGTACAGATCATGGGAGAAGGTACCGAAAGAAGAGGAGTCGTAAATCTTCATCTTTCATTGAACAGATAATGACTTAAACTGAAAATCAACAAGCACTAATGAACACACTGGAGACACGGCAGTGAATAACGGAATAATCGACCAATGAAACAAAAGGAGTTCCCGGTCTCTCTAGGCAGAAGAACATGAAAGAAGACCGCAAGGACTGATTTTTTTTTTCCTTTTCCCTAAAAACTTCACAGAACTATTTATTTTCATGTACAACAATGAGGGGAAAAAAACCAAAAACTAAAAATAGGCTTAAACAAACCATGCTGCAATTACTCAGTAGGGAAAAAGAAAAAAGAAAAAAAAAACAAAAACAAAAATAAGTGCCAGTGATTATAAATCTTAAGCTTTTGATAAACAAAATCACACTGTCACATGTGAAAGAAAATGAATTACTTACAGTTTCAAGATTTTCACAAGCATTAGTAGAGTTTTAATCACAATATGCAATCACTTTAATTTCAATTTGTGCTATTATTTTTGGTTACTTGCTTGGAAAATTTCAAGATGCAGGGAAAGACTACAAAACACGTTAGCACTTTTCAGGTCTTGTTACATACTTCCAAATTGGTTTCTAGGGAAATTAAGCTTGGTTATACTGCCACCAGCAGCATGATCATAGCATTCTCTTTAGTACTTGGTACTATTAATTTTGAAGTAGAAGCTTCTGCCCTATCTTTACTTCATCATTATTCCTGGTGTCTCAATACTCTTACTAACATACATGAGCTTTTGCATAACATGACTTGGTCATATTTTCTGCAGAAAACATCTTCAGTTCTGTGCTTTCTTTTTATTTTGATTACAGCAGTATTTTCCCTCTCATGTATGTAGTAGAGGTTTTCATACACATGCAATGAAACCTATGAAATTTTTTTTTTACAATTTTTTAAATAATTTTTTTAAAGATATTATTTATTTATTTGACAGAGGGAGACACAGTGAGAGAGAGAACACAAGCAAGGGGAGTGTGAGAGGAGGAAGCAGGCTTCCTGCGGAGCACGGAGCCTGATGCTATGCGGGGCTCAATCCCCAGGACTCTGGGATCAAGACCTGAGCCAAAGACAGATGCTTCACGGCTGAGCCACCCAGGTTCTCCTTTTGCAATTTCTTCTAAGGTTTCTAAATTTAAGAAGTTTTTTTCCTCCTGACATTTTCTTCTAAAAATAACAAAGAACAGGGGCACCTGGGTGGCTCAGTGGGTTAAAATAACAAAAAACCTAATTAAAATTAACATGACCCCTAAATTCACTTATTTTTTAGGGAAAAGAAAAACAACCATTTAACTAACAAATACTACATCCTTATCCGTTAAACTAAAAAAGTTTATATTTATCTTCAATAAATTTTTAGGTACTTGTAATTTAGGCAAAAATCTTCATAGGAAAAGCTGTAAATTGTAAATTAAATTATATATAACATAATATTTACAGTGAATTTAAAGAGCACTTTTTTCCTAAAATCTCTTTCAGTGATTTTATTTTAATATATGTACTTTCCTTACTTTTTTAATCAGTATAATTATTTTCTTGAAAATAAACTATTTACACTGGCTAAGTACATCAAATTTATTCACTCTATTTGAAAAAAACTAGAGTATTCCAATTTAAAACAAACCCTTAAAAAGTTTTGTTTTTAATGTGTTCCAAACATTAACAAATTATGAAGTCAGTTAAGTTCTACACTAAAAAAGTTCCACTGGAATGGAAAGCATGATCTCACTGCTTTATAATATATATTATACAGAATATATATAATACCTAACTTTTCTATATTTCATTATAGAATGCAATTTTATAACTGTATAAATTTATACAATTATACATCATATAATTTATAAATTATACATAATTGTATATAAAGTATATAATTATATACTGTACAAATATATAAACTTGTATAATTTATAATTGTAACAAACATCACAGTTATGTTTTTCTAATATGTTGTTTTACTGATCTGTTTTCTTATGTAATAACTAATCATATTATTCTTTGTATCTTAATAAGGCATATAAAAATCAATTCCACAGCCTCCTTCATCTAGAGGTTATGTTCCCCTATAACAAAACACAAAGTCTATTTCTTCTCATATAATCGAAATAGAGTAGTAATTCATCCTCAGCAGAGTACTGAGAAGTACTGCACCAAAACACTTGTTCAGGGGCCTGTAAACGCGTCATCTTACGTCACTTTAGGAGAGGTGTGAGGAGAGAAGAAAAAGGAAAGGGAACAGGAAGAGGGAGAAGGCATAAAAATCAGTGCGGAGCGTCTTCTGCTCTGAAGGGGGTACAAGGAAGACACTATCGCCTTTTCAATTAACTGTGAGAGATGCGACATAAGTAGAACAATTGACAGAATTAGGTGGAAACTGAAGGTCAAAGGCCAAGGGCTTCATATTCCCACTCCAAGCATAATAAAGACACCATCCCTTGTATGCAAGGAAAAAGGGAAGGGGTAGAAACAAGAAGCATCTATAATATATATATATATTTTAAAGATTTTATTCATTTATTTGACAGAGAGAGAGAGACAGAGATGACAAGTAGGCAGAGAGGCAGGCAGAGGCAGAGAGAGAAGCAGGCTCCCCACTGAGCAAGGAGCCCGATGCAGGGCTCGATCCCAGGACCCTGAGATCATGACCTGAGCCGAAGGCAGAGGCCTAACCCACTGAGCCACCCAGGCGCCCCGCATCTATACTATTAAGGTAAAAAACAAAACCAAACAAAACAAAACAAAACCCTGAGAACTCATACTATTACCCACAAATTTCTATTTGAGTGTTTTTCTACTGGTTTTTAACTCCTATAGATTCTAGGAAATTTTAACTATTTTAAATAACAGCCAACATGTGAAGTAACTATAAAACATTAAGAACTGGATCCAGGGATTGGCAGACTTAAAAAGCCAGTTATTATTTTAGGTTTTGCGGGCAGTGCAGACTCTAAGTCAACTATACAGTTCTGCCATCACGGCACAAAAGCAGTCATATATGATCCGTTAAGTGGATGAGGAAGCTGTTTTCCAATATTTAATTTACAAAAGCAGGCTGATTTGGTGGATGGGCCATAGCTTGCAGACCCTTTGAAATTTATACTTTTTTTTTTTTAATTACAAATTCAGCAGACAACTTTAAGGGAAACCACTATTTTAAAACTCAAAACTCACAAAATACATAAAGTGAGTTCAGAAAAAAGCTTACGGGTATGAGGGCATGGAAATGGTTTCTTTTTTTTAAGGCATTAAAATAACAGAACAGTGGGATGCATACCTTAGTAATTTTGTTACTACAACTGAAGACCATTTAGATTTCCTAATTTCCACATGAATGAAAATAAGTCTAAAAACTGAAGTGATCAATGACTGACAAGTCTCGAGATTATCATTACAGGATTAAAAATAACTTTCATACTTAAATTCATAGTAATTCTTATTTCTGGCCCTATGACACAATCTTACTATATTAGTAGGAGAAAGATACTTCCTACAACATTCTGATTCACTTTTCTAATCCCCAAAAACTTCTTTTCTGAATGGGATGGATGGTCCCCAAAAGTAAGGTACATATTATTAAGTGTAAACATGGCTGTTAGAAATGTTACTTCAAGAGCAAATGTTACCTCACGTCTCCCTCAATTTCAGCAGTAAAGTATCTACAATATAATGAGTAATTACAAAATATAATTACAAAATTAGGTAATTATAAAATCATCTACCACTAACTCTTACTTAAAACAATTTAAATACTACTTGAAAAAGATTTTAGATTTTATCCTTATGCTTTCAATCTGTAACCAATGCCACCAACCACTGCCCCATTCTTATAACATCTTTTAATATGAAAATCAAGTATTAAAAATCTATTAAATATCCAATCCCTATATCTAGCAATCAAAAAACCTTATCTTCTGATAACAGAAAATTAAATTTGACACTATTATGTGTCATGTCATAGATCAATTACTGTGTTGTTTTAACATGTCTGAACATTGGTCTCTTAAACAGTTGGAAGTAACTTCAATAATGCTACTGTTATTTAAACTTCACAATTTCAGTAGTAAAATCACCTTCATACCTACTAGAAACATTTTTGAATATTCTGATAGTAGCTTATTTTATTTTATTGAAAATACACTTGCTTATTTTGGAAAAAACTTAACAGTCATTGTATGACCAACTCACAGAATTGGAAACAGAAATTAACAAAAAAGAAAAAAGTAGCTCAGCATATTGGTAACTGGTCTAATTTGAAACCTTATTTATATGACTACAGGAAATCTTGTGGTTATTACAGTCCTTGAGACTCTTTATTCTTCAGAAATCATTCTAAGTCACAGATCGAAATAAATTTTAATTTTAAAAAATCATGTAATTTTAACATTCTCAAATTTTATTTTCAGTATAGTTGAGGCAATACAAAGCTACATGCAACTAAATTAAGACAGAAAACAAATCGCTATAATACCATATGCCTAGATTAAGTGACTAAAATTGCTGTTATTCATATACAAAGTTAAACTCAAAAACACACCTTTAACATAAACCTTTCCTCCTATTTTGGAAAATCCCACACACACTCTTGCAGGGAAACCTGGCATTTTACTGTCCTACCTCCACCCAAAACTCACTCCATACTTGAAAAACTAGGGGCTAAAAGCAACCAATATCAACCAATTCAAAATGACTACGTCCATCTTACTAGTGACACTAACCCCAAAGTAGTCTAGATTATCATCTAGCACTAAGGAATCAAATTCTAATTTAAATAGATCTTGTTTTAGGAAAAGAGGAAGGTGAAGGAGAAGCTATCACTAGGGGGCAGCATTGAGCTGTTGGGACAGCCGGGGCATTCTAACACGTAAACTTTAAATCAAGGTGAGTATATTTTTAATGAAAATTGCATTATAATGAAAGACAACTTTATAGGGTTATAAAATGTTGTAAAGGAAAAAGGATAGCTTTCTGTTTTGATTGGCTACACTTCTCTTTTCTACTATGTAATTTTTCTTGCATCTTGAGTATCAGTTTAAAATGCATTAGTAATGTTTAAGATTGATTTAGAGGGAACGAGGGGAGGGTAAACGGAGAGGGAGAGAATGTCAAGCAGAATCTGTGTTAAGCTTAGGGCCCTATGTGGGGCTCTATCTCATCACCCAAGATCTGAGACAATACCAGAGTCAGACACAACAAACGAGCCACCCAGGCACCCTAATAATGTCCTTTTGATAAAAGCAAAACCCATGACATTTCCATTGAGGTAAGCACTTTAGAGACAAGGACTGATTTTTTTTTTTTTAAGATTTATTTATTTATTTGACAGAGAAAGACAGCGAGAGAGGGAGCACAAGCAGGGGGAGTGGGAGAGGGGGAGAAGCAGTCTCCCCGCTGAACAGGAAGCCCCATGCGGGGCTCAATCCCAGGACCCTGGGATCAGGACCTGAGCTGAAAGGCAGAGGCTTAACCCACCGAGCCACCCAGGCACCCCAAGGACTGTATTTTTATCCAAAGTATTCCCTTGGGTTAATGCTAAATTTAAGTTCTGTTACAGTCTATTAACATTTTAAACTTGATCTAAAAGGTTCACAAGCAAGCTTTGTCCGTTCATTGAGTATCATGAGCACTGTGTGACCAGAAGTTGTAGAGTATGCCGTGCCTCAAGGGTTTAGTAGGACAGTGAAAATCTGATGTACATAAGGAATTTTAAGTTAGAAAATATGAGAAGCAGAAGAGAATTCTATAATTATATTTAAGTAACAGAACAATAACAACAGGATAACTATCTCTGGCAAAGGCCCAGTAGAAACCATTTAACCTCAATCAAGTTACCAGAGTTAAAGAAGGTTGTCCTCCAACCATTGAAGAAAAACTGAAACATTTGTATGTTGAAAACGTAAAACGAACTAAGTTTTTCTGCAGCCCTTTGTTTCATTATGTCATTTATAAACATCACAGTAAACCCTTGGCATAGGTTTTTTAGCACAAGTTCATAGATAAAAGATTAAGATAAGCTTGCTTACCAAACTAGTTAACAATGGGTTGTAGTTTTAAACGGGGTGCTAAGTCTCACTCGAAAGCCCTAAATTCTTTCCAGTACTGGGCAATAACTTGAGGATAGAGAGGTTGGAGAGAACTGAGTAACAAGGTAAATTCTCTTTAATTATAAAGTAAATATAATTTCCCTTGCTATAACACTGTATCCTACATTCTCCACAAAGTAGTGAAAAACCAAAACGAAAACCCACCCCTACAGTAGTACTTGCATACCATACTCGAGGCCTCCTAAAAGTACTTAAAAAATCGCGGCTCAAAAAAGGGAGTATCTGTTGGCCTTTAAGTTGCAGAATATAAACTGGTCATGAGAAGAATACAGCTTATCGCACAACGTATTAGTGGTATCAACTCATAAGGAGGGTCTTCCCTGACCACTTATTTTTAAGCAGCATCATTAGTCATTCTTACACAGGGATTCTTAACCAGGAAGTCTGTGTATAAAATTCAGGCTTGTGAATTTAGATTAAAAAAAAATACTTTCTCATCTTAATCTCTGAGAACTGTTTTTTCAGTTATGAATGTAGACAAAACCACAGGAATATGTAGTACCAGATACTTTCATCAGAAGAAATCATACAAATTACATCCTTTGAAGATCATTCGGTCCTCAGTTTGAAATCAGGCATTGGACCTGAAACTACGCTTGATATTTAATGCTCTACTAAAGCATGGATTCCTTCATCTTATTTAATATTTTGATTATTTCAGTGTAATTGGTTAGTTGTAATCCTATATATTCCACATTTTAAAATCATCAGTCTCATCACCCAAGTTCCCCCCCCCCAAAAAAATCCCTCCAGTACATGATTATTTTCTTCATACCACTTGTCCCTGATGCTCTCTCTCCCTCCCTCCCTACCAGAGTATTCAGCGAGTATAGGGTCGTGGGTTGTCTGGTATGGACCCCCGAAGTGTTGACCAAGTGACTGACTCATCAAGGTACTCAAAATGTGCAGAACAGGAAGTCCTTTAAAAAAAAAAAAAGTAGACAAAAGTCTTGACTGAAGGTTTTCCGCCGATTACAATTAACTACATTCCCAGTTTCCATCTTTCCCAGCGTATAACTTGTTCTTCATTACGTAAGCCTGTCACATGCTCGTTTTCCCCATCGAGAACGACTTTCAAAATAAAACTGGAACACCGAGTGGTGTACACATTCAAGAAAAAACAAAAGCAAAAGCAAAAACAACAGTATAACCTACTTTTGAAAAAACTCTGTGCTTTAATGTTCCTCTTCCCTACTCGCAAGGGACCCACGCGAGCGACCCTTCCCGGGAGGCCGCGGAGGCTGCTCCCTCTCCCCGCCCGCGCCCGACTCCCGGACGGCCCGACGGACGGGCTCGCACGTGAACACGCCTCACACGAGCCTCGGGGAGACCGTCCCGGCGCCCGCGCCCTCACAGCCCCTTCTCGCGGGGGCACTCGAGGACCCCGCGGCGGAAGCGAGCCGAGCGGACCCGCGGGCGCGGAGGGCCGCGGCGGCTCCCCCGCTCCTTCCCCAGCCGGGACCCCCGCGCCCCCCGCCGCAGGGCGCTCAGGAACAAAGCCCGGGGCGCCGCGCCCCCTCCGGGCCCACCCGGCCTCCCCCGCCGCCTCGGCCGCAGCCCCGCCCTCCGCCCTCCGCTCCGGGGACCCCAGCCCGCCCAAGCGTGAACTCCCCCGCGTCCCGCCTCGGCTCTTCGGGCGGTGGAGCGTCCACGAGGCCTCCGGGCCTCCCGCGACAGGAGCACAGGCGCCACCGTCCGTTAGCCTCCCGGTGCCGAACAGCGGCTCCGAGGCTCCATCCCGGGGGCCCCTCGCCCGACCCCACGAGAGACCGGCGGGAAGGACCGGCAGGAAAAGTCGGGGCGTTCGTCGCCGCCGCCGCCAAGTCCTGCCGAGGCCTGGCTGCGGATCCTCCCACCCTCCGGCCGCAGGGTCCCCGCCTCCTCCGGCGACGCCACCCTCGGCCCCCAGGCCGCCCGCGCGCAGCCCCCCAACCGCCGCCGCCCGCCCAGCGGTCACTCCCCCACGGCCCGCGCGGGTCCCCAGCCTCGACAGGAGGCCGGGTGGAGCGCGAGGCCCCGCACGCGGAAGGAAGGCCGCCCCGCCGCCAAGCCGCGGCGGCCCGGAGCGCACACGAGCGGCCGCGGCGCCCCACGCGCAGCCCACCGCGCGCTCCGCTCCGGCTCGCCGCCGCCGCCGCCGCCGCCGCGGACTGCAGCGCCCGGATCCCCGAGGGACCCAGCCCGGACGCCCCGGTTCTCGCCTCCCTTTCCACCCCCCCGCCGTCCCGGGACTCGCAGCCTCCGCCGCGCACGGGGCCGGTTCTGGGGGAGGGAATGTAAACAAATCGGGGTTTTATAGTTACCTCACACTCGAGTGCCGTGTGCATCTCCTCTCCGCTCGGTACCAAACCCCGGCTGCACCAAATCGTGTATTCACCAAAGCCGGCTGCGCTAAGTGCGTCGCGGAGGCCCGCGCGTCAGACACCACGCTACGCTACCGGCGTATAAGGCCCACTCAGGTCCCCGCGCAGCCGCACCCCGTCCGCCTATGGGTGCTACGCTCTGGGCGTACACGCGCCACCCAGCCATTCACTCCGTACAACGCAACTTGCGGAGGGGAACTGCGCCGCGCTCGGATTCCACCGCGACAGACCGAGCCGGGGAAATGCGAGTCTACGTAAACTGCGGAACTCCGTGGCTCCGCGGTAGTTTTGTTCCAAGAAAGGACGCTGCGGGGGAGTTGGGGCGGCTTCTGACGCATGCGTGGAGCGCCCTTCGCCGCTCGCCTTGGCTCCGGGTGTCGCCGGTCGGTTGCCGCAGCCCCGGGGAGGCGGAGGAGGACCGGGAGCCGGGGGAGGCTGGGAGCCGGGGGCGCGAACGCTTCAGCCGGAAGGTCTCCGACGGGGAAGCCGAGACGTTCATCCGTACAGACGTCGAGCATCTACACTAACTTAGCCCCGTCCCTTTGTTAAAATAACGTCTCGGTCTCAGGGCGAAAAGGAGCTCATATTCAGGGCCAAGTACAAGGTCTTCGCGTGGTTCTCGGCCCACCCCACAGTTCATCCCCAAGCGCACTCCCGTGGGCCTTCCCAGGCCCAAAGAAAAAGTTGAGTTCGGAGAGCGGTCGCTCGCTCCTGATCGTTCTTGAGACTCTGGCGACCGGCCAAGGTCTTCCACCGCCTCCGACTACCCAATTCACCGATTATTTCCTAACACCCAAGGGCAAAAACTCCCGATGCAGCCCGGCGAGGCCGCGGACTCCTGCTACCTCGTGCTCGTTCCTGCTCCCACTCCTCGGCTCCCACCATCCCGGCCATCTGAAGGGTCTCCTCCCCTTTTCTCAAGCAATTCATAACCCGCACTTTTCTTCCAGGTGGCTCCGGACACCCTCCCCGGGCCGCATGCCTCCGCTTCCCGCAGTGAGGCTCCTCTGTGTCAGGCCTGGCGTGCCTGTTCCTACATCCGGCCGGAATCCAGTGAGTTCTGGGGGTGCCTTACTGAGGTCTAGCCGCGCGCACCAAACCATGATCAATAGTAACAGCGAGCGTTCCTGTGGGTCAGATGCTCCCTAAGTGCTTTACATACATATTAATAACACAGCGAAATAGATATTATTATCCCACCCCAGGAAACTGAGGCACAGGAAGGGAAGTAATTTGCTTACGATCACAAAACCAACAAGGAGGAGAACTGAGATCCAAGCCGGGTTAGTGTGGCTTCATACCCTGCTGTTCAGCGTATTTATCTTTGGGAATCAAGATTCCTTGTTTTGTAGTTCTACAAAGAACATCTTTGGGGTGCTTAGTAAATACGGTCTGTCAAGGTACTAAGCTTCCCATACCCCTTCTTTCTTGTCTGGGAAAGTCGATCCATTGACCCCCCCCCCCCACTACTGCCAGTTTCCACATCTGTTATTAGGCAGACAGAACTCCTAAGGTACACGGGAGAGATCAAGTCTGGTCCTCACTTCAGGTCCCACCATAATCACTAACTGTGGGAGACCATGACCATGGTCCTCAGATTTATGGACATATTAAGGGAATTGGTCTAAATTTATTCTAAAGTGCTTAGATCTCCTAAAAGCAAAACTAAAGTCCTTAGATTTCATAAAATTAACATAATGCATCTAGATACAAAGCATTGAAAGGTTCCAAATGACCCTTATATTTTAAGGCTCGTAATTATTTTACTGACCACATTATCATCAGTATCTTTACCATATATGTAGTATCTTTCTCCTAAATATCAGTAAGATACAGTACTTGCATCCCATGTATCTTACGGTACCCACAATGCTTTTTCATTTTATAAGGGTTATTTAATGGTCAGCTGGTTCACGCAAGTGCAGCTGAACTGATTCATCACATACTCAAATCCTTCCAGACAAGCTGGTCAACAGCTGCAGTTTTAAGTCAATTCCTCAAGCCTCCACCCCTGCACCAGCCCTTTCTCTCAGGATTCTCCAGACCTCCCACATTTCAGGAACGATGGGGTTAATGCCTGGCTAAGGGGGAGGGGGGCAGGGAACTACCTACAGGACCTGCTTGTTATCAAAGACTTTCATTCTAATTGGTTGGTGCCCTTGCTTTACCAACTGTTACATACTTTAAATATCATCCTTGCATAAAACTATAGGGCAAATCTACTTGAAAATAGACCATGTCTCCACCCACTTCTTTACATTTACCCAAACATTCATATGTGATCAAGTATATGCACTCTGATTAGGGCAAGACTAAGAGTAAAAATACTACATATGGTAAATGAGCTGCAAACTAGTATATTACTTTTCCTACTGGGAAAAGGAATCTCAGCAAATGACTTGAAGGCTTACTCAAAATCACCTGCTGAGTTAAACAAATGGAGAGTGCTGCAAAAGTACCACTGTAATGTACGGTTTATTTTTGCCCATTTTATACATAAGGAATGTGTCAGTAAGGAACTTCTAATATATTAGAAACATAAAACTTTTTTAAAAACATTTTATTTATTTAAGAAAGAGAACGAGAGAGAGAGAGAGAGAGAGAGAGAGAGAGCGCGCGCACATATGTGTGAGAGAGAAAGGTGGGGGGGTCAGAGAGAATCCCAAGCCGGCTCCATACACAGCAATGAGCCTGCTCATGAACCTGAGATCATGAACTGAGCCAAAATCAAGAGTGGAGGAACACTAAAGCAACTGAGCCACCCAGGCATCCAGCATCATAGAACTTTCTAGAAGGGTTACTCATTTTTTTTCTATCCATCCCATTTCATTCATAAAGACGCTCACCTGAACTATGAAAACAGTATAGATGATATGCAAAAGCTTGGGGGGAAAGAGAGAGTACTAAATTATTTGTAAATGGTTTACTTTTCATTTGTTTTACTCATTCACACTGCTTCAGTTTTATTTCATGTATCTAAAATATTAAGCATGACCAATCTACCTTTCTGAGTCATGATATAATAAACCCAATGGCCTAAGGCACCTGGGTGGCTCAGTCGGTTAAGCATCTGCCTTTGGCTCAGGTCATGATCCCAGGGTCCTGGAATAGAGTCCCCCATCAAGCTCCTTGCTCAGTGAGAAGCCTGCTTCTCCCTCTCCCTCTGCTGCTCCCCCTGCTTGTGCTCGCTCTTGCTCTCTCTCTGTCAAATAAATTTTGCTCTTCAGAGGATTAGAAAAGAACCAGCTGCAATAAATACAGAAAATAAGAACCACACTTCCTACCTCAATCTTTAGTTGTGACTAAAGGAAGTCTGTGTCATAATCTTGGTTTCCCTCTAGTAGAGGAGAAATTGTCACCATCCACAACAAAGTTAAGAACTTTTAATTAAATTTCTAAAGAACATTACTGATTTAAAGACATTAGACCTTTCAAACAATTGTTCTTTCCATGAATTAAAATGAGTAATAACTAAAGATAAAGAAAACTCTTTATATTCATATTCGGTTTAAACTCTGATATTTAGGGGCGCCTGGGTGGCTCAGTCGGTTAAGCGTCTGTCTTCAGTTCAGGTCATGATCCTGGGAGGCACGGGATGGAGCCCCGTGTCAGGCTCCCTGCTCACTGGGGAGCCTGCTTCTCCTGCTACCTCTGCCCCCAGCTCCCTCTGCCCCCACCCTTGTTGTCCTTCCTTACTCTCTCTCTCTCTCTCAAATAAGATCTTTAAAAAAATAAAAAACAAATAAATGAACTGATTTTTACTTGGCCAAAAAGTTTGGTTCAGACAAAGTCATGCCTAGAGAAAAGAGAGAACAAGGAAGACTAGATTATATGGATAGACAGCCCTGAGGTTGGGGGGGGGGGGGGGAGTGGGTACAAAGTATCAGGAAAAGGTGTTAATGAATTGAAAAAAGAATATATAGGGGCGCCTGGGTGGCTCAGTGGGTTAAAGCCTCTGCCTTCGGCTCGGGTCATGATCCCAGGGTCCTGGGATCGAGCCCCGCATCGGGCTCTCTGCTCATCAGGGAGCCTGCTTCCCCCTCTCTCTCTCTGCTTGCCTCTCTGCCTACTTGTGATCTCTCTCTCTCTCTCTGCCAAATAAATAAATAAATAAAAACTAAAAAAAAAAAAAAAAAAAAAGAATATATAAACCTCGGCCTCAAAATTAACAACTGTCTACTCACTTTTGGAGACTATGTGTTTCAGCCTGGACACTGAGGTCCCCCACTCCAGATCTGAAGCCAGAGAAATATAAAAGGCACGCCCCATTTCTAATTCTTTAAGCCGTGTAGCACTGTGTGACATCTAACACGTCAAGCCCACGGTCACGATGGGAAATGGATCTGTGGGGCAGTCTTTTCCCGATCCCTTGAGAAATTATGGCTCTGCCATCTCATCGAAGTACCCGCCATTCCTAAGATTAAGATCGACTGAGAGTTTGCGCGGAAGCTCTCGTTAGAGCAGCGCCGCTGCGCTGGTAGCCCTTTCTGATGAGGACTCATGTGACTGGTAAGACCATCCTCGTCCCCAGAGCCCACCACTCTGGGGAGGGTACACAAAGGCAGGGAGAGAGCAACCCATCCCACCCTGGTGAGACACAAATTTGACTGCTGTGCCTGTCGGGTGAAACCATTCTGAGTTGGTAGGCTTTAGCAATAAAATGAGTTTCAGGCTCTCTGCACACACGAAAATAGATTGGAGAAATGAAACAATTCAAACAACAGTTCAAACTACTCCCCACCTCCAGTAGGAAAGTGAACTTTTGTGTCATTTGCCTAGATGATGCTAACACGGCTCTAGGCAGATCCCTCAGTTTTGGTTCACCGCAGCACAAACCAAAGAACTTCTAACATGAGACAGGAAGGAGGACAACAACGAGAGGCTTAAAGTTTCTGATTTACTATGCAAGTCCCTTCGAAAATGGGAGGGAGCCTAGCCTAGAAGTCGTGGTATCCCCTAGAAGAAAGAGTGAAAGGAAGCAGCTCACAGCTAGAACCCTGGCGACAGGCAGATCACATGTGTGCCCACGTGATGGTACCAGGAAGAGGTCTTGCCCCAGACCTAGTCTGTTGCGCTCAGCAGTCCCCTGCAAGTCCACATTTAGAACTTTATTCCTGGGACTTGAAACCGAAGGGACTTTGACCCTAAGGGATGTTACTACTATTGTATTTCTTATTTATACTGCTGCAAGAATATTTTTTCATGCCTTTTCCGAAGAAGAGGGAGTTTTAAGAAGGGAGGAAACATGACCGCCTAGTTTCCTAAGGGTAGTGTGGTACAAAGGGACAAAAGGAAAACAAGACAAACTGCCAACTTCTCAATCTTGCTTCTAGCCAGCCTTGTTCACTACAGAATCCGAAGATGAAGAAAACCAGTAGGTCTGATAAGCAGTCACCTGAACCAAACATGGGGGCCTAGATGCCAACAGGCAGCAATTTTGGATATTTTAGAACTTCGAAAGCACAGGGAAAGAAAACAAACAAACAAAAAAAAACCCCAACAACTTTCCAAACCTTAACTCCTAGTCCAAAGGAATTAAAAAAGCCACATAAGTAATCCACATGAACATTGCAATTTTGAAGAGATTTATGGATGAACTAGCAATAAGTTACCATGTGAATACTGTTTTAAAAGATTTTATTTATTTATTTGAGTGACAGTGTGCGCTCATACACGAGCAGGGAAGGGGCAAAGCGAGAAGCTGGGGGAGAGCGGAGAGGGAGAAGCAGACTCCCCGCTGACCACAGGGGTCCAATCCTCTCCATCCCAGGACCCTGAGATCATGACCTAAAGCCAAAGTCAGACGTTTAACTGACTGAGCCCCCCAGGTGCCCCTCCATGTAAGTATTTTTTAAAGCGGTTCAATTGCTTTACTGGTTAAAATTAATAAACTCATTTTTAAAATTCATTTAAAATGTCATCACATGAGAGCATATTTCAGATCCTGCCTGGAGATTCCAAGATAATTAATGAGACCCGTTTTACAACTGACATTTATGAAAACAAATACATCTTTTAAAAATCAAGATACACTGGGTTTCACTTAACAAACATTGCTTACCTTTATTTATTAAAAATTTGACAGCAAGAATGCAGCAAAATCCTAAACATCAGGGGAGGCAATAAATGAATTGTCAAAACAAGAGTAGCTTTTAGGCATTTCCACATTTTTCTTGCACTGTTGCTAAGTAAAGCCCAAATTATATGTTATTTTTACTAGAATAAGCCATTTTTGCATTCTTCATAGAATCCCATAAACCACCTCTTTGTACCATTTCACATCTTCGGAGAGGTTCTAGATGCTCCCCAGTGTTTTCTGAGGAGTAATTCTGGCTGTGGTCAATAACTAAGAACCCACTATGCTTAGCTTGCTTTCTCACAGATGAGCTCACCTACAGCCGGTACTTTCATCAACTCAGCTTTCATTCCAATTACAGTGACAGTTCCTTTCCCTAGGCAATTAGGTTTCACAGTCTTTCTTCCCACCCTAAACACAGGAAGATGTAGAGTTTGAAATGTGTCAATTAGTTTAAATGAGTTAAATATGATATTTTACTCCCGTATAGCCCTGCGAGGTAAGTGTCATTATGCCCATTTCACAGATGAAGAAAACTGAGGTGGTTACATAGCACGTGGCAGACCCAGGACCCCAGTGCAAACAGTCTGGCTCTGGAGGCTGTGCTCGTAATCCCCGCGTTACTGTCCCTCTCCTATCAAGGCTCTCCCAATTGCTGTGAGGATATCTGTATTAGTTTCTCTGCAAAGGTTGGTAATTAAAAAAAAAAAAAAAAAAAAAATCCGTAGAACCATAAACTGTGGCTTTTCGGTCTGTGAACGCTGCAGGTCAATGGAAATTTTAAATGGAACAAAGAATAGCACAGAAACATTTCAAGGTACTTATAATGTGAACATTTGTTCTTTCTTGCTTTATCTTTCAGCTTGACTAGCTTGAATCAATTCCAAGGGAGATGTTTATTCCACAGTCTCTTAAATTAGAAAGTTAATTAGCCAACCCGGTTATACATTTAGTTGAAAGCTTTCCCCTCTTTATGGTTATTTGATATAGTTGTTCAAGTATTTATTTATACCAGTAAAGTTGTATTAAAAATTAAGCAGAATCAAGTGCATGTTAACAAATTTGATCAGTCATGTAAAAGTGGGCTATTAACGTGCTCATCACTAAAGACTCAGTCAGGTGCAGGCAAATATATCCCAGCAAATTTAAAGTGAAATCCACTTAGGGGATTAACCGTTCGCTCCATTCCAGTCCTTAGATATGGCTCTATCCTCTGCGAGTCTCCTCGGAAAAACAGACCAGTGTTAATTAAGGGTTGGAAACATCTTCAAGCAAGAGTCGGTGTCCCTTTTATGCTGGGAAGCTGCTCCTGTTCACTAGCTAGGAGATGAGGGTGAGTAGAACAGGATTCTTGCCTTTCCGTAGCTTACAGTCCGGTCAAGGAGATCATGAAGGAGGCAACCTCGGTACAGTACGGAAAGTGCTATACCGGAGACAGGTAGGTTGCTGTGGCAACCACAGCAAAAACGCCTTCAAAAAGGAAGTGACATCCCAGGTCTCACTGGAGGATGAGTAGGACGGAGCCTAGTCGAGGGCAGAGGGCAGAGCAACGCGGGCAGAGGGACGAGATGAGTAGAAGCCTGGTTCTCTATTGGGGAACCAAAACCCGGGGTGCTGATGTGTGTTTCTGACACGCGGGATTAGAAGAGTGAGTAAGCTGGGTTCTGTGTACCACTCAGAAGAGTCTGAACGCGACCCTGAAGGCAGTAAGAGTTCCTGAAGGACTTTAAGCCGGCGTCGTGATCACAGTCGAGAAGGAAGGAGGTAATACCATTAGCTGGGTAGGCAGAGTCATGCCTCCCACCAGCCACTGCAAATGATGTCCACGTTCTCATCTCTCAAACCCGTGAACGTTAGTATACATGCAAAGGAAAGCAGAGATTGGGGACAGAGTTAGGTGGCTAGTTAGCAGACCTTCAGATGGGGGGATGATCCCAAATTAGCTGGGCAGGCTCGATGTGATCACGAAGGTGGGCAGAGACAGGCAAGTCAGAGGGTGCTGTGACTATGGAAACACGCAGCGATGCTTATGTTGCTCAAGAAAGAAAGGCACAAGCGAAGGAGCGTGGGTGGCCTCTACAGGCTGGAAACCACAGGGAAATGGCTTCCTCCCGAAGGAGTGTGGCCCGGCCAGACCCCCGTCGGACCTCTGGCCTCTAGAACTCTATAAAATAATATATGTGTATTGTTCTAAGCCACCAACGCCGAGGTAATTGTGACAGCAGAAATAGAAAATGAATACGTTAGGAAGCTGTTATAGCAATAATCCACGTGTGAGGTAATCATGGATTTTAAAAAAAAATGCTGATTTGGCAAGCATCAAGGAGATAGAATCCAACTGGGAAGCCCGGCTCTCTTAACTTACTAGCTGTGGCCTTGAAAGGCCCTTCTTAAACCTTATTGTTCTGCTTCGTTCAGTACCTAAAAACTGAGTGTTATATGCAGGGCTTTGTTTGTTTCAATTTCTACTTTTATTAAAGCAATACATTAACATTAGCTCTAAATTTCAAATAGAAATTTCATGCTAGAATACAAATGAGTCATGAGAACATTATGCTAAGAGAAGTAAGTCAGACACAAAAACAAGTATTTGATGATTCTTCTGATATGAGACACCTAGAACAGCACACTGAGACAGAAAGTACTAGAACCGAGGTTACCACGTGGGTAGGGGGGAGAGGGTGATGAAGAGAATGGGGAATTAATGTTTAGTGGGTACAGTTTCAATTTGGGATGATGAAAAAATTCTGGAAAAGGGTAATGATGGCTGCACAACACTGTGAACTTACTTAATGCAACTGAACTGCACACTTAAAAATGGCTAAAATGGTAAATTTTGTGTATACCACAAGAACAAATATGATGATTTAAATCCATTTGATTTTATTGTATAATATCTTAGATACTGTATAATATCTTAATATTGTATAATTTCTTGCTAGCAAGAAAGAAGTGTAACTTTTTAATGGACTTTGCTTCGTCTACTAATACTAATAAAATACTAATAAAACCTGTTTGCTTAATTGTCAGACCTTCAAAAAATGGCTAAAATGATATACTCTGTTACGTATATTTAACCACAATTTTTAAAAAATTAGAATAGAAACAACAGTGTATTACCAACTCCAGGATCTACTTCCCAGAACAGAACCTTCCATTACCTTAGCTTTGCTCCGGGGAATTATGTCCGTATTTTAAAATGATATGCTTATCCTGCTATCTCATCAATTTTAGGTGTCTGCTGTTGACTTTCAATAAGGAGACCGTGATTTAACTCTCTTAAATACACACACTCATAATCTGGGAGATCAGGGAATCTGCTCCTTACACGGATTTTCAAATGCCCTCTTGTTTCCAGACATATCGTTCCCTTCCTTTTTCACAGGGGCTCAGTGGTTACAGTGCAAGTGTTTCTGGGGTGCTGGAGCCCCAACAGGCTTCCTTCTTCCTGCTAGTCCCATTCCCAAGGACTAAATTCTCTGAGCAAAGAGTTCACCATTTCCTTTCTATCTTTCAAACCGTTTATTACTTTTGCCCACTACCTTCTCTGTCTTTACAGCTGCATCTTTTTGATTTCATGACTTCATTTTTGTCATTTTTAGTTGAGGAGGAAAAATGAACACACACGTTCCATCAGCCGTATTTTACCAGAAGCACTCCAGGGTTGCTTTTAAGATTAAATGAACTAATACAGGTAAATAAGATAATGTAGGCAAAATGCTTTGCTAAGTCCCTGACATCTAATAAGGTATAATCAAAGCAACAGTAAGGTCCCCATCACCACCACCATCAATCACCCACCAAAAGGTTTAGTATGGACCACAATGGAATTTCATAAAATACTGCTTACAGGGCTCCTGGGTGACTCAGTCAGTTAAGCAGCTGCCTTTGGCTTGGGTCGTGATTCCAGGGTCCTGGGATCGAGACCCACATCAGGCTCCCTGCTGGGCAGGAGTCTGCCTCTCCCTCTCCCTCTGTGGTTGCTCCTCCTGCTGGTGCTCTCGCTTGCTCTGACAAATAAATAAAACCTTTAAAAAAATACATAATGCTTACAACAGAGTATCACTGTTGATTTTCCAGTGTTCATAGCATTTGATCAAGAATCCGGGTTTTGTTGTTGTTGTTTAAAGATTTTATTTATTTGAGAGATAGTGAGAGAGAGCATGAGTGGGGGACAGAGGCGGAGAGGGAGAGGCAGACTTTCCCACTGAGCAGGGAGCCTAACGTGGGGCTCGATCAGGCCTCTGGGACCATGACCTGAAGGAATTTGTTTTTCTTTGAAAAGAAAAAAAAAAAAAAAAAGAAGGTAATTTTCGTGGTGTATTTATATGGTACAGTGCTCTGCAGCTAAAAAGGATAATCTAGATTACCAGAAACTTTCTCATCCTTTCGGTTTCACTTTCTCCAAGAGGCCGTCTCTATCTTGAGAACCCTCTTCTCCTGCACTAACTTAACATGATTCTCTTCTCATTATATACTATTTTCTTTCCTTTATAGTTCTTATCAGATTTAAAGCCCCCTTCCCCGCAATGTGTCCCCCTTTCTCTGTGTCTTTAGTTGTGTTTTGTTCCTAACCAAACTCCCCCAGACGAAGGGCCATGGGAGCTGCTGTAACCAACGAGGTCCTCTCAAGGCCCAACAAAGGGCTTTGAATGACTGGTTTGACTGAGCAGAACGCCAGGTGTGTAACCCTGTAGAACTTCGTATAATGAGACGGTGTGTTTGGAGAAATAAACACGTGGAAGTCGTCTGTAAACTCCATTAATAGTGGCGGCATTTGGGGAAGGTTATCAGCATTTTGTAACTTCTCTATCCTGATACTGTTACTACCACTGCTGATGAAGTTACTGAATGTTTTACCAGGCATCAGAACTTTCCTACCTCTTAAGTCCACGCATACACTTTCTTATTTAATTCTCACAACAACCCTATTTACTGTCATGACACCCATTTTACTGACAAAAAAACTGCAGAGAAGTTCTATAACTTGCCCACCTGGGGATATCTGTTAAAGTTCAAACCCGCAGTCCAAGCTCAAAAGCCCTTGATCTTAAACCACTAAGCTATTTATCGTGTGTGTGTGTCAGAGAGAGAGAGAGAGAGAGAGAGAAGAAAATGTACTTGCTAAATTCTCAACTCCCGTTTTAAGAAGCGAAGGGCCAAATTGTTTTTGCCAACAAAAATGTTCTTCTGAAGCTATAAAGATAGCAGTGGCTGAATCACTAGAATGGCACTGCCAGCTTCATACAAGTCCATGACCAAATCTCCTCCACTCACACTTAGGCTCTCTGGTCGCACAGGTAGACCGAGGCTTCTACACGGGTACCAAAGCCAATGTTCTCCAGTCCTAACTTGTGTGTGGGCTACGTCCTGGGAGACCCAGAATATGAGCCTTTTATCCTCTAAGGGCAGAGAGCCCACAAAAAAAAATTATAAATATCTTTACAATGAATTATATGCCTGCCTGTGTGACTACTATTCTTAAAGTCTCTAGAATTTACATGAGATAGAGCGGCTACTTCTGAGTCTGGGTCTAGCATGAGCCTCTTCCTGTATATTTTCCAGTTCCTTAGAGTTTTCTGTTAAGGCACCTGATTTATTAGCAATGCTACAAATGTAAACGGAATGTATCTTGACCCTCTTAGTTGATATTGATTGCAAAATAACCAAGTTCTTCAGCAGAGATGGTTTGTTTTCCTTTGTAAACCTTTTATTAAATGGGAACCACACTTGGGAAATATTTGCACCTTTGCTACATCATCAAAGACAAATGTTATGAATCATCTGTGTCATCTTTTATGTTCTAATTTTGCTTTTACATCTGTATAGATAAAAAAGGGAGTAGGAAATGGAAATCAGGTATCAAGAGAATTATCTGAACTTCCAATTTCCTCTGCTCTATTAAGCCCCTGGGGAATTGGTCTATCCAAAGACTAGATCAAAGACTAGACCCTAGAGAATGGCTCCTATTAATTAAATACCAGATCCAATATGCAGTTATGTCCCTTAGGACTTTGACCAAAGGTTGAAAGACAAAGTCAGAAAGCCTGCAAGTTTGGAAATCTGTGTGTGTGATGTTAGGTTCAGAGGGCTCAAGTGCCTGTGTCAGGCCAGGTGGCATTTCTGCTACTGAAATAAAGACTGAATTGGAAAATTATAATGACCACATCTCTTTTTAATTTTCCTAGTTGGTATCTGTCAAAGCATGTCTTTTGAAGCATTTCAAGTCTTCTCATCTGGAATTTACAGCTAAATAAACTGAAAATTCAGCATTTCATTATGGCAGCCTGTCTAGTTCCTAATTTGAAGAATCCAATTGTAAAAAGAAGGATGAGCTAATCGGGCCATTTTTAATACTGGCTGAATATTTGATAGTATGGATTTTTTTAAAGATTTTATTTATTTACTTATTTGACAGAGAGAGATCACAAGTAGGCCAAGAGGCAGGCAGAGAGAGAGGGGGAAGCAAGCTCCCTGCTGAGCAGAGAGCCCGATGTGGGGCTCGATCCCAGGCCCCTGAGATCATGACCTGAGCCGAAGGCAGAGGCTTAACCCACTGAGCCACCCAGGTGCCCCAGGAATTATTTTTTAATGTATGATAATAGTATTGTGCTTCAAAGAAAAAAGAGTCCTTACCTTTTAGAGATACATACATGGATGTATTTATGGATGCAGTTAGGGAGTATGTAGGTGATACAAGACAACTCATCCAGGAACCACTGACAGTGGATGATGGTTATATGGGTGTCATTATACTATTTTCTCTGCTTTTGTGTTTTAAGAAATTCCGTGACAGTAAAAAAATAAAGCATTGTAATAAAACCAAATTAGATCAATATACAACTAGTGTCTATAATGTTCAAGGAATTAGAGCAAATGATAGCACATAAACAGTTTTGTAAATCTAGAGTTTTTAAATGTAATTTTGCAAATGTTTCAGAAGTAGTCACTTTCCCCTCTGTATTTGTATAAGAACTTCAAATACAGAATAAGCTTTGTAGGTGGAGCGATTCTGAAATAGCCAAATATGTCAGTAGTGACATCAGCTGAGATGATGCCGTCCTACCTCTGCTGGGCACCTTTTTAAAGTAGTTAGACTGGTCACGTGTGAGGTGAACTGTGCACACCCTGAAAGTGACAAAAATGTGACTTGTGAATTATTTGGCTTCATTCCAAAATAGACCCACCCTCTTTGGCAGAAACAAACAAAAAGAACTAATTTGCAAACCTAATTGAACTTTCAAGCTACATCTAGAAATGAAGCTCTAAGGGGCTCCTGGGTGGCACAGTGGGTTGGGCACCGGACTCTTGATTTCAGCTCAAGTCCTGATCTCAAGATCATGAGATCGAGCCCTGCGCTGGGGTCCCCACTTGCTGCAGGATGTGATTGAGTTTCTCTCTACCTCTGAATACCCTTTCTCTCCCTCCCATTCTCTAAAATATGTAAATAAATCTTAAAAAAAAAAATGAAACTCTAACAGTCCTATTTGTATCTCATTACATTTGAATTTTTATACTTTGTAGCTCTCCATATTCACACTGGAAGCAAAGCAAATCTTTTAAATATTTACTGCCTTTGTGCACCATTTAAACTGGTACTCAACATTGTTAAAGAGTAAGTCTGATGACTGATAATCAATCAGCTCGAAATTAACCTGATGATAGGTGTGATGTGGAAGAGGAGAGGGAAGGCAGCAGCTAACACAAAATTACTGCAACAATGAAGTTCTGATAAGCTCTTCTTTACCAGAGAGATGAACTGCCTTGTCGACTTACCATGGTTAAGGGATTCTAGAATCTTACCAGCTTTGGGCTGGGGACACGATTCCGCCAAAGATGCATGACTGGCTGGTAGAGGACAGGTAAGAAGGAAACTGAGGAATTCAGGTTCAAGCTTCTGGTTTTTTCTCTTTTCTTGCTTGCTTCCCTCATCTAGTCTTAACCTATCATAGGTTGACACATCTTTCAAATTATCAGTAACTGGCTACCATTATTCTGCAAAATTGTTTATTCATTCCAATAATTAGTAGTAGAGGTGGTAGTATGACTGAACATCATTTGACCGATTTGAATGTATAAGCACAATATTATTTAATAACTACATTCCATGAAGCAAGGACAGAAATCCTATGGCTTTACTGTATGAATCAACCCACACAACAGAAACGCAACAAGGATGGACACACTCAGAATTAGTACATGTATCTCTTATTATTTCTAGAGCAAACACCCATTTATGCACTCTGCCTTCATTTTTCTCTCTTTCATAGCTCAGATTCTTTTTTTAAAGATTTTTATTTATTTTTTTGACAGACAGAGATCACAAGTAGGCAGAGAGGCAGACAGAGAGGGAGGAAGGGAAACAGGCTCCCCACTGAGCAGAGAGCCCGATGTGGGGCTCGATCTCAGGACCCTGAGATCATGACCTGAGCCGAAGGCAGAGGCTTAACCCACTGAGCCACCCAGGCGCCCCTATGGCTCAGATTCTTAAAAAGACTTCTTCACACACTGATTCAACCTATTTTGTCCACTCACCTATGGAAATTGGGCTGCCACCCCTACCAGCTCATCCAAATGGTCACTAATGACCGTAGTTACTAAATTCAGTGGTTACTTCCAACTGGTAGTCTATTTGATTTCTCTGCTCCTTTCAAGGTAGTGAACCCCCTCCTCCTTCAGATACTGGGAATCTGGTGGGAGTGGTGGTAGGCTGAGAAGATATGCCCAGGACACAGAGCTTGAGAAGAAGCCAAAGGGTGGTCCCTTTTTCCCAGGCTCACTGCCCCAGCAAGTAAGTGCCCGCCTAGCTGTCCCACATGCAACCATTTTCCCCTTTAGGTAAGAACCTGGATCCACTGCCATTTTAATAGCAAATAACGCTGATTTTTCATTAACCTCTCTAGTGGTTCTCCCCTATCTTCTTTAAGGGCTTTGTCCTCTAAACGTCCGTAAATGTAGGCAACTTCTTCTGGATCCTCTTACTTATCATTCTACAGCAGTGTTTGTAAAGAGTGTTTTAAACATCACTTGCATGAGCATCAGAGACTCTAGGAGTTCTTTTATTAAAGACACAATTTCCATTGTCACCCCAGTGAACCAGCATCTTGGGGACAGAGACCCAAATCTGCATTTTAAGTTACCTCCTAGTTAATTCTCACAAAAAATTCAGGATTTAGAATTACTGTTTTACATACTCACTCTGGGTAATAGTGTCCAACCCCGTGACTTGTTACTATTTATAGATCTGTGACACCTATCTCCCTGTTTTCGGATGGCAGCGTTCCACTTGATTCTCACAGGCAACTCTTAGAATTGAAGATGTCCCAAACTGAACACTCTCTCCCAATCCTACAATACTTCTTGTTTCCCCCCAGTTCTCAAAATGGTTCTGCCAATGACCCAACAGGGATTCAAAAAAAGCAAAAGTGATACAGTTGTTCCTGTTCCGTCTCTCCACTCACTCTCTCCTTAGAACTCTCGACTCTCATTTCTCACCACACTCAAGTCACTCCCTAGTTAAAAATATTATCATTTTTGCCTAAAACTCACAGACTTCTGGTAGAGCCCACCTGCAATCCATTCCACACAGTGAACATGGAAGTCATCACTAATTTGGTCAGATTACTCCCGTACACAAACTTTTCAAAGCCTCCTATCACCCCTGGGTGAAATAATTTTGCTGACAAACCACATCCTACCTACTCCGCTCCCATATTACCTCTGCAAATTTATCTCTCTTTATTTCACTCTACAGTTATACTGCCCAATATAGCCGCCACAAGCCACATGTGGCTACCGAGTACTTGAAATGTGGCCAGTCCAATTTGAGACATGCTCTAAGTGTAATTCACACAGGAGCTTTCTTAAATGTGGTTTAAAAAAAAAAAAAAAAGGTAAGAATGTCTCATTAATAATCTTTCATACTAACATGCTGGGATGATATAATTTTAAATATATTAGACTAAAACATCCCTTTTTTAAAGATTTTATTCATTTACATGAGAGAGAGCGGGAGAACCCAGCCCCCGCTGAGCAGGGAGCCCGATGCGGGGCTCCATCCCAGGACCCTGGGATCATCACCTGAGCCGAAGGCAGACACTCAATCCACTGAGCCATGTAGGCGCCCAGACTAAAATATTCCTAAAAGTAATTTTACTTGATTCTTATTACTTTCTTAATGTAACCACTAAAGTTTTTTAAATTCCGTAGTTGGTCTGCATCATACTTCTGCGGGATAATGGCAGGTTCAGAACTCCATGATCTTGTCGCAGTGAAAGACTTGTTACCACCTCAAATGTTAAACATTTTTCCTGGTTGAAAGTTCGCTTCTCTGTAGCCCCTCCCCTTCCTTTATCGTCCTTCATCTCCTACTCGTCCTTGAAGATTTAGTTTAGTTATTGCTAACTAACTAGTTATTGCTAAATAACTAACTAGTTATTGCTAAATAACTAACTAGTTATTGCTAAATAACTAACTAGTTATTGCTAAATAACTAACTAGTTATTGCTAAATAACTAGTTATTGCCCTTTTCCTTTTTCCCAAACCAGTTTCAGGTCAGCTGTGCTTCCTAAGTGCTTGCACATCCAGCACATAGCCTGCACTGGTCTATACTCGCCGCTTACTTGTCTACCCCCAACCCATGTCTCCTATACTCGCAGACTGCTTGTTAGCAGGACTGTGACTTGGTCAGGGTAGAATCCTCAGATTTGAGTTCATGGTTCGGTGCAAAGTAGATACAGACTAACTACTGGCAGAATGGCTGTTGGAAGTGACTTCTCCACTTAAAATGTGAAACGTAACTGTTAATAATATGGGAGGAGTCATGAATTAACATTGTCTCTTCATCCTTAACCTATCCAAATCCTGTCAACCAACACCCCTCAACTGTCTTGCTTCTTTTGTCACCGGCAACATTTTAAAACTTCACTGGTTAATTCAAATGACAAAATGATCGCAAAACAAAATGAACACAATTTTTGTCTTCTAAATATTTTTAAATTCCTATATGGCTAGAAGATATTCACTGTGAGAAATATTACCTATTCACTGGAAAGCATTTTTATAGCATTTCTGAAGATCAAGTCTTTGCAGGAATTTAAATGAGACCTAAAATCAAGTTTTTTTCTCTATAATCCTACACTGCTGGCATTCAGAGAAGTTTGGAGTACATCAGAAATTCTGGCATACCCACATTATAATTAACATTTACCACATTACTCTCTAAAGCAAAAAAAAATTAGGGTACAGCAAATATAAAAGTGGTAAGAACAGACAGTTACTATTTTCTCAGTTTCATCAAATTGTAAATTTTAAGTGGTGTCCTCAATGTCCATCCCATTTAACTACTCTGGGTTTTGAGCTTTGTTTTTTGTTTTGTTTTGTTTTGTTTTTGTTTTTGTTTTAATGCTTAGGGCCCTTTCATGGCATAGCCAGGACTTTCATCTATTTGGGTTTTTATGATATTAAAATCTCTAGAAGACTTGGGGCGCCTGGGTGGCTCAGCGGGTTGAGCCTCTGCCTTCAGCGCAGGTCATGATCTCAGGGTTCTGGGATCGAGTCCCGCATCGGGCTCTCTGCTCGGCAGGGAGCCTGCTTCCCCCCCGCCCCGCTCTCTCTGCCTGCCTCTCTGCCTGCTTGGGATCTCTGTCTGTCAAATAAATAAATAAAATCATTTTAAAAAAAGTCTCCAAGACTTAGGAAGAGTAGACCTCACCTTGATTTGAGGTCCAACGTGAAGTGTTTTCCTTTAACTGCTTTACCACTTACTACTTCTCAGCACACTGTCATGCTTGTGCTCACCGCACTGGTGAAACGCTAACTCAAAAGCCACGACTGAGCAGGGCTGCGTGACAGAAACACAGAAGCCACCGAACGCACTCCCGACGGCTGAAGCTGGAACTCTCTGAGCAACAACAGAAACGCAGCTTTGAATGACAACCCAAAGTACAAAATACCTAAGAATCCACATGGCCAGAAATAAATGATTAAATAAATTTTAAAACGAGGGAGAACAGACAAATATCCTATGCAGAAAAATTCCAGATAATTTTTGTAGATACTCTGTCTTGGGGGGGGGGTGCATAACGCCCCACCTAAAGCGTGGTGTACGCAGGGCTTCCTTTCCAAGAGCACAGTATGAAAAGATGGGGGAGGAGGTAACTTTGCAGTGGGGAAACTTGACAAACCCCAACTCAGCCAGGTGATCAAGGTTAACATCAACAGTGATAAATTATGTTGAGAGTATGTACCTTTGATAGAATGTGACTAAAATAGCACTTTTAAAAACTCTGCTCTTCCTAAAATTCACAACCCCAGTCTAATCATGACCAAAAACAGGAGGACCATTCTACAAAATACCTGACTGATACTCTTCCAACTGTCATGCTCATCAAAAACAAGGAAAATCTGAGAAACTGTCACAACCAAAAGGAACCTAAGAAGGGAGGACGACTAAGCGTAATGTGACAACAGGGATGGGACTCTGGGGCAGAAAAAGGACACTAGGTAATAAGGAGATCTGAATAAACTGTGGACTTCAGTTAATAATAATATACTATATTGGTTCTGTAAGGGCCTATTTAGCCAGAGCGATTCCATCTGGTTAAACAGTGATTTTGTTGTTTACGCAGTAAAACTTAAACTGATCCAGCAGCACCCCCACGCCCCCCACCCCTGCAGGAACTTAGTTAAAAGCAAGTCCGGGAAACCAGTCCCAGGTAACAAAGCCCAAATACAAGGGTGGGTCAGGTCAGGTGGAGATAACAGCCTGAATGCAGGGATGAGTCGGGCCAGGTGGAGACATCCAATCAGTGGGGGTGCATACTGTCTCCCTAGCTACCAAGGAGTGTGGGCCCTGCCTTTTAGGCACCTTTTGGGTGCCAATTCTGACCAAGGTGATAGCTAGTTCAAATAGCTACTATGGGGTGAATTGTAATTCAATAGGCCACCCGTGTGTGACCTAACATGACTGTGCGGCTTTCTCTGTATGTTGCAATCTCATTGGCCACCTGTGTGTGACCAGGCTCAACGACATGGCCTTTGCTCTATTAAAGTTAGTCTGTGAGGCTGGGAGGGGTCACTTTGTAAGAGATGGCCCTGGCTGGTCAGTTTGATTCTCGATGCTTTGCTTGACCTTCGCTTTGTATCAGACTTGCTCCTTTGATCACAGACCCATTATTGGGGGACCTTTCAGTTCATTAACTGTAACGTATCTATCATGTCCATGTAAGATGCTAACAGGGAAACTGGACATTGCGCATATAAGAACTATCTGTACAATCTACCATTTTTCTTTATATCTAAAACTGTTCTACGAGTGCCCGTCTGGCTCCGTCAGAAAAACATGCCATTCTTGATTCTGGAGTCATGAGTTCAAGCCCCACATTGGGTGTAGAGTTTTGTTTTGTTTTGTTTTTTAAGATTTTATGTTTAAGTAATCTCTACACCCAACATGGAGCTCCAACTCAAAACCCCATGATAAAGAGTCACACACTCTACCTAGCAGCAAGGCACCTTTGACTGCTTTGGCTTATCACTTCATCTATCAGAGGGAAAGAAATCTTACCAGTTCCTAAAGCTTCAAGTGTGACCTTCATGTTGAAAACTCCAAGATCTGTATTCTAAGCCCAATCTCTTTGTTAAAGGTCAGAAAATACTTCCAAATGCTCAGTGGACATTTCTACCTACAAACTTTCAGGAACATTAAACTCAATTATGTCCAAAGGAGAAACCCTCATTTAAAACCCTAATCCTGTGGCTCCCAATGTGTCCTCAATCATGATTAAGAGCAATATAATTTCCCCCAGTGATCTAATGAGAGCCTAGCATATATGCAATGACTGTTTTCTTTACAATCATTACCCTCTCTGGTTTCACACAAATATTGTTTAATTCTATTTCTGCATGCTCCCTTTACTCTCAATGCACTAACTTTTTTGAATAATTACCAATCCATCAGTCAAAATCTGTGGAGACTGGAGGTGTGCCCAGGTACAGCCGAGACTCCAGTCCTGATATGAGACAGAGACATGGAATGTCATTGTTTTGTGTTCCTTGAGAAGGAAACAGGTCCCCAGTTTGGAGCAAACACCACTGTTTTTTTAGGGACTGACCAGAGATGCAGGGTGATCCCCAATGGGCATGAAGGGCAACAAATTGCTTCTGTCCATTTACTATATGTAGCTTTTGAAGAAAGATTCCCCTAGAAGCTGGCAGCCCATGAACACTACAGTATATCCCTGTCCCTGAGACCTGAAAACCCTTTGCCAACATTTCCCAAAGATCAGTCAGGGTTTACTGACTGCCACATGTCACTGGGAAAATTCTCCTTCAGCTTAACTATCGCAGATCATTGCTCTAATTAAGCCATTAACCACCCTGTTAATAACCACCCTGTTAATTGAGACAATACAAAATCACATACACCGGGGAGACTGTCGCTAAGCCCCAGAAGGTAAATCTTTGATTGGTCTAAACCAAACCAAGTGGTTCTTGAACTTTTTGGTTATAGGACCTTTTTGTACTCTTAAAACTACTGAGGACTACAAAGTACATTTGTTTATGTGACTCGTACCTATCATTATTTACCATTTTGGAAAATAAAAATTAAAGTTTTTTTTTTTTAAGATTTTATTTATTTATTTGACAGAGAGATCACAAGTAGGCAGAGAGGCAGGCAGAGAGAGAGGAGGAAGCAGGCTCCCTGCTGAGCAGAGAGCCCGATGTGGGGCTAGATCCCAGCACCCTGGGATCATGACCCGAGCCGAAGGCAGAGGCTTTAACCCACTGAGCCACCCAGGAGCCCTCAAAATTAAAGTGTTTAATATAGTTATTAATTCATTTAAAAATAAAAGTAATAAACCCATTACATTTTAATGTAAATAATAATTTTATGGAAAATAACTGTATTTTTCAAAAGAAAAAAGATCTGAGAATTCTGGCTTAACAGAAAATGTAGATGTTCGTATCTGCTTCTGCATTCAATCTGTTGTTTTGTTTCAAGTACATTTAAGAAAATTCAACCTCACACAGATAAGTAGTTAAAGAAAAAAAAGAAGTGTGTTAATAGCCTCTTCAGAAATTTTTGCATATCCTTCTTTGAAAGGATACTAAAACTCAAAAGTGGTAGTTCCTCAAAGGTTAGCTAAAATGTAGAATCTGAAAACAGATCCATGAGACTATGCATAATGCACAAATCTTTTAGTCTATTTTGGTCTTAAAATGGATCTATTACCCTTGAGTGATTGTGTAACATGTATTAGTCATTGAGAAAACACTGGTTCACTGAGTTATAGAGATCTTTCAAATGCTGACACCATTCATCATACTATACCAAAAGATCCCTTTTGTTAGTATCAGCACCGATATCATCAGAAAATGTCTAAGTACTGGGAAGCTTTCAAGCTCAGAGTAGCGGATACAAGTTACCCAGTATTCTAATTTTCACCTGAAAGCTTGAATTTTTATCATTTGCAACAAATATTGTCAGCATATTTCCTTAAAGTGACAGGCATTATTTCTTCTGCTCATTTTCAAGAAAATGTCTGCACAATACCCGAGTCTGAATAACAGTATTTTGTTCACCTGTTTTTCAGGTTAAAAAAATAACAATAGAAAAGAAAAGTGTTCCATGAAAGCAGCAGCCATTTCAACTTAAAAGTCAAACAATCACACAGTATGCGACTGAGAAACAAGAGCACTTCAGTACGGACCAGAAAATCACAGCACACTCTGTAGCTGGCAGTGAGACACGCAATGACTACTAGTGCATTTGGTGCCACAGCCTTGACTCTGTACTGAACAACTAGGGGTTATTACCCACCACTGGTCCTTTTACACCATCGGTGGAGTGAAAAAGGCAAATGATATCTTATCATTGTCAGAGGAAAGGATTTTCACCTCGGGAACTCCCTAAAAGGATCCGTGTCTCCAAGGTTCCATAAACCACTGCTGAGTTAAGCCAATACGATGTTCCATTTCATTTGCCAATTAGTTCTGGATTAGGTCTGTGACACAATTCTAGCCGAAAAGCCAATGGAACCTCTGGGAACGGTTTCTTTCTTCTAGTAAGACATGTGGAAACAAATTTCCGATTTCTGCCTCTGGACTTTGTGATCTACTTGGGAAAACTAGAAATAACCTGCCCAAAGGGACAAATAACACACTTCTGGAATTTGGAAAAATGAAAAGATGGAAAACATCTGGGCAAAGTGATGTCATTGATGAACCAATGAATTATTCCACTTTGAAACTACCATATCTTTAGAATTCTTGTTATGCGAAATGATAAGTACGTTTCCTTAGGGTTTAAGTGGCCTCAGACAGGTTTTCCATTCAAGTCCAAGCCATTTTTACTCATATACAATCATATACTTCTTGTCAATCCATCATTATGCAAAAGACCCCAAGAGCCTGATCACCAGAGTTTGATGCATTCCAAACTCCCTGAACTGGGCAAGCAAAACAAAGTTATTACCAGCCATGTAACTGTAGCTAGAAGGAGGCCTACCAAGCTGAACAACTAAAACAGGCGTCTCATACAGAGACAACTCAAATAAAACACACAAGATTAAATATTAATATAAACGTAAGAAACATAAAAGGGATCAGAACAGAACACCAAAAATTAAGGGACTAGAAAACATTATTCCTGAATTATGGAGTAATGAGGATTAGAAAGCAACCAGGTGTTCAGAAGCAAAACCCCTGGAATATATTCAAGTGTCAAGAAATCAAACCACAGATTACGTAGTAGACTCCTAGGAAAGTATGCATCATTCTGTGTTATTACAACCTACGTTCTCTGCCACCAAGGTTGAAGATATGGTCCTGAGTAAGAGAAGTAGTCAAATACATTTGTGAATTATTAGGTTATAGTAAATAGTTTTCAAACTAAAACAGACCTATCTTTTGATACCTGCATGTGGGTTTGAAGATTTATCTAACTCAATTATTTTTAACCTTTGAATCTCACACAGTAAGATAAACAAAGGGAAATACTTAAAGAAATACAAGAGAAACAAACGTGTCTTATAGATAGAAAAAATACGTATCTCTGTTTTTAAATTTCTCCTATCTACTTCCCCTCTGTGTGTCAGTAAAAAAGCAGAAATGGTTCACGGCTATTTGTACTTTGCAAGATCAAAGTTCCCGCCTCTACAAGAATGTAGCCCACTGCATGAACACTGGCTTTAAGGAAATAGCAATCTCTATAATATAAGTCAACATTCAACTCCTCTAATGAATAATAATTCTATTACTAAATGACATACAGATACGTTTTAAGCTCAAAAATTAACTACTACTGAGTTACTTACATATTTTGATTTTGACCACCTCTGGAATGAGTAGATGTTACCACATCAAGATCTATTATTTTAGAGGTTTCAAAATAAAGAAGTGCCGTCCTTTTGCCTTCTAATGCTTTCTGGACCTAGAAGAGGTCTAGGAATGGTCTAAATTCTAAGAGGACTGGATGAAATCATGACTCTTAATTCACATTAGCAGATCAAGCACTACAGTTGTTTAATAAAAGGAAGGAGAATGAGAACTGAAGCCCCTTCTCTCTATTTGATATTACACTTCAGTTCAACTTCATGGAAAATATTTTGATAAGAACAACAAACCATTTAACATCTCTGGGCATTCCTTATCTCAAATCAAAAGCATGATAAAACTCCTCTTGTCTGCTCTCAAAACAAATACGAAGAAGCCAGACCTCTAAAATCCTTGATCGGAAGGCCTAAGCAATCACCATTAGGTTAACAACCGGAGAGTCACAGCCATTGGACGATAGAATAGCTTCAGTAATCGTGTTTTATAAAGATAGTTCGTAGCCCTATATACAGTAGTTACTGTGTATTTATTGAAGTTCTCTCTCTTATTTCATAAATAAAATCTAATTGTTTTGTCCTTTATAAACACTGATCAGCATATCCATAAAATTTTTCATTGCTTTCTATGTTAAAATGTAGTAAAATTCATCTTGTGGTTATACTTTGCCCACACCGTGTTACAAATGCACACAGATGTTACTTACTGGTAAATATTCTTTTTTTTTTCTTTTATAAGATTTTATTTATTTATTAACGCATGGGCTTGAGAGGAAGAGAGAAAAAGCAAGGGGAAGGGCAGAGGGAGAAAGACAAGCAGACTCCTGCCTGCAGGGAGCCCTACGTGGGGCTCGATCCCAGGACCCTGAGATCATGACCTGAGCGGAAGTCAGCCACTTAAGGGACTGAGCCACCCAGGCACCCCCTGGTAAATACTCTTAATCACAAATTGAGGTTGCTTTCAAAGGCTATTTTTCAGAAGTAACTCCAAATCAAAGACCCAGCAAAGATTAATCTATTTCCATTTAATCACATGTTTTAAACCAACCTGAAGCACTAACAGAAAACAAGGTATCAGCAACTTTTAACTACAGTTAAATGAGTTAAATTATAATTTTATCTAACAACCTGGTTTCATTTTTTAAAAAGGAAATAAGCCCTTTGAACTTTGGAGTAATATTGTGTATTGAGCTATTGTTGAAGACGTGGTTGAATTTCTTTAAACAGCTGTACAGCCTGGGGCTAAGATACGTTTGCTGTTTAACTAGAGAACGAATTTTTTAATCAGATTCAATTTGACATTCTAAACATAGATGTCAAGTGAAATAACTAGTTTAATCCTTCTAGCAGGAGTATGGAAATACTTCTTCTTCAACTTGTCCCTTTCGATCAGGTGCCAAGAAATTGACATGATTATTGGTAGCCTTGTTAGCCATCAGAAAAGAAATTTTGCCAAGTCGTTCGTATAAGTGTAAAGCACTTGCCAAGACACACTTAAAAATATTAGGTGAGAGAGTCTCCTCCACCTGAGACTGACATGCTTGGTCGTGGCTCCATAGCTGTGGTTGTACAGTCACAAATGATTTCGAACTCACTGGTGCTACTCCAGTGATCCAAGCCAAAGATGTTTATGCAAAAGTAGTAACAGATTTGAGATCTATTTGGGCGGTAGAATTGGTAGGACTTAACCTGGATAGTAATGTGTGCAGGGGATGTGGGTGGGAGATCAAGGAACTCTTTTTCTGTATGAATAAGCGTATAGATAGAGGAGGTATCTTTTACCAAGAGGGACAAGATTGGAGGAGGAGCAGATTTGGAAGTGGTGGTGGGGGACGGAGACTTACTAGTTTGAGATATTTTAAGCTTGAGATACCTGAGACATCTCAGTGGAGATGTCAAGTAAGTAAGGGGATATCCAGGTCAAGCTTCAAAGAGAAGTGTGAGTCAGATAATAAATTTGGAGTTGTCAGTGTTTAGATGATGATATTCAAAGCCACCAGACTGGGTAAGATTGCTCCAGAATAATTGGAAAGCATTAAAGAAGTTTTCTGCATAGAAAACTTGTCCTACCCTATTTTTACTAGACTAATTTCTCGAGTATTTAGATCTCTCTGCTTAATTTTTTCAAAAGAATTTTCTTGACCCCATAGTCTAAATTAGGCACCCTGACCCCACAATATGTCCTCAACCTTTTTCTTCCAAGTGTTTATCATAATTTGCAATGAATTAGTTGTCTTTATTTATTTTGTATTTGTCTTTCCATGAGAATGTACGTTTCTTGAAGACAGAGGCCATTTGCTTTTAATCTGTATCCCCCACGCCCGGCATGTAATAAATAGTAAGTTAAGTGTTAAGAATGAATGGAAGTGGGTGTGGCTACTGACTGAACGGAAGACGGCCCTGCTAAGGTGATAACAATTTAGCAGGTGTGTGTGTATGTGTGTGCGCATGTATGTATCTGAAATTATCATTTATCTTAAACTTTCCTAAGGGAAGAATAAATTAAATAGCAAAGGATTCAAGCATTTTCATTTACTCAACTCACGCTCTGTGGAGGGTCTGTGATATATGAATGTTTATGGGGAACTTTGTATGTTCAAAGTACAAACAATTCATCAACTGTACAAGTGTTCTATCATAAACTCCCAGGGTTTGGAGCCTACGTAATTCATCTGTACCTCCCTCAAGGCTCTCTTACCCATGGTGGGCAGTCCATAAATGTTCATTGTTTCAGTGCTACAGTAACACTTTAACCGCTACAGGAACACATTAATTTGGATGTTTCAGTTATAACTTTAGTAAACAAGGTTATATGACATTGATTTTGTTGACATTTTGCTTTTACTCAAAGTGCCCATCTTTGCAAATGTTCCTTATACTGGCAGTACATTTCTAAAGTTGATTTTAATGGGTCTAACTCACAGATTTCTTCCACAAGGGACTTAATCAATTATCCAAAAGCAGACACTACCAGAAGTGTGAAGTCTACAAAACTGTACACTGACAGCAATCTGCTCCCACGTTTGGCATTCCTAGGACTACCTAAAAACACTGGTGGCTTCTGCGGTCCCTTAGTTTTAGAGATTTTCAAGGCAACATCTGGCCATTCAGTATACTACGTACATACATGCATCTTCCTTCTCTCAGGTTTCCCTGTCTTGTCTCCATTTCCTTCCCAGTCTTATTTCCTGTTGTAAAAGAACATGTCTGAATGTGGGTAATACAAGTTTTTTCTGAGTCCTAGAATGTTGGTATTGGCATATCTTTAGAAATCTCTCTTCCTTACTTTTCAGCTACTCGGGTAATTACATCATCTGCTGGGTTTTGTTAATCTGGGTCATATAATTGCCTTTCGGGTGTGTTGCTAATGGTGGGAAGCTGGTACTCCTCAAATCACATCCCCAGTCCTCCGGTACACAGAATGACGTAAACCAGCCACTCACTGAAATAGGCGTCCTCATTGTTCATGCCGTTTTAAAATGGAAGAATGGACAATTACTGAAGTTGTAGCTATTTTGTTTAAATAAATCAGTTCGGGGAGTATGAGTCACTGAGGGAGGTTTTTGCCTTGTTTTGTTTTAGTGCAGATTTCTAGATGTATCGTTTCAAAATGTTCTGAGAGACGAATGAGGAATAAATTAACCAGAGTCATTACAGCAAATTGAAATCTACACATATCCCTGGTTAAAAGCCCCCAGTTTAGATCACTTCTTAGGTAACAGTGAACCCTCAATTTAATATAGAAAGGTAATATTTTAAAATACACTTTTAAGGCAATCTTGGAGCTGTTGAGAATTTACTGATGCATCATCATGAATTTATTTTCCCCAAGAAACACAGATTAATGCTTTGAGATAAAAACAGCCAAGGGACATGGGAAGACATTTATGTGCCAGGAGAGAAATTGTATCTCCAGGCTACAACTATTTATCAATTTTCCTGCCACTACAACTTACCAGCCAGTCTGTGAGCCTGAGATACAGATGAGTAACTCTATATAGAAAAATCTTCTCTTTGGGGAAAATTTACTCGGGGAAAATATTACCCATTGATGATACTTTCCCTGACATCTTCTTCACCCTTATCTGTACTCTGCACAGTGACTCTCCAACTGACCCTTTCTAATTACTGTCTCTGCTCTGTGATAAGAATCCCTAAAATCTAGAAGGAATATGGTCTTTAAAAGGAAGCTCTTCTGTTTTCATTTCCACAGATTTAGAGAAGGCTTGTTTGAGTTGGTGTTTTTTTTAAGACATTATACAGTTTCGTAAACCATATTTTGTGGCCATGAGAAAAAGCACTGTATTATTCTCTCTTTTACAGGTCAAACTGAACTTTCTTTCTTACTCTCTCATCTCAAGCTTCAGGAACAAAGCCATCAAGAAAGAAGACGTAAATTAAAAAGTAGCTCTGCTGCATCGTCTGATTTAGACTCACTGCTGTTAGTGCGCTACTATCTGAGCATGGGCTTCTTACCCCAAGGGAAGTCTGACAAATTCGAGGCTTTCTGAGAATGTGACTCCTATCTCCAAGGGGAAAATAAAGAATACAGAGCAGAAGAAAATTTCAGAGGTTTCCATTTCCTCAAGATAAGGAAGGCCGGAACAGGATCCCCTTTGGCACTTTTAGAGGCCTAGAGCTCTGTGAAGATTAGAATTCCTCAAACACTGTGTAAAGCAAATCAGTACCGAGCTATAAGGGCCCGAAATGCAACACTTACCTGTATACTTAAATTAAGAAGTTCTCTCTGGTTTGCTTTTGTCTCTTCCTTTTGCCTATAAAAATTTGGGTAAGTTTATCATTACTGAGCTTTCTTCAACTGTTCGTATCCCTGGTATCTGTTGGGCAATCCGGAAGAGGCAGAGGTCTTCTTTTTTATTTATTTCATTTTTCACTCTGATTTTTTTTTTTTAATGATGTTACTTATTCTAGAGACCAGGAGCAGGGAAGGAACCGAGGGGAAAGGGGATGGGAGAGACAATCTCCCGCAGGCTCCCCGCTGAGTGCACAGCCCAACCTGGGCCTTAATCTCATCGCTCGGAGATCAGCACCTCAGCCGAAACCAAGAGTTTGATGCTTAACCGACTGAGCCCCCCAGGCATGCCCCTGGCACTCATACACGTGTTTTCTTTGCTCATCTCTCCTCCCAATGCTTTGCACACATACTTCCTAAACGGATGGGCATGGGAATGGTAAATGGTAAAGAAGCACTTCTTACTAACTGGCCGATGGGAGTAAGTTGTCAACAAAGTCTTCAACGTGTTACGCGGTACCGGACGAAGACGGTGGCCATTCTCAGATGGATGTTATTAGCACCTTCTGAAATTGCCTTTTCAAAGTTTGCTAACTTGTGAGGTTCTCTCTTCCCTCCTTGGCAGTCAGTCGCCACACTTGGTTTTTGGTTTTTAATTTAATTTTATTTATTCTTTTAGGTAAACACCACCCCCAACATGGAGACTGAACTCAAGATCCCAAGATCAAGAGTCCCATGCTTTGCCAAGTGAGCCAGACAGGCGCCTCCACACATCGTGTCTTTAATTAATGGAAACAGGCTTTCTTTTATGCCGTGGATACACCACCAGATTTTGGCTGGTGAATGATCTTTCTCCTTTATCTTCTTCATGACTATAAATTTTCAGGAAATGACAAAGCTTTTATTTTAGATTTTGAGTCGTGGGTCTAATTTTTCCCAATCTGTATACCTAAGAGGTGGGGTGTGTGTGTGTGTGTGTGTGTGTGTGTGTGTGTGTGTTTTGAGTTTTACATTTTTAACAAACGATTAAAACAACTACTTTGACGGAATTCTTTAGCAATGTTACAAGTACATTCACAATGTTTTAGGCCCTTTCATTTTCAAAGGATGAAAACGCAAGTTGCTGAGAAACATAATCATATCAATAGAAGTATATAATATAATATATTCATTTTGGCTCATTTAAAATTTGGAAATAAATCATTTTATAAAGCCAAAAGTGTTTTTCTTTTCAGGGCCAAATTTCTGTCTGAGAGGCAAAGCTTAAAATGGATGGGCTGCCTTAACCTTTAGCTATATAAAGCCAAAATAAAAATGGCTTAAGATGTGGTATCTGTAGAGTACCAGTTATCCGCTTCAGAGTAAATATTTGGTTTAGTATGGCCTCTTCTGTTTAAGAAATGTACCAAGCCCAAAGGGATACATTTACTGCTAGTACAAACAATCTGCTTACAATAAATTTACATAATACCGGGCAAGGTTGGAGTGGCAGGGGTTAGGGAGAATCTATGTTCTTATAAAAACGTGTAAGATGACTAGCATAATTCTCAATGAACCGTAAACAGGAGTATTAACACACAACTCACACTTAGGACGAAAAATCCTATTACTGATAAAACAGTACTCTCAAAATCAGTTAGGTCATGAAAACACATGCCCTTGTGTAATTTTGGCAGAACAGCCCTGAATACAATGGACATTTTTTTAATGGATCTTTTTATTAAATGGATCTCAAATTCCATTATAGTGACATCATTCATTCATACCATTTTTCACCCTGACGTTCCCCGCAGCTCTCTCAACCGGGCTGATGTAGTCTGTGTCGCCGCTGCTCACGTTACTATCTCGGTGGGATTTCTAGCTATTGGCCTTTCTGCTTGTTCCGAGCCCAGACATCCAACTTCCAAACTGCCTTTGGCTTTTATTTACAAGTCACTGTGTCACATTCATCACAATTTCTCTTTCCAACACTGGAGTCTTCCTTCAGCCCTCTGCTCTCAAAATAGTACCTTGACCTGTGCCTGGGAGGCATGGCTGATAGTTTTGGTATTCCCATCGGATGGCCTCCAACTGAAAACATTCATTCTAGCAAGGACTCCTTAATCCAAAACACTTCTGGTTGTGTCGGAGTGTTTGAACTTAATGGGGAAATTCCAAATCACTCATTTTCTAAAACAGTGCAACAGGCACAATAGTAAGAATCCATGTGACATTAGGAAAGAGTACAGATTTAGAACCAGATTCATTTGAGTCTGAATCCTGACATCACAATTCTCTAAGTAGGGGAGATTATTGAACTGTCTAGGCCTCAGTTTTTTTCATCTTCAAACTATTCCTACATTACAGAGGTCTACAAAGATTGAATGGGATAATGTTTCTAGAGCCCTACCATATTCTCCTATGTACGGAGAGTCTGTCATTGGATTTATGATGAATACAGGTAACTGTTCTGTAAAAATACAATTAATTTTGCAAAACTCTGGAATCCCCCTCCCCACCCCTTATCTCTCTGTTCTCAAACAATCATCAAAGTCCTCAAAGTCTGCCTGGTTACGCAGTTACCAAAATCCACCTGTTAATACCTATCTTTCCAGGACAAATTTGGTGCCGTGCTCTATCATTTCATACTTCAATTACTACAAATGAATTCTGGCTAGTTTGCACATCCCTGAATTGGTGGAAATTTTACCAATCAGAAAAAAATGATTTTTTTCTAATCGTGCTGGCCCTTTGCTTTTTATCCTTAATCCTACCTTTTGCCACTGCCAAATCCTCTATCTGGAGAATTGGACCAAGTGATACAAGGATGCTTCAAGGCATTTGTAAACAGTAACAGAAAGAATATGACTCCCTGTCTGTAGGTATTGGTATGGTTGACACTTCTATAAAGATATAAACAGCCTTTTGCCCCTAAGCTGTGTTCAGCACCAAGAAAGTGGACTCCATCAAACACAACCTTCAAGGAAATCAAAGAACTCTCAATCCATATAGCAATCAATTTCCAGTTCCAAATATACCTTTAAAAAAATTCAGCTAATTTCTAAACATGTATGCTCATAGCAGCCTTCCAAATATTTCACATTATCAAACATCTAAAAATACATGGCACAGCCACATTTGTTACAGAAACACCTAAATGATGTATGTTCTAGCTTTGCTTATCTGAACAATTTAAAAAGCCACTCTTGTTAAATAAATCTCCAATAAGCACCATCATTCAGCATGATGCCGTCAAATTCCCTAGTGCCAGTCAGACAGCAGACTGTCGAAAAGAAATGAGTGAGCCCAATGAATATATTACTTGTCAGTGCTTTCGAAACAAATGAAAACTACAGGCAATCTGTGTTCTATCTGAAAAATATTAAATCCACACTTTTAATCTCTACTTATTTCTGGACCAAGGACTCTCCAGTCCCCTGCACTGATCTCTGAGATACCAGACTCAGGCAGGGATTTCAGAGGACACAGATCGGGGATCCAGCAAGCAGGGACTAGAGCGAGAGACAAGCTTTCGAGAAGGAGGGCATTCGAGTTAAGCAGGCAGTTGCTTAGGACCTGACACAGAGCAATACTCAATAAACTTGGGGTACATTCATTTCTTCTGTTTTGTTCACTCTACGTCCCGGGCACCTTAAATAATAACGTCCCGAACGTGTGATTCAAAAATAATTGCGGAGGGAATGCCTGACTCTCGAAGGGGCACTGGCAGTGGTGAAGACCCTCCCCAACAGGGGTCTTAGGGCGGCCGCTCACACACGGATCTGTGGCGGATGTTCCTGGCAGGGGTCTGGGCTCTGGGGTCGGATCCTAAAGTACAGAGCGCTCGCTAAGGAGGGGATTTCCTGTTTCGCTTTCCATGCTTTAAAGATTCACAGACAGATTTCACAACCTCCAGACGCCTTGAGCTACCAAATTTAACTCCACTATTTAACCTTCTTCTCAGGAAGTCTGGCCCCGTCTCTCCCGCACATCCTTGTACAGTTTAATCCCTTCTTCCCTCGTGTCCAACTCAGGAAAGAGTCGTTTCTGCGGCCCTTTCATCTGCTGTGAATGCAGTAACCGTTCGTTCTCGCTTCCTCCGGGCCGACTTAAATATACTTTCATGCCTCAGCTATTATTTCTCACCCTTTAATTATCTCTGTTGCTCTTTGAATGTTCTCCAGGATTTTAATGTCTAAAGTCTTGAAGGCCAAGCTTGGACGTACTAGGCGGAGACGGGCTGCTGGCGACTGTCACTGAATGATTCCTGGAGGGTCACCTCGGGTCCTCCTCCAGGCCACGGGGACCCGTGTCGGCTTCCGATGGTGTTTCCATTATTACCTGCTCCGCCGGCAAGTTCATCTTTTCCCCCAATTTCTGAGACAGTCATCTTTCCACTTGAGAGTCCGTAGACCTAACTGGTCATTTTTTCAGCTTCTGTCCTGAAGTAATTACGTATGAATCAACACCAATTCTTCTCTTTATTGCGAATGCGTTATAGTTTCGGCCCAGTGCTAGGCAAGTACGAGCAGTCCAAATACAGCATTAATATCCGGCTGAAATCCACACTCACTCCCCTTATCCATCATCTCTCCATCCCCAAATGTGCTCCCTGTAAGTTCTCTTGAGTCTCCAAATGACTGTGTGTTACTTTCAGGAACCAATCATTTTAGTCTATCTTCTCTCTCGTACCTACAGCTAATTTCTTCCAGTTCCTGCAGTTCAACACTTCCATGTCCTAGTGAGTTTACCATCTTGAATATGGCACGTCCTCTCTATGGCACTAGAGTGCCTGAGTTCAGATACTCAGCATCTCTAACCCGGACTGCTTACAGTACCTTTTGGTTTCTCTTCCTCAAGTCCTCATTCTCCCCCACCCCCCTTTGTGGAAACAGGTATCGTGTCACTTTCTGCCCTTTAAAAAAAAAAGGGGGGGACGCCTGAGTGGCTCAGTTGGTTAAGCCTCTGCCTTCGGCTCAGGTCAGGATCCCAGGGTCCCGGAACTGAGTCCCACATCAGGCTCCTTGCTCAGCAGGGAGCCTGCTTCTCCCTCTGCCTGCTCTGCCTCTTCTGCCTGCAGCTCTCTGTGCTTCTGCTCTCTCTGACAAATAAATAAGATCTTAGAAAAATAACAAATAAATAAACCAAAAACACCCCCATGATATCGCCATCGCTCAATATGCATTCAAGACCCTGACATCATGCGCCTTCCAGTCCCTCTCTTGCCACTTCTGTTCCCCCTCCACGACTTCCCAAATCAAATTCTGCACCAGGGATGGCAAATGGATCCATTTTGATTAACAGGAAGTAGCTGCCTGAAACAATGTTTTAAGAAGTAGCATGTCAGGGGTACCTGGGTGGCTCAGTGGGTTAAGCCTCTGCCTTGGGCTCAGGTCATGATCTCAGGGTCCTGGGATCGAGTCCCGGGTGGGGCTCTCTGCTCCGTGGGGAGCCTGCTTCCTCCTCTCTCTCTGCCTGCCTCTCTGCCTACTTTTCTCTCTCTCTCTCTCTCTGTGTTAAATAAATAAATAAAAATCTTAAAAAAAAAAAAAAAGTGTTGTGTCAGATGGGCCACATCTACCACGAAGGGGTGGCGACAACGGCAACGTCCATGTAGTGTATTTACTGTTCATGTTGCTACACGGACTGACCAGTAACACTTCCCTAACCCTTCACTTGCTTTTTACTTCCTTGCCTTTTTATTTCCCTGGGACTGGTCTCCTAGACTCGAGTCTTCCTTCCCTTTCTCAACGCTCTCAAAGTTATCTTTTTAAAAAATTAGTTAAGAAATGATGTTTTGATAGCAGATGCACATACGAAAACAATTAGATGAATGCCTTATATCATATGCCAAATGCATATGAAAGATCAAAGACTTAAATGTAAAAAAGCAGAGCTATCAATGTTCTGGAATGTAACAAGGGAGATTTTACTTATGGTCTTGGGATAGGTCAGCCCATTGTAAATATGACTTAAAATCCTGAAATCCTAGAAAAGATTGGTAAGTTTAACTCTATCAAAACCAAACTCAACTACAAGGTAAAAACAAACAAGTAAACAAACAACGAACAGCAAAAACTCCACAACACTATAAGCAAATGCAAAGACTGGGTCAATTATTAGTAACTCATCAAAAAAGGAGAAAATCTCTAATGCCCAAAGAGCTTTTAGAAATCAGTAAGAAAGTTACCAACAACCCAATATAAAACTGGACAAAGAGTATAAAAAGAGGGAGTTAAGGGGTGCCCACCTGGCTCAGTCCATAGAGCATGTGACTCTTGATCTCAGGATTGTTAAGTTCAAGCCCCATGTTAGGTGTGGAGACTTTATACTTCTTTACTTTAAATATAAAAGTAAAATCTTTAAAAAGAAAACATGAACTTTACAGAAAAAAATATAAATGCCTCTTAAACATATCAAAGGATGTTCAAGTTCACTTATTAAAAAAAGATCCAAATTAAAACTATTAAGTTATCTTTATTTGTACCTAGTAGAGCTGAACAAATATCCAAAAAGCTGACAACACACTATTGAGAATGCAGGAGAGAAAGGGGCTCTCATGTATTTCTGGTGAGAATGTCCTAGGTGGCTCAGTCAGTTAAAGCACCTGCCTTCCGCTCAGGTCATGATCTCAGGTTCCTGAGATAAAGCCCAGCACAGGGCTCCCTGCTCAGTGGTAGTCTGCTTCTCCCCCTCCCTCTGTCCCTCCCTCCCCTCACGCCCTCTCTCTCTCTTTCTCTCAAATAAATAAATAAATGAAATCTTTAAAAAAAATACTTTTGGAAGGCAATCTAACAGTATGTCTCAAAATTGCCAATGCATATGCTCATAATTCAGCAATTTCTCTTCTGGAAAATGATCTTAAAGATATACTTTCATGTATGAAAAATGTCTAAAGTTCAAAATTATTCATTGTGACACTGTTTGCAATAGTAGAATATTGTAAGCAACCCAACTATTGGGGACATACTAGTTAATACAGCTACGTAATAGGATAATGTTCAGCTTTTTTTGTTTGTTTGTTTGTTTGTAGATTTTATGTATTTATTTGACAGAGACAGACACATCGAGAGAGAATACACAAGCGGCAGGTGGGGAGAGTGGGAGCGGGAGAAGGAGGCTTCCCTCCGGAGGAGCGGGGCTCGATCGCAGGACCCTGGGATCATGACCTGAGCCGAAGGCAGATGCTTAACGACTGAGCCACCCAGGCACCCCTAATCTAATATTCAGCTTTAAAACAAGTTTTCCCTCATGAAAAAAGAAAAGGCCTCTCTATAATTAAAAGAGATAAAGAATAAATTATTAAGGGGGAAAAAAAAAACATAGTTCAGAGGCAAAAATTCAGCGCTTAGTATACATTTGCTGGAACACTGAAAGGTTCAACAGCACACTGCTTGAGACTGAAAGGATACCCAAGAAACTGTAATTGTTGGCACCTCGCTGGGGGCCTGGGTAGATGGAGGGTAGAGGCAGGAAAAATTTTGATTGAAAATGTTTAATTTCTTTCTAAAATTATGCAAATGCTACAGTTTTCTCTATCCCGAATGCTCTTCACCCTCGTTCCGAACCCCCCACCTGATTATATAACCTTCAGATCTCAATCCTTCCCTCAAAGATGACCTCCTTTCCAATCTGGAAGCTTCGGTTCTGTCTGGTCTTGAACTCTCACATGTGTTTTTGTAAATCATTTGTGCATATCGGTCTCCCTCATTGGACTGGTAAGCCCCTAGAGGGGGAGGGAACGTATCTGGCTTCCCCCACCAGAGCCCGGGCCGCCTGGCACACAGCTCCACGGGAACGCCTGTTGAAGGAAGAAACGCACGCTCAGGGCACTGTGTGCGGCACCGGCTGGGAAACCACGGGGAAAGATAAAAGAGGTGAGACGATGTCTGCCTTCAGGTAGTTTATCAACTAGGCAGGTTACGATAAATACACATATAATTATAAAGCAGAATGCGGTCATTGCCTTAGGAGTTACAGATAAAGCCATATGGGATTCAGAACAGGTGAGCGCTAGAAGAATTTTTAAAAATGTGTCAAATATCTGGAAAGGGCTGTGGTATTTGAAAAGGGGCTCTGAAAGCCTGATGTGATCTCCTCAAGAAAGGGCAGAGCATTTAACTCAGAAAAACAAATGCCTACGGGGACCAGACGGCTGATACACACAAGTGAATGGCCTTCCGAGTAGAAACTGACTACAAACAAGATCCAGAGGTTCTCAAACCTGGCTGAACATTAGCATCACCTGGGAGCTTAAAAAAGCCGCACGATCCGGCCATAACTCAAGGCCAATTCGATGAGAAACTTAGGAGTGGGATTGGGGAAGAGTGTAAGGGGGATGGAACAGAGGGCCGGGGGGCGGGGGCTGGGGGGTGGGGGGGTGGTGATAACTTTGTAGACCAGCAGCATTCTCATCACCTGTGACTTGCTAAAAACGCAGATTATTAAGGTCTCCCCACCCTCTGCCCCCCCACCCAGGACTTACAGAATCAGAACCGCACTGTCAGAGTCTGTCTGGTGTTCTCACATGCACCGGAAAGTTTGAGAAGTTCTCCTCTAGAGAACTTTGTCCCCTTCCGAGGGAGGGCCACTCCTGTAGTTATCAGTGTCAGTAACCCTGAGGGAATGCAGACACCCCGGGCTCTCGTTTTCCATCTGCAGTACAGGTAACAGCTCAAAATAACTGCCATCAGGGAGAAGCCGTCAGAAGACGGCAGGCCACTGTACTGTGCCCCTGAAACCAATGCAACGCTGTGTGTCAGCTGCACTTCAAATAAAAAACCCCAAATGACTGGGGCCTTGCGGTTTGCTACAGATGGTTTATTAGTGGAGTTTGTCTAAAGCTTGGGTTGTTTTAACCAGAGGTGTTTTTAATGTGGGTTTTTGGTATTTATTTTCAAAAATGTTTTTGGAGCCGCTAAAGCATCCCTGACAACAGTATCATAAGGCCAAGTTCAACACACAACCTTGCTCTTCCTTAGGGGTACGGAGGTCCCGGAGAACCACCAGCTCAGAGACCCGCCTTCCCAACTCCCACAAGCAAAATTTAAAGGGTGTATTGGACATAAAGCTACAAAGGTTTGGAGGGCTTGGAACGATTACTCCAGTAAATTAAGTCAAGCTTATTTACTTAATTTTGGCCACATCCATCCACTCAATATTTTACAAGTCGGAATTATAACTGCAACACCAACAAAAAAGCGAGCGTGTTCCCTCATGATCTGACTGGAGATATAATGGGCAAAAGGAAACAGCTGAAGACTTTTATCCAACAAATATTTATCAAGCTCCTACCGCGTACCAGTGCTGTTTCAAGTCCTTTAACTTCATCCCTTCTGTGACATCCCTAGCCAGCCGGCCTCCTGGAAAATTAGTGTCATTACTCCTAGAATGAGTGATCTCACACGATAAAAGTGTGGATGAGTCAGAGCAGCCCACTGCTCCAGCGGGAGCCGGCCAGCCGCTCCGGACCATTGTCTTTGAACAGGACGGACCTCCGAGACCGTGGGCCCAACAAAGGAGGACGGAAGTTCACACGGAGCCCCTGAAGATCCACACTAGGTCTCCTTCTCCATTGCTAAAGAGTTGGACAGCAGCTACAAAATTTCAAATAGCCATGCTAGGACATAACTTTCAAAATATCAGCAACCATTTTCTCTTGCTCCCACAGCCCTTATCTGTCATTCTTTTTCAAGTTCAGTTGTAGCACTGAGTCATGTTTGTATCTACCTCTGCAGAAGGATTATTAAAAGAAAAAAAAAATCACTTCTCTGGATAAATATCCAAAATTAATTGCAAATGAAGAATCTGTCTAAAGCTTTAACTCGTTGAACTTTCACTGCACTGAAACATGCACAGGTATTTCTGAAACACACTAGGTATTTTTGTAAACCACCCATAAAAGCAAAAATCAAAAACTTCACAAAACGGGTTTCCGTAAGAAGTTTTTTGATAATTTTTGTTAAATTATTGATGTAATTTATTATATCATATTTATCAATTTAGTATAAAATTTATTATATAATAAAATTGATAAATCCTGTTAAATTATTAAAAATGTTGATAAATGTTCTTAAAAAGAAATTTCTAAGCGCTTCCAAAATTTTAGATGCTCAAGAGAGGACAACTGTACTATTCCTTGATAATTTTAGAGAGCATGCATTTATTTTTTTTTTTGATACAAAGCTCAGGTTTTCAAGATGTGAAGGAGCACAGTAACATAGGAAAAGAGAAACAATGTAATGTATTAGAAAAGGCACACAGACATGACAAAAAGGGGGGGAAAACCTTCTTTTGAGCTAAAAAGAAAGAGAAACAAAAAAAGCTATCCTCAAGGAGGAAGAAAGGCATCTCTGAACAAGAAAGGAGTACTTCCCCTCAGTGAGCTGGGGGGCTTTGAGGCTGGGGTGGAGAAACAGAAGGTGCCCGCTGAGAAAGTATTGTTTCTGGTCCCTGCAAACAGAACTCTGATTCATATAACAAATCAACCCACTTACAGGACGCGCTTAACTTCACCTGTTGGGAGGTAAGGTCAGTCCCTTTCTCCTTCTTTGAATGAATGGGGAAGGCTTTCCGCTCACCCTTGGCCTCACCACAGGAATGTGTGCTGGATATCGACAGCGCTGTTTGGAAACCCAGGGCACTTCAAGGAGCTGTATCAACAGGTTTCTCCTTCTCCCTAGCATTGAGCCAATTGTAAAAGCTGAGTAAGAATCCTGAACAAATTAAACACTGTCCTAGGAATTCAAAGCCAGCTCTAGCTAGAGTGTTGTTTTTTGTTTTTTGTGTTTTTTTTTTTAAACAGAATCACAATTTATATTTTTATCACTTCAGCCTTTTTTGAGCCTGGTAAGATAGAGCTAACAAAGGGCTATTTCCTGGCCGCTTAATACAAAGCACCTTTTAAGGAAAGCCTGAAAGTTGGCCTTGGAATGTGGGTTAGGGCAGAGAAGTCTTTCCCAGATGGAGCTGCTGATGCGGTTTTCAAGAAAACTCGGGAGACTCCAAAATATCCTTCCAAGCAATGTAATAAATGCCGAGCCTTTTGTATACTTGTTATCTAATGCATTTCTATGGCCACTGGCCTTCAGCACAAATATTTATGTCTTCTCTCTCAACTTTGGCCTATATACTTCCCATTCTGCCTTTAAATAAAACTATTTCCAGTCCGTGAGTGGTGAGGTGAAACACTCATCATAGCAGCTTCACTCATCCCAGGCCTAAATGCTACCAGGGGAAAAAAAGAAATCCCAGGCAAATATTTTAAACTTCTACCGATGATGGTTAAAAACAGGAAATTGAGAAGTCATTTGTATTTTCTTCTTAGATTAACTCTTTTTGATTAAAGGGCTGTCCAGAACTTGGCTTGCCATGTTTGAATAGCCATGGGTCACTGCTTTCTTCTTTTCTTTTTTGAAAGATTTTATTTATTCATTTGATGTAGAGAGAGAGAGAGAGAGAGCGCACAAGCAGGCGCAGGCAGAGGGAGAGGGAGAGGGAGAGGGAGAAGCAGGCTCTCCACTGAGCAGGGAGCCCAATGTGATCCTGGGCTCATCCCAGGGCCTGCGGTCATGACCTGAGCCAAGGGCAGCCACTTAACCAACTGAGTCACCCAAACGCTCCCATGTGTCACTATTTTAATATCATTTGCAATTTATTCTACAACACCAAGTGGCTACACTTAAGAAGTTCTAAGAGTTGATATAATTTATCATGACACCTCTCAAACTTCATCTGGCATGAACGTAAATGAGAATGATTATAATCTGATTTCAAATAGTAATAATAATAGATGATGTTGTAAAGAATGTGTATATTTTCCCATAATTAAACAAGAACACAATTAAAAATAGGCCAACTTTCCCAAAATGAAAAAACACACAATAAAAAAAAAAACAAAACTATTCTTTTTTTTTTTTTTTTTTTAAGATTTTAAGTAATCTCTACACCCAACATGTGGCTCCAACTCATGACCCCAAGATCAAGAGTCACACGCTCTACTGACTGAGCCAGACAGGCCCCTAACAAAAATTGGGGGGGGGGGGGGGTGGGCAGGGATGAGCTGCAGGGGTGTGGGAGAGACAGAGGAAGAGAAACTATCTGAAGCCGGTCCCATGCTGAGCTTGGAGCACCACGTGGGGCTCGGTCTCATGACCCTGAGATCATGACCTGAGATGAAATCAAGAGTCTGATGCTTAACCCACTTAGGCACCGAGGCTTCCCATCCTAAAAAATGATTGTTAATCTTAATGACAGAAATTAAAATCTCTGTAATAAACTGTTGAGTAAATAATTTGCTAATTACCTGGCACCGATTATTTTAATTGACCAGTTTCTTAGATGATCTGTATATCAATATTTTTGAAAAGGGATAGGTTAGGTCATTGTCTAGATAATTTATTAATGTAGATTCTAGGGCTTAAAGAACAAACTTGAATGTCTGACGGCTTTCCCCATTTAAGGAAGCAAATTAAGTAACAATGAAAGTAGAGAAATCTGGGGGAAGTGGAATAAGGAATGAAAGGATATGAGTCAGCAATAAAGACTGCGACACAGTGCCCCAAACAGTGAATACTTAAAGATGCATTTCATTGTTTTCCTCAGTCTCCATGGGATCTGTCCAATATTGTGGATTCTTGGAGCGCCTGGGTGGCTCACTCGGTTAAGCGGCCGCCTTTGGCTCGGGTTATGATCCTGGAGTCCTAGGATGGAGTCCCATATGGTGTTTCCCCTGCTCTGCAGGGAGCCTGCTTCTCCCTCTCTGGCCTGCCACTCCCCCTGCTTGCACATGCTCACTCCCTCTGTCAAATAGATAAATAAATAAAATCTCTTTTTTTAAATTTTTTTAAAGATTTTATTTATTTATTTGACACAAGAGAGACAGAGTGCATGCACAAGCAGGAGGAGTTGGCAGGCAGAGGGAGAGGGAGAAGCAGGCTCCCTGCAGAGCAGGGGAAACCCCATATGGGACTCGATCCTAGGACTCCAGGATCACGACCTGAGCCAAAAGCAGTGGCTTAACCAACTGAGCGACCCAGGTGCCCGATAAAGAAAATCTTAAGAAAAAAAGGAGTGTGAGTTCTTCATGAAATTTAAAAAAGAAAAACAACTTTTAGGGAAAATACTCCGACATCAACTACACTTCTTAGCGAAGATGGCTCTGAAACCTGTACTGGACGCTGCGATTTTCTCTCTTCTTAAAGGGACATGATAAAGCTCTTTAAGTATTTCCAGAGGACATGCAGTATTTCCAAGAGTGAAGTAAGGATGCATGTCATCATATAAGCAGGACTTGTTTAGTTGTTGCAAATGAAGATGATCAGATACCTCTATACAATGAGAATTATGAATCACAGGTCACGCCTATACATTTTCTTCCTCCCCAGGCTTCCTTCCAGCCTCCCACCCTCCCTGTCTCTGTCTCTGTCTCTGTCTGTCTCTGTCTCTCTCAAATGTAGGCAATAGAGGACTTTGATCTTCCTTTGAATTCTGGTGCCAACGTTGAAACACTAACAGGCAGCGAGACTGACTGGGTCTTGGACACACTCTCCACGGTTCTCTTCATCGCTTCCACAGAGGGGCCCGGAGAAAACGGGCAATGCGCGATGGGGGGGGGACCCTGGGTGGCTCAGCGAGGAGAGGAGAGCACGCGACTCAGCTTGGGATTTTAAGTGCAAGCCTCGTGTTGGGTGTAGCAATTCCTTAAAAATAAAATCTTAAAAAAGAGCAGAAGAGAATGCACAGTGGGCCTCCAGGCAGAGTCGCTTCAGCAGCCAAACAATGAAAACAATTATTCATCCACAAGAAGGATGAACTGTGTTACGGTCATGCCGTAGCGCACTTCATAACCAACACCCCAGCCAGGGGGGCCTGGCCGGCTCGGTGGGAGGAACGTAGGGTTCTTGATCTCGGGGTCATGAGTCCGAGACCCAAGCTGGAGGCAGAGATTACGGAAATAAGCTTTTTTAAAACAATGCATGGTATATTAAAAAAAAAAAAAAAAAAAAAGATGGGAAAATGGGCAACCTGTCCTCGTTTCAGCCTCTCCTCCCTCGACAGGCATGAACGCGGAGCGAGGAGGGAACCGAAGAGTGAGAAAAAGCTCCAGGTTCCTCGCAGCGCGCGGGGACTTCAGTTACATTTTAGGACTTTCTTGATTCGGGAGACCCTCCGTCTCCTCGCGCTTGGAGGAACCGCCGTGATCCCGTGCGGAGGGAGACGGCTGCAGGGAGCGATCAGACCGGCAGAGCGGCCCGTCCGGGCTCCGCGCGGAGGATGCAAGCGGGTCTCGAGGGGGCGCTCCTCGCGGCTCCGCACGGGTCCCCGCGGCGGGAGAGGCGGCCGGGCCGAGGGCGGCGGCCCTGCGCGGGGGGGGGGGCGCGCCTGCCGGGACCGGCCTCGGCCTCCCTGGGCGCCCTCCGCGGACGGACCCGGGCCTGGGGACCAGGCTGAGAAGCGCCAGCATCTCTCTCCAGCCGAAGTCTCCTGGGGTCGCTGACGTGCTCGTCCGTCTTCCAGAATCCCGGCAGGACAAATCCCTCTCTCCTTAGCCTTTTTTTTTTTTTTTTCTTTTTTTCTTTCCCTCCAGGGTTTTTAGAAATACCACGAGTCCATGTCTCCTGTCCTCCCTCGGGACACTTCTCAGCCCTGGCGGGTCCTTTCTGAACAGCAGAGGCTGTGGCTGGTGCGGAACGTGGACGGGCCGGGCCGAGGCCCGGCTGCGGGGCTCGAGCTCCCGCACCCCTGCGTTGCCTCTTGAATGTTTAATAACAAAACCGCCGCCGGATTGACCCCCCCCCCCCGCAAAGTACTGCCGAGCAGACCCCGACTGCGTTCGTGAACCTATTTTAAATTTTAAATTATTTCATTATGGTAAAATAATACTAGATAAAAATGAATGGACACAATTTCAGAAATGCTAAAACTGACCATATCATCTAAACACTATATATGGGGTGCGGGGCTACTAGAAATTGGGGGCTTCTCGATGAGTTAGGCATTTTGTATACATGATTACATTTAATATTATTACCTCAAGAAACCTCTGTAAGCTAAAAAAAATCAGTATTCCTGTTTTACTAGTGAACTCTCAGACTTCAAGGATGAGAAGTACGCAGCGTGCCAAGGTTCAAGCCCTGGTCCCTCTGACTCAAAAATCATTTTATCTCACGATTGCTGGGGCAAAGTGCTTACTCTACATATGCAGAGCTTAATTATTCTTTCATCCTATGGGGAAAAAGGGTAAACGGAATCAGCTAAAATAGATGGTAATCTCCCTGAGGCAAAGGCTGATTACTTATCTAGTCGTCGGTGGAGAACAGGACCTCAGTGTGTTAGATGCGTACTTCCAAATAGGTGCACAGGAGAAAAATGTTATTTTTTTTTTAATTACACGCATATTACATACTTTTTCAAAGCATGTGCAAGCATCTACATTGTCATTAATGGGTTCAAATCCCTGCAGAAAAAATAAAATTTACTCATCTAGACAAAAAGTGAGGTCCGTGAAAAGGATGGCTGAAAATGCCAAATAGGAACATAACCAAAAAACTTAAAAACCTGGGTACTGGGTTTTTTAAGCTTTAAAGATCTTTGAAGCTTTAAAGGCACATTGGCTAATATTTCCGTTATTCTAGAACTAACAAGCGAGTATAAAAACTCTTATGGTACGACTGACCCTAAACATGAAATCACCTAAAGCACATAGGAATACAAGCTGTTCTCCTTATATCCCCTGGAACCTCAAGGAGCTGACCGAAATCCACCTGCTGGTAGAATTACACTCCCATGAACAGTCCTTTATACCAAAGAATCCGAAAACTGACCGAACACTTTTTCTTTACTGGGCTTTTCTTCTCCCTTTCCATTTAGTTTCTCTATGTGGAAGAAAAGCACAGAAAAAGATTTTAAATTCTTAATTCCTATTCTTTTTCTGAAATTAGCTTATTTACCTTTAAATTAAGCCAGAATTTGTTTCTGAAAGAACTATCCTGTATCTTTAGTTACTGCATTGTTAATGATTCTTTGCAGTAAAGACATGCAGAAATCCAAGGTTGGGTGCTTTGTTATTTACTTTTTACTACTAACTCAGTTGGCTGGATGTTGAGTACATCAGAATTTAAAGGTTTTTTTTTTTTTTTTTTTTTTCCCCATAGAATAAGAGGACTTCTTCCAATAACGGGGTTCCATTTGGCTCCCAGGTAGAATTATTCAGGTTTACAGGTTTATGACTGCTGTTACTTCTGCTTCAGAATTATCTAGGATGAGTTTACTTGTGAGCCTAACCACACCCATAAATAATCAGTTAATCTCCCTTAACTCTCAGCCTGTCTGGTTGGGTCCATTTCTGAGATTATAAGAAAAAAAACACAACACAACAAGTTATTTCTTTCTTTCCAGATCTGTCTCCCTTCTTTTGTTCATGCTACTTATTACAGTAAACAGATATTCCTGAAATTTTAATAATGTATACTTATGCATTGTAATGTTTTCTTCATTATCCAAAATGTTTACTGTTTAGTTTTTGGATCTGCATGTCTTTTTGAGTAGTCATTACCTACAAAAGAAATGTCTACACTGGAAAAAAAAAAAGAAGAAAGAAAGAAATGTCTACACTGGCTCATATTTTTATAAGCCAAACACCTCGTTTCCATCATTTGGGGTTATTTTTGAGAACAATCTCCAACTCATTTCTGCATAAAATCCCTTGTCCACATTATGGTCCTTAAGGTAATGTCTTTGCAAATAAATCTGCCTATACCGGCTTCTCCGCTTTTAATGCTTTCCATAATCTCAACATTCTTTTGACTTTAATTCACACTTTTTTATTCCTTTGTATGAATTTATATACTTCTTCCTTTTGATTAGTATCTACTTTGCTCCATTTGAAAGTCTTCAGTTTTTACTTTTGATCCCCATGAAGTTCCCTGGTGATGCCAACTCATGAATACACTGAAGGTTTGTTGTAGGGCTCCCTCCCTGAATGGGAGACTTCCTGGGGTGTGGGGGGGGGGGGAGGAGAGCATTGCCGTCACTCATGGTGTTAATGATCCCTGTATTCCTGAAGGCACTGGTACCCAAAAATGAAATCTTAAATAAACGTCCAACCGTTTAGCCGAGAGCATGTACTTTGCTAAGTAACTATACCATTTTTAAGAAATGGTAAATAAATGAAACTTACCCTTTAAAGATTTCAACAGACGATTTGGGATCCTTCCCTCTTGATCTCAGCTTAATCCAGTTCAGGGAAATTGCAGAAGCCGGTCAGTTGTGTCCCGAGGCTGTGGAGACCGCAAACGCAAGGATAAGAAGTCCCTCCTCCTAAATTTACATTCATTTAGATCAGTTGGGAGTGCTAAGGTTTTCAAACCCCGGGCTTTATATAAGGTGTTTCCCCTGATGGGCGAGTAGTAACTGTTTGCCCGGCCGGTGGGGATCTCGGGTTTCCACCTTTTAAAGCCTCAGGTGGTTCTTCAAGTCTCCTTCTTACGTTGCATAACCCGCAGGGCTCTATATCCGACTTCCATATTTAATGTATTTTAATTCAGCCTTGTGATGATCTATATACACTTTCATGAGCTCATCTTCCCCCTAGGCCTTACACAAGTAGCAGAGATTAAACCGGCATTCTTGACTACTTCCTGGCAATTGCAAGTCTGACTTCATGAATACCTTTCTTTTTGCTCTTGCCATCCCAAAGTGTCAGAGAGAGTGTGATCACTTGATTAAGTCAATAAAACAAGGTCTTTTGGACCGATCCTTTCACAACACCATACACACCGGCCACAGACACATCCTGTCTTTGCCTCCTCTTCATAGGCACCTCCTCTAGTGTTTTCATTCCTGTGAGTTATCCCTTTAAAATCTGGAAAGTTCTGTATCACTTTCTCACAGTGTGCATTATGCCCTATCCTCTGAGTCTACTCCTCCACCATATCCGCCCCAGACCAAACAATACGGTTTGCCTTTGAAGGGAAAGAAAACAAAATTATTTTCCTTCCATTTCTTTCTTCTTTGAGCAAGGAAAGGAGGACAGAAGAGAAAGGTGTGAGTGGGAGAGACGTAACGGCCAAAAGAGAAACCACGGAAGCTTGATCCCGCTGTGTGAGTCACTTTGAAGGAGGTAATGGTCTAGAGTAATTCTTAGTCGAAATGATATCACATACCACCTCCTGTCACCAACTTCTCACAGAGTTCCCAATTCCCCTCCCCTCGCTGCGAATCTCCTCATTTAATAATTGCCCTACTCTGGGGTGCCTGGGTGGCTCAGTGGGTTAAAGCCTCTGCCTTCAACTCAGGTCATGATCTCAGGGTCCTGGGATCGAGCCCCATGTCTGGCTCTCTGCTCAGAGAGGAGCCTGCTTCCTCCTCTCTCTCTGCCTGCCTCTCTTCCTACTTGTGATCTCTGTCTGTCAAATAAATAAATAAATAAATCTTAAGAAAAAAATAATAATTGCCCTACTCTATAATATTGCCATTTCTGTGCTGTCTTATCTCCGCTTTAGGATTCTGCTACTTTTTGAACTCTCTGCCTATAGCCCCTAGCATCATCTTGGGCTTTTGATAAATGTTTGCTGGATTTAAATAAGTGGCTTGGCCTTGCTCAGACTCCCTATTCCTAGCGTGTAGAAGAACCTTGTTTCAATGGACACTTTCATCTTTACTGCCCACTATTAAAATATAGTGACCAGGGACGCCTGGGTGGCTCGGTTAGTTAAACGACTGCATTCAGCTGAGGTCATGATCCTGGAGTCCCAGGATCAAGTCCTGCGTGGGGCTCCCTGCTCAGTGGGGAGTCTGCTTCTCCCTCTAACCCTCCCTTCTCTCATGCTCTCTCTCATTCTCTCAAATAAATAAATACAATCTTAAAAAAAAAAAAAAGATATAGCAACCAGAAACAACATAAAGAAAAGTAACATGGTGGACTTTTAAATTGCAGCATAAAACATTTTAATACTTTTTTTTTTTCCTGAAAGAGCGCGTGATGAACTATTCTTAATGTTTGGGGGTATAAGCCTCAAGATGCAGGCAGAAATGTTTTGGGGATTTTATCTTATTTTTTAAATTTATTTATTTATTTGACAAAGAGAGAGAGAGGGGTCACAAGTAGGCAGAGAGGCAGGCAGAGAGAGGGGGAAGCAGGCTCCCCGCTGAGCAGAGAGCCCGATGTGGGGCTCCATCCCAGGACCCTGAGATCATGACCTGAGTTGAAGACAGAGGCTTAACCCAAGGAGCCCCCCAGGCACAAATGTTTTTGTGATTTTAAATACTTTCCACCTAGCACAGATAATAATCAAGGATACTTAAAATACATTAATGTATTTTGTGCAACTTTCACAAGTTCACAAAATAAAATGCGGCTTGAACTTGAGGTTGCCCTCAGCCACATCTCCACAGTGCACAGGAACACAAACTGGACAATCACCGGATGGTAGGTCTCTTGCGTTACCCCCATATTCAGATCTGGAAAAGCCACAGATTAACTTGCCTCAGTTTTTTTTTTTTCATCTGCAAAATTGAGCTGGGTCAGGGGAGGGAGAGACAGAGGAGGAGAACTAATAACCATGCCGTGTTTCTCTGTATCCTACTCTGTTCTCGCATATGCAAAGGTGTGAGCTGTAGGGGAATGAGAGCACATGTCTTGTTGCTAGGAGCTTGCCATGTTAGACTGGTTTAGGAAGGCATAGTAGGATTTATAAAGAAGACCAGGATATCCCACTGTATCTGTGTCTTGCTCTAAGTAATTATAATTAGAATTTTAACCTCTTGGAGCAAGTTTCTGTATCTTTACTTCTTTCTTTCACCTAGGTTTTGAACACGTATGTTTAAATGAAGAATTTTAACTTATACTGCCATTTGCATGTCTTGAAATACCACATATATCTTAAATAATTACTATAATATCCTACCCAGCAATAAATCTGTAGCATAGGTATTATAAAATTGGTTATGAAAAACTTTTTGATCATCTGGGGTGAGAAAATGTAATAAACTTTTTTAAAAACATTTCTGATGTTAGGTTCAAGGAGCAGTTGCCTATGCTTTTCTCTTGGAGTGGCTGATACTCCCAAGCTGCCAGGGAGAGTTCCGGAACACCAATGACAATAGTCTCAAAACCAAAGAAGGTAGGGCGCCTGGGTGGTTCAGTGGGTTAATTACCTGTCTTCTGCTCAGGGCATGATCTCGGGGTCCTGGGATCGATCAAACCCTGTGTCAGGCTCCCTGCTCAGGTGGGAAGTCTGCTTCTCCCTCTCCCTCTGCACCCGCCCGGCTTGTGCTGTCGCTTTCAAATAAATAAATAAATAAATAAATAAATAAATAAATAAATTCTTAAAACAAACAGAAAAAAAGGCTCAGAAAGTTGTCATTTTAAGGCATCATTAAAGCTCTGGGGGAAAAAAAACTTTGAGGAATAAAAGAAGATTTAGCGTTCTTGCTGTTGAGCTAAATAGCCACCCCCCCCACCCCACCCCACCCCACCCCCGCCGAGGGTGAGAAACAGCTTCTCTCTAGCCAGGGGTGTGGAAACCAATGTGGTGGAGAGCTGTCTGCCCCCAGTGTGGACAGCGAGCCCCAAGGAAACAAAATGAGATCATGGAATATGGAGAATGTGATTTACTAGATTAGGGCACAGGCAGAACTGGAAATCCTTCACTGCCTGGACAGACCAAATGAAGATTGGGGTCATGAGACCAAGGCTAGGGGAGTCTGTAATAGGTGCTCGCACTTTGCACCTCTTTCCACCTCACTGTGTTCAAGATAAAGGCATGTTTAATAACGCTTCAGAATGGGGGAAAAAATAACGCTTAAGGGCTGGATAGCTGGGGTCAAACAGATCTGAGTCGTGACTTGGTCACTGACTGTGTTATGTAACTAATACCGTCAGCCCCATATTAATCTCAGCTTTCTGATTTGTGAAACGGAATAATAATTACACGGACTTCATAAGGTACTTGTTGTGCAGGTTGGGTAACAATGTGTGTAAACAAAACACTTAGCGCGGTGCCTGGCATTCTCAGTGAATGTAGCTAAAAACAAACAATGAAAAACATCAAAAACATCAACTGTCTGGCCTCTCTCATCGGTAAAAAGGTGAGAGTGAAGGAGAGCCCCTGCAGGATGGAGAATCGAACCGGCTGTCCCTCTGATCAAGGACTGCCATCCCCCCCGTCGTCTTGCTATTCTGGATGGCCTTCCTACCTCTCACCCCTGCCACTGGCAGAGGTGGCTGAAGACATTCCTTCCCTCAAAGGTTCATCAAGTGCCAACTCTGTGTCAAGTAGTAGCCGTGTGATGCAGGCGCACTGGTGAACACCTCACAACGATAGCTGAAAAGACGGGTAACCAACAAAATAAATACACAAATACAATACTTGTCACTTCTAAGAAGAAAAAAATGGGACTCCACTCTCGATGGGTTGACAAAGGAAGCCCTCTCTGAGGGAAGGAAACTGAAGCTTAGAGACCAAAGAAACAGCAGACATGGTTTCTGTCCATACCTTACGGCCTTTCCCTACAGCACGGGCAACAACTGGCAGCCTCATGTGTCTCATAACTCCGCAGTAGTGCCAGCTATCACAATCCAGAAGTGATCTCAAGAGATACTCAGGGCAGACTATTTCCTGCCAAGAGTGATCCTAGGGGCCGTGGTCGTGGATGGAGCAGCTGGGTCACCACCCAGGGACTTGCGTGGGCTGTGACGACATAGGCACGGGGCCAGCAGAGAGTCCTGGTGCAGGGCTGCATTCCCCTCCTCGAGGAGGGGGTGCCTTTTCTACTCTACACAACCAGCTAATGGCCCTATGCAGCCTCAAAATGAAAGCACACTTGTAAGTCCGTGAAAGGTTTTTCTAAAAGCAGGCTGGCACCAGGGACTCAAGGTGTCACCTAGGAACAGCCCAACTCAATCCCGAATTATAGGTGACATAGGGGACTCATCACCATAGACCTGCACCATGATTTATAACCACTTTTCAGGGGAAGTGTGCATTTCCTCCTTGTGGCATCAAGAAGGATCATGGTTTGGGGGCACCTGGGTGGCTCAGTTAATTAAGTGTCTGAGACTTGATTTTGGCTCAGGTCATGATCTCAGGGTAGTGAGATTGAGCCCTGCATCAGGCTCTGTGCTCAGTGGGGAGTCTACTGGAGATTCTCTCTCTCCCTCTCCCTCTGCCCCTTGCCCTGCTCACCAGGGGAACAGTAGCCCAGCGCCCACCCCCACCCCCCCACCGCTGCCTGAAGCATCACACAAGCCACTTCTTCCAGTAACTGCTCCCATAGGGCAGTGCTGGTCCCCAAAGCTACGATAATGGCCTCCTTCTCAGGCTCTCAAATCTAAACAGTTCTTATTGGATTCAGAAATGATTCTCTTTCATAGCAGAGCAGAATCATTCTTCCTGATTATCTAAAAATAAGCCACAAAGAATCCCTTTGTGGGAGTAATATGAGAAAAAAATAGTCAAAGGGAAAATGTAGGAGACCATGAGCTAAAAACAAGAATATGTCAAGTTAATGTCTGCATACTCAGAGCAGTATCTAATTAAAATATTTCAGAGGGTAGAGGGAAGTTTTATAGCAAATTGCGTTAAATTGATTTCAATAGGCTTAACCCCCCAAAATCCACATATAATATTCTTTTGGCTAGCTTTCTGACATATTAAAACTTAAAATTATGCAGAGAAATTCTCAGGCTAAGACATGTTTTGGCCTAATTAGCGTACTTCAGACCAGCAAGCAGAATTCTGATTTTAAAGATAGCACTTATACTTGAGGCAAGAACCAACAAAACTGGCCAGACTTGATTTCCATCAAGGTTTCCTTGGAGGGAGTTAAAGAAAAAGAAGAAAAAGGACTGAAACGACAGGAAGCGGAGCCGGACATTAATAGTGCACGAATTTTAGGCGGACTTAGATGCATTAATTTAGGAAAATATAATGCTCTCATCACTTTTGGAGATGAGACAAATCAGAACTCTAGTTAATAGGTTTCACAGTTACGAAACAGTTACAAACCCAATCCAGAAACCCTGGTTTTCTGGCATGCGGTGTACCCACAGTCATCCAGGGGTGTTGTAAAAGTCTCAAAGTAAAATTAATGTTTATTTGCCTGAATCTTGAAAAGAAATAAACATGACATATAACGTTTGGTGAGGGGAATTGTGAGGCTATTCTAAAAAGACTGATAATCTTGACTGCAAACTGCCATTTTTACTCCTGGGCCACAAACATGACTGACATGGCTTTTTAAAAGATTTGTGCAAAGAAACAAACTCTTTGTAAAGAGAAAGTACACTAAAAACCTGTAACCACTGGGCACCTGGGAGACGCTTTCGGCTAGGGACGTGATCCCAGGGTGCTGGGACGCAGTCCTGCATCTGGCTCCCGGCTCCGCGGAGAGCCTGCTTCTCCCTCTGCCTCTCCACCGCACCACACCCCCGCCATATTGGTCTGTCATGAATAAACGAATAAAGCCTTTAAGAAAACTGTAATCACTAAAGAATGTACTTATGTTGTAAAAAGTTCAGTGCCATGATCGCCCTTCCCTCTGACCCTCCCTCACCCATCCTCAGTGCTCCTGCCTCAAAATCAAATTTGTGCTGACTCTCCTTACGTATCTGTGAGTTCTTTCCCCCTGGATGTTTTCTTTCAGAACATTACTGAGAGGCAGTTTTCATGTACAAAGACATGACCAGCAACCTCTTGAGTGTAGGTAACCAAGAAGACTGAACACAGCAAGCCTTGCAGGGATAGATCTAGAACCGACGCAAGGGAAGCCGGGCAGTCTGAACGGCCTTTAGCACACTGCTCTGAACGGGCCCGTCCGCATGCTGGGGAGACGGACGCACTGATTAGCTTTGAGATTGTCCTCCCGCCAGGCCACTGTGTCGAGTTCCAAGTGGGGGGATAAAAACAACGATCATAGTCACAATACAGATCGGATGTTCACTCATTCATGCGGCAAATTTTCTTCTAGAACTGACAGTGTTAGCACTTGGGATGCAGCAGCAAACAGAAAGTGTCAGTACCATCGGCCAGCTTGACCTAATGAACATACGCAGAGCACCCCGTCCAGAAACAGCAGAATTCTCATTTTTGTCACTGTATATGAACATTCCCAGATACATCAGCTTTTAGGTTTAAAATAAGTCTCAACACAGGGGCGCCCGGGTGGCTCAGTGGGTCAAAGCCTCTGCCTTCGGCTCAGGTCATGATCCCAGGGTCGTGGAATGGCTCCGCTCAGCAGGGAGCCTGCTTCCTCCTCTCTCTCTCTGCCTGCCTCTCTGCCTACTTGTGATCTGTCTGTCAAATAAATAAATAAAATCTTTAAAAAAAAATAAGTCTCAATACATTTAATAGGGTTGAAAATTAAAAAAAACAAAAACAAAACCCAAAAAACAAAACTGTCTCTGACCAAAAGGGAAGGATACAAGGTAGCAGTAGCTTTCTAGAGACAGAAAATACTCAAATGGTTGGATTAAGCAACATACTTCCCAATAACCCAGCGTAAAAGGAAAATATTTTGAAATCAAGAAAAATAAAGACACAATGTAGCAAGATTTATGTAATGCAGCTAAAGCAGAGTTTGATGAGAAATTTATAATACTAAATGCTTATAGTAGAAGAGAAGAAAAACCTAAAATAAAGGAGGACTTGCTCAGTTTTTAGAGCATGTGACCTTTGATCTCTGGGTTTGAGTTCAAGCCCCATGTTGGGCACAGAGATTACTTTAAGAAAATAGATAAATAAAATGAATGACCTAAGAGCTTCCACATTAAGCAACTAAATTAAGAATTAAGGATTGATGCCTACATTATCCATAAAAAATTAAAGAAAACAAAACAGAATTAAGAATGAGATCAAAGTGAACCGAAGTAAAACAGAAAAAAGATAGAGTAGAAATCAATGAATCAGAAAATGGACAACAGAAAAGAAAAATGAATGAAACCAGAAGTCTTTTTAGATAAAGTAAATATCATTATTCATTAGTTTAATACAAATTAAAGTCACATAAAATCACCACTACAAGAACTAAAATTTAAGATATTGGTAATATAGTATCAAGGTTGACTATTATGTAAAACAACTAAAACCCATATACAGCTAGTGGGAATGCAGAGTGGTCAAGTCACTCTGAAAAACTGTCTGCAGTTCCTTAAAAAAAAAAACATACGTAGGGGCTCCTGGGTGGCTCAGCTGGTTAACCACCTGCCTTGAGCTCAGGTCATGATCCTAGGGTCTGGGATGGAGGCCCCCATCGGGCTCTCTGCTCAGAGGGGAGCCTGCTTCTCCCTTTTCCTCTGCCTAGTGCTCCCCCTGCTTGTGCTGTCAAATAGGTAAATAAAATATTTATTTAAAAAAAATTACACATACATTTACCATATGATTCAGCAATCCCTCTCCTTGTTATCTACCCAAAGAAAGCAAAAGTTTATATTCACACACAGACTTGTATGAGATGTTCAGAGAAGCTTGCATGTAATAGCCAGCAACTGAAAACAACCCATATGCCCATCAGCTAGTAAACTGATAAACAACTTGCGGTAGATTGACACAACGGAAAACTGTTGCGCAATAAGGGAATAAACTATGGATACATGTGACAATGGAAAGAAACATGCCACGGGACATGGACAAATCTCAAAAAAGAATTTCACTGAGTGAAAGAAGCCGATGACAAAAGAATGCACACAACATGATTCCATTTATACAAAATTCTAAAAAGGCAGACTGTAGTGACAGAAAGATGAGTGGGCCTTTCAGGGGCAGCGGGGGTGGGGGAGGAGAAGATTCACAGCAGAGGGGCAGGAAGGAAGTCTGGGTGATGGAAGCGTTCTCTATGTTGATTCTGGTAGCGGTTAGAAGCATTACACATTTGTCAAAACTCTTCCAAATGCACACATAAAATTAAGTTTTATTGTATGTAGATTATGCTTCAATAAAGCTGAAAAAAAATATAGAAGCTATAGGAATGACATGAAAAAACCCAGAGTAATCAAAGGAGGGTTTTAAAAAACCAAACATGTTGCTAAGTCAGTTTCTGACAAGCTAAGAAAATCCATCAAATCCTATCACTTCTTTTGAAAAAGCATGTTTGAAAACAAAAGCATATTCACATTTAAAACTAAAGCTATACAATTACTAAAGAAAATAAAATGGGAAAAGCAAACAAAAAATTTAAATGTGAAAAATGAAAAAAACCAACTTTGGTATAAAACCTTTAAGACAGTAAGAAAAAATAGAGCCAAAAAAAAAAAAAAAAAAAAAAAAGAGGACACAAAGAATGTTGTTCAAAAGTGATGATGTGGGGTGGGGGGGAGGTGGGGGGAGCTGGGTGGCCCAGTGGGTTGAGGGGCTGACTTCATTCAACTGGGGTCGTGATCTCTGGGCCCTGCTGATCTACCCCAGCTCCACCCCCACATAGCTCCGCGGGGAGTCTCCTTATCTCCCCCGGCGTGTGCTCCCTCTCCCACTCTCCCTCTCAAATAAGTAAGTAAATAAATAAGTATCTTTTTAGAAAAAAAGTCATGATGGCAGAACTGTGTATAGCAAGAAAGAAAAAGCTTGATCTCTTGATCAAGAAACAGAACAGGGAGAAAAGTCCCACCAGATGGACACGACTCGGGACAGGTCAGGTCAGTTTGTGGCTGCCAAGTAGCATAGGCCACTTCCAGAGAGTAAGTTCTATATCATATGAGATGTATTATCTAGAGATGGTTGATATCACTTGAATTTCAGGTTTTGCAAGAAGCCTTGCATTCAGAGCAGACTTCTTGCTTACGCAGAACACACAGCAAGCCACCAAATTCATATTCAAGGGAAGTTGTTCTTCTCCTTCAGGACTAAACCTGTGCTCCCCTTTTTAGCAGTTAAACCTATGAACTCTGGGGAACGAAGATCTGGAGATTCCCGACCGTGATCCTAGCTTGCCTAGCACCGTGTTACGGATGATTGACACTCCCCAGCTGATCCGGTGGATAGAGGGATGGGCTCTGCTACCCGGGTCTAATGAGACCACAGCCTGTTGGAAGAGAAAAGAAATCTAAAGGACAGTGTGTTGTTGACTTACGGAATTTCATTTTCTCCTCAAATGTAGGCATTCTCTCTCTCTTTTTTAAAGATTTAATTATTTGGGGTGCCTGGGTGGCTCAGTCGTTAAGCGTCTGCCTTTGGCTCAGGTCATGACCCCAGGGTCCTGGGATCGAGCCCCACATCGGGCTCCCTGCTCAGCTGGAGGCCTGCTTCTCTCTCTCTCCCAGTGACTCCCCCTGCTTGTGTTCCCTCTCTCACTGTCTCTCTCTCACTGTCAAATAAACAAATAAAAATCTTAAAAAAAAAAAAAAAAGAATTATTTGATTGAGTGCAAGTGGTGGGAGGGGCAGAGAGAGAAGGAGAGGGAGGAGCTCAAGCAGACTCCCTCCTGAGCCTGAGTCGCAGGGGGGCTCACTCCCAGGACCCTGAGATCCTGCCTTGAGCCAAAATCAAGAGCCCGTTGCCTAACCATATGAACCGACCAGGCGTCCTGAAATGTAGGTAGTCTTTTAACCTAAATCCACTGTATTTGGAATCTTTCCCTCTATTTCTTAGACTGGTTAGAAGGAGGTGCTGTGTATCAAGTCGTGAGGCAGCAAAAGGATGGCTGAAGACCAAGCACAAGGTGACACCGGGCGGCCTCCCCCCAACCCCATTCCTGGGTGGGACATGTGCGATATTCTTCCAGGAATCTCCCAACTATCTTCCTGTTAGTGCCTTGCTAGGGGCATTTGACCTTTGAGAAGGTCAAAGCCTCCGGTATCCCGTGAGTCTGCTTTAACATGGGAAAATCCTTTAGAAACCTCCTTCTTCCTTACTCCCACCCCAACTCCCAAGCATATAATCCACCACCCCTCACGGCCCTAATGCAGCCGCTCATTCAGGTCCTGTCCCGTGCTTTAATAAAATCACCTTTTTGCGCCAAAGACATCTCAAGATTTCCTTCTTGGTTGCCGGCTCTGGACCTCACCTCACCGATATCCCAAAACCACATCAAAATGATGCATTTCTTCAAACAATGATTTCGATGAATGCTTATTCCTGAAATACATGCTGTCCTAAATACTTGAGGGCAAAATGTTCTGAGAAGGTCGGACCTTAGAAGAGAGCCATTCACGTCCAGTGAAAACGAGCGCATTCTTGACAACCCACAGAACATGCATGGAAGTAAGTAATCCTGATGCCATCAAATTCCAGCCATTTCTGAGCTTTCGGGGAACCGTCGGCAGCTTGTGGGGATGATATCCAGAGGAGGCATGATCCCTTACCTATACCTGAGTCCAGCGGGACTGAACAGCCCTTGCACTGATGGGCAATGGGCTCCAAAGGGGCAAAGTGTATCAGAAGTGGAGTCAAATGTGAGGCTGTAAGAGGCTGTTACTGTCCAACCTCTGGGAGCCCGCTGGAACAGAAGTACCATGACAGGCTACTGCCCAGAGAATGCTCTCCAGAGCATCCTCTAAAAGGCCAATACATCCAAAGTTCTGGCTGTGTAACCCAAATTAAATGTGTTCTCTGGCCATAACTCTCGTTCAGCTGACGTCTTGTGACTAGTTATGTGAGATGTGTTGCAACCAACTTGTTGTTCCCGAGTCCTAAAATTGGCATAAATGTACTGAAGTTTACTTAAAATATTCACAAGAATGCATCCACAGTTTCCTTGTATTGACATGCATTCTACAAGCCTGAGTGTGGTTGCATTGTAGACAGTGGATTCTGGGATTATGTTCAACCTTGGCACACCCCATGTGAACATCACACCGAACAGGTATATCAGCAGAAAGACCGAGAAGGCCTCTGATAAGGCAATGGTATAATTGCAAATCTAACTGTTCTATTTTTAGATTCCTAGGTCCACCCTAACCACCTCCCCCCCCCCAAAAAAGGTACCACACTCTCTAGACTTGAATAGCGAGACAAGAGACTTTGGCTAAATTAGATTCACAACTAGACTTTTAATTAAAAAAAAAAAAAAAAAACCAAAACACCTTTCCTCTGTTTAAAGCAAACACAGAAAACTGTTCTATGGCTTCTTCATTAGTTCAAGAGGAATGAAGTCTCAGAAGAAATATATCCGAATGCTCCCTTCCTTTTGCTGTTTTCCCAGCACATCGAACCACAGTTTGACAAATAACGTCAGAATTTGAACTTGCACATACTGATCATTAATTTCTCCCAAAGAAAACTGTTGATCAAATGGGAGTGTCCAGTTCTCATGGGGTTGAAACCAGGGCATTTCCATTTCTGGTATGTAAAAGGAGGCCTAACACCAAATATCATTGAGAAGTTTTCCATTTTCTTCGGAAGAGACTACTTATAAGTATCACAATAACCCTTGTGTTTGTTTGCGTGTCTTGTCTTTTTGTTAGTCCTAACATTAAGAAATCTGGTCTCTGGGGTGCCTGGGTGGCTCGGGTCATGATCCCAAGGTCCTGGGATGGAGCCCCATATTGGGTTCCCTGCTCAGTGGGGAGCCTGGTTCTCCCTCTCCTTCAGCCCCTCTCCCCACTTGTGCATGCTCTTTCTCTCAACTAAACAAAATATTTTAAAAAATGAATTAAAAAAAAAGAAAGCTGGTCTCTGCATTTTTATGCACCTATAGAAAAACAATGAACTCTTTATTAGAACACTCTCATTAGCAGAGTATTAATACAATTTGACTGATGTTTTAAATTTAGATAACCCAAGCTGCAAAGAGGATCATGGCTACAATTTTCTGTTAAGGGCCAAGTAGTAAATATTTTAGGCCATATAGTCTCTGTGATACCTGCTTAATCCTGCCCTTAACAGCAAGAAAGCAGCACTAAACAATGCAGAAACAATGTGTGTGTCCCAGTAAAACTTTATTTGCAGCTGAAATTGAATTTCATATAATTTCATGTCATGAATAGTCTGGTTTTGATCTTTCTCAACTGTATAAAAATCATTCTTAGCGTGAAGGCTGTAGAAAAACGGGGGTGGACCCAATCTGGCATACGGAGAGCAGCGTGTTGACCTCTGACTTAAGAGGCACACTGGCCCACACCACACCTTGTAATTACTGTAGAAAGACAAGTCACAATGCCCCAAACCAGATGTAAATAATTAAACAGTAATTTGGGGGTACTTGCGCATTGCATGTCCTGATTCATCCGCAGGAATCCCCAAGAGACTGATGGCTGGCATCATGGCTTGTCTTGTTTTCCAAAAAGTATTAACACTGAAAATCATGGGGGGTGGGGAGTTCGGCATAGGCGGCAAGGAGCTGTCCTGTCCCAAACAGGATAGGTCTTTCTCGTTCTATTTTGTCTCAAATGTTGTTTTGAATTTGTCAGTCTTTCCATAATGTCTTTTCCCTAAACATTTTGAGTGACGCTAACGCTTTGGGAAGGAGTGCCTGTTTGTACAGAGCCCTGTTCCTTCCAGGATAAGGTACCTAAACCTGAAAAGTCAGAGAGGCAGGCTTAGGGACTGCCACAAAGGAAAAATTAGTTAAAAATTTATATCATATTTATTCATTTGAGCGAGAGAGAGAGCGAGAGAGAGAGAGAATGCAAGCAGGGTTAGGAGCAGAGGGAGAGGCAGACAATCTCTCGCAGACTCCTCGCTGAGCTCAGAGCCCGCTGTGGGGTTGGATCCCACCCCCCTGAGATCAAGACCTGAGAGGACACCAAGAATCAGAGGCTCAACCGATGGTGCCACCCAGGTGCCCCCATCAATAAATGTTTAAAAAAAAATAGTAAACTGCTGCAATAGAAGCTTATCTCATATAAGCTTTTCTATGAGAAGGGGGAAAGCTGTGTAAGGTTGTTAACACATAAGAGAATGATTTCAGAATGAAAGTTTAGGAAAACTGCAGGATCAAATCCACGGGCGCCTTCCATACATAATACCAAGATAACGAGAGAGAAGCTCATCACAGAGGGCAATTTCTCTTAAAACTGCAATTCTCAGACAAATGTGCATACTTAAATTACCGCACCGCTCCGGTTGTTTTTTACTTTTGGATTCTTTTGGCTTTGCTATCATGGTATGCGTCTCTGCTTCCGTGAGTTCCAACCCTCACCCATCCCCTTGATTTAGCAAGATTTACCCATGGACTTAATTGTGCTGCTTCCTCCCAAGACTCCTCCTCTCTCAAGGTCTAAACAAAATCTTAAATCAGCCCAATCCACTTCCAAAGATTCTTCTGTAACTCTTAATGCACGCACTCGATGCCCTCTTTTAAAAGAATGTAACCCAAAATGACACTGTGAAGCTACAACAGTCTATACGCCCGTGAGTTACCATGACAACCCTCTGATTAGCTTCGGGAAAACTACGGAGTTTCATCCTATTTCCATCACTGCGTTACACAGCCCCATCCTGCCCTTTGGGTCCCATCAGCGGAAAGATCAGGACTAATTCTTCTGCTTCCATTTGCTTCTTTGAAAAGATGAGACTGGAGAAGCACGCCTCCCCTCTCCTTGAAATGATTGCAGTCAAGGAAAGAAAAACTTGCCAAAATTCTGGCGTCGGGTTTGGCTTTGCAGCCTGGCTTTTGTTTGGCTTTTCCATTTCTTGTGCCTTTTTTCTTTTCCCTTTTTTTTTTTTTCCCCCAGACATCCTGGGTACGGCTACAAATCTCAAGTTCTGTCTTACAATACCGGGTGTCCCACCTTCAAAGCTTTAGAAACCAGCCAATGACTCACGGTGGAAGGTCGCTCTTTCACCTTGAGAAGAGTCTGGAATCGGACTGGGTCCAGCAGCTCAGTGCTGCTGTTTTGTCTGTGACACAAAACCAGATTTCCAGTCAAACCTAGATATGCTCGGTGACGATCTGGAGCACAGGGGAGGAGGGAAAGGGCTTTGTTCTGCGTTTGACCTGTTCCCTCCTCTTCTCCCCGTGCTCCAAATCTTCAGTTAGCGTGTCTAGAAATGTCTGGAAACTAAGCTGTCAGTGCACTGGGCCCAGAAGATGGTGAGCCAGAAACTATTCGTCTCTGGGCCAGGGTTCAGCCTTAATCTATTATTACTGTTGTTGTTGTAAGAAAAAAGGAACGACCTGCTAAGGTGGTTCTTTTGGAAGGTGTTTAGAATCATATACTGAATAAGCAAGCTCCGGGCAGACTTCAAATATTTTATCTTAGAGCTCTATAGAAGGGTTTAAAAGTTAGGGATTCAAACAGTGTGAAATGCAGCTTGGCCCACTGAAGCATTGCAGTTGTAATCAGGGACCCGCTGACAAGGGTCCTGAACATTTCTGCCCATTGTTGTCTGGAGGCGCTGTGTACAGGAGGCCAAGTCTGCGGTTCACCCGTTACCCACCTGCCCTGCAGTCCTTGAACCCTCACAGCCAACAACGGGCTACCTCATTACAGCAGGGTGATGGCTTCTCCGACCTCAGTGCCCTTATGAGAACATCTACCACACACAGCTTTATTTATGGATACTATTTCCGAAACCATGAACATTTCAGTGTTGGCCTTTGAGAACTGAAAAGTATTTCTGTTTGTGGTCATTTTAAAAAAGGGGGACATGGGGGTATGAATAGAAACCCAAGTTGAAGAGGACAGCACATTAGGAAAAAGAAATAAGTTTAAGAGGTAGAAGAAATTCCAGGCCCCCGAGGTACATTTGGATGGTGCCCTCAGTAAAAAGGCAATTAAGACTTGAGTGGAAAACCTCATGATCTGAGCTTCAGTGTGAAGTTATCAGTAAAAGAATTTAAGACTAGCTCAGGTTTTAGAGAAAATGAAGATACATCTACTTGGACTATTGGAGTAGGTTACGTGAAGATAATTCAGAATTTAAATTTGTATTAATTATTAGAATTATTGTACATTAAAAAGCTTGAGGATTGTGATCCAGAATCAAAGCTCCAAAAACAAACTATTACCACCCATGCCAAAAGAAGACAAGGAAAACTCAAGGTTCGCACTATCAGGAACGAGAGAGATAATCTCACTGAAGCTCCGTAAATGTTGAGACTTTGAATAGTTTCGAGCATACAGCCAGGTACAATAAAAAAAAATTAATCTTACAAATACCCTTTATTAATGATGTGTCACAGATATTAGGTTTACTTAGTGGCTCATGACATTGCTTTGTTTTAGTAAGTGGCAAAGCAGTATAAAGGCTTCTGTATGGTTACTTCTGACGTCCTTTTCCTGAACTCTATTCTCTCTAAGGTTTTAATCTCCCAGGGGCGCCTGGGTGGCTCAGTCGGTTAAGCATCTATCTTCAGCTCAGGTCATGATCCCAGGGTCCTGGGATGGAGCGTGGCATGGGGAAATCCTTGCTCAGCGGGGAGTCTGCTTCTCCCTCTCACTCAGCTGCTCCCCCTGCTTGTGCTCTCACTCTGTCAAATAGATAAATAAAATCTTAAAAAACAAAGAAACAAAAAAATAAAAACCCACAATTTCTCCTTAAGGTTTGAATCTTCTAAATCACGTACTTTCTAAGAGAGACGTTTCCAGAACTCTAAACTTGGCATGGGCCTCCTACACTGGGGAGCTGAGAGTATTTCAAGCTGGAAGAGGGTTTGTACCAACAGAGTTAATTCACACAGAGTTAATCCAACAGCCTGGAGTGTGAGCTCCTACCCCAGGGCGTGGACATCCCCCAGAACACTTCCAAGTTGCACTGACCTGAAATGCCTACACATCTGTCTGGGCCTGTGAGTAATTTTCTTTTATCTTTAAAATTGTACCCTTGGCACAGGTAATCTAAAGGTGCAACATATTAAAAAAAAAAAATTAAGAACACAAAGCAATTCCCACAGAGAATATGTAACATAAAGCAGGATTTGCAAAATCATTACACATCGCCTAAACTCAACAGTAGGTCCCCAGAAAACACATTCACTGTTTCATCACGTCGTCTTGGTCTTTGTATTATATAACTTACATAGGAGGATATAACTTCCCCTTCCAATGTGGTCAGCATTGTAAAAAGTGCACATGCTTTTCCAATGTCTTAAGGTGCCTATTTACATTATATGGACATTTATCTGCATTTATCTTCATTGTTTATTGTCCTTCCCAACTTCCCTGTACATTCCTTTACTATTCCCTTTCGTCATTTCCTCAAAGTGTTTTGCAATTTGAATCAGTCCTTCTAATTGACGGGGTTAGCACAGGAACTTTTTTGTTCGGTTTGTCCCCTGATTTTTCTGAATACATTCCCTCATCATATCATTCAAGTATTTTGGAATTAATGATCAATTCAAAGAGATAAGGTCATGCTAGCTACCTATCTTTTCCATTACAACGTTATGTATCTAACGATTTAGCAATTTACTAGTTCAATTTTCTCATCAGCCTGAAAATCTTTGCTGATCAAATTGCTTATTTTCTGACTAAATTACACACAAGCCTCGGACTATTTATCTGGCTGTTAACTGAAGGCGTAAAGTGTGTTTACTCTGCAAATTACGCAGACGTTATGAACAACGGGCATACCCATGCACCGCTATCTGCGGCTACAAAATTATTTCACAGCAGGAATTTAAAAGATGTTTGTTGTCGAAAGTTTCCTTTTTTCTAATGTGAAAAAGTTTATCAGGTGAAGGGATTAAGAACATGCCACCCCCAAATATAGGTCTTTGGCATACTGATTACTTTGAACCGAAGGCACTTGAGAAACAGAAGCTGCAGGCAGAGCTGCTGGGCCTCGCTCTTTCCATCTAAAAGCAGGTATTAAATGTCCAAGGAGAAGAGCACCCTCCCTCTCCAGAACAGTCTTAACATCAGAGGCTACGAGTCATTGTGGAATGGACCTGTGTACACACTTACTACAATAACCCTTCCCTTCCATTAGTCTCTCCCCTCTCGCAGAATTCCTCATCACTGTCCCACAATTCACTGCCCCAGCCCACACCTCTTTGTGTCTTAGCATATCCTCACAATCTGTGATCTGTATAAAAAGTTGTATAAGCTTTCAGGCTTGATGGCTTCTTTAGGTCTTGACTCTCATGCATTTGTAAAAAAAAAAAAAAAACAAACAAACTTAAAAATTTGTATGTTACTCTCCCACTCATCTGTTTTATGTCGGTTTGACTCTTAAGCCAGCTGAGGGGGTAAAAGAAACATTCCTTCCTCCCTGACACAGCGAAGTACACACACACACACACACACACACACATTTTCATGTTTCTGCTTATTATTTTATATAATATATATATAAAATATATATATTTTATATAATGTTGCCTGATAATTGTGTCATATATCCAACATTCTACATCCCTGGAATCTAGACGCTCAGAATTCAATCTTGAATCTTGAGAGGATCACATCAAACACGTAACCTCTGTCTTACTGGTTCTTCACAATTATTGTTATGTGGACCACACTATTGATTCATAGGATCTTCGGTGAAGAGTTAACCGTCCTTCGAGATCGGGCAAAGAGCCAGTCACCTGATTTTTGTTTGTTCTTAGAAGGACTTCTTTTGAAAAGCACGTATCTAACAATTTAAAGCTTCAAATGAATGATTCTCTGTGTATACAACAAACATCAATAATTTAATTTTCCACATGCCGAACACTTGATCATTCTTCACTATAGTAGGAGTTCCTAGATCCGTTACTCTGGTAAGAACATGAGAAGGGTCTGGAGAGGGGAAAGGGACAAGGTACATGAATCTCAAGATAAAGGCAGCAAAATTCCTCCTCGGAGGGTCAGTTTCTAGTATGTAGAAATGCAAGTTTACGTCTTCAAGAGAACATTCCACCAACACCCCATGACGTCAGTTCCAGGGCTTCAATAATAAGGAAATACACCCGACCTTATTAAATATAAACCCCAGGAGCACTCGGCCGTTCTTGATCCTTGGTCCGTTGACATTGCTCATGGCATCAGTTCAAATGTTTAAATAATCAGGAAATACACACTATCTTACCAAATATCCTTTCATGGCCACGGTCGTCATTTATCTTAAGCCTAGTGTGGGTAGAACATAAGGAGACTTACCCCAGCAACAGCTTTCGGGGTGCTCTGGGTCAAGACAAAAAGGACGCAGTTTTGCTCTCCCTTCAATGAACGTTCTTCTACCTCGGTCAGGGGAGACTGGGGCAGAGGTCAAAACCGTCTCCTCCCGCCTCAATCCAGAGTATTCCCGCCGGGCCCTTTGGCAAGGGGTTGGCTGTTCCGATTAGCATCCCAATGGCTTCCCTTCTAATCCTAATCCACTGCATATTTCTAGCTTTTGTGATTTTTATAGACTGCTAACTCTCTTTGTTTTTCTTAGTCGAGATCTTGTGTTCCTGAACTCCCAACCCTCACTTTATAATTGTACTTTGTAATTGTAGTGTTGACTGTAAAGCGAACTTATCCCGGAGAAAACAGTGCCGGCGGGATGGGTTCTCTCCCTCCAGTTGGGACGCTTTTCCTTCTGGGAGTCCACATACTTCTTACAGCTACGGAGATGGGACGGTGTCAGGAATGGGAGAGTGTAATTCCCACACTTTACTTCTGTGTGGATAGTGCGTTCTCCAGGAGAACAGGAATGGGGGGTCGTGCTCCTAATGTCCTCCCAGGTCCTTATCTCAGGCTGTGAGATCCCGCCGGTGTGAGCCTCGTGCTCAGGGAGAAGTTTGCTGGAGATCCCTCTCCCTCTGCCCCTCTTGTTCCTACTCCCTCTCTCTAAAATAAATTAACCTTTTAAAAAAATTTTAAATAAAAACAATTTTACAATAAGGAGAGGGTGTGTGGGGGTGGCTCAGTCATTAAGCGTCTGCCTTTGGTTCAGGCCGTGATCCCAGAATCCCGGGATCGAGTCCCACATCAGGCTCCTTGCTCAGTGGGGAGCCTGCTTCTCCCTCTTCTCCTCCCCTGTGCTCTCTCGCTGTTTCTGTCGCTCTCTTTCAAATAAATAACATTTTTAACCCTTTGAAAAAATAAAGGAGAAAACTATAGTTTACTGGAGCAAATTGGCCTAATTTACTAGAGATACTAATGAGTGGTACTACTATACTATATATACAGACTAACTGATTCCATAGCTCCTGTTCTTGAAGCACTCACCATCTAAAACTGGACCTGCTGAGCAACTGACTTTTAGAGACAAGAGTGATGGTAGATGTTGAGTATCTCCTTCAACTTGAAAGATTATCATGACCGCATACTTTATTTATAAAGGCTTTTTTAAAATTATTTATCAGTTATCTAATCCTCTGACCAAACTGCTATTGATAGTGAACCAAGAATATCAGATAATTTATCAATTCTTTACTTGTGGAAAATACATAGAAAAACATAAATCAAGAATTAAGGAGAGGCTGTACCGGTGATCATTTTTACAGCAAAATTATTTTACAAAGTGTTTATTGTTTTATGGAGGAAGGAGAAAACATTCCTTTTTGACAGTTACCCATTTTTATGTCAGTTTTATAAATTTATAGACGTATCAGTCCGGAAAACCTAATCACTTTAGTTATTGTGCCAGAAAATCTTCTGCTTTTAAAACTTCTTTTTGCCCTAGAATGCATTCTAAACATTGACTTTTCTAATTATCTTCGGTCTTCTCAGATAACCCATTAGTATTTGTCATGCATTTCCTCATCAAATTGCACAGATTTCCAAGTGGGATTAGCAGTTTTCACAATGTTGCTATTAGCTATACCAATAGCAACCTTGGAGGATGTTTTGCTTATCTTCTACTTTAGCAAATGTTTTATTTAGTATGAGTAACAATCTGAAATTTGCATCTGAAGCATATAAATTTCTTATTTTTAAAAAAGCCATACATAAATTGTTATTGATAATAATATATGCTTGAAGGAATTTATTTTTACTGTATTTATCCCAATTACTGAAATATTTCTAAAAAAGCAGTACTTACATCTTCCTAAAACATTTATATCTATGCATATATAATTTAAATTGTGTGTGTGTGTGTGTGTGTGTGTCTATAAACATAGTATATGCATTTATATTTAAGGAAGATTTCATAGAATTTGAGAGAGAAAGCCTACACATTGCTATTTCATGAATATAGAACTATATAGCTTCTTTCAAGAATTGAAGGATAGATTCCAAGGTAAGGTTTGTCTTTTTTGTTAAGAAAATATATTCTCATTTCTAATAAGCTGCCATTCTCACAACAATACAGAAAATGGAATTGTTGTTGAAATTTTTTCCCACTTTAAATAGTGCCCTCTTTCAATATATTGTACTACTTAAAGGAGAAAAAAACTTTTGAGTACATTACCTACTGAAGGGTTTTTGTCACTTATTTTGAGATCATACTTACATCTTTTCAAAAACTAGCAGGAGTTACTTTTTATACTAAGTGATTTGCTTTAAAACAGTTTTCCTTTCTGGTTTTGGGAAGCAACAGATACTGAGATTATTGAATCTTACTTTTGAGGGAAGAGAGGGAAGCCTTGGGAGACAAGTTGACCAAAGTAAAGCCATTTGGGTTTTAGGCTAACCCCTACTCTAAAAGCCAGCAGGTCATAAAAAGAGTCACAAGATCTGAATCACAGAAGACCACAGGACCCCAGTCCCAAGGAACGGAGCCAACCAACTGAGCCAGCAGTCAGAGCCAGGCGGGTGCCCCTATGGTCAGCTAATTTAAAAAACAAAAACAAAACCAAAAAACCCAATAAAACCCTTTGTTAGAGGCAAAGGGAAAATCCCTCTTCTTCACCTGGGAGGAGAGACTGCTACTTTGTCTATGAAGTGGCTCCTTTCTTACTTTAATCCTTGCAAAAGCTTGCCCCTTTTCTCTGAATGACTTGCTCTTGAATTCTTTCTTGCCCACAGCCAAGAACCCTCGTGGTGAGAGGCCCAAGGCCCTCCCTCTTGGAGCCTTGGACAGTCTGGCATCACTTTGTAGTGCTGGCCTTCTCGCTCTACTCTAATTTTTCTTTCTTTCCTTCAGAGGAAACTCTGCCTCCTCCATTTTCTCTTTCCCTTCTTTCTTCCCTCCTTCCTCACTTATTCTCTGTTTTTCCAAAGAAGGTGTCTTAAAAGGAGGCAGTCACAAAGTCCTGACTCTGTTAAGGGCTGTTAGTAACTTCCGGTAAAACGCTGGGACTATTTAAAGGCAACACGTAGCTTTTTACTTGTATTTGAGAGGAAGAATAGTGCATATCCTCCTGACTTCCATACCAGGCTCATGGCTAAGGTAACTAAATTTTTGAAAGTCCCAACCTTTGTCAGGAGACCATAGATCAACGTAAAGGACCTCGGGGGAATTGAGCTCTGATAATCTTCACTCTGAACACACATGATGGGAGGGAATAAAAATGTTCTTCACCATGTCAAAGCACAGGAGAAGTCCATCGTCCTCCTTTTTGAGAGTCTTGCATGGTTAGAGGTCAAAACAGGAAGTGCCATTGTTTAGAGGCAGAAACATGAAAGTTATGTTCTTAAAAACACTTTCAGCCTTCTTCCCCACGAGGACATTTTGAATGCAGGAACACTGGGTGGGGCCATATGGCTTCCTGTATTCTCCTTAATCAAAGTGTTAAAGTTTGTTTTTGTTTTAAAATGCAGTTAAAGGAAAGAGATTTTGCCGTGTCAGAAGAGAACAACATTCAGTTCCTTTTAGATTTTTATGAGCATCTGTGATCATTTGTCATACGTGGCTAAAAAATGACCAGTACTGATGAAATGCCATTTTATTTTTAGAGAAAAGCTTCAGCACACTTTCCCAAAATAATTAAAAAAAAAAAAATCTCTGCTTCTTTCTGGGGACATTTTGTCCATGCCTAAATGTAGGTGCATACACTTTTATGTTAAAAACCATCTTTTTACCTAAATATACTGATGGCCAAAGACTTACATGCTATGGTCTCTGGAACTGATGATATAGAATTCCACTTTCTAGGTTTCTTGTGCACAGATACTAACAAGTCATTCTTAAGACACTTGTTGGCTTGAGGTAGTATTTTAAAGAAAGAGAAAAATGTCATAAATCTAAAAAATGAGGGAGAAGCCAGAAAACAAATAATATGGTAAATAGATATCTAGGTCTCTAAACTTTCATTTCCAACCTTTCAAGTTTTCTCCAGCCCATGTTTGATGACAAATGAATATTCTGGAACAAAACTAGTCATTCAAAATAAGGATAGGAATCATTTTCTATAGGTAGAATGAATCCAAATAACTTTTTTCCTCTTTTCCTAATGAAATAAGACCATTTCAAACAAGGATATATCGGTATACTGAGGGAATATTTTCAGCCCAAATTCTTTTTATTTTTTTTTAACATTTTATTTATTTATTTGACAGAGAGCACAAGTAGGCAGAGAGGAAGGCAGAGAGAGAGGAGGAAGCAGGCTCCCCGCAGAGCAGAGAGCCCGATGTGGGGCTCGATCCCAGGACCCTGAGACCATGACCTGAGCAGAAGGCAGAGGCTTAACCCACTGAACCACCCAGGTGCCTCCAGTCCAAATTCTTAATTAGAAGCTTATCTTTACTGTTAAGCTGTCGTCATCATACCAAAAATGTAACTTAGTACAGTAACAGAATAAAAGACAAAATCCTCAGATAATAGACCAGGAAATTAAAGAAAAACACCTCTCTACACACCCAGATCCAGTTAAAGACTTGACAGAGGACACCATTTTGTGTGTTCTTCATCATAGTCTTAAATATATTTGAGTTTGGAGTTCCTTATGTATTGATTTCTGCATACCATCTGTGGAAAAAGAAGTTTTCTGACTTCCCTATTAAAGAATATGAAATGACAGGGCGCCTGAGTGGCGCAGTGGGTTAAGCCACTAGCTTCAGCTCAGGTCATGATCCCTGAGTCCCAGGATCGAGTCCCACATCAGGCTCCCAGCTCCGCGGGGTGTCTGCTTCTCTCTCTCTCACCTTCTCCCCTCTCATGCTCTCTCTCTGTCTCTCTCTCTCTCTCAAATAAATAAATAAAGTCTTTAAAAAAAATAAAGAATATGAAATGACTGGCCATAATGAGAAGTGAGAAGCATTTTGCAAAATTATTGAGTAAGTCTAAGAATAGGTGGGATTGTACTGAATCTCCTAACCCAGTCATCCGGTAGGTCTTTATTTATTTATTTTTCTTCCTACCAGCAGAGTGTAAAAGGAAAGTTATGGGACCGGAATGAAACTTTCTAGAGGTCTCTTTATTCCACACATGAAGTTGTAACAGAATGTGCTTGAGAATCCATTTCTCATCTGCAGAAACCAAGGGAAACAGCAAGAATTAGCAGAGTAGAAGATGGGAAAGTGATCCTTCCAGGGTCTTAATGTCTCAGAGTATAATCCGATCACAGGGCTATTCAGTTTAGCTTCCTACCTTTGCACTCTCCAGGATCATGGTATTTCTGTTTTGTTTTACAAGGTGAGTTGGAAATTTAATGGGGTTTATTTATGCAGTTGGAATTTTGTAATAGAGGGTAAATTAAAAGGAAGTAAGACTTGATTACAGGATCAAAGTTCTATTTGAAAACTATGGGGTTCTTACAGGAAGAAACCGGAAAGTCTTAAAAAGCTGTACGCTTAAAAACTATTTTACAGTTTACAAAACACTTTTATATAAAATTATTTCATTTACACACACAATGAGGGAGCTCCGGGATCTACTGGCAGAGCTGTGACCGTAACTGTGCACCTCCTCGTCTCATCTAAGACTCTCTGCATTTTCTCTTTTTCTTTCTCTCTCCCACTCTCCTTCTCTCCTTCCACCCGCTACCCCCAGCGACTGATTCTGAAACTTATTATATGGATGCTTAACAACACAAAGAACTAGAAACTTTTTGAGGGCAAATTTAGTGTCCTATTTATTTTGGCATCTCTAGTATCTAATCCAACATAGGTATTCGGCTAATATTTGTTGAATGAATGAATACAATAAAGTAAAAAGACAAATTGAAAACTGAACTGTCTTTCCAGAAAGTAAATAAGTAAGTGAGAATAGAAAATTAATACTGTGGATTTTAGATAATTATTTAGAATATCAAGTACTAGATTAGATACTATCTATCATCTGATCTGTCATCTATCTTGTTAGTCTCACTCCAAATAATCTTTTTATCATCTGTTATTATTTACAGATTTTCAGGTCATTAAGTCATAATTAAAATTGAGAAAGATTCGTCTTGTTTTACTGACAGCATAGAAGTTCGATGCCATTCTTCAGTAACATAAGGTTGTTCGGAATACAACAAACAAAAGGGGTCACTGACAATTATTTCTCAATAAAACTGGGGGAAAAGTGGTCATCATGACCTGTCACATCTGGGAAAGTATAAGACTGTAACCATTAACTCTTATTCTATTTATGGCAGTTTTCCTGGTTTATCGTTGTTATATTTCCTTCACAAATTTCACAGGATCGTTTTTATATTAGTTCATCAGCCTGGCTTATCCGTGAGTAGGTTTCAACTGGCAACTGGCCACGCTTAGATGAAACAAGATTTCATACATATATTTCGTTCTGCCTGCATGTCTAGGTAAAGATCCTGGGTGTGCTGAGCTTTATTTTATTTCTGCAAAGTCTCTCTAAGTAAACATTTGTGTGTGTGACTTGGAAGAAAATCGAGAGGAAGAACTAATTTATTATTGATTTAAGACTCAGAATCACTGAGGTCCCATCCTAGCAAGACACACTGAGAAGAATCTCAGAGAATATACACATTTTACAAAACCAAACCCATAAAGCAAATAAAAATGAAACAGCCAGTATCCAATTTAGATTCTCCAGATCTATATACCAAAGACGAAAATACAGAAAAAATGGCCCACGCTGTAATTTTGCCAACTTAGTTAACTACTGTTAAGAAACACTACACGATGCCATCTAGTGACAGGTGACCAACATATGATGAGTCACATAGAAATGATGGGGTGAGGAGGTGAATTTCCCAGGGTTTGTATGTAAAGAAAAAATCCTTCTGAGAGAATTACATTGGATAGATTAGTTTTATTTCTCTGGGTACATGGAGTGCACGAAAATTTATCAGAGAGCGGCAGCGTGGAGATTTTTATTTTGAAAGACTGCATTGCCACCTACCTCCGAGTGTGTACCTCCACCTCCTCCTGCCGTGGGCTTCACCATCCAGTCCGCAGCCGAGCTCAGAACTGGTGAGTGTCCTCAAGTCGCAGCCCCCCGTAGAGTGACAGGTGGTGGAGGAGGAGCACTTTAGAAACAGGTCTCAAAAAAAAAAAAAAAAAAAAAAAAAAAAAACCAACTTCAAAAAAAGGAACCAAGATGATTCCTAAAACAATCTGTACCCAATTAAAAATAACAACAACAATAATAAATAAACTGCTGGAAGTTCAAAGAGTAAAACTAAAATAAGGATCAGAGGAAATCATCTTTGTTTTTCTCAGTCAATGACTGTGCAGACCTGATGCTGTCTTATTCCTTGTACCAAAGCCTCACGGAAAATGCCAGAGACCTCTCCCTAAATGGCTGTAGCATTATGCCCTAAGGGAAATAATTTTCTCCAACATTTCTCATCTTTTGTAAACAGATGGCATAGGGTGTTTTTTGTTTTTTTTTTTTTTAAACGAAAGACCAACAATCTGTCAACTGTGGAATTCTCATAGCCCAATAGTTTCTCTTTGGTTAATTTTTCACAACTAGATTAACCAGTGCTGCTGCCATAGATACATTGAAGAAAACAGGACCCTTCCCCGTGTTCACGTAGATCCGATGAACGCTCGAGAGCACTACCTCAGTTGCCTCAGAAAAATATCAAGTTGAAAACCCTTGTGAAATGAAAAGAAAAGCTTATCAAAATCTCCAGCTTCGAGTGCATCTAGTTGTTTTCTTTTTATTGTTGCCTACATGCTGTGATTGGAGCACAATGTGTGGAAATTGCATAACCATCATTTCCACAAATCAAAGCTATTGAGAAAGGGGAAGGCCCGCGCGGGAGCTGCTCTCTGAAATGTTGATTCAAAAAAAATTCTGCCTTTATGTCTAAATCTTCCCTTCTTTCTTTTAACTTGCTTAGTTTTAACCATCACTGGGCTTTCTTTTGTCTTTTAACTAAAATTGGAATTAGCTACGGGCCAAATAACATTTTTTGACAAGTGCCGTCTCTCTGTTTCTTGTATTTTTCTTTTGTTCAACTTCATTTTATTATTTTTGATATCTGGACTAGTCTAGGCAAAAGGTTCTGAATTCAAGTATTGGAACCACCAAGATACACTTCGGTGCAATTTCCATGCCTGGAATGGGGGGAGGGGAGTTTCCGTGCCCTCAGCCCAATCCGCTCCGGGTTGGGAGTGAGGGCGTTAAAAGAGTCCTTTTTTTCTACTTCTTTCACATTTAAAATAGTAATCAGTTAAGTGGCCATTTGGGTCAAAGTGAGCCTGAATGTATTATTAGCCAGTAAAGCAAAACACGTCTCGTTTGTCTCATTTCAGCTCTCTGCTCCCCTTGTCCAGCAGAATTTTGGATGCACTACTCTGGTTGATGCCCACACACTTCTTTCCTTAGAGACACAGGTATTGCTGAGAACTTAAGAATTTCCCCTTTCCCAGTGAATATATCAGAGTTAGGCTGGGGATGGGATGGGGACCTCTAAAACCTTTCTGGAAATCTGGAGGCCCAAATTGTACTTTACTTAAGAGGGAAACGCACTGTTGTTGGGAGAAATTTTACTGACGTATTCTGTTAGCCCTGCCCATTTTCAAGTCATTTTGAGGAAGTAATAGTCTGCAAAAAAGGCATAAAATTTAGCGATGCATTGACCGTTTCCAACACCTGGGATATAATGAGCATAAATATCTTTTTAGCTTCTAGATTATGATCAAAGATTGTTTTCTTCTGTAATATTTCTCTTTGAAGTAGTATTTTGGTGTTTTTAAAAGCAAATTCCAGAGATTATAAGGTTAAATGTGAGTAACGCGAACATCTATGGTCAGCCACACAACCTAATTTTGAACTAAGCTTTTCTTTTATCTTTACATTTGGGGCCTTTTTTTTTCCCCCATCCTTTTCACCCCTGGGATTTTTCTGGTTAGAGAAGTATATAATTGCCTTTCTGCCCACATTCCCTGCTAAAAGAATCTGTTCCCACCCACAAACCCTGCTGAACAGATGGGCCTAGTCATCCATGATCAGATCAGATGACCCGACTCCTCTGGCTCTAGGAGATGAGGACCGTTGTGTGGAGATCCACTATGCAAGTCAATCTATGGGTTAGGCCAAGCCAATTACATCTGAGACTTTTGAACCAAAGCACAAAAATCACAGGTGGATGATGGGAATTAGATTTGCAGAGTCACAGGTATTTGGCTGAAGAGATGTCCAATGGTGAACCTCGGCCATGTGTAAATCAAATTTTTGAGGGAACCCAAAGTGTGAATCTTGTATATGCAGCCAGCCCAAGAGAGCAACATAGAAGAGACTTGTAGGGAGAAGTAACAAGAGCTCTAGTTGATATTTGTGAGGTCCCTCCTCACCATCCTGGCCTCTTTCTACTTTCTAAGTAAACATCATGTTTCTCAGCATGGTTTGGGTTGGATTGCCTAGCTCCAGGGCTAATTGCTGACTGGCTTAAGACATTGTCCTCCAGTTAGGGACAATGAGATTGAAGTTTGGGGAAAAGAAGTTTGCGGGTAAGAAAACTGCTCTCTAACCCATGGGAGTTAACCCAAAAGTACTTCCTGCTTTTGTAGATAAGAACTAGGAAGCTTTGGTTGTTTCTGACTACCTCCTTGAGACCACTAGAAGACACGAGGATTAGGTGAAAACAACATCTTGGAAGACAGAGTATAGCAATGAAAAAAAAAAGTAGGTCTTTGTTTATATTATAAAGCCATTGGTTTTTTACTTTTCCTTTCTTTTTTAATTTTAAGTAAGCTCTGTGCCCAACATGGGGCTCAAACTCATGACCCCGAGATCAAGAGTTGCATGCCCAGCCAACTGAGCCAACCAGGTGCCCTTAGAGCCATAGGTTTTTTTAAAGCCTGCCCAATTTTTTAATTTCTCGGTCATATGAACAATACATACCCGTAATTCTTTAAATTGTTCGGTTGTATTTTTTTTCATTGATAACTGAAATCTTAAATTTGAGAGAGACTAATGATTTTCTAGGTCTCAGAAGACCCAGCAGTCCCTTGAATTTCACCAGTCCCTAAGGAGAGCTGTCCTTAGCACCATTTTCTCCATTGTGTTTTGCCTGGTTCTGTGTCATTTAGCAAAGTGCGTGGTACACACCAGCTACATCATCCCCACCTCTCTCTTTCAGTGATTCTTTTCTGCATACAATCTTTGAAAGTAGTGCATTTCAAGGAGGCATCTGATTTTTAGCTTGTGTTAAGTGGTCTTGGAGAAGATAAAAGACACCTTCTACTGAAATGAGGAAGGAAGAGGCCAGTCAACTTCTTCAACGCTGGGAAAAGTAAGTGATAGAGGGCCATGAAAACAGACCACAGGACACAGACTCTGACTCTCTGTATTTTATCAACGTCTTCATTCCTACCTTGGTAAGACTTTGTCTTCCGCATCTGAAATGAAAATAGATAGGAAAAAAAGATGATATTTTCCCAGAGTCTGAATCAAGGGGTGGGTCTGAAGCTTGGGCGCGTTACCTCACTCAGTCCTGACAGTCCTGCCTGGCAGGGATCATCAGTCCCACCGCGTGGATGGAGAAAATGAGGAAGAAAGATTAATTAACTTGGCCGCGATAGTAAGTGACAGGGTTGATAGCTACTGGAATTAGAAGATTCACTACTACTTTATGATAATTACCAAATTGTGATTAATTTATGAACTTTCTGGCCTTGCCAGGTCTGGAGCTCTTGCTAAAAGGATACCATGGCAATATAAAATATCTCCGGAAAAATCCTAAGAAGCTGGTAGCAGTGGTTCCCTCCAGGGATGCTACCTGGGTAACTGGGAAATATTTATTTTCCACTGCCCAGTATTTTGTGCCTTTGGCATTTGAACCATATGCTTATCTTACTTTATCCTAAAAAAGTGATTTATTTAAAAAAAATCATATCATGACAATTTTTTGTTTGATAAAATGACAGGTTTGGATTAGATGACTTGGAGATCCCTTCTGTCTCTAAAATTACGTTGTTGTGTAGTTCCAGAAGAGGTCTGCCAGTTTTAGAGAATACAGAGATTCCTGCCCTGGATGTTCTCACAAACTACTGAAACCGCCTGCAAGGATCTTAAAAAAGATATTTTTGGCAGGATCTACGGCTTAAAAAATAATCAGATACGCTGAATTATATTTTGGAAGTTAACCTTTAGATTCAGATTAGGCCAAGTATCTCTAGGGCCCAATAAAACCTGAAGGAACCTGCCAGCATTTTCACTTGAAAGAATAACTTTGTTGTGATTAACACCAAACTACCTGAGGAGTGGAGGGAAGAGCAGTTCGGAGTCCGGCAATTAATCACCCCAGCTATCTCCCGTGGGTGAGGACAAGCTGAAGGCAAGCGTGCTTAGCACATTTTATTTTCTCAGGAACACAGCAGGCATCTTGCAAAATCACTAGGATAGGCCCCACAACCAAAACAAAAGAGGACAAAGAAAATTCATGTACACGGGCACTGGCAATTTGCCTTCATTCTCTAATGGCAAACCCTACAGGAGACAGGAACCCTTTGGAGCTGACCTCGTCTCTTCTTACCAAACACAGTTTGGTATGAGACTGTGCGTTTGTGTCAACTAAATGCTTCATGTTTATGAAATCTTCCAAGGGTCCCATCCCAAATGAATGTTATCATAAGGAGCTTTTTGGTCAAACATGGCACCATATTTCAGTACACCGACTTAAAGTACTGGTGTTTTTGAGTGGTCTGAAACAATAAAAACAACAAAAAACTTTTTCTTGCATCAAAATTAACATAAATCTGAGTCACACGGCGAAGCTCCACTGTTCTTAGCGTTGGAGTTAGTCACATCTAGTTTGCTGCTATAGAAAGCAAAGCAGTTCTGCTAACTACAGCCCACAGTATCTTGCACATCATTTTTCTGAACTCCTTCTATCTATTTTGGTAGCTGAAATGCTAAAAAATTCTGCCCCAGAACTTGTTTCTGGAAAAGTCTGTGCTCTGTCTTTGATCTCTGCTCCTGGCTCACAAGTCATTCTTGGGAGAAGTTATAAGGCAAGAGAGGGAATTTTTATTTATGGAATTTTGTATTATTTTTTCTGTTCACCATACTGCATTTCCTCCTCTGAGGCCCCCAAAATTCTGCTATAAATTGCAACAGGAAGAGACGATAGCCTTTGTTAAGACCTCAGAGCGGTAGGAAGAGGATCCCTGAGTGAGATCCCAGCTTGAAAGATATTTCTGCCTTCTCGTGTAAGACATTATCTGCAGAATCTTAACTTTTATGAGAGAAGAATAGAAATGTACTGAAAGAAAAATCCATTGCATACTTGCAGCTGACAATCCCATGAGCCTGAAGGAAATGCCAGACTCGTGCCTCTGTTTCTACTTGCCCACAAGGAGCTTCTGCAGATAACCTTCCCAAGTCAGACCGAGGACTCAGAACAACTAGCACTAGATTTCACAGTGATGGAAGGCACTGAATGAACCACTTGGTATTATAGTCAGATGTTGATCTGCCAATGTTGGCATCAGGTCTCCCGTGGCAATATCAACTGGCCAATCTAAGAGACGTCTAAGAGACGTACTCCCAAACTCATTCTTGTCTATCAAGTCAAACGTAACTTTGAGTTCATCTCCCTCCCTTCCAATCTGATCATAGCTTGAGAGCGTTTGGGGAAGCTTTACAGATACGGTTGTCTCATTTCGAGACAACCTCCACCATTTCGAGACAATTCTCCACCAGGAGAATCCGCTGGTGCGCGGTTACAGACGTCCATCCATGTAGGGTTTCTTCCCCACCTGTGGCCCGGCTTCTACTCTTTCTGCAATTGTTTAATGGAAGGAGGCAAAGTCTTTTGAGGAAAGTAGTTCACAACCTTCTCTGTCTTATCCGGAGACCTCTGTTCCATTTCCTTGTTATAGTTTTATAAAAGCATTGAGACTTCCCTTAATGAAGAGAACTCAGAGAGCTTCTGTCATGAACTTAGCTGAACTCAAATCAGGAGACCAGAATACATAAAACCCATTAATTTGTGAAGACCCAGAAGGGAAATCCGTACACTCTGTTGCTCAAGCTCTACGTAATTTTAAAATACAGATGAAAATGCCTTCCTTAAAGGGATGTTTTTATGATTAATGAGATAATGTGCATAATGTGTTCTGCATTCCTGGAGCAAAAGTCCCATGTAAGAGACCTATTGTTATTTATTATTACCATCCAGATGCTGGAACTACATATTTCCCAAGGACAGAATGAAATGTAGGACAGATGCAAAAATTCCAGATTATCAGCAAGCTCTAGGGAAACTAGCATATGGTGGGTATCCTTTGATAAATATGCTAAACACATATTTATAGGATACACTGGCAAGTGAAATTAGAGAGATGCCTTTGAGTGCCCTCACCTGAGTTGAATGAATTCCCTGGTGCACTCACAAGTGGAGAACTCTCTAGGGGGCAGGTGGGTTCCTGCCAGTGTTTGCAATAGGCCCCTTTCCTCTTCCTGTGCCTGGAAACAACAATTGAGCAAAGAACCAGTGCTACTGAGGCTCCTTTATTCTCTGTTAATGGGAACAGAGGTACAACCCTTTCAGAGGGCAATTTGGCAGTATCTATCAAAATTGCAAATTCGTATCCCCTTGACCCACTAATTCTACAACTAAAAATTGACCCTATGGGTATACTTGCATCAAGCATCGCTTATGCAAAACAAAAACTGAAGACCAACTAAATGTTTGTTCACAGGAGGATGACTGTATCATTTAGTGTACACACATCCAGTGGCATATTATACAACAAAAACAAGAACGAGGAAGATTTGTGTCTGAAGCTATAGAAAGATCTCCAAGATATGTTTTTCAGCAAGTTGTAAAACAATATGTGTGGTATAACTGCACTCGTGTGAATAAGAAAAAATAAATGTATGTAAGCTGGGATACACACACACACACACACACACACACACACACAACAGTGATTAACTGTGGTTAATTTGGAGCAGAGGAACTCAGTGTATTATGAAAGGGGGAGACCATTTCCCCTTTTATCTTAAACTTTTTAAAACCATATTTACATATTACCTTAATGTTAAAAATAGATCGTTTGCAAAGAAAAAAGGGATCTTCCTTTTCTTCTGCTGAAGCTTAGAAGAATGAAACTTGAGAAGCTGTTGCTACAAGGCAGCTTCCGCTCAGACTCATGTTTCCTCCATGGGAGCACCTGAGCTCCCACAGTGCTCTAGAAATCTCATTGCCATCCCAGAGTGATTTGATCAGAACCACCCGGTTTGCATCCAACACACCTGTGAGGCCAAACCTTTCTTATTCTCCAAGCCAGGGTGACAAGGTCGGGGTAGGATGGTATTTATTTTCCAATTTCATCATCTGTGTTTTTGTTAAAAAAAAATGTTTGCCTCACATTCACCTAAACTATACCTGTGACTGTGACTATGTAATTGATGGTCACAGATTTTCATTTCTTATTATTATACATGCATTGAAGACTGTATATGTTCTCTTTCTCTTGCAAAACATCTATTCTTTTCATAATTAACAATTTTATTATTTATTTATTTTTATTATTTATTATTTTTTTGCAGGGGGAGGGGCAGAGGGAGAGAGAGAGAGGAAATCTTAACCAGGCTCCACATCCAGCACAGAGCCCTACTACCAGCTTGATCTCATGACCTTGAGATCATGACCTGAGCCAAAACTGAAAGTTTGATGCTTAACCACCTGAGTTACCCAGCGCCTCCCATAACTAATTATTTTAGTTTATTTTTAATGATTTTATTTATTTATTTGACAAAGCAAGAGAACACAAGCAGGGGGAGCAGCAGAGGGAGAAGCAGGCTCCCCGCCAAGCATGGAGCCAGATGCGGGGCTCGATCCTAGGACCCTAGCTGGGATCATGACCTGAGCCAAAAGCAGATGCTCAACTGACTGGGCCACCCAGGCACCCCCATAATTAACAACTTCAGATTGAGCATGTATATTTTAAGTAATACTCCTCCAAAAATGTGAAAGCCTATCAGGTATGATTTCAAATGATAACCTTTCTTTTATAAAAGTCAGCACATAACATATATTTATGAAAAAAGTATTACAAACATACAACTACACATTTAGAAAAGATAGGCAAGTATGGAGGCATTTTGCACTTTAGTTTGTTACAGTAAATGTATCATACAAAAACTATTTCAGGTTTCTCATTTTAAAGGAATTTAAAACCAGTTGCTAAAAAGAATGACAGCATGGATAGTCATATTGGACACACACTATGCAACTATGTAAGTATGAATCATAGTTAGAAAATAAGTGGTTTACAAGCACAGTAAGTTCATCTTTATTACTGCCTCGATCTTTATTTGGGATTCTTACACAACAACCCAGAGTTAGGAAGGAGAAATAATCCTCAAACTATCTCTCAGTTGAAGTATGCTCAAATGGAAACCAGTTTTTCGATAAGGGCTGACCCCAGTACCTTTACATATGTCACTTACAACTTCCCAGGGAAGTTTTGGGATGTATGTGCAAAACCACTGTGATAAAATCGAAGGAACAAAATATTGATGTTTCTACCCTGATCCACCTGGGATGGCCTTGAGACCATGTAGTATAATGAATGTGTGAAATTATTTCCTCCTTTAGCGTGTAAGCCTGACAAACCACCGTAGTTATTTTTTAATTTAAATTCAATAAATTAACATATAATGTGTTATTAGTTTCAGAGGTAGAGGCCAGTGATTCATTAGTCTTTTATAACCAGTGTTCATTACATCATGTGCCCTCCTCAATGTCCATCACCCCACTGCCCTTCCCCGCACCGCCCCATAGTGGCATTTCTTATTCTTTTTTTTTTTTTTTTAAATATAATGAGCTTGGTGTGCTTCATGTTTTTGACACGGGGTAGCAAAGTATTATCATTTTCTGAAGCTGAAAAGCAGTAGTGGCCAGCATGTGGCTCCTGCATCAGCAAAATTCAATCACCTGGGAGCTTGTTAGAACGACTAATTCTTGGACCTCACCCCAGACCTACTCGGTCAGAAGCTCTGGGTGTGAGGCCCAATAATCTGTATCTAACAACCCCTAAAGCTCGACAACTGCTTCTCTAGAGGAGTTCTTACAGTGTGGGACGAAACAGTACAAACTATGTTGGCCTGCTTTTGTGAGAGCTCTGACTCTGTAATGAAAGAATGTCTACCCCCAGTTCATCTCCACTATCCAGAGCGATCATTCTGAAAAGTCAGGTACTCCGACGGCTTGCATCAGAATCACACGCAGGAAATGTTAAAATTCAGATTCCGGGGCCTCTCTGAAGGCCGGGCCTGACCACCCGCATTTCAGCACACATCCTAACCCACATGTGAAAACCAAAGTGACCTTTCGCCTCTACTACTGACTGGAGTGTTTCTTGAGACGAATTCTTATTTGATTCTTACTCTACTTCCTTACATTTTCATTTGTGGCATTTTCTTTCTTTCTTTTTTTAAAACATTTTATGTATTATTTGAGAGAGAGCATGAGCAGGGACGAGGGGCAGGGGGGGAGGGAGAAGCAGACTCCCCGCTGAGCAGGGAGGCCGATGTGGGGGCTCCATCCCAGGATTCTGAGATCATGACCCGAGCCAAAGGCAGATGCTTAACGGACTGAGCCGCCCAGGGGCCCTCTATGTGGCATTTTCTTAGCGCCCTGCTCCCCACCTCTCTGGCATCATGTCTAGTTCTAGTTTTGGGAAAGGGCAGGTGATACTGAGTGGCCTGGGTCAAATGAGGGAAGGTGTTACAGACAGACATTCTAAAACACGTGTGCTATCTATTTAAAGCGCTTTCCCGGGGCGCCTGGGTGGCTCAGTGGGTTAAAAAGCCTCTGCCTTCGGCGCAGGTCATGATCCCAGCGTCCCGGGATCGAGCCCCGCATCAGGCTCCCCGCCCCCCCCCCCAAAAGCTCAGCTCAGCAGGGGGCCTGCTTCCTCCTCTCACTCTGCCTGGCTCTCTGCCTACTCAGGATCTCTGTCTGTCGAATAAATAAACAAAATCTTAAAAAAAAAAAAAAAAAGAAATGATTTAAAGTGCTTTCCCCCAGCCGACGGGCATGAGCATTCAGTGTTGACTACGTTGGCAGACGAGGCGGACTCTCCCTGTTGCCCTTCCCGTGGAGGCCCGTCGCCCGCCCTCACCCTGCGCGCAGGGGGCGGAAGGAGCCGAGGGCTCGCCCCCAGCCTGCTCTCCCTGCTTCTGTGGTTCGGGGGCGGCCCCGCCCGAGAGCTTCCGGTTGACCCCGGCAGTGAACCTTTGGCCTCTTCACCCGTTTGTATCTTTCGAGTTCTCTGAAGATGCAGCTTTTGAGCAGTTGTACGTCACCGCGTCCGCCGGATCCTTCCCAGCCTCTCTGGGCGCCTCCTGTTCTGTGCCCGCGGCTTCCGGGCTGCTCTCCTGTGCTTATATCTACTTATATCTACTCTGTCATATTCCTTTTTTTTTTTTCTTTTTTGAGAGTGAGCGTGTACACGCGACTGTGTGGGGGAGGGTGGGGGAGGGGCCGAGGGCGAGGGAGGGAGAGAATCTCAAGCAGACTCCGTGCTGAGTGCGGGAGCTGATGTGGGGCTCGAGCTCGTGGTCTTGAGGTCATCACCTGAGCAGAAACCAAGAGTCAGACACTCAACCGGCTGCGCCGCCCGGGAGCCCCCACACATAGACTTTTCGATCTCGACACCTACTGCTCTGACTTACGTAGGTATTTTTTGTCCCTTCTGAAGTATCATCTCTGAAGAAGACTGTGTCTTCCTGGCTTTCTGCGGTCAGCGGCCTGATAGAGTCTCCACGTTCAGAAGCGGCTCATGAAGTAATTCTGGAAATAAGAACAGTCATCCTGGATGAGCCGTGACCCTATGGCAACGACAGACCAAACTTCAGTGACATCTTAGTGAAAACTGTATATATCACTATTTCTATATTTTGGAGATTTCTATGATTTTGTGATACTTTTCAATCATGCAAAAGCCCTATTTCTGTGCGACAGCAATAGTAAAACCCTTCAAAACAAGGATGTATGAGACCCTGGTTCCAAGAAAGGAGGAAGCTGGGGCAAACCACATCCTGCTCTCAGAGAAATTGGTGAAGGCAGTAAGAACGGCCCGAGGAAGGGGGAGGTAAGGGGCCTAGGGTGGTGATGTGGACGTTGCCTTGTGAGGGTTTATCAACAGTAAAAAAGTTCTCTATTTTTACACTGCGAAGCCGTATTTCTAGGCCTGCTTGTGGGAAGGGAACCTGAGAGAGCAGGAAATTGCTTTGATGCTTCCAGATTGTGTTTCTTAGGGCTGCCGGAACACGGTACCACAAACTCAATGAACTAAACAACAAAAATGTATTCTCCCACATTTCTGGAGGCAAGCCGTCTGAAATCAAGGTGTCAGCAGGCTTGGGTCCTTCTGAAGGCTCAGAGGACCCTCCGTTTCCCTGAGGGAGAAGCGGTTTCTCTCCCATCTCCTGGTGGTTACTCGGAATCCCTGGCATCCCCTACTTGTAGTCGTATCACTCCAATAGCTGCCTCCGCCGTCGCGGCCTTCTCTGTGGGTCTACTTTTTCCTCTTTTTAAAAGGATACCCTAATCTAGTATGACATCGTTTTAACTTGATTACGTCTCAAAGACTGTATTTCTGGATTCAGGGGTTCAGACTTGAGTATCTCTTCCTGGGAGACGTAATTCAACCCAGGTCCCCCCTTCAGATTCCCTCAGGTGGACTCACCACACAGACTTTTCCACTGTTTGGAGGCTGGTGGTGGTGAGGGTAGGAAAGGATTGAACAAGGCCTAGGAATCCTGGGGTTCTGTGTTGCAAATGCCCCAGCACTTCTCCCGGGCAGCTGGATGAGGCTGTTTATTTTTTACTGTTTAAGGTCCTGAGATTGTATTTGAAATACGTTTGGAGTTTAATGAAAATAATTCTAAATGTATATTTGCTATAAAGCTTTAGAGTCAAGAGTGTAATGATATGTATTTTAGATTTTAAAACATTTTATTGTAGAAATTTTTGAACATACACAAAAGTTGAGAAGATTGAATAATGAACCCCTGTGTATTAATTGTTCTGCTTCAACCGTTATCAGTGTTTTGGTACCTTGCTTCATCTATCCCCTACTCCCGGGCTGGTTTTTTTCCTAAAATATTTTAAAGGAAAATAGACATCATGTCGTCTCACTTGGAAAGACTTCCCATAGAGAAGGTTAGTGGCATTATGTTAAAAAACAAACAAACAAACAAAAAAAAAAAACCCCTCAGTGTCCACCAGAATCTCACTCTTAGAGGACAGATTCCTCTCCCGTGTAGTTTCATTAGACTCTTTTCTCATACTTAGCGTCTGATATCAATCATTCCCCCCACCCCCATCCCACTTTTCTTGAAGGTGTTCACTTTCTTAGTTCAATGGACTACTGTTTTACCTGTATATTGCTTTGTAACCAACTACCCCAAAACTTAGTAGCTTAAAGCAATACATATTTGTCATTTCAAGTTTCTGTGGGTCAGGAATTCAGAAACGTATTAGGTGATTCTAGCTAGAGGTCTCTCAGGAGGTGGAGTCAGGCTGTTGGTGGAGTCATCTGAAGGCTTCACTGGGCCTGGAGGATCTACTTCCAGGATGGCTCATCATGCGGCTGTTAGCAGGAGGCCCCCGTTCCCGTCGCTGTTGGCAGGAGGCCACATGCAACTCTGCAGAGGGTTCCTTGAGTATCTTTAGAAGATGGCAGCTGGTTCCCCCAGAGAGTTATTCAGAGAGATCAAGGAGGAAGTCACAGTGGCTTTTATGATCTGGTCTTGGTAGTCATACCCCATCACTTCTGTCATGATGTATTTCTTAGAAGCTAGTCATCAAGTCCAGCCTACACTCAAAAGTGGAAGAATAAGCCTCACCTCTTCAAGGAAGGAGAATTTAAAAATTTGTGGACAGGGCGCCTGGGTGGCTCAGTGGGTTAAAGCCTCTGCCTTCAGCTCCGGTCATGATCCCGGGGTCCTGGGATCGAGCCCCACATCGGGCTCTCTGCTCAGCGGGGAGCCTGCTTCCTCCTCTCTCTGCCTGCCTCTCTGCCTAGTTGTGATCTCTGTCTCTCAAATAAATAAATAAAATCTTTAAAAAATAAAAATAAAAATAAAAAAATAAAAATCTGTGGGCATATTTTAAAATTGCCACCATTGGGAACCCGGTTGGCTCAGTCAGTAGAACATGTGACTCTTGATCTTGGGGTTTTGTGAGTTCTTGCCCCACACTGGGGATCGAGATTACTTAAACAAACATGCAAACAAACTTAAAAAAAAATCGCCACAGTAATCAGTCAGTGGAACACAATACAAAAATGGAGAGGGAGCTAACCCATAATATATGTCTTTAATGAATGACTGGTTTGGCCTCCAGATAAAGGAATCCTGGAAATTTTTCTCTATGCTCCTTCTCTTAACCGGTTATTTATTTATTTATTTATTTACTTATTTTTAAATGATCTCTAAACCTAACATGGGGCTCAAACTCACAGTCCTAGGATTAAGAGTCAGATGCTTTACCACCTGAGCCAGCCAGGGACCCTTCCTTCTCTTAACTTTTGACTCCCTCTCCTCTCCTTGCTGCTGGTTCTTAAGAGAACCTGAACATTTTTCTAGTTGCCCCAATACTTCAGTGTCCTACCTAGATTTATCTTCCTCCTCAAAAGTCCTCTGTACCTACAAATTACTGATTAGTCACTTCCTTCATATTACCTCTAGTCACGATTTTCACTTCCTTCTAGCAGACCTATACTTTCAAGTCCAATTACGTTTTTAGGGTTAGATGGATAGGATCTCAGAAGTCATTTAATCATTGGGAAATTAAATCAATGAGCCAAAACTCATGTTCTAACAAATAATTAAAATAAAGGAGAAAGAACATTAAATAAACTGACGAATTGTAAAATAGCAGAGCTGGAAGTGCTCTTAGGATTTTCTAGTTTAAGTCAACGGCTCTCTTCAGGGACTGAAGTGAGTCCCATTCAAACATTTTGTTCCAAAGTCACCCAGTTAGTGAGGGAGCACAGTTTAGAGTATATTTCATGTCTGTTAACTTCCAATTTAATATTCTTGTTACTATACTACAGTTCATTTTGGTCTTCATTATTAGATGTTTAATAGATTACTTCCAGATTTTGTTTTAGCTTTACTTTGAGTCAGTTTGTAATGGGAAGGGTTCCTTATGTTCTAGTATATAGTAAGTTCAGTAGTTAGAGTTAAACATATGTTTTGGACCCAAGCAGGACTTCTTGGACATAAAAGAGGGTATTATTAGTAATTATGTTAAGCTGACAGGCATAAATTTGGAAGGCTTTGGGCGAACTGTTTTGTTTTGTTTTTTTAAAGATTTTATTTATTTATTTGACAGAGAGAAATCACAAGCAGGCAGAGAGGCAGGCAGAGAGAGAGGGGGAAGCAGGCTCCCTGCTGAGCAGAGAGCCCAATGCGGGGCTTGATCCCGGGACCCTGGGATCATGACCTGAGCCAAATGCAGAGGCTCAACCCACTGAGCCACCCAGGCGCCCCTGGGTGAACTGTTTTAAATGGCAACCAGTTAGTAGGTGTCATGATGAAGAGAGATGAAGGCAGAGGCAAGATGTTCTTCAATTGTTTATTGCTAAATATGTTCAATGTATATGTCAATTTGACAAGACATAACATCATAATAATAATAATAATAATAATAATAATAAAGACTTAAAACTGTCTTCTGGATAGTCCTGGAGTTTCTTTGAAAATGGCAGGGAGGAGAGCTCCAAATTTCTGAGTGAAAGTTATTCATTCATTCAACAGATACTTATTGTTTATTTTGTACCAGGCATTGTTCTAGGAGCCAGACATACGATGGAAAACAGACAAAAACCTCTATGTTCTTGTAGACTATTTTTTTAAGGTAAACTCTGTGCCCAGTGTGGGGCTTGAATTCATGACCCTGAGATCAAGAGTCACATGTTTACCAACTGAGCCAGCCAGGCATCCCAAAAACTTCTATGTTCTTGAGCCCTACTTTTTTAGTAATGAAACAAAAGAGATCTTATGAACTTAAACAATTAGCAAGATTTGGGTATTGCATTATTATTTCAGTAGTGGGGATTGAGATATCTACATTCTTAGGACCTATTCCTTGGTGACCTATGCTATTTATTATAGAGCAACAGATGAAGATGTGATCAGGGATACAAATGAGGTCATGGTTCAAACAGTTTTTTTATTTGTGAAAGTATCTGAGCAATATGGGAGCTACTCTTGTGACCTTGAACTCTCCAGTCCTGTAGTCTGATCCAATGAGCTGATTTGCTTCAACAAAGTAAACTCATTTGTCTAGCCCAAGGGAAACATTTTGCCAATTTTACAGTTGGATAGTTCCTTTAAAAAAAAATCCATTAGTAGTTATTTCTGCATTAAGGTTTGCCATAAATTAAATCTGTGCAGATTTCCAGCCGAGCTAGAATTTTACCAAAATAATAGAGTCCTACTAATTACTATGTTAAGTAAATCTTCATCCTCTCTGTAAATAATGTAGGTGGTAATTTACTCTTCTGTAGATGTATAAATTAAGTCACCAGGAGGTTAACTAATTTGCTCAAGGTCACAGTATGTGGTGGGGTTGAAAGTGAACCTACAAACCTTGGTTCTTAACTTTTAAATTCGAAGTCTATTTCCCCGTATTTAGATATATCTGTATCTATTGATATATATATATATATATATATAGATAGATAGATATATATTTTAACCTATATTTAGAGGTAAAAACTTATATATGTAAATAATAGCCTATATATACACAAAAATAGCCTATTTCTAGAAATAGTTTATCTATATGTCATAACACCAATATGAATGTAGTATTAACAGTGTTGGGGTTCATCCAACAAGTTCTGTTGAATGATTATTTTATTCTAGTAATCTTTAAGAATAGACGATAAGGATGAGTTTTAGGTCAAAAAACATTTACATTCTGAAACCTCAGCACCTGTTTGTGTGACATGGTATAGGAAAAAAATTAATTCAACTTTCCTTTTTAAGTTTTATTCTCCTTCTAGGCCCACACTGGGCAAGAATGGCCTGTGAGTAACTTGGGCCATACAGAATGCTTGGCAACTACTTTATAACACTGGATGAAGACCCATTATTTCAGAGGTAGGTGTATGGAACAAGTTCTTACTTTCTATATTTTTCAGGAAAATACCACCCTTAACCCAGTAATGCAAGACCAGTTGCATATTTACTCTGACCGTAATCACCATCATCAGTATTATCCTCTAAATGTAGTTAAGCAGCCGTCTGTATCTCAAGGTCTATTTCACTGATAATGAGAAATGAAAATGAAACAAGACAAAGGTCCTGAAATGCTTCTCTAATTCTTGCAGAAGAAAGATGAGAAGCTTGTTCTAATTCTCTCTTACCCTATAACAATGAATAAGAATCAATTTCTTCAGTAAGAATCACAATTTTATTGATTCTTACTCATCCTAACCTTTTTCTTTAATAGACAGACAAAAAAATTTAAGAATGACAAGGGGTGAAAATTGCATATAAATCATGACTTCTAAAGAGAAAATTTACAATGGCTTTTCTTAAAACCTAGCCCCTGAACAACAGTGTGCAAATACATCTCAGACCAGCAAAACCACCAAGCTAAACAAAATCCACATATGATTTATATATATATGAGAGAAAAATCACATTTAAGATTCATATTGCTCAATATATGTCTCTAAACACAAATTAATTCTATTCAGTTCAAAACTTATTAGTCTTTTAGGATGGTCTGGTCATGCAACTGATCCATTAACACAGATTTCATTGATTTCCCTGAAAAATCTGCACAGGAAATGACTAGGGTCAAATCTTAGAAATTATGCATGTCTAAAATAAATTCAATTTTGGAGGGTGTTAATTCGGAAAGATCAAGGAGATTAAGGGGAATAAATTATTGCATGCAAAAGGAAACTTTAATTTAATTTTCTGGGTGAACTACTCCCCTGCTTGATCAATTCCTTTTTTAGAAGATTGGCCAAAATGAATTACAAACATCAAATTTTAAGTAATATACAGTTTGCTTTCCAACTCTATGTCTCTGCCTCTTTCTCCCACACGTACACACACACACACACACACAGCTCTTAATTTTCAGGTCTTAATTGATGATTCCAGAGCAGACAATATATTGAAAGGTTTAGAAAAGACCAATAGAATATATGTCTCTTGTTATGAAGTACAAAATCTGTAAACCAATAGAATGCTAAGAGATGAATGAGTCACATCAGTACATGAAAAGAATTCTGAAAACACAGGCAAATTCATCTCAATCTCTGTTGTTACTGAAGAGTTCTAATTTTTTATTTGTAATGAATGAAACATGCCCACCAATTATAATTTCTCCTACTTATAAAAAAAGTTCAAAAACTCTCTTGACCCTGTATCTCCCTTTTGATATTGTCTTATCTCTTCCGTAGCACACCTCTTTGAAAGCGTCTCTGATTCTCATTCTTCCCTTCCATGCTTGAACTTGCTCCAGATTTTTGCTCTTACCACGCCATTGGCAAAGTTCTTGTCAGGGTCACTACTGAGTCCCTTCTTGTCAAATCGAGTGTTAATTCTCAGTCCTCAACTTACTTGATGACTGGATACAGTTGATCTCTCCCTTTTTCTTTTCTTTTCTTTTTTTTTTTTTTTTTAAGATTTTATTTATTTATTTATTTGACAGAGAGAGAGAGAGAGATCACAAGCAGGCAGGGAGGCAGGCAGAGGGGGGGGGGGGGAAGCAGGCTCCCCGCTGAGCAGAGAGCCTGATGCGGGGCTCAATCCCAGGACCCTGAGATCATGACCTGAGCCGAAGGCAGAGGCTTTAACCCACTGAGCCATCCAGGTGCCCCTCTCTCCCTCTTTCTTTCTTTCTTTCTTTTTTTAAGATTATTTATTTATTTATTTATTTGACAGAGAGAGAGATCACAAGTAGACAGAGAGGCAGGCGGGGGGTGGGGGGCGGGAAGCAGGCCCCCTGCTGAGCAGAGAGCCTTCTGGGGGGCCCGATCCCAGGACCCTGAGATCATGACCTGAGCCGAAGGCAGAGGCCTAACCCACTGAGCCACCCAGGTACCCCTTCTCCCTCTTTCTTGAAGCACCTTACTTTCTTCACTTTAGAGGAAAACCACTCTCTCAGTTGTGACTGGTTGTTCCTTCAAGACTCTCTGATAACTTCTATCTCACTTAGAATAAAAGCCAAGGTTCTTACAATGACCCACAAGGTACTCTGTATTTGCCTCCCAGCCCCTTCTCTGTCTCACAACTTTTGTCTCAATACTCTTTCTGTCACTCCCTTCCCTCCCGCCATACTGGCTTTTCTCTGCTTCTGTGAGGAGGCCTGATACACTACTACCTCGGAGCCTTTGAACTGGCTGGTCTTTCTCGTGGAGTATCTACATGAATTGCTCTGTTCCTTCCTTCACGTTTTTATTCATGTGATGTTGTATCTGTATCTGTATCTGCGGTTGTATTTGTGAGTTCTCAGCACCCTCTGTGCTCCTTGTCATGCAGTGCTTTTTGTCCTTAGTGCTTACCACCGTAGGACATTATGATCTGGCTATTATTTATTTCTCTCACAAAAATGTAAGTTCTATGGTCAGAACCATCATTTTGTTCCCTGCCACAGTCTCAGCACTTAGAACATTTGGCACAAAATTGGTCTTCAGTAAAAAGTGATTGAAAAAATGAGTAAATGAAAGAATGATTGACTACATAACTATATAACAACAATATTATTTTTCAATAGTACCTGGTGGCAGGGCGCCTGGGTGGCTCAGTCATTAAACGTCTGCCTTCGGCTCAGGTCATGATCCCAGGGTCCTGGGATCGAAGCCCCGCATCTGGCTTTCTGCTTGGCAGGAAGCCTGCTTCTCCCTCTCCCACTCACCCTGCTTGTGTTCCTTCTCTCACTGTCTCTCTCTCTCTCTGTCAAATATATTAATAAAACCTTAAAAAAAAAGAGTACCTGGTGGCAACAATTATTACTACTTTTGTAAAAAGCATCAAATATGGTAAATTAGGATTGCTTTATTTAACCAATTTTCTTGATACTCTGGACCATTTAGAATTTCCTTCTGTTGGGGTGCCTGGGTGGTGTAGTCGGTTAAGCACTAGACTCTTGGTTTCTGCTCAGGTCATGATCTCAGGGTTGTGGGACCGAGTCCCGTGTTGGGCTCCACGCTTAGTGTAGAGTCTGCTTAAAGATTCTCTCTCCCTCTGTTCTCTCGCTCTCAAACAAACAGATAAATAAATAATTTTTTAAAAATTCCTTCTACAGAATTTAAAAAAACATGGTTTGTGGAGTGCCTGGGTAGCTCAGTCAGTTTGATTTTGGCTCAGGTCATGATCTCAGGGTCTTGAAACTGAGCCCATTGTCGGGATCTGTGCTGGTGTGGAGTCTGTTTAAGATTCTCTCCCTCTCTCCCTCTCTCCCTCTCCGCTGCCCCTCCACACTCTTGCACTCTCTCTTAAAAAAAAAAAAAAAAGTGTAGTTTGTGGTCTGAATAATAATAATTCATTTTCTGTCTTAAGGGGCATAGTTTTCTCTTCACTGTTGATTTTATAGACTCTTCACCCTAAGGAGGAAACCCAGCAGAATTGGAAAAGAAAAATGCATACAAAATTTTCTCCACTAAAACTTAGAGAAATTTTAATGAACTGATTGGTATTATTATTAATAGAGACTGAGCGTTCAACTTGTACTCTGCCTGCAATTTGGGTAGCTGCTGAGGATAAGTACTTCCAGGTTTGAGTACATTGGTTCAATAGTTAGACTTTTCCCAGTGTAAAGAAAAGAGGTAAGTGACATTAAGCTCACAAATGAAAAACTCTTTGGAAAAGTAAAGTAACAGTATCTTATAGATAGAATCTTATAGATAGATGACTATTGACTCATTTATTACCACCATGTGTATGCTTTAACTCAAATCCAGAAACCTATATAAAAAAGCTGAAAAGATATAAAAACATCAAGATTCAGTTTTATGCACTTTTCCTCAGACTTATATTTGTTCACACTCTTATTACGTTTACTCTCGTTCTTCTGTTCTTCCAGCTAATGTATAACTTAGTGTTCATTTTTTTTTTCTTGAGATCAAAAACGTTCAGGATATGAATGAATCCTTTCCTTCTCTGTACTACCCTGTATTCCTAGGACACACTTTTTGACCTTCTTGCCTTTTCTTTTTTTTGACTGCCTTAAAAAAATCTATTTTATTGCCTTAAAAAAAAATCTCTCCCATCAGGTTATGAGCTCTTTGGCAAGGACCAGGCCTAACCTTTGGATCCCTAGTTCCTAGTGCAGTGCCTGGCACATGGCAGTCACTCTGTGAATATTTGTTGAAATAAATAGGCACACTTACAGCTACTACAGGAGGGTAAACAACTGCTATTATCTTGCTTCTAGAATGGAATACATTAATTAGCAGCTGAGTTGCATTATGTGAGGTAAATTCCTATACAGTAATTCATAATTCAGGGATTCAACCCTAATATTTTCAGCTATGTGCCCTTTGGGCTTAATTTTTTCATATAAAATGACCATTAAGTAATTACTTAACCTTAGAATTATGATAAGGAGAAGTAAGTAGGACAATACAAATAAAGTGTTTTTGCATGATGCCCAGAACACAGTAAACATTCAGTTTATGTTGGCTATTACTACTGCTTCTGCTTTTATTGTTGTTGTTACTATTATTAATTTTGGTTTGATTTTGGTAACCTGTGCACTATATCAGTGTGTGTGTGTGTGTGTGTGTGTGTGTGTGTGTGTGTTCTTCTTTGTCAAGAGAGTCTCAAAAAACCACTTCAGCTTCTTTTCAGAAGGGAACTGAATCTAAATCACTGAATTAGGTTTTTTGTGAGGTGTGGGTAACAAGTTCTCTAGAAACACTAAGGTTAACCCCTCTGAGAACTTAAGAGGAGGTCCAGTGACACTATTGTTTGGATAAGGAGGTAGCATTGGAAATATTTTATTTGGAAGATGGTAAAGGAGCATCTGCCTGACTCCTATTGGATGGATCCGCAGGAAGAGGGACAATGGACTGTGATTTTGATCTTCAAGGAGCAACATGATTTTGAGAAACCAAGACCTTAAGGGGGCAGGAGGGTTACCTATTCTGCAAGGGTTGAGCTTTAAGATTTATGATCCAGGAGTCCAATTCCTGGCCTTAGCTGAGTTTAGCATGGAAGATGGTCAAAGGAGCACATTGTCCCTTGCTGTGATGTAGATGAATAAGCATCACAGAAGGTGATATTAGAAGGAAAAAATTAGAGGTCCCTGGGTAGCTCAGTCTGTGGAGCACCTGACTCTTGATTTTGGCTCAGGTCATGGTCACGGGGTCCTGGCATTGAGCCCCACATTGGGCTCTGCATTCAGCACAGAGTTTGCTTGTCCCTCTCCCTCTGCTCTTCCTCTGTCTCTCTCTCTCAAATAAATAAATAAATAAATAAATAAATAAATAAAATCTTTTTAAAAAAAGGAAGGAAAAAGTTATTTTTGTAAATTGAAAGATAAACCATTTCAAAGAGTAACTGAGGGGGATTAAAACCATAAGTCAGGCAAATCCATAGGATCTAAATGAATGCTTTTTAGTAGAATTTTTTTTTAAAAGATTTTATTTATTTATTTATTTGACAGAGAGAGATCACAGGTAGGCAGAGAGGCAGGAGAGAGAGAGGAGGAAGCAGGTTCCTTGCTGAGCAGAGAGCCCGATGCGGGGCTCGATCCCAGGACCCTGGGATCATGACCTGAGCTGAAGGCAGAGGCCTTAACCCACTGAGCCACCCAGGCACCCGTAGTTGAATTTTTATACTATTTTCTTCAAATTTTTATGGTGGTAAAATATAGATAACATAAATCTTATCATTTTAGCCATTTTTTTAAAGTAATCTCTACCCCCATCATGGGTTTGAATTCATGACTCTAAGATCCAAAACTCACATGCTCTACTGACTCTACCAGCCAAGAGCCCCATTTGTTAAACCATTTTTAAGTGTACAATGCAGTGGCATTAAATATATGCACAATGTTGTGCAACCATCATCATTATCCATTTCCAGAACTTTTTTCATCATCTCTAATAAAAACTCTGTACCATTTAAGCAATAACTTCCCATGCTCCTCTCCCCCCAGCCCCTGTTAAAGTCTATTCTACTTTTCTGTCTTTACAAAGTTGCTATTCTTGGTATCTCATATAAGTGGAATCCTACAGTATTTGCCCTTTTGTTTCTGGATCATCTTGCTTCGTGTAATATTTTCGAGGTTTGTCCATGTTATAACATGTATAAGAATTTTATTCCTTTTTAAGGCTGGATAATATTCTATTGTAGGTATCTACCACAATTTATTTATCCATTCATCTGTTGGTAACAGGTGGGTTGTTTCCATCTTTTGGCTACTGTGAATAATGCTGCTTTGAACGTTGGAGGGCAAGTACAAAATTTTATTTTCTTGTTGCTGTATTAGCTGCAACTTGTTTCATTATTTTAATGTTTGCTATAGGGTTTGTGGGGCTTACATTTATTTATTTTATTATAGTTTAACTTCAGGTGATATTATACTAAGTCAAATATAGTTTAAGAATCTTACAATAGTTTCCTTCCTTTTCTGCTAGGCTTTGTTATTAGTTTCATGTGTTTCATTTTTTTATGTGTTATAAACCCCACAACACATTGTCACAGCAAGCAACTATCTTTTAAGAGGTATAAATCACCATAAAAATGCCTTATAGATTTACTCATGTAAATATACTTTTGGCACTCTTCATTAATTTGTCCAGATCTGTATTTCTAGCTGGTTTCGTTTTCCTTCCGCAGGAGAGACTCCTTTTAACATTTGTTGTAACGTAGATTTGCTGGTGATAAATTCTTTCGTCTTTGTATATATTTGGTCTTTGTTTATGAAAGATATTCCCACTGAGTGTAAAATTCTAGATTGACAGCTTTTTTTCTTCTAGTACTTAAACAAACAAACAAACAAACAAAAAACCCCATTGCTTACATGTTTATATATTCTACATTGTACTGTTCCTGAGGAGAAATCTGGTGTCATCTTTATTTTGCTTTTCTGTACATAATATGTCTTTTTTTCCTCTTTCTAAGATTTTTCTCTTCATCACTTGCTTTGAGCAATTTGATTATGATGTACTTTGGTACAGTTTTCTTCATGTTTCTTATGCTTGAATTTTGTTGAGCTTTTTGCATCTGTGGGGTTTATCGTTTCATCAAATTTGAATATTTTCAGTCATTATTTTCCATCATATATTTTCACGTATCCTTATTTCAGGAACTCGAGTAATATGTATATTAGCCTTCTTGAAGTTGTCCCATAGCTCGCTGATTCTATTTTTATTTTGAAAAAAGTCTTTTCAAAAAATTTCTTTGTTACTTTTGGATAGTTTGTTGTGTCTTCAAGTTCAAAAATATGTTTTTTCTGCAATGTCTAACCTATTCTTAGCCTCATTCAGTGTATGTTTTAAAAATCTCAGATAGCATAGTTTTTGTCTCTAAAAGTTTGATTTCTTTTTTGTATCTTCCATATTTCTACAGAACTTTTTCAACACCTAGAACATAGTAATAATAATCGTTTCAGTGTCTTTGTCTGCTAATATCTAGCATCTGTGCCAGTTCTAGGGTGGTGTCGATTGGTTAATTTTCTACTTAGTATAGATCGTGCTTTCCTACTGTTTTTCTTGCTTGCTTGTCTGGATAACTGGGTGGTGGACATTGTGAATGTTACTGTGTTGGTATTGTGTGTCATTGTATTCCTATAAGTATTCTAGAATCCAGTTAAGTTCCTTAAAAATGGTTTGATCTTTTGGGTCTTGTTTCTAAGATTTGTTTATGAGATCAGTAGAGGGTTTAGGTATAATTACTCCCCACTACTGAGGAAAGGCTACCCAATGAGTAATCTACCCAAAACCTCACGGATTATGAGGTTTATCCAGTCTGGTTGGAAATATACGCTAGTCTTGGTCTTGTGTGATTGCTGGATACTTCTCTTTAATCCCGTTAGGTGGCTCCTTCCTGTCCAGGAATAATGTCTTCACATGTCCGCACTGAACAGTACCCTCCTAAATTCTCTAGGGGCCCGTCTGCAAATCTCTTTGTGTAGCTCTCTCCTCTCTGGCACACTGACTGTAAACCCTACCTGACTTGATTTTCCTCGGACTGTAAGCTCTATCGTTTCAACTCAGGTCATCACCGGGTTGTGCCTGGATACCCTCTCTTTGTGCCATGGCTTGGAAATTCTCCCAAAGTAGTAAGTCAGGGCTGTGGTAGGACTCACATCATTTATTTCCCATCACTCAGGAATCACTATATTTCATTGCCTGACGTTCAATATTTTGAAACCTGTAGTTTAATATGTTTATATATTTTACTCAGTTTCTCTCTCTTTCTTTCTTTCTTTCTTTCTTTTTGCCTTTCTTTCTTTCATTGTTTTAGCCAGGAGGGTAAATTAGTTCACTATTATTCCATCTTTGCTGGAAGCAGAAGTTCCAAATTAGTTTTAAATTAAAAAAAAAAAGAAAGCATGTCAGTGGGAGAAGAGGGAATAGTGTTAGTGGTGCTAGAATAATGGAAATGTTACTAGAATGCTGTTCATTATGGCTGTAGAATGCTATTTTTGCCTATGGTTACCAGTCTGATCAAATGAAAAAAATATGGGCTTTGCAGTTAGTGGTTTGAATTCCAGCTCTGTCACTAGCTGCATGACTTTGAACAAGTTACTTCGCCTTCCTGAGCCCCAGTTTCTCTCTCTCTCTCTCTCTCTCTCTCTTTCTAAAAGAAGGAGAACAGGAGTATCTAACTCATGGTGTGATTGTCAGGATTAGATGAGATGACATATGCAAATTACCTGCTACAGTGTTTGACACAAGGTAGCCTCTAAACAAATGTTTATTCCTCTGTTCATATTCATTGCTCTTATTCCCCATTCTCCCCGTTTCTTCTATAAGATAATTGTTCATTTTTGTCTATTGAGGTTTTAAATAGTCTGGGAGAAGAGCAAAAGTTTTCATTATAAATTTCTTCAGGATATAGGACATAGAGTTTTTGTGCCTTTTTCCCTTTATTTCTTCATACATCAAACACCCGCTATATAAAAGACAGTGTGCTGCAAACTATGAAATAAAAATATGCATAACAGAGTCCTTGCTTCCCAAGAGCTCACAGACCAGCGAGTGCGGTGGGCGAGTAACCCGCAATGCGGTGCGACGGCCGGGCCGAAACACCACGTCTGTCTGCCTGCAGAAGGGAAAGCTGGCGGCCTGCTGGCTGACAGATAAAAGCACCACGTCTGTATCCAATCTGTCTTCAGCTCCTTTTGTTGTTTACTTCTTCAAGATCTGATTTATTTCAAGGCTCCGGCTCTGATCCAGCTGACCCTGTCACTGCAGAAACCGTTTGATTCTTCCTACTTAGTGTGTTCAAAAGTCACTTTGTGGTAGACCGTATCCTTAATGAGCTGACAAAGTTGGGGCCAGAGTTCCCCGAGTCACGGCATCTCATCTGGGGGACTCATTGCCTCTGGACAAGAAGTGATTACCTGAGGCACTGACTTTAGGAAAAGATGAAAGGCATCTCTTTATAAGCTCCCTTGATCTTGACGCGGAAGGCCGAGATGGCATTCTCATCAAGCTTTTACCAGCTCATCACCAACCAATCAATAGGAATTCGGCGGAGAGGAAGAAAGGAGGACAAGATTCCTCTCCTTCAGGCGGGGAATTAAAACTAGCAAGTTAAAGAAGGGCCCAGAAGCGGGAGCGAGGATCCCTGACTTCCAGTCTAATCCTTCCGTGTAAAATGGTGTTGGACAACTACTTTGGAGTTTTGAAATCTAGACTCTAACGGCGCAAGCAATTAATACGGTAGTAGGACACGTATCAGTAAGAAAGCCCAATAAAGATTTAGTATCATTGTTGTACTTTTTTTTTTTTTTAAGACGTTATTTACTTATTTGACAGAGAGAGACATAGGGAGAGAGGGAACACAAGCAGGGGGAGTGGGAGAAGGAGAAGCAGGCCTCCCGCTGAGCAGGGAGCCTGACGCGAGGTGCCCCATGCCCCCTGGGAGCATGACCTGAGCCAAAGGCAGACGCTTAACCACTGAGCCACCCAGGTGCCCCTCATTTTTGTACTTTAAGAAATGTTTTACTCTTTGCAGTGCAGCATTACGTTTGTCGCTATGAGACCAGCAAAATGCAAGCTTCCTTCTGACTAAAGGAAATGAAGTGAATATGTGATGTTTTTTCTTTAATCCTACTTTAATGGAAACAGAGGGCGAGGTGCTAACAAGCCCGAGAAGAAGTTGCAGTGTTTGGTGAGGCAGATTAACGATCTCTAGCCCCACCTGAATGGGGGTGACTCGGGCTGCTAGCGTGTCTCTTGTGGTATCATATCCTGTCAGGAAATTACCGCACTGGCTGAAGACCCGGGGTTCCGTTAACACTTTTTGGGTGGATGCACGTGGCAATTTGACCCTACACACCTCTAAACTATGGTTTTGGAGATAAACTCCTCAAGGCAGGAACTGGTCCTTAATATATGCCTACTGATTGCGTGCTGGGTGTCCCAATGCTACTTGAGTTCCCAAGAGGCAGCTTAGAACAATAGCTCGACACATGGGCTTGGAAGCTGGGAGTCCCTCTTTGCCACTAACTAGGTGTGTAAGTAAATTAACTTCCCGGAGTTTCAGTTTTCTCATCTATAAAATGGGAATCACAGTTATCCTGTTACGTCACTATGAGGATTATATGCGGTAACACAAATTAATACCTGACACAAGCTGAGGAACCACTCATTAAGCTTAAACAATACAGGTGAAGCCAGGGCAGAGCAATGACAGTAACGATCAATAAATTAATAGGGTAGGAAGCACAAGAATTGTTTTCATTTCACAGGGGAGGAAACCGAGGTTCAATGGGCTCCAAAACTTTGTTTCAGGCCACATAGCTAGGAAGGGGGGGGGGGCGCCCTCATGCCAGAGCCTAGGATTATAGACCCTACATCAGTCCAGAACTGTCTCCACAATGGGCTGCTTAAGGTGGAGAGAGGTCATGACTTATCCAGTGGCACAAACTTGAGCCCAGAATATGGAGATCATCTCACTGCTGCTGCCCTCCCTGTTGTTCTGGGCCAATGTTGTGTGTCATATTGAAACAAGGGACTCCTACAGATTTTCTTGGGTGGTAAAATAGGGCATTGATATTTCTGTGAGTTATCATTGGCATCAGAGCCTCAGGCATGTTCAAGAACTTTCATTTTTACATGGCAACTGACATTCAGTTTCCAAACAGGAGAAACCTCTTACAGAGACCCCTGACAGTAGCCATTATCTGCTTTTAGATAAGAGCTTAGAAAAGTGACAGATGCTGACCTTTTAATCCTCATTGCATATAACCATAAAGCTATTCTTTATGACTTAAAAAAAAGTTAGCTTCCATTGAACCAAACATGATAGATGATTTACATACTTATTTAACTCTCATTACAATATCCCTGAGAGATAGTTTATTATCTCTGTTTTATGATTTTTCCCAAGGTTATATACTGTTAAGGAACAAAAATTCAACCGAGTAAATTTAGAAATCTAATTGTTTTTATCCATGATTCATGAGTCAGACAGCATCCCATCTAACAAATAGAAGGGTACTCCAGAGGAGTTGTACAAAATGGAAGGCTTTTATAGGCGGAAGGAGGCGGGGCAAGCAGGTTATTAGCAGAAGAAATAAAAGGACTGTTTCAGTCAAGGTCACCTTCCCTTATGGGGAAGGGCAGGGTCTTGCAGATTAACTTGCTGGTGTTGATCAGGAAATTCCAGACTGATTGGTTTAAAATTCCACACTTGCTCGAGGCTGAACCTACAGTTCAGTTAGGTCTTAAGGCTTGGTAGAGCTTAACAAAGTGACTCCACTTTGGGCCTGTTGTTCCTTGATTTATTGCCGTTTGAGTGAGTTAACATACCGTGCAGCTTTGGTTTCGGGAGCGGAGTCCATGGAGGCACCCCCCCCAGAGAACACCCAGTGCTCATCCCAGCAAGTGGGCTCCTTCACGCCCATCCCCCACTTGGCCCATCCCTCCACCCGCCGCCCCTCCAGCCACCCTCACTTTGTTCTCTAAGCTTAAGAGTCTCCTTCTCTGTTTTTAGTTTATTTTCTTCTTTCTTGTCCTTTTTTTAAAAATGGAGGCAGGGGAGGGGCCATGGGAGAGGGAGAGAGAGAGAGAATCTTACACTGCGGAGCCAGACATGGGGCTCAGTCGCCCAACCCTGAGATCATGACTTGAGCCAAAATCAAGAGTCGGACGCTTACCCGACTGAGCCAACCAGATGCCCCTTCTTTGTCCTTCCTAAGAACACTTTGCAAAGAAGGTAGGTTCTGAATCCATGCCTTCTTCAAAGAAGCTTCTCTTAAGCTTCTTCAAGTGTCTGACAACACTGCTTTGCTCCTAACAAACCAACAAACAGATATGTCATTTCATTCATTAAAATTCAACTCAACAAATATTTATCAAGATGTTACTCTATGTCTAGCTCTGTGCTATAGTTCTAAGCATCTTAAAACCTTGTCGTGAAATCTCAGTTTTTGTGTGTGTGTTTTCGATGGTGTTGTTTTAGGGAAAGTCATAATTTACATTGTTTATTTTATTATTTTTTAAATTTACGTCATTTAAAGCTACTGTCTGGCATGTCCATTACACTTAATAATTATTTTGTGGAGGTGGGAGATGTGAAGATAAAAACATTTCATACCAAAGAAAGACCTCCGCGTAGAAGATCATTAGCGCTGCAGAAACGGTATGAAATAGAACATGTGATGACATGTATCTAATTAGGATAACACATTTAAGCTGTAATACCAAGTTCTGAGCCAAAACCAGGTAGTGTAACTTTTGGGCATTCTTGTATTGCTGTGAAATAATTTCGGGCTAGAGCAGGGGTGACTCAACTACGGCCTGCAGGCCAGATTGGGCCTACAAAGGTATTTCAGCCGTACTTGGCTCCCACTGCGAATAAGCAGCAGCGTTCCACTGTGGGCGGATGCCGACTGTGCTGGAGCTCGGAGCCCTGGTGGTACTGATCAGCTGCAGAGAGATGGGAGAGCCAGTGTGAGCCTGGCCTCCCCGACCCCTCCCGGCTAGTATCCCACAGAATAAGGCATAAGAATAAGCTCGCTCGTGGGCCCAGGCCGGCGAGAATGGCAGGCAGCAGTAGGAGAGAGGGGAGCCCGGTACTGGGGCTGCCATAGAGGATTCCCCTTCTGCTTGTGCAGGACTCTCCGTCCTTCCAAAATGACCCTTCAGTGGGTCTTTGAGAGCCCCGGGAAGGATTCATGTGCACTTGGCACCAGTTTCTGCCTGCTGGATGCTGCCCACCCCCCAGCAGTCTGCCGGGGTCACTCACCAAGAACCGCTGTGTTCCACTGTGGTGGAGTCAGGAGTCCCCAGAGGCCACAGCTGCATCTTGCTCTGCGGCATGGTGGGAAAGACCGTCATTCTTCTGAGTTATGCTTCGTTGTTGTTTGTGGGATCTTCTCCCCTTGGACCTCAGAACTTGAAACCTTGGGGAGCGAGCCCTGAGACAACACAGAGGAACAGATACGATGCTGGACTCAGCAATGCTGCCCTTGTCTGATGGCCAAGCTTTGCGCTTTATTCCTCCTCTGATAGCCTGAGCGTTTCCCTAATTCACTGGGAGCCCCTCATGGGAACAGGCCTCTGGAGTGCCGAGCTACCGGCTTGCCAGACGCAACCTTGCTGTTTGAACGCCCGTAGTGGGCACAATCTAGGTCGCAAGGAGACCCCAATACCCCCATGTCCTATGACAAAAAAACCATGGACTGAGTGCCTTACGAACAACAGACATTTAATTCTCTTAGTTCTGGTGGCTGGGAAGTTCAAGATCAAGGCATAAGCAGTTTTGGTGTCTGGTGAGAGTCCGGTGTCCTGTTCATAGATGGTCGTCGTCTCACTGTCCTCACGTGGTGGAAGTGGGGGAAGAATTCTCTGGGGTCTCTTTTATGAAGGCACTAATCTTGTTCATGAGACCTTTGTGCTTTCAAAAAGAGCCAACAAGCTTTTCGTGCTTTCTATCTTCACTGAGCGGTGATAACTTTCAAAATGAAAGTTAAAAAAGACTGCTGCAATTAAGTAGGTGGTCTTCTCCATTCTGACCCCTGGTTTAACCATCTACCGAAGGCCCCACTTACCTCCCCTACCTCATCCCCACCTTGGGGATGAGGATTGCAACCTACGCATTTTGAGGGGACAAAAACATTCCATCTGCGCAGAAAGTTCTTAATGAATCATCAGATGCACCTATTTTTGTCCTTGACGTGACACAATGCAAATAATTAGAATTCTAAGATTATGCCCAAGTTCAGGAAACTTATTTTAGAGAAATTTCAAGGCTGTAAAAATGAAAAAAAAAAAAAAAACAAGAAAGATTGTAAATATGACATAATATGAGATCCAGAAACGCGGAGGAAGAGAAACAATGGCCTGGGTAATACGGGAAGAGTGTAGATGGGCTGGAAAATATTAAAAAGTCTGATATTTGAGGGGCTCCTGGCTGGCTCAGTTGGTAGACCATGCAACTCGATCTCAGGGTCGTGAGTTCAAGCCCCCCATTGAGTGTAGAGCTTACATTAAAGAAAAATTAGAAGGATTATATTTGCAACTCATCTTAGACTTTAAAGAGGAATTACATCTTTGCAAAAGAGTCATAACCTGATGCACTTGTAGTTTATAAATAAAATGTAACTTTGCATTGACTCTTAAAAAAATCAGTATGGACAATAAAAAGCCTCCACGTAGTAAACTATACAAGAAAGCCAATTGTGATACAGAATGGAGAAGACCACGTACCTAATTGTATCAGCTTTTTTTTAACTTTCATTTTCAAGGTTATCACCCTTCAGCGAAGATAAACACTACTAAAAGCTTGTCAGCTCTTTTTGAGACAGGAAAAAGGATTCGTTCCTCTGCCTGTCTCAAGGAGATAGATGTGGACGTCGGTGTCCTTCTACAAAGCAGTCGATGAGTCTGAACAAGATGCAGTGGCAGCATGTTGATGGAGTGTGCTCAGAGGTGACGAGCCGTCTTCCGGACGGCAGTGTTTTCTTCATTATTCTGCAAACAAGACTTCAGAGAGCTTTTCCAATAGGAAAAGAAAAAGAAAGTGCCAGGCCAAGGTTAGACGTTAGGGAGGCATTGTGCCTTGAAGAGGGCCAGCTAACAGATGAGGACAGAGTTTTCTTTTGCCTAAAGGGCAAGAAGCGCTTTCTTTAAAAAAAAGAAAAGAAAAAGAAAACAAAAAGGAATATCTTGAACATTAATTTAGATCATTCAGAGAATGAAATGTGCTTTAGACTGAATCAGAGTTCTTTTAAGAGCTATGTTACAATTCCCCTGGTGAAGAGTGAACTGGCTAGTTCTTTGAACATAAGAGATGGTTAGAGTTGTGAAAGTTTAAAAAATATTATCTGGTCCAATTTCCTCTTTTAAGAGTGTAAGAAGATGAGGCCCAAAGAGAGTTAATTAACTTCCTCCAAGTGACAGGGCAGAGCCAAGGCCATATTTCTATGCTATACTGAATGTACACTATGGCAAGCAAAATTACAGGACCCGTGTGTGTGTGTGTGTGTGTGTGTGTGTGAGAGAGAGAGAGAGAGAGAGAGAGAGTGTGGTGGGGGAGCAGCTGGGATTGAGAAGGAAACGAGTCTTCGGTCACCATGTAGTGGCTGCCATCTTCTTCTTTTGATATTCCCTTTACTGCGTAATACTTAGGTGGGGCATCCTTTCCTGAAAAACACATGGCCACAATTTCCTCTGTGTCCTAAGTGGGACACCTCAAGGTGCCAATGCTGTTCTGTGAAGAAGGGTACTTCTCTACTCTTGTTTTCTCTCTTAAAAAAAAAAAAAAAAGATTTATATTTATTTATTTATCTATAGAGGGAGAGAATGCAAGTGGGGGAGGGGCAGAGAGAGACTCCAGCAGACTCTACGCTGAGCACAGATCCTGACATGGGACTTGATCCCATGACACCGAAATCACTACCGAAGCCAAAATTAACGGTCAGATGCTTAATCAATTGAGCCACCCAAACATCCTTCTTTTCTCTTTTTGGCTCTTAAACTGTGTTTGAATTCCTTGTGAACATTATTTTTATTATTATTATTATTATTATTTTATTTTTTCTTTTTAAAGTAAACCCTATACTCAACATGGGCCTCAGACTCACCACCCCGAGATCAAGAGTTGCATGCTCTACTGCCTGAGGCAGCTAGGTGCACTGTTATTTATTTATTTTTTTAGTTAGTTAGTTAGTTAGTTGTTTTTTTAAAGTAATCTTTATACCCGGGGCACCTGGGTGCCTCCGTCAGTTAAGCGTCTGCCTTCAGATCAGGTCATGATCCCAGCGTCCTGGGATTGAGCCTTGCATTGGGCTCCCTGCTCAGTGGGGAGTCTTCTCTCTCTCCCTCTGCCTGCCGCTACCCCTGCTGGTGCTCTCTCTAAAATAAATAAATAAAATCTTAAAAAAAATAATCTCTACACCCAACATGGGGCTGAGCTCACGACCCTGAGACTAAGAGTCACATGCTCGGCTGACTGAGCCGGCCAGGCACCCCTATTATTTTCTTAATAAGGTTTTTGGCATTAACGGGCATGGTGCTCTGGCATTGATACATTGGACATTTTTTAGGAAATAGAGTGGCAGGTGGAATTGGCTGTTGCTTGTTGCTTGAGTGGCTTTTTTTCTTTTTTTAAGATTTTACTTCTAAGTAATGGCTACACCCAAGTGGGGCTCATACCAACAACCCTGAGGTCAAGAGTCACAAGTTCTATTGACTAAGCCAGCCAGGGACCCCTTGAGTGACTTTTATTAATTTCAGTGGGTGCAAAGGGAAACCAAGGACTGCAGCTGTACATCTTTCTTCTCTTGAAGAAACTTGAGCACCTAAGGGAGTCAAGACACTTGGTGAGAAATTGCTTTGGTCCACCAGCAAGTAACGCAGGGCACAGGGGTGGGTTAGGGAAAAACTCATTGCTATTTTCTTCACTTTTTGGTTCACCACTTACTTGCCGTGTGACCCCTGAGCAAGTTACTTAATTCCTCAAAAACATAGTTTCCTGGGGCGCCTGGGTGGCTCAGTGGGTTAAGCCTCTGCCTTCGGCTCAGGTCATGATCCCAGGGTCCTGGGATCGAGCCTCGCATCAGGCTCTCTGCTCAGAGGGAAGCCTGCTTCCCCCCCTCTCTCTGCCTGCCTCTCTGCCTACTTGTGATCTCTGTCTGTCAAATAAATAAATAAAAACAAAAAACAAAAAACACTGTAGTTTCCTCATTTGTGACATAAGGATAAGAAGAGTACCTACTCAAAGATCTGTTTTTGAACAAAAAGGAGACAATGTATTAAGTCACCTAGCACCATGCTGAGTCAATAAATATCAGCATTCTGCCCCTCCCAACAGCCCCCACCCCCAACCCCCCGGCTCCTGGGTTGGTGCAGAGGCGGTGTCAGAAGCCAAAAGAGCTGGGGCCCAGTTGGTTCTGCCAGTGTTGACCCTTGTGAGCTTCGGCGTGTGGGTGGCTGTGGTGTCCCCCCTTCCCCTGTGTACCTTCCTCTCCAGGAAATAACCTGCACTCAGTTGTGTCTGCAAGATTGAAAGGAGTTGGGGTGATGAGAAGTTGTAAAGGTTTCCTGAAGTCAAAAAAAGTTTCCAAAAATCCATGGCAGTTATGTGGTAGAGATTCAAGGAGATGAAATAACATGAATCATTTGGGAGTTGATTAAGGAAAAATTCATTTTCCCCTACCTGGATCTGGATTTGCACAGCTATGACTTAGGCATAAAGAATCACAATGCCACCAATGACTGGGTCACCAAGGCTGCTGCAGAAGCTAGAAAGAAGTACAGCGCCGGTGTCATGTGTGCTGCCATCACCCGCAATGGGAAGAGGGTTGAGGAGTTCAAGTTGAAACAAATGTGGAAATCACCAATTGGCACCGTCTGAAATATTCTCCATGGTACCGTCTTCAGGAAAGCTATTATCTGCAAAAATATCCCCCGGCTTGTGAGCAGATGGATAAAATCCACCATCACAGGTCGCCGTGCTTAATGGGGATCAAGTAAGCCGTGTTGGTGTAGTTTGATTTTCCTACTCTTTTTCATGACCTTTGACGGCTCAGAAGTTCTGATTTATATGTTTTATTCTTTTGTGTCTAGTCCCTTTAAGCGAGGTGCAAAATTGAGAAATGTATATGTGTATATGTGTATATTTGGGTATGTTTAGGTAGAAATAAATGCAAATAAACTTACAGATAAAAAACAAACACCAACATTAATATTCCCTACCATTAATTTTAACAGGAAGCAATAGTTAGGGCAAAAGGACTGGCAAGGATAAGGAAATTATTTATTTCCTTATATTTTTGGTTGTTGACATAGAGGCACAGGAGTGTTTAGACTGCTGATTATCTAGATTATTTTGAAAATTTTAGAGGGCAGTCAGGACACAAGCAGTAAAGAAATCAGAGCTGGCTTGGGGAAAGGGGACTCATGGTTACATATAAATTCAAATTTCCCCAGATCTTACCAGTGTATTATGGAAAGTAAAGTGAAATTGACATTAATGCTCAGGTTTTGCTAGCTCAGTATGCCCCCTGATGGATCTGGCACTTTGATCCCTTGAAAAATCCCTGTGGCTTTTAGAAGTCTTCAGAGGTGTGTCACATAGCTCACAAACAAATTTGCTTTCAGGAGAGCTGCCAGGCATTGCTGTGTCTGTTGGAGTCTTGTTTATTTCTGCAGGGCATTCTGGCATCAAGGTGCCTGCTGTAGATCCCTCCGTAGGCCTCTGCCTTTAGGGACCATAAAAATAGCTCAGGTTGAAGGACTGTGCTGAGCGGCAGAGGAAATCATGTTCTCTTCATTTCGCCCATCCTTGTTTCCTGGTTATCCTTGATGAAAAACTCTTCTTCGTAGTCCCTATTACCCCTATGCAAAGAAAGCTTTTTAAAAAGCTATTCAGAGATCTTGGAAATAGCTCAGCAAAACTCCTCTCCCTTCACAGCATGCACACACACACACACACACACACACACACACACACGCACACACACAGAAACATTCAGGCATCCTTGATATTTTTCATTCTCTTAGAGCTATAGGTCTTAAAAGACAACCTGTTTGTATTTACTTAAACACAGGGCACAAGCATGCGGATTCAAGTAAACAGTTACATTATTTATGATTCTTGGATGACACAATTCTATTTAAACTGTAGCACCAATATACTGATATTCTGCCTTGAAAATAATTAAGTTTGTTGGCAGTAAAATAAATTTGGGCATGCGCTATTTCATTATCCACAAAAATTCTTACTCCAGCTCCGATTTTCCCATGTGTTAGTTATTTAGGAAGGCATCCCAGAATATAAATCGTTTTCATATTCTGTTTCATTATCAGCTCATTTTTCAGATGTCTGTGTGAGGCATAACAGTTAAGGTATGAGATATGTTCATAGTGTTAAGAAATCCATTCCCATTCCAAAATGAATGAAACCGTGAGAGGGAGTGCAACAGCTTTTATCTGATTGATATGGATATACAGAATGATGAACTCTACTATTATACCATTTCTCTGGAAGAACATAAACTGTTAGCTCAAGGGGTAGAAACCAATAACCAAACAGGATCATCTAGAAGAACATGACGTCTGTGAGCAGGATATCAACCTTAAAATGGTCAGATTGTGCCCTGAACCAATAGTGATGCCTCCTTCCCTTCCTTTTGTGGATGGTATATAGATATACTTGTTAGAACCTTCTAAAACTGACTTCTGGATTTAATCTCTGTAGTCTACTGGGGTGATGACTTCTTTTTATACTCCTCCTTTGTTTTTGTTCATTCTGAAACAAAGGTCTTAGGGTATTTGAGCTAAAAATAATCTTAAAATGCAATATCCCCAGGACCCCTGGGTGACTCAGTTGGTAAGCATCTGTCTTTGGCTCAGATCGTGATCCCAGAGTCCTGGGGTTGAGTCCCACATCAGACTCCTTGCTCAGCGGGGGGCCTGCTGCTCCCTCTGCCTGCTGCTCGCCCTGTTTATGCTGTTTCTCTCTCTGACAAATAAATCAATAAAGTCTTAAAAAAAAAAAAGTAATACCCTCATTTTCCAGAAGAGGAAACTGAAGTCTAGCAGTCCCAAGCTATAAGATGTATAGAAGATATAAAATTAATATATAAAAATCAATTTTGTTTCTATTTACTAGCAACAATTAAAAAATGGATAAAAACCAATTCTGCTTTGTACACCTGAAACTAATATTACACTGTATGTTAACTAATTGGAATTTAAGTAAAAGTTTAAAAACCCACAATTCTACTTACCATACCACCAAAAAGAAGAAAATACTTACTTCTAAATTTAACAAAAGAAGCATAAAATTTGTATACTGAGAAGTACACGACATAGTTGATAGAAATAAAAGAAGATTTAAGTAACAGAGGATAATATTATGTTCAAGGATTGGAAGCCTCCCTATTGTTAAAGGGACAGGTCTTCTCAAATTGATCTATGGATACAACACAATCCCTATTAAATTCCAACCTTTTTTTTTTTTTGTAAAAATGGAAAAATTCTTCCTAAAACATATGAAAATGCAAAGGATATAGAACAGCTAAAACATATTTGAAAAAGAACAAGTCTGGAAAATTTAGACTAATTTAAAAACTAACTGGAGGGGAACCTAGATGGTTCAGATAGTTAAGCATCCAACTCTTAAATTCCGCTCAGGTCATGTTCTCAGGGTTGGGGGATCAAGCTCCTTATCCAGCTTTTGCTCAGCTGGGAATCTGCTTGAGATTCTCTCCCTCTGCTCCTCTCCCCACCCCCCCAACTCATGCTCTCTCTTTCTCTTTCTAAAAATTAATAAATAAATCTTAAGAAAAAACTAAGTGGAAAGCTAAAGTAATAAGGATAAACATCAACAATGGAACAGAATGTAGTCCAGAAATAAACCCATAAATTTATGATCAATTGATTTTCAACAATGATGCTACGGTAATTCAATGGAGAAAGCATAATTCCTTTCTTTTCTTTCTTTTTCCTTCTTTCTTTTCTTTTCTTCTTCTTTTTTTTTTTTTTGAGAATGCATAACCTTGTATTTTATTCTTTACTTATTTATTTATTTAAGTAGGCTCCACTTGGCATGGAGCCCAAAACAGCCGTGAGATCAAGACTTGAGCTGAGATCAAGAGTTGGACATTTAACTAAGCCCTGAGAAAGCATAAACTTAAAAAAAAATAACGCTAGAACTGGATATTCATATGAAACAAAATGAACCTAGCTTTCTCTTTTCACCATTAACAAAAATAGTTAACCCCTAAAGAATCATAGACTTAAATGTGAAGATTGAAACTATGAAAAAGCATAGGAAGAAATCTTTTAAACTTTGGATTAGCCAAAGATTTCTTATATATGATACTAAAAATGCTATCTATTGCTAAAGAAAAAAATAGGATAAATTGGACCTTAACAAAATCAAGGTCTTTTACTTTTCAAAAGACTCCATTACAAAAAGGAAAAGATAAGCCACAGACTGAGAGAAAATATTTGCAGATAACATATATGATTAAAAAAAACTTGCATCTAGAATATATATCAAACTCCTATAATACAAGAATAAAGAAACAAATGACTCAACTGAAAAATGGTTTTGAGTAGACACCTCACTAAAGGAGGTATACAAATGGCACATACAGTCATTGACAAACATAAATTTAAACAGAGCAAGATAGCATTGCGTACCATCTAAAATGACGATAATAAAAAAGACATAATACCAGTGTTGTCAAGGATGTGGAGGAACTTGAACTTCCATAATGGTGCTGGTCGAACATAAAATGCTATAACTACTTTGGAAAGCAATGTGGCAATTTCTTAACAAGTTAAATATATACTTGCCTAGAATCTACCCAAGAGAAAAGACAACATATGTGCAGAAATTCTTGTCTGTACATGTCCAGGCTGTATTATTTGTAACATGGAAACAAAACATGGAAAAAAAAATCTAAATGTTCATCAGCTCCTCAACATCTAAACAAAATGTTATGTTGCCATTTTGCTGAGTACCTCTCAGCAACTGAGCAATAAAAAAGAGTGAGCCACTGACAGATGCAGCACCAGGGATAAACCTCAAAAACATTATGAACATTAAAGAAGCCAGATGCAAGAACTGCATAAGATCCCATTTATATGAAATTTCTAGAAAAGACAAAATTATAGCTGAAAAAAGCAGGTCAGTAGTTGTGTAGGAATTGAGACTAGAGTTAGGATAGACTGCAAATGGGCCCAGGGAAACATTTTGGGAGGACATAAACTTTGTAAGACTGGCCTCCGGGGATGGTTGCACAACCATGTATATTTTTTAGAATTCATTGAACTATAAGCATAAAATTGATGAATAATACGGTATGTGAATTATATCAGAATAAAGCAGTTGAAAGCATATTTGAGAAGGGGATATACCGAGCATTGGTTGATTTTTTTTTTTACTTCCCGGTATTCATTTCACCATATTTTAGTGCCCACATTGTAATTTTTTCCCTGTGGGGTGCAATTTGTGGAACGATTGAGTTACTCTCTGATCCCCAAGCCAAGTGGTAGGCACTTAGTATTCTCTTTTGGAAGAGAGAAAATTCTAGTTCAAACTCTCTTAAGAAAAAGTAGGTAGTTGGCAGTATTTGAAACCTACATATGATTAGATTCAGCTTTGGTGGTGGTGGTGGTGGTTGGGGTGGTGTACAAGGAAAGTCTCCCTGGAAACTTCACCAGAAACTGAGCCACTTTGAGGTTTTTTTCTTTCTCTGGGGATATGTTGAGTTCCTGCTCAGTTTTACATGCCATAGTGAGGTACTGTTGGATGGGGACATTTGGATCTGTAATGTAGAGAAGCAGATATGAGTTTACTAGGAAGCTACAGGGCTTGACTAGGGTGGACAGCCCCTGATTTGGGCTGCTTCACATCCATTCCATCTTTTGGTACTGGCGATTTTCTTAGAGATAGTCTTTTTCTGTTTTGGAAAATGGGAACGAGGTGAGCATATGATTCTAGTTTAACTAATTAGATGTTTTGTTCAATAAATAGGAAACGAGTAGACTACAGAGAAGACTATAATTGGTTTGAACAAATTCATTCAAGAGAGGGTGCCCTGCTGACTCCTGGAGCTCCCTTGGATCTGAGTGTTCAGCATCCCCATCAATTATATAAACTATCGCAAGTATTTCTAATAAATTCTGTTTTTGCGTAAGTCAGATTCAGCGAATTAGCAGCAAGCATTATTAAAATAAAACAGCAATTCTCTTGATGGAAATATGAACAAAAATAGATAATTGATGAAAAGATATGCTGGAAATTCTGCTTTTGTTTTTGGTTATGTACCACATTTGTGTTTGTCCTTCATGAGCATGTGGGAGAATGTGTGTCTGTGTGCGGATGCACAATTAACATAGGTCAGGAGTGTAACTTTGAAGATAGAAAGTGGATACAGTGAGGGGTGCCTGGGTGGCTCAGTTGGTTAAGTGACTCTTGGTTTTGGTTTAGGTTGTGATCTTGGAGTTGTGAGAGCAAACTCCGTGCTCAGTGGAGTCTGCTCGGGATTCTCTCCCTCTCCTTCCCCTTCTGCCCTTCCCTCTGCTCGCACACCTCTCTCTCTCTCTTTCACTAAAATAAATAACTAAAATCTTAAAAAAAAAAAAAAGAAAGAAAGAAAAGGGGCACAGTGAGAATATCAGCAGGTAGTGCAAACCCTTTCAACACTCTGTATATTGTGACCCTAGAAAGGATGGTTTGAAAAACATGATTTATAGAGTTGTGGAAACAGAATAACAGAAACCCCTCCTTCGAAGAAAGTTAGATATGTTAGTTTAGTTATGTTAGTTAGATGTGTTAGTTTGCTGTATGCAAGGAATCCACTTTAATGAAAAAGGAATTGTGGGGCCGGGGAGACCTAAAAGCACTTTTTGTTGATTCTAGCCTTAATGTTGTTAGTCGCTCCTCTTTGATGATAAAGAAAACTATGCGAACAGAATCTGTTCAGCCCAAAGACCTAAACAAAAAACTTGCCTTCTAACACATCAAGTCAAGACGACCTTTCAAGTAAGACTAAAACTTGGTTCTGCTCAACAGTAATTGGCAGATTCCGAGGATGTGTTTCCATTCATTGTCAAAAACCACAGACTCTCCTGCTCTCATACTGTTTCATCAGCCAACTAGAGCATCAACCTTTGTGCTGTCAAAATCATGAAACGTATCTGGATAATTATGAGAGGACAGAAAGGATGACTGGCACAAATGAGGGTCCTGAAAGTGTACTTAGCTTTCTTCAGACATAACCAAACTTAAAATTAATTTAAACTATATTCTTGGTTTTATTATTTATACACATTTGGAATAGACTTTTTAAAAAAAAAAAAGATGATTTTTTTTTTTATTCTACTGTCTCCTTTGGCCAAAACAAACAGGATATAAGTGCTTCTGACCATTTCTAAATCCAAAAGTAATCTGCACTTTGTTTGTGCTTCTACAATATATAACCCTGCTCCTCTGTGGCAGGTGATGGAGTTATTTGCCAATTTTCTTCCTACCAGATGAGAGGAGGTGGAGGTCGGACCCTAGAGCAGAGCTCAGAGACCCCTAAAAGGCCACCGTTTGTTATGTCAATAATAAAATAATTGATGTAATTTTCATATGATACTTAATGAATTATAAAGTCATTTCAAAAAAAAAATAAAGTCACTTCTATTCTGTCATCACTGATGAGATTTCACAAACAATAGATTTGCAGTTGGAATTGCAAAGACCAGAGGAATCTTGGAGTTGGGATATTGATTGCATTTTAAACCACAGCCATTAGTTGCCTACCTATTGTGTGAAAATGTCTAGCATATGATTATTCGACAATACCTAAAAAATGGCTGGATATTTTAAGTAGGGTTGTAGAAGTGTCAGCATCAGTAACTTGGTTTTGTTTTGTTTTTTATTGCAGAGGGGGAGGGTATCAGTAACCTTTAACTAGCGTCCTCTTTCTAGACTAGCATATTTATAAATAAAAAGAAGCTGAAATATTTAGGTTCTCTTGTTATAATGAAGAGGTGAACAATAATTCTCATATGTGTTTTGTGATAAGATGTGGCTCCTACTTGAGCCCTGCCATTAATTTTAAGCCAAGAGATACCTCTATGAAATGTCAAATCACTGGCTCTGAATCAAATTCTATCCAACGTTCCCCCATGTAATCAGCTGTCGTCCTCAGTAACGGGTAGGAGAAAATGCCCTACTTTCACTTTATTCCTGCTAGAGAGCTCCAGCTTGAGAGTCTGGCGAAGACTCAAGGACATAATAGGGAGTCTGGTTTCTATAAAATAAAGAGATAAAATTCCTGCTCTGTTTCCTCCCTTTCCTCACCCCCAACTTGTCCTCTAACACATCCTTATTCCTCTCCTAGTCCAGTGATGTTTGCTAGAAGGATGTCTTACCTTAGTGTCCTGTCTCCCATCATTCAGTCTTATTACCATCCTGGCCTCATTAATGGGGTCATGCAGAGGTTTCATCTGCTTAGAGAGAGGAGTGAGTCTACCCAGGTAGACTCTATCTTCTCTGGAGAATTCCAATTAACCTATTATCTGGATCCACCTTTCTATGTGGTTATTGGGTGTCTCCACAGATGCCGATCAGTTCTTTCTGTACTTGGTATAGTTCCTATTTTTTTAAGCGAGGGTTACTCTCAATTCCCGGGATCTGTTATGTCCTCTTAAACAGATAAGTACAGAACTGTAATGCTTTGGTTAGATATGCTTACCATATGAAACAGGACATCTCTGTCTATCTGAAGAGAAGTAAAAACTCATATTTTGTGATTAGATACCTAACATGTATGTTAACAGTAATCACCATTATAATGTTTTCATTTCTCAAGAGGCCAAATATTCTATGAAGTTCTTTTCTTTCTTTCTTTTTTTTTTTTTAAAGATTTTATTTTATTTATTTGATGGAGGGAGAGAGATCACAAGTAGGCAGAGCACCAGGCAAAGAGAGAGGGGGAAGCAGGCTCCCTGCTGAGCAGAGAGCCTGATGCGGGGCTCGATCCCAGGACCCTGAGATCATGACCTGAGCTGAAGGCAGAGGCCCATCCCACTGGGCCACCCAGGCGCCCCTGAAGTTATTTTCACTGAAGATTGAAAATACATAAATAATTAAGAAGACGGGTAGGCATTGTTGTTTGATGGTTTTAATGTAGTATCTCCTAGGTTCATGGAACAAACTGGATAACTTGCCAAGGTCCCTTTCACCTTAATAATGACACAGAACAGATGTTACTTTCTGGTTTTAAACAAGAAATCAAGTAAGACTCCAGCATAGCTGCAAAGAAGGTTTTAGTCTAATTTTATCAGATGAAGTTACCTTCATCTTTTTGGGTGGCCTGAGGCTTCACAAAGGGAGCCGTGAAGTGCCTAATTTTCTATATGTTATTAAAGACATTTGAAAAGCTGATAGCATAAAACAGGTCAAGAGATAACAGGAGGACAAGAAGTAAGTGGGAAAAGGCTGCAGGGAAAAGGAAGACACAGGCAGGAACTTGCAAGCTATTTTCAGTGAATACTGTGGTCTCAAAGATGATTACATTTCCTTAATAGGGGCTTCCCAGGTCCTACTGAGTTCAGGACAGGGCAATTTCTTCTAATGAACAAGAAAGGAAAAAAGCATAAAAATTGCTGTTATTCAGTCATTTGGGAGAGAAGACCGTATTTTCAGTTTCTTCAATTCTTGGTGGAATGTTATATCTGATTTAACATATCAACTTGAGAATTGTATTTATCTAAGTCATTCTAGTCTCTTGGCATCTGGCCTTCTATTCTCTCCTCCTAAGTTCCTTGCTCTAATTCTTTTTAAACTTCCCACCTTCCCTTGTTTGTGTGCTGACTTCCTTTTCGGAATGAGCTGAGATTTGGCTGAAGCAGCTCTAACTCGATGCTCACCTTTCATGAGAGTCTGGCACTGAGTCTGACCTTTTGGTATCTTTGGAAGAACCTTCCAAATGTCATTATCGGAGTATTGGGGAGACTTGTGCCTCCTATGCTTCCTTTCTTTCCAGCCCGTTTCTCCCTGACTTAATTGCTAATGTCTGAGATTTTATCCTTTGAGTTTTGCTTCTACTGATATTAAAATGCAGACACTCCTGGGAATATTCAGTCATTCACACTTTATTGTGAATGAGGCATAGGGGCTGGACTTTGATAAAGAGACAGAGATTAAGAACTAGAGAGCTCTGGTGACGGGTACAGCTGTAATTGCCACAGTGATGGTACAATTGCTGAATGCAGTCTCATGGGCTGCTCTCCAGCTCTGTTAACACGGACTCCCTTCGGGGATGCCTGGGGGGCTCAGCTGGTTAAGCGTCTGCCATCGGCTTGGGTCACAACCCAGGGGTCCTGGGATCGAGTCCCCTTGCTCGGGGTGGGGGAGATCTGCTTCTCCCTCTCCCTCTGCCCGCCGCTCCCCCTGCTTGTGTGCTCCCTCTCCCTCTCTGACAAACGTGAATGCAATCTTAAAACGAAACATGGAGTCACTTTGCTTACCTGAACCCCAGTGATCACGTACAAAATAGAGAGTAATAATGCTTGTCTGATTTACCTAACAGGATTATTTGGAGGCTCAATGATAGAATAGGTGTCACAAAAGATATGCAAACTGCGAAGTGCTCTGCAAAGTAAAGATATTAAAGGACACGACCAAAGGGGAAGGGCAATGTGTATCCCGGAAACAACCGGGGTGCCCCGGGGTGCCGCTTTGTCCGGGGTTCGCATGCTGCCTTCCTGTACAGCACTGTGCTCAGGCCAGCCACTTCTCTTTTCTCTTTGCTTTTCTTCTCCAGGCCGGTCCATACTGGGTGAGAGAGGACGGCTCTTGAAGCACCAGTCACCCTTCGCCTTAAAGGTTTATCTTCGCCCAGAATCTGAGTCTTCAATAAGAGAGAATTATTTAGGCTTGTGGGAAGCAGTAATTCTTTAGGAACATGCTTCTTCAAGGTCAAACTAGGACTAGAATCAGTAAAATAATAGAGCAAAATGGAGTGGTATTATAATTCAGAGAACGCACTAACAGCTTCCAGTGAGGAAGCCGTCGTGTAAACATGATCAGGCTGCTGATGGACTAGTTATTCTCCTTTTTTCTTGTTCAAGACGACCGTTAAGCACTGGTAAATGAGTAAATGCCTGTGACCACCCAGCCACGAGCACCAGACAGAGCTGTCCATGTGTAGCGGGCAGAATGATGCACCTGAAGCACCCACATCTTCACTCCTGGAACCTGTTGGGACGCTATGTCACACGGCAAAAGAGTCTGTGCAAATGTACTCAGGCCAGGGAGACGATCCTGCATTACTCGTGTCTGCCCAATCTAATCACATGAGCCCTTAAACACAGAGAACTTTCTCCCGCTGGAGTCAGAAGGGTGAAACAGCGGTCAGAGGCATTGGAAGTGTGAGAAGGATTTGACATGTCATTTCTGGGTCTGACATGCAAGGGATCGTCAGCAAGGAGCAGAATTGGGCCTTTAACACGGGAGGGTGGTCTCTAAGTAGACAGCAAACCAAGAAATAGGGACCTACAACCACGAGGAACTGAATTCTGCCAATAATCCGAAATCTGAACGGGCAGGGAAATAAAGTCTTCCCAGAGCGTCCGGGATAAGAGTCCAGTCAACAGACACTTTGACTTTGGTCTGGTGAAATGGGGAGCAGAGAAACCAGCTGAGATGACCTTGCATTCTTACCCATAGAAACTGAGAGTCAAGCCACTGATACTTTGGTAACTAGTTAATGGCAGCGGCAGAAAATGAGTTACACCATGTGAGAGGCAGCTGGACGGCAAAACAGTGTTTGTTGTCTCAAATAGCCACCGTGTGATCTTCCTTTTGGCCTTTATACTTGAATCATTATTTTTTTTTTTCTGATTATAGCATCTGAACACCTAACACATGACTCTTTTTTCTTAAGGCTTATTTATTTCAGTAATCTCTACACCCATCGTGGGGCTCCTCTTCACGACCCCGAGATCAAGAGTCGCGGGCTCCTCTGACGGAGCCAGCCCTAGCACATGACGCTTTAAATCAGCAGATACCTCGGTTTCAGACGTTCTAGACTAAGTCTGAATTCCTTCATTTTTTAGTAATTCCTCCCGAGGTCCCTCACGGTGAATTTTGTACACAGTTCTCTCTATAGAATGTTTAAAAAAAGTTGAGATATAACATACGCTCAATAAAATGTTCCATTAACTGCATAGCTTGATTTAAGTTTTCATATTTCGATGCCTACGGACCTCTACCTAGGATGGAGAGACAGTATATTTCCATCACTTCAGTGGGTGTGACTTCTATCACCACTGGTTAGGTGTGCCCGCTGAAATTCATGTAAATAGAATCATACAGAATGTGGCTTTAATGTCTGGCTTCTTTAGTTTAGCGTGTTTTTGATATTCCTTCATGTTGTTGTGATAGTAAAGTTTATTCTTTTTTTTATAGTACAGTAGAGTATTCTACTATATGCATTTAATTATGCATAGTCTCCCATGATGGTTATTTGGGTTGTTCCCAATTTTGAACTATTAAATAAAGCTACCATAGACCCTCTTGTACCTGTTTTGTTGTTGTTGTTGTTTGTTTGTTTGTTTTTTTGGTGGATATCTATACTTGCCTTTCTTGGGTACATAGGTATGAATGGAATTTCTGGGTTATAAGGTTTTTTAACCTATATTTGGTCGGGTTATTCCAAACTCATGCTTCAAAATTGGTGAATTATGTCTAGCTGTTTTCATGAGATGTATTATTAGAAATAATTTTATTTTTACCAATAAGCCAAGAACCTATAGGTATTGTAATATATGTATGCTGTCTGCATGTAAGTAGACTTCAATTTTTTTTTTAAAGTGCCTACTCAGAAGAGCTGTGATTTAAAACAAAGCAATTATAATGGAGTTTTATTTTTCAGAACAGAATGCTGCACTAAAGGCAATTTAACTTCTCTCTGTATTACATTTGGCTTTGTAGCATTTTCTGGTCTACTCATCTTAAGACCTATGCTTCTTATCTTGTGAACTTTGTCACTGGACATCATTCTCCGCATGAGGAAGCACAGCATGCGCATTCATGATTTCACCAAAAGAGCGATTTTCCCTTCCCTATTTCTGAGTGCTGAGGAGCCCAAACCTCTGTTTTGGAAAGAGGCTGGTTAAGTGCTCTGTGCCTTTGGGAAAGAGAGGTTGCTTTTACATCAGGCAGTTGGAATGGGCCTCTAAGAAGTCTCAGAGCACAAGTCATGGGCAACATGTAGCAGCTGGTCATAGACACATTTTAGTCTCAAGACTGCAGGTAATGTGGTTCTCCATCCAGGTGATGTGCGGGGCTTCTTCAAAGCGTTGTCTCCTCTGGACCGTGGCTTGGCTCCCAAGCATTGGCCATCCTGCCGGAGAGTTCCCCAGACTCCTGGTGCTAGCTCTGCTTCTTTCCACTGGCCTCCCAGGTCTTGCTTCACCCCCGACCTCCTCACATCCTCTACTTTCTTTAGAATTCTTCTGTTGTAAAAGAAACTGTAGGTCTTACTTCCTTCAATCTTCCCTTTTGATTCTTTGGCAACATTCAGAAGTCAAAAAATGCACATTGCTGATTCTTTTCAAGGAAAAGAATGTGTGTGCGGTGGGGAGGAGAAGAAAAGCAGAAATATTGTTATTTCATTTAGGTCATGTATTAGAGTTCTCTGGAGGAAAAGTATATACATGGTTGATTATAAGGAATTAGTTCATAGAGTTATGGAGGCTGACAAATCCATGATCTGCAGTGTGGACTGGCAGGGTGGGGACCCAAGAGAGCTCATGGTACAGTTGCAGTTCCAAGGCAGTCTGTTGGACAAACAGTAACACAATGTTCTACATTGCTCTTGCTTGAGGAGGCTAGACTTTTTATTCTATTTAAGAACTTAACTGATTGGATGAGGCCCACCCACATTATGGAGGGCAAGCTGATTTAATAAAAATTTACTGACTTAGATGTTAAACTCATCTGAAACATACTTTGAGTTGACAAATAAAATTAACCATCACATGTCATTATCTTCATGATCTCCAGGAACACACTGTAGTGAAACTGGGCTTTATCAATGCCCCACTAGGGTAAACTTTCTCATTTTATTATTAATTAATATTAATTAATATTAATTAATATTACCACATTGTGGATAAGATGATATGAATTTGAATTCCCGTGATCCTTGGTAGCAGTGTCATTTGGAAAGATCTTTTTTTTTTTTTTTTTAAAGATCTTTAGCTTCAGTTATCATAGAGCGATGGTTCTCAACTGTGGCAATTTGTCTCTCTTTCTACCTCCCCAGGAAATGTTTCATAACATCTGAAAATATTTTTGGTTGTTATAATCCCGGCGGGGGTGGGAGGAGTTGTACCTGCATCTGGTGGGTAGAGGCCAGGGGTACTGTTAAACATCCCACATGAACAGTACAGGTTCCCAACAACAAAGAATCATCTGGCCCAAGATGTCAGTAGTGCTGAAGTTGTGAAAGCTTTTGCGGGAGGCAAGGTGATCAAGCTAGGATAGAATAAAGTTGGAGAAGACTGGAAAATGGAAAGGTTAGAAGACAAAATAACCAATAGAATGGCACTTAAATTTCAAAAGAAAATATGAGAACACTGGATCTTGTGGGTTTTTTTTTTTTCCCAGTTTCTAAATAGAATGTTAGGTAGGTAATACCATAAGTTGAAAAAAGCATTACTGGAAGTTAAGCTATTATTGAGAGAAAAGAGAGGAGACCTCAAGTTACTAAGAACATAAGCAAATACATTAGGTATTTTATTAAATTGCTCCCTCATATCGTCGGCCCATAGGACACAACTAAGGTTTGATGCCCTGGGGTGACATGGTGAAGGTGACATCACTATAAGCAAGTGTCATAGGTCAAAAGAGGGGGGTGAACCATAGTGAAGAAACCTAAGAGAATACTTTGTAAAAATATGTAAAAGGATAACTACAGTATGACTTACCAAATGCGTTAAAGTAATAGATTACTATTTTGTTAGTTCATAATTTATTCTGGCAGTCTGTTTAACCATATGCACAGTCTCCTGAATATGATTTAAATGTTAAATCCTAATTATGAAACTCTAATTCAAAACAATTTTAAGCAAGGCTGTTGAGAATTAATGTGAATGCAAATCATGAAGTCACTCTCATTAGGGAAATGCACACTAATTTTAATTTTGGACCAGGTGTAAGCTTCTCTGAACTAATAACAAGGAGACCTAAATTAAAATTAAGAATGGTCAAAGCTTTAAAAAGATTATATTCTGCCAATTTAAGTTATCCAGGAATAAGCATTAGCTACCTAATCTTTCTTTCTTCATTTTTAAAAAGATTTTAATTTTAATTTTTTAAAAGATTTTATTCATTCATTTTGAGAGAGAGAGAGAAAGGGCAGAAGTGGAGGGAGAGAGACAAGTAGGCTCCAGTCTGAGTGTGGAACCCAACATGAGGGTCCATCCTCCCACACTGAGTTCATGACCCAAGCCAAAATCAAGACTCAGTTGGCCAACTGACTGAACCACCCAGGCACCCCTAGGGATTTTTATTTTTAAGTAATTTCTACACCTAAGGTAGGGCTGGAATTTACAATCCTGAGATCAAGAGTCACATGCTTTACCGACTAAACCAGGCCAGTACCCCTACCTAATCTCTTTATAAATGATTCTGAGATGATTTAAAAATATATAGATTATTGAAGGCCTTTAAACTTTTAGGACTGGTATTGTTGGCTTTGTTAGCTTTTGCCTTGTTTCAATAGGCTTCCTTTGTACATACTGGGTTATTGTAGTCAACCAACTCAGTCAGTGTGCTGTGAGGGTCACCACACATCCCCTTTCGTTGAAATTAATCAGCCTCTGAACAAAAAGGAAGACAATTAATACTATTGACTGAGTTGAACAGAAAAATGAATATACCAAAGCAAGTGTGAAATTCTTTTCAGTTGGCATGCACAGTGAATGTGGCTAATAATACCTCTTGAGATTTCTGTCAAGCAGATCAATATATCTCTTTATCCAATATAGTCAATATTGTAACATTTTTGAACCATTCATTCATTTTTCATCCACGTTCCATTTATTGAAACCTTAAATTTGTGTTTAGTGATGGCACTCTGAATGCTGTAGTCTAGGGGGAGAGATTCACGTTACAAGGTACAAACGTGACTGTCATTCTATGAGATAGGTATTAGTGGTGGAGACCTGAAAGAGATGTACGTGGACAGGTAGCCTGGGACAAGAAGAGCATGCTCATAAATCCCTAAGGACATGGGGATTTAGTTGGAGAGATGAGTGTTGCTTCATCAGAGTGGCAGCAGGGTAGTAATGGAAAGTGGTCTTTTCTGGATATATTTTAAAGGTAGAGCTAGCAGGCTTGTGGGATGGAATCAAAAGAGAGTGGTTAAGAATGATTTTGAAATTTTAGCAAAAACAACTAGGTTGGAGTTGCTATTTACTGAGATTGAGACGATTGGAGAAGTAGTTTGGGAAGGAAATGTACTAGGTTTTGGACATGATGTGCGCCATTAGATTTTCTGGTGGAGATTGGAAAAGGCACTTGGGACAAAATAAGCTTGGAATTCAGGGGACTAATCTGCATTGGGCATTTACACTTGGAAATCTCAAGCACATAGATGGTATTTAAAGCCATAAAACTGGGATAATTCCCTAATGAGTGAATGCAGAGAGCCAAGAGGAGAGATGAGCTCTTTGGCAAAATAATGTGTAGAGGCTGAACAGATGAGGCATCAGCAAAGAAGACCATGAAGGAGGACTACGAGGTTAGGAAGAGAATCTCCAGAGGGTGAGTGACCCAGGACTCCAAGTGAAGACAGTGTTGTGAGGACGGAATGGTGGCCTGGGTCAGAGGCGCCCGGCAGGTTTAGTAATATGAAGACTGGGAATTAACCACCGAGCCTGCCAAGGTGGATGTCACTGTGACCTTGACTGGAGCTTTGATTGGAGGGTTGGGATAAAAACCCGACTGAGGTAGGTTCAGGAGAGAATGGAGGGTGAAGAAATGGAGAAAGCACATATCACCAGGTCTCTGAAGATGTTTCCTGAAGAAGCAGCAGAGAAATGGGGCAGCAGCTGGAAGGCTGGAAGTAGCTAGAGAAAAAAGTAGGGTCCAGTTTTCTTTTTTTAGTAAAGAATGGAGATATTTTCACATGTTTATATGCTGGTGGGAATACGGCAGCAGAGAAAGGGGGGAAAATGATGCGGAAGCAGGAGGGGCCGTTCTAGAGAGAAGTCCTTGAAAAGATGGGTTTTATTGCACAGATGGAGAAAGTGGCCTCACTGGGAGCAAACATAGTTCACCTGCTGGAACATGAGCAGAAGCAAAGTGACGGGTGTGCGTAGCCTGGCTGGCGGACTGGGTAGCGGGAACACGTTTTCTCCTCTGTAAGGGCAAGCATAGGGCGCAGAACGCTTTCCTTTCACCTTGGTGGATTGTCATTGTATATATTTTCTGTGCTTTCCTGGAAGCCTAAAATGTTTTCAACCCTGACTGCAGTTTAGAATCCCATGGAGAGCTTTTGAAGAAATACAAATTCCTAGCCCCCCCCCTCCCCTGCCCACCCTGGAGTTAATCAGTCTGGATACCAATATTTAAAAAAAAAAAAAAAAAAATCTCTCTGAGCCATTGACAACCCCTGGGCTAGATGATAATAATATTCTGTGTATGATGAGTGTCTGGAAAATTGAGTGATTTTGTATGATGGTGGCACCAGCACCATAAGAAACAAGACTCTGATATTTTAGGAAGGTAAGATTATGCCGCTACAGACCTAGTTCTCAAGGGAGCAGAGCCTGAGACCCAGGTTAGTGCGCCCATGTCCCTTGTGGAAGGAGAGCGTGCGGGATTGAGCTGAGGAGGAGTCAAGCTGCAAAGCGGCCCCGTGCTACGCTCTGCAGACCCCGTGGAGACACCTGCAGCCCAAATGCTCTGTCGGTGCGATCCTGCATTGGAATGAAACCGGCCGGGCCTACATAGACCCATCCATCATCTGATATGGATCTCCCTGGGAAGGATTTGACCTAGGGAAGGGGGCTCTCTGCAGCTGGGGCTGACCGTGAAGGAGCTGACGGCTAAAAAGCTCTCCTTGGACTGGGAGCTCGGGGGACAGCATCACAGGGTCCTCCGCATATGCCAACGCCACGGGGGCTGCATACCCGGCTCCGGTCCATGAGACGGGCCGGCTGGAAGGCACGAGTGTCCCCCGTGAGTCCCAGGAGGCTCATCCATAATGAGTCTTTCTGAGAAACACGTTTAGCTTTTGGAATCAATATTACAAATTTCCTTAAGATTTTGTCGCAGGCACACACAAGCATGGCTCACAAATCAACATTCTTCCACAATCGCAACTGAAGAAATACTCATTTTTAAGTATACGGTGACCGGCTCCGCTCCGCTCCGCTCCCTGTGGTGTGTTCTCTGATGACACAAGTATTGAAACTGCGAGGAAATTTTAGATGATTTTTTTTCTTCCTGTCAGTTAATTTACATTTTAAATGTGTAACAATTTAAAAGTATAAAAACAACTAGGAAGGTGGATCACTGCACAAAAACAGGCTGCTTGGAATCCCTGGCCGTGTTCATGGTAATGAGGAAAGTTAAGAACCCCCTGATACCAGGGAAGCCTGTTTTGTCCCTGAGGCACCAGCGAGGGTAGCAAAGATGCGAGCACCACTCCCACCACCACGAGAAAAAAGCATAGAGAAACCAAGCGAAATGAGATATTAAGAGAGATATACTTAGATGTTTATTTAAAATTTGGAGCCTGTGATCGAGATGCAAATGTCTAAAATATGGTGTGTTTTGTAGCCATTACTGTTATAATGATATTTTATAAAAAGTACACATTTTGAAGGAAAAAAAAAATCACAAGAAGTCTTGCAGTGAAATAGAGCCATCATAGCTAGAAGGAATGTAATGAACAGCATAATCCCCATGCAAATGAAGACCTGCTTGATGGTCCCTTTGGGGTTAAATAAACTGAGGACCCCTGCCTCATTGCTATGAAGCGTTGAAAGGCGTCCTTTGAAAGCCGATGCCATCTTTGGGAAAGGAGGAAGAGGGAAGAAAAGCCCTCAGGGAAAGGTATACTTCCAATCGACTGATACTCACTTGAAAGAGACTGTTTTGAGCAACAATATGTCTGTTGTCTTTACCTGGCAAATTTAAATGCAGCCTTTCCCTCCTCCCACCAGTGGAATGGGGTCTCATAATTCAACTTGTCATTCAATTTGTAATTCTGATAGAAATTAAGAAGACTACCTTATTTTACTCTTCTGTGTATACAGTATATTAACTTTTTCATGTTGCAAATATATTATTTATTTTACTGAAAAAAGAGTGATTCTCAAAGCGAGTTTAAATATTTAGTGTATATTTTTATGTGATGAAAATTACAATATTGATGATAAAATAAAGAATACCATCTGCCATTTTTATCCGCTAGAAAAATGATTCAATAATTTTACCTTCAAGAGTGAAAGACATTGTATCCTTGACCATACAGATCCCAGAGATTCTACTCCTTACCAAATTGGTAGAGTTATAAAAATATCCATTGACAAGGACCTAAAATTATTTTTTACCTTCCACCACTTTTGGCAACATTCTGGTAATGATTATTCTGACACAGCTCATAAAGGAATCAAAAAACAAAAATGTTGCCATTTGTATCCACATACTTTTGTGAATCTCAGTTCTCAAAATATTGTGACACTCATACCCAGAAGAGAAACTTACTGGGTGTCAAATCTGATATGTACAGCAGCAACAGCCTTTCATACAACAGGATTTTCCCAAATTGTTAGTAATTTCATTAGTGATATATTCATGCAATAGCTTCTCATGTATTAATCAATGAGGAAGGTAGGAAACTTTCCTTGTTTCATCTGATGGCAAGAAAATTTAAACCTCTATGTATTAGTAGAAATTTGGTTGTATCATGTAGAGGATAACAACATTCATATGTATTTTAAAGATAAGAAAACATTCCAAATTAGTTTCCAACTTGTCTAGTTTTAAGTTAAGACCCCCAAACTTTTTAGGAATAGTTCTCTCTAGCTTCTACTATTAGTAGTCTTTTGATAGGGAAGTTTGAGAAACACTGAAATGGACAAATGGGATCCAGCGGGTTTTTTATTTTTTTAAATAGGCTATTTTTTTAGAGTAGTTTTAGGTTCATGACAAAATTTAGCAGAAGGTACAGAGACTTCCCATAGAACCCCCCTGCTGCCACAGTTGCATAGTCTTCTCCAAGACTGATAGCCTCCACTCAGTAACACATTTGTTACAATTGATGAACTTATATTGACACATCATTATTGCCCAATATCTATAATTTCTAGTAAGTTTCATTCTTGTTTTTTTTTTTAATTTTTTAAATTTTTTTATAAACATATAATGTATTTTTATCCCCAAGGGTACAGGTCTGTGAATCGCCAGGTTTACACACTTCACAGCACTCACCATAGCACACACCCTCCCCAATGTCCATAACCCCACCCCCCTCTCCCGACCCCCCTCCCCCCAGCAACCCTCAGTTTGTTTTGTGAGATTAAGAGTCACTTATGGTTTGTCTCCCTCCCAATCCCATCTTGTTTCATTTATTCTTTTCCTCCCCCCCAAACCTCCCACGTTGCATCTCCACTTCCTCATATCAGGGAGATCATATGATAGATGTCTTTATCCGATTGACTTATTTCACTATCATTCTTGGTTTTGTACATTCTGTGGTTTTGGACAAATTTATGTGTTTGGGGAGCAGAGTTGTTTTAAGGACTGTTATTTTGATAGTCATATAGGCTGTGTTGTGAAATATGGTAGTTGCTAGCCACATGTGGCCATTTTAATTAAAATTAATTAAAATTAAAAATTGAGTGACTTGGTTCTATAATTACAGTTCATGTGCTTAGTAGCTTAATTCTACCTATGGCTACTGTATTGGACAGCACAGATAAGGCACATTTCTATAATTACAGGAAGTTCGGTTAGGCAGGGCCAATACAGAGGATGGATTACAGAGAGGAAGTCCTGGCAGCAGGGAAAACAATTACACATTTATTGATGTAGTAGTAGAAGATTAACTCAAAAAATCAGGCAAAAATTAATATGCCATAATGTTTTTACATAGTTCTGTTAGCATTTTTTCTCTTTAATAATCATAGTCTGTAAGGAAGAAGAAAAATGAGAAAGTAATTTATTATAAGTAAGTTGTAGTTTATTATTTTTTTTTAAGATTCTATTCATTTATTTATTTTAGAGGGTGAGTACGGAGGGGTGGGGGGGAGAAGAAGGACTGCACTGAGCCTGGAGCCTGACGCTGGGCTCGACCTCACAACCCTGAGCTCATGACCTGAGTGGAAATCAAGAGTTGGCTGCTCAACTGACTGAGCCACTCAGGCGTCCCAAGAAAAGTTGTAGTTTAGACTGAAGAAAGTATTTTGTTCTAATCATGGAATTCCAGTTAGAAATGACCTTTGAAGTCTTCTTGTCAAACTCTCCACGTGAATCCACTTTAATTGGCTATTTGGTTTGTGTTTGAACACCTCCAGGAGCTGGCGCACATGGTCTCCTGAGACATAACATTTCACCCGAAGTCCATTGCCCCTGGGGAATCACTGAACTGAGACTGCTTACTGGGAAGCGGTGCGTGTGGGAGGGTGGGGGTGTGACTCCAAGTGCAGAGTCCCAGATAGGGTAGGAGCTGAGCCTGAGAGGCAGAAGGACGCCTGTGTTTTGTCAGAGCTCCAAACCTGAGAACACAGGCAGTCTCTCTTCAGTTTCACCCTCACTTTTAAGCAGGGAAAAAAAAAAAATACCGCCTGTAAAGAGTCACAGGATAAAATTATATGGGTTAATGTGCTTTGAAAAATTGAAAGTGCTGTACATGTAGAAGGTTTTATTATTACAAAGCCCTGGGGAATTTCAGTGATACAGTCAATCCAGGAAAGCTGATATTATGGTGTGGAAACCCTTAGGGAGCTTAAAATTATTGTCTCACCAGGTCTGGCTTGCAAAAGAAACTTGTTAAAGAATAAGACACATAAAGTTATATAAGGTTTCAGACCATGCATAAATGAAGGTGAATGTATTCAAGGTCCAGGAGCTCAGAAAAAGGCATCTTCTTAAATATACTTCTTATTGGCTCAGGTAAGAACTTGAAAATTCAGGTCTATAAAGCAATACAAAAAGCTGTAAGACAGACTTGGAGAACTAAAACAGTACTATAATACAAAATCTTGAAGGTTTTTTTGTTTTGTTTTGTTTTGTTTTTTTAATAAATGAATCCTTGATCCCTATGTTGATGCTTAAAAATTAACTTTGGGAGAGGCAAGATGGCAGAGGAGTAGCAGATTGAAATGACATCAGATCCCAGGAGTTCAGCTAGATAGGTATCAAACCATTCCGAACACCTACAAACTCAACTGGAGCTACAAGAGAAGAAGAGCAGCAATTGTAAGAACAGGAAATTGAGCAGCAGAGCACAAAATCAGAACTTTTGGAAGTCTGCTCCACTGGGGGACGTTGCTCCAGAGGCTAAGTGAGGGTGGAGCCCTCGTGGGGACAGGGTGTTCTCAGGTCCTGCAGGGTCACAGAAAGATTGGAGGTGTCTGAGTGCCTGGCAGCTATTGGAGCGGGGAAGCCGACTACAGAGACAGAGACTACGAGTGAGCTTTCAGTTTGGGGTTGCCGTAAACCGTGAACCAAAGCACTGTGGGGCCCCTGCTCTTCGAGCAGGGACCCCACAAGTGGCAGATCCAGGGAGACTCACCTTCCTCCTCCAGGAGGAGCAGTGTGAATCTGCTGGGTTTAGAGACTCCAAATGGGGCTGTGTGCTGGAGACAGAAATGCTTGGTCACAGGCTGGGTGAGCTCTGAGTGCAGCCAGAGACCAGGGGACAGGAGTGATTGCTTATCTCTGAGGGCACACTGAGGAGTGGGGCCCTGAGGTGTCAGCTCCTCCAGGCCGGATATTGGGCGGTTGCCATTTTCATTCCCGTCCTCCAAAGCAGTACGGAAAGTGTTCAGGAAACAAAAGGCTAGCAGATTACTTAGCCTGGTCCCTGGAAAGGGCTGTACAAGTCCACCTCAGGCAAAGACATTTGAGAATCACTGCAACCAGGCCCCTCCCCCAGAAGATCAGCAAGAACATTGAGCCAAGACCAAGCTCATCAATCAAGGAGAACAGCGGAACTCCAGAGCTAAGGGGAAAAAATCCCATAGAATTTATGGCTTTTCCTCCATGATCCTTTAGTCTTACAAAGTTAATTTTTTTCATTTAATTTTTTTTAGTTCTATTTTTTTAAACTTTACCTCTTTTCTCTTTTACAGTTTTAACTAGTTTATCTTAACAATACCTTTCGTAAAAAAAATCATTTTAATCCTTCATTGTTATAGTCATATTTTATCCCTTCATTGTATTTAACCTTATTTTTTGTATACATATAGGATTTTTTTTTCTAAAAAATTTTGGCACACGATTTCTTCTAATGGGTCAAAATATACCCTAATCTAGCACATGATTTTGTTCTAGTCTTCAGTCTGAGCACATACCCTCCTCCTTTCTTTTTTTTCTTTTTCCAACCAACTTATCAATTCCTTTTTTAGAATTTGTTTTAATTTTCATCTTTACAGTCATATTCCATCCCTTCATTGTGTTCATCCTTATTTTTGTGTATATATCTATATCTATTCTATCTATATATGCGTATATATAATATATTTTATATATATGTATGTATGTATACATACATACATATAAATATAAAGGTCTTTTTCTTTAAAATTTTGGGAGGTTGTTTCTTCTAAGAGACCAAAATACACCTAAAATCAAGTGGGTGGCTCAGTTTTATTCACCAGTCTAATATATATATATATACATATATATATATATAATATATATATGATTTTTGATTTTTGATTTTTATTTCTTTTCCTCCTCTTTCTTCTCCCCCCAGTTTTGGATCTCTTCTGATTTGGTTACCATACATTTTTCTGGGGTCTTTGCCACACTTTTAGCATTTTATTCTCTCATTCCTATATTCTTATCTGGATAAAATGACAAGGTGGAAAAACTCATCTCAAAAAAAAAAGTATAGGAGGCAGTACCGATGGCTAGGGACCGAGTCAATATGGACATTGGAAATATGTCAGAGCTAGAGTTCAGAATGATGATTCTCAAGATCTAGCTGGGCTTGAAAAAGACATGGAAGATATTAAAGAAACCCTTTCTTGAGAAATAAAATCCCTTTCTGGAGAAACAGAAGAACTAAAATCTAACCAAGCTAAAATCAAAAAAGCTATTAATGAGGTGCAATAAAAAATGGAAGCTCTTGGGGCACCTGGGTAGCTCAGTGGGTTAAGCCTCTGCCTTTGGCTCAGGTCATGATCTCAGGGCCCTGGGATCAAGCCCCGCATTAGGCTCTCTGCTCAGCAGGGAGCCTGCTTCCTCCTCTCTCTCTGCTGCCTCTCTGCCTACTTGTGATCTCTGCCTGTCAAATAAATAAATAAAATCTTAAAAAAAAATGGAGGCCTTACAGCTAGGATAAATGAGGCAGAAGAGAGAATTAGTGATATAGAAGACCAAATGATGGAGAATAAAGAAGCTGAGCAAAAGAAAGACAAACGACTACTGGGCCATGAGGGGGGAATTTAAGAGTTAAGTGATACCATAAGATGAAACAGTATTAGAATAATTGGGATTCCAGAAGAAGAAAGGTAGAGAAGGGCAGAAGGTATATTGGAGTGAATTAGAGTAGAGAATTTCCCTAATATGGCAAAGGGAACAAGCATCAAAACCCAGGAGACACAGAGAACCCTCTCAAAATCAATAAATACAGGTCCACACTCGTCATCTAATAGTAAAACTTAAAAGTCTCAGTGATAAAGAGAAAATCCTGAAAGCAGCCTGGGACAAGAGGTCTGTAAAATACAATGGCAGAAATATTAGATTGGCAGCAGACCTACCCAGAGAGACCTGGCAGGCCAGAAACAGCTGCTACATTTGGAGTCTAATTTGGAGCACTAATCTAGAAAAGTATGCAGCCAAGAATACTATATCCAGCTAGGATATCATTGAAAATAGAAGGAGAGATAAAAAGCTTCCAGGGCAAACAAAAATTAAAAGAATTTGCAAACACCAAACGAGCCTATAGGAAATATTGAAAAGGGTCCTCTAAGCAAAGAGAGAGCCTAAAAGTAACAGACCAGAAAGGAACAGAGGCAATATACAGTAACAGTCACCTTACAGACAATACATGGCACTAAATTCATATCTTTCAATAGTTACCCTGAATGTAAATGGGCTAAATGCCCCAATCAAAAGACACAGGGTATCAGAATGAATAAAAAAACAAAACCCATCACATATGCTGTCTACAAGAAACTCATTTTAGACCCAAAGACACCTCCAGATTGAAAGTGAGGAGGTGGAAAACCATTTACAATGCTAATGGACATCAAAAGAAAGCCGGAGTGGCAATCCTTATAACAGATAAATTAGACATTCAGCCAAAGACTATAATAAGAGATGAGGAAGGACACTATATCATACTTAAAGGGTCTGTCCAACAAGATCTAACAATTTTAAATATCTATGCCTCTACATGGGAACAGCCAATTATATAAACCAATTAATAACAAAATCAAAGAAACACATCGACAATAATACACTAAAAATAGGAGACTTTAACACCCCCCTCACTGAAATGGGCAGATCATCCAAGCAAAGGATCAACAAGGAAATAAAGGCCTTAAAAGTACACTGGACCAGAGTGACATCACATATATTCAGAACATTCCATCCCAAAGCAACAGAATACACACTCTTTTCTAGTGCACATGGAACATTCTGCAGAATAGATCACATCCTGGGTCACAAATTAGGTCTCAACCGGTACCAAAAGACTGGGATCATTCCCTGCATATTTTCAGACCACAATGCTTTGAAACTACAACTCAATCACAAGAGGAAAGTTGGAAAGAACCCAAATACATGGAAGCTAAAGAGCATCCTACTACAGAATGAATGGTCAACCAGGAAATTAAAGAAAATTTGAAAAATTTCATGGAAACAAATGATAATGAAAACACCACTGTTCAAAATATGTGGGACACAGCAAAGGCAGTCCCGAGAGGAAAGTATATAGCGATACAAGCCTTTCTCAAGAAACAAGAAGGTCTCAAATACACAACCTAACCCTACACCTAAAGGAACTGGAGAAAGAACAGCAAAGAAAACCTAAACCCAGCAGGGGAAGAGAAATAACAAAGATCAGGTAGTAATCAATGAAATAGAAACCAAAAGAACAATAGAACAGATCAACAAAACTAGGAGCTGGTTCTTTGAAAGAGTTAATCAGATTGATAAACCCCTGGCCAGACTTATCAAAAAGAAAAGAGAAAGGACCCAAATAAATAAAATCACGAATGAGAGAGGAGAGATCACAACCAACACCAAAGAAATACAAACAATTATAAGAACATATTATGAGCAACTATATGCTAGCAAATTTGACAATCTGGAAGAAATGGTTGCATTCCTAGAGACGTGTAAACTACCACAACTGAACCAAGAAGAAATAGAAAACCTAAACAGACCCATAACCTTTAAGGAGATTGAAGCAGTCATCAAAAATCTCCCAACAAACAAGAGCCCAGGGCTAGACAGCTTCCCAGGGGGATTCTACCAAACATTTAAAGAAGAATTAATACCTATTCTCCTGAAAACTGTTGAAAAAATAGAAATGGAAGGAAAACTTCCAAACTCATTTTATGAGGTCAGCATTACCTTGATCCCAAAACTAGACAAAGACTCCATCCAAAAAGAGAATTACAGACCAATATCCTTGATGGACACAGATGGTAAATTTCTCACCAAAATACTAACCAATAGGATCCAACAGTACATTAAAAGGATTATTCACCACAATCAAGTGGGATTTATTCCAGGGCTGCAAGGTTGGTTCGACATCCACAAATCAACCAGTGGTTTACAATACATTAATAAAAGAAAGAGCAAGAACCATATGATTCTCTCAATAGATGCTGAAAAAGCATTTGACAAAGTACAGCATCATTTCTTGATCAGAACTGTGAATTCAAAGTGTAGGGATAGAGGATATATACCTCAATATCATCAAAGCCATCTATGAAAAACCCACAGTGAATATCACTCTCAATGGGAAAAAACTGAGAGCTTTTCCCCTAAGGTCAGGAACATGGCAGGGATGTCCATTATCACCACTACTATTCAACATAGTACTAGAAGTCCTAGCCTCAGCAATCAGACAACAAAAGAACCAGAAGGCACCAGAATCCGCAAAGTAAACTCTCACCCTTTGCAGATGATATGATACTTTATGTGGAAAACCCAAAAGACTCCACTCCAGAACTGCTAGAACTCATACAAGAATTCAATATAGTATCAGGATATAAAATCCATGCACAGAAATCAGTTGCATTTCTATACACCAACAGCAAGAAAGTAGAAAGAGAAATAAAGGTGTAAATCCCATTTACAATTGGACCAAAACCCGTAAGATACCTATGGATAAATCTAACCAAAGAGACAAAGAATCTGTACTCAGAAAACTACAAAGTACTCACGAAAGAAATTGAGGAAGACACAAAGAAATGGAAAAAGTTCCATGCTCATGGATTGGAAGAACAATTACTGTGAAAATGCCTATTCTACCTAAAGCAATGAACACATTTTAATGCAATCCCTATCAAAATACCATCAATGTTTTTCAAAGAAATGGAACAAATAATCCTAAAATTTATATGGAACCAGAAGAGACCCTGAATAGCCAGAGGAATGTTGAAAAAGGAAGCCAAAGTTGGTGACATCACAACTTTAAGCTCTATCACAAAGCTGTCATCATCAAGACAGTATGGCACTGGCATAAAAACAGACCTATAGATTAAGGGAACAGAATATAGCACCCAGAAATAGACCCTCAACTCTATTGCCAACTAATCTTTGACAAAGCAGGAATGAATGTCCAATGGAAAAAGGACAGTCCCTTCAACTAATGGTTGGGAAAATTGGACAGCCACATGCAGAAAAATGAAACTGGACCATTTCCTTATACCACACACAAAAATAGACTCAAAATGGATGAAAGACCTCAACGTGAGACAGGACTATGCACTTTGCCTGGTGCCAAATGCACTCTGTGACAAACCTGTGATTAATGAATGAAAATTTCTTAACCTATTAGCTACCAGGGGACCACAGCTGGAGGTAGTAACAGACAAACACAACTTTTTTTTCTGTCTTTCATGTCACAAAGGGCCAAAATAAGGGGAAAGAAATGAAATTCTCTGGTTCAAATGATGTAGTCGTGATGATGATGTGATTATATCAGCTAAGCTTATCTAAAATCCATCAGATCATTCAACTTTGTGTGACATTTAAAACTTTATTTACTTTGAGATAATTGTAGATTCCTGTGCAGTCATAAGAAATGATACAAAGAAGTCCCATATATCTCTCACCTGATTTCCCCCATACTATGATAGTACAAATAGGAAACCAACATTGATGGAAGACATCGATTTTATTGAGATTTCACCAGTCTCTCATGCATTTGTGTGTGTGTGTGTGTGTGTGTGTGTGTGTTATTTAATCCTATGCAATTTTATTACATGTGTACTTCATGGTCAATACACAGAGCAGTTTCATCACAAGGATCCTCATGCTACCTTTTAATAGTCACAGCCATGCATCCTCAACCCTTAAGAGCTACGTATCTATTCCCCATTTCATCATTTTGTCATGTCAAGAATGTTTAGTAATGGAATCATATAGTATGTGATCTTTTGAGTTGTTTTTTTTTTTTTTTTGAACTCAGTTTGATTTCCTCAAGATCCGAATTGTTTAGTATTTCAACTCCTTTTCATCGCTGAGTAGTACCCTCTATTATGATGTACCACAGTTAGTTTAACCTCTTGCCTATGGAAAGACAGCTGGGTGGTTTCCAGCATTTGTCTATTATGAATAAAGCTGCTGCAAACATTCATGTGCAAGTTTTTGTGTGAGCATGAATTTTTCTTTCTGATAAATGCCCCAGAGGGCAGTATTTGGGTCGCATGATGAGCACATGTTTAGTTTTGTAAGAAACTGACACATGCTTCCAAAGTGAGCACCAGCCATGTGTGAGGCATCCAGTTTCCCAGCATTGTTTCGGTACAAAGTGCTGTGTCTGGGGTCGAGCCTATACTCTACAAAGGGGCTGGGTGGAGAAAGGGGGTCCTGGTCTTCAGGCTGAGTGCATCTGAATTTAGCCTCTGCAACAATGGATCTGGGGGTGAGGAAGAGAAATACTGGCTTGCTCCTTCTGGGGAGACATCATAGCTCTTGACTGTGAGCCAGAGGGAGAGGGATTAATGTATTCTTGGCTGCACCCACTTAGAGTGGGAATTCTGCCGTGCTGAGCTGGGAAGGGGCGAGGGGGAGTGAGGAGTGGGATGTAGTTTAAATGCCACAGATTCTTGCTGTTTTTCTGAATTTCAGTAGATTTTCCTTGAATAAATGTTCTTTCCAGAGACTTTTTTTGGGTAATTTTAGCAATTATGATTGTTTTTCTGGGGAGTAAGTCTGTAGAACCCCTTGAGTCATGATTCTGAAGGGGAACCCAATACTCTTGAGTTTTTACTAGGTATTTATCCAAAGAAAATGGAAATATTCATTCAAAAAGATATATGCACCTCTATGTTTATTGCAGTTTTGTTCACAATGGCCACGATATGGAAGCAAACTAAGAACCTAAGTGCCCATTGATAGATGAATGGATAAGGAAGGTATATATATATAAAGAAATGTTATGCAGCCACAAAAAGAGATGAGATAGTGCCATTTGGGGCAACATGGATGGACCTAGAGGTTATTACACTAAGTGAAATTTGTCAGACTCAGAAAGACAAATGCCATATGATTTCATTTATAGGTGGAAATCTAAAAAAAAAAAAAAGTTAATAAAGAAACAAAAAGCAGAATCAGTCCTATAAACACAGAGAACAAATTGATGGTTGCCCAGGTTGGAGGTGGGAGGATGGGCAAAATGGGCAAAGGGGAGTGGGAGACACAGGTTTCCATTTATGGAGTGACTACGTCATGAGACTAGAAGACACGGTATAAGGAATAAATCATTATAATAACAGTGTAGCTACACTTCTGGTGAACATAGCATAATTTACACACTGTTGAACAACTAATTTGTACACCTGCAGCTAATTTCACATTATGTGTCTGCCATACTCAAAAAATAAAAAAAAAAAAAAACCATTGTGAGTCTTTTTTTAAAAAGACACACAATCTTTTTTTAAAAAAAAAGATTGATTATTGATTGATTGATTTAGACAGTGTGTGTGGGGGTGGGGGTAGGGGCAGAGGGAGAGAGAGAATCCTCAGATGCCCTGCTGAGCTCAGAGCCCCAAGCAGGACTTGATTCCAGGACCCTGAAATCATGACCTGAGCTGAAACCAAGGGTTGGATGCTTCATTAATGGAGCCACTCAGGTGCCCGACTCTGTGTTTCCTTCCTTCCACCCTTCCCTCCTTCCTCTCTTTCTCTCTTTCTCTCTTTCTGCTTATGGGTGTCTAATTTCTCCAGCACCCTTTGCTGAAAGAGATATCTATCATTCTTCTGTTAAATTGCCTTTGCACTTTTGGCAAAAATCAGTCAGGCATAATTATATTCATTTCTTTCTCTATTGTCCCCGTTGTGTGTTCTGTTCCCTTGATGTGTGGGTCTATTCCTCCAACAGCACCGCACTGGCTTCATTACTGTAATTATGTAGTAACTCTTCACTTTGGATGGAGTGATTTCCTCCACTTTATTCTTCTTTTGCAAATTGGGTTAGCTATTCTAATTCCCGTGACTTTCAATAACAATTTTAGAGTAAGTTTGTCCATATCTATGGAAAACCCTGTTGAGAATTTGTTAGGAATTGTATTGCAACTATAGATCAATTTGGGGAGAATGGACATCTTTATGATATGAATCCACTTTTGAATTAATGGAACATTCATTTTTTTGTTGTTTTTACAAAAGTAAAGAATTGAGGTAGCTTTCTGTCTAATTCATGGTAAAAACACATTGGTATCCATTTACTCATCATTAAGTGAGAGTGCCTTTTTTTTCTCTTGAACTGCTTAATTTTCTACATTAATGTTTATGAACACAACTTTTGTTTCTGTATAGACACAGGCATGGGTAACACAGAAGCTATGGCTCTACCTCTAGTCAAACTATAAATAAATGTTGGCGTTTCTGGGTGAAAGTAGATTACTTAGCTAAATGACTCATGGATTGTAGCCCTCTAGAGAAGATTGTGAGCACATTAAACGTTCCAGAGCTCTTCAGGATGGGAAAATATGCTGCTAAGAAAGGATTTTTACTATACCTCTTCTTTTAAATAGAGTCGAATTGAAATTGCTTACCTCAGTACCCTTTTCCATTTTGTTTTGCTGGTTATTATTACAGCCAATTCTATTTAGGTGAGTGGCCCCACACAGGCGGAAGGGAAAATTGAACTCTTGTGGCTGACAGTATTATTCCTCCCAGCTGAAAGCTGGAATGCATGGTAGCATTTTTCTTGTGGCTACATTTGAGGGTCACAGGAACCATGGATAGTTATGTATGCAGTTGTTGTTATAGTCATCAATTTTTCTGCCTTAAGAATAAACACAAATCTCCAAGTTGATCTTAATTTTTTGCAGCTGCAGTTTGTTTTTCAGTATCTTTTTCTATTAAAACCTTTTCTATCAGCCAGTAGAAACAGCAATTTGATTCACAAGGTTTTTCTTCCTATGACAATTTATTGAAAGTTATTTTTGCTAGAGATTGGGGTAGAAGAAAGTACAGATGATTAAAACTCAGTCAGTAGGTTCCTTGCTTTAAACTAGAGCCAACAAACTTGCTAACTATATTATTTGCATTGCTTCTAGTTTTAGCCTCTTTATTGAAGGCGGATGAATGTGAAAAGCTTTATTCTTGTGTGTTCAAATCACTCCCTGTATTATATCACTATATTTGCTTTTCCTGGGTAAATTCACAGAACACTTTCTGCAGTTGTTCGTCAGTCTACTTTTGGTGGTTTATGATAGAAAACTCAACTTAGTGCATTCACCTGAGTAACTGAAAAATCAAGGTGTAGACATAACTGGATCCAAAGGACCTAATAATGTTATAGAGTCTCAGTTTCTCTCCATCTGGTGTCCCTGCTTTTCCGTTGTGTTGGCTCACTGTTCAGGCAGGCTTCCCTTCTGTGGCTGACGATCAAGGCTTATATTTGTGCAATTTCCTCTCCAGTTTAGTCCAGTAATGAGGACTTTGGTGTCCTGTAGTAGGTATCATTGGACCATGTGTCCTTCCAGGAGACAGTTCCTGTGGACATGGCTAGAGTAGGCTCTGGTTGAGTAGGCTGACTTCTGTAGCCAAGAAGGGTTTCCATTCTACGGCTCAGGATGAGGAAAGAGTAAGTGAGTCAGAAGTACATGTGTCTGGGAAAGGATAGGGGTTACTGGATAGGCAAAAGTCAACAGTTGTCAACTATACCAGGTTCGTTAAAGAAATGATTGGATTATGCAACATAAATGTATACTCCTAAATTAACGAAAATAACTAAGGCATCTAAACAAAGCCCATTTATAAGGATGTTTAATAAAATTACAAATATACAGCAGCAATGTAGGGGAGGGAGAGATAAAGGACATTTTTTCCTCTACCTATTTTAGGTTCTCTAGCTGGGGCTCTGTAAATTAGACTGGCAAAAGAAGACTAACAAGAGAAAAAAGAACAGAGGTATATTAACACGTGCATCATGCATACACATGGGAGTACCCACTGAATCATCCAAAGGGGTGGTTAGAACTTGTACTTATATATACCATCTTATGCTACATGAAAGAAAAAGAGGTTTTGGGCTTTTGGGTGAGGGAGGCAAGTTCTGGGCGAGTGACCAGGAAAAGTATGGCAAACAAGGGTTGTTTAGTAGGGTTTGTTAGGCAGATTAAAGTAGATTTCTTTTCCACTGATAAGTTATTAAGAGTCCTTCTCTTCCTGGTATGGGAGAGGAAGACCTTTTTACAAATGACATTTCCCTTATAAATGTAAATTTCCTTTACAAAAGAAAAGCCTGTGGAGCCCCTGGGTGCCTCAGGTCATGGTGGGGTGCTGGGGCGACGGGGGGCGGGGGGGGCAGGCAGGGGAGGCGGGTGGGGGGGGGAGAGCTCCCTGAATTATCAGGGAGTCTGCTTCTGCCCCTCCCCCTGTTCCTTCTCTCTTCCACTCTCTTAAATACATACATACATAAACCTGTGCCCTGTTTTTTAGAGCTTTTTCTGTGTCTGCTGGCTCTCAATGGCTTTGAGCTCCAAATAATACACCTGCCAGAGAAGCTTTTTTGGGGTGGCATATTCTAGTACCTTCCAGCAACTTCTCCTCTCTGGGCCTTGATTTGCTCAAATATAAATGTAGGGGGTTGAGTAAATATTTCTTAGGCGTCTCAGCTCTAACACGCTGTCATTCCCGGATCAGCAGTCATCACTCCTGCTGAGTATCCTGTCTTTCTCAGCCTTGAAGGCGGAGGTGTATTGAAGGGAAAGATGTCGCATCTGTGAATGCCAGTAGCCTTAAGTATTTTCCACTTTCGTCAAGTGCTTCAGAGGACTGCATAGATATGCACAATTTGGAAAATACACAGCCCTCGTGTGTAGCCTTAGGGCCCTTCCTTACACACGGTGATAGCATGGAAGGTCCTATACGTTGACTTAAAAAAAATATTCTGCTTGTTAATTTTCCAGGATGTATTTTGTTCAGAGGAATGTTTTAATTATCGTAGGGCGGACTGTTCCTATTTAGCTAACTTATCTTTCCCTGGCATTAGCTGGTAAACACTGAGATGGTAGAAGCCAGTTTTAAATGTAGGTAGGTCGTGATCTGTGAACAATTTTCTGAGAGAGCCATATCCCTCATTCATTTCCTGAACAAAATATATATGGAATGTGGACTCTGTGCCATGCATCATTTTAGGGCATGCAATGGCAAATAAAACTAATTCCCTACCCTTACGGAGCTCACGTTGTACTACGGAAGATCAACAAATACGCAACAGAAGCCGGAGAGTATGATACAAAATGAAGCAAGGCGGTTGTTTGAGGGGACTGGAGTGCTGTTTTATGGTCATTGGAGAAGACCTCTCTGGGAAGGTGACATAACAGCAGAGACAGAAGTTAAATGAAGAAGCAGGCCATGTCTCCTCTGGGGGAAGGGAGAAGTGGAGAGGTGGAGAGGTAGAGAGGTTGTTCAGTGGAGAGTCCTTAAAGTGAGAACATGCTTGGCATGTCTGAGGAACTTCAAACTGGCTGGAGCAGGGTGGGGGCCTGGGAGGGAGGGTAGCAGGAAATGAGATCAGAGGAGCTACCGGAGGCCAGATCATGCCGCTCCAAGTAAGGCCTTGTACATTTTTTTTCCCAAGTACAATGGGCAGCCTTGGAGAACTCTGAGACGAGAAGCGACGAGATCTGGCGTGTTCTGTAAAGGACCTCTTGGGCTGCCTTATGTGAGGCAGGAAGAAGCTGTTGTCGAAGCCCTCGGTGTGAGGCTGTCTCTGGCCTCCAAGGGGCAGCTTCCAGGAGGGCATCCAGCCCCTCCGCTCCTGAATACCCTTTGCTCTCTATTCTGAGCTTCTGCGAGCAGAACCAGCAGGTCCGCTGTTCTCGGTGTGAAGATGAGACAACGGTGTTTCTATCCCTACGTGAGCGGATGGATATGCTTACTAGTGTTAAAAGATAAACTGAGGCATCTGAAACTTTTAAGGGCAAAAACCAATTGGAATCGGGCAGCCACACTGGAAGTGGTTAGGCGGGTACTCCACTGCCAGGAGCTGGGGAAAGACTTTTATAGAGAAGACTGGAAGTAAAGCAAGGAAATTATTTGACTGGCTATAATTTAAGCAGTTGCCTTATTTGGGAAAGTCTAGCTGGCTTTTTGTGTTTGGTTGTCCTGAGGTTTTGATTTCTTATCCTTGGAGCATTTCAGGCTGAGGTTTTGTTTTACTGACATAGGCTACTGAGGCATCGAAGCCAGCCCACTCTCACGGCCTCCTTGTTTAACTCACTTAACACTATTAAAACAGCACCTTGCATGATGGCAGGATGCGGAGGTAAATTTTGTTACGTTGTGAGTTGTATAAACTGACCTGGGATGTGACCACCACTTATAAGATTGTTTCTCTGGAGATGTCATTTCCAAGTTCAAATGAACTGACAAGAATTTTTTTTTTTTTAAGATTTTATTTATTTACTCTTAGAGAGGGAGAGAGAGTAAGTGAGAGCAGGGGGAGGGGGAGAAGGAGAGAGAGAATCTCAAGCGGACTCCAGCTGAGTGAGGAACCTGATGTGGGGCTCGATCTCACCACCCTAAGATCATGACCTGAGGTGAAACCAAGAGTCAGACACTAAAATGACTGCACTGCCCAGGCACCCTGAATGTTTAACAACCTAAGAGTTAATTTGTAAGTTGATGCTCAACTTTTTTCATAACCCAGTACTGGAAACATTTTAGGAAGGTTACTAATACATTAGGGATTAAAAGGAACTAATGAACATCATGGGGATAAAACAGAAGTTAAGTTTTCTTTTTTGTGATAGAAAGCTATCATAATGACTCAAAACCCAGATGAAATCCAATTGATGTGTGCATAAGTCCCTTCTGAACCAAGTAAAATATTTTAAGAAAAGTAAAACCGAGGGACAAAATTCTTACACTAACCTTATAATTAAGTATAAACCTTTGTTTAGTCTCTTTCTTACTATCTCTGCTGCCCTCAACTAGTATGGGTCAGTGAGTTGTATTACACTTTTCAGAATTGAGCATCATTCTGTGGGCAAACATAGTGGGCATAAGTTCTCCAGTGGTCAATGAATTCTAGTAATTCTATTAAGTCTCTCATAGGCTAACATGTCAGTTATGTTCTTGCAATGTTATACATGTAATAAAGATAATGCATAGTGGTTATACGCTCCTTGTTTCAGGCAAAAGCTCACTGGTAACATTTTCTTTTACTCTTGTTGAATTACAGATGGAATGCCTTGATTAGTATCATTATGTCTGAACCAGATCTTTCAAAATAGTTCATGAGACTGTGATGTAGAATTGAATCAAAACCTTACTCAGTTCTCTGCATTCCATAAGGCTTATAACTGTGATGTGAGAAAAAAACCTAGTGGAACCTAACATGCTTTTAATTAAATCTTGTAGGTTACTCAGCCCTATGGTTCTTATTTGGATAACACCAAACAGATTATATCAATATCTCCCCAACTGTGAAAAGCATAACTGGCTACTAAATTTCCTAGGGATACCCTGTTTGTTTTTCCAAACCAGTGAGGGGGACTTCAAAATCTAGACCCATCTTTTTTAATACATAAGAATTTGAGTTAAACTGGAACTGAATGAAATGTTTATTCACTTGATTATTTGACAGGAGAAATGACCAGAGAAGGGGAAAGAAATGCCAGGAGGTTGAAAGGTTACGTCTACGAGAACACAAGTCACACTTTCCTTTCTAGCTCCTCTTTTTACTACCAGGAGACGGTTGCTCTTGGCTGTAGAATTTCTTTAATTACAAAAAAAACTTCATGAGGGTGGGCCGAAGTGGCCTAAAGTTAGAAGAGAAATAAATACAGATATCAAGTCTAAACGTCTCTGACATTGAGAAAGGACAGAAATATTGTTCCCATATATAAGTAACCATTTTTTCTTTTTCTTTTCTTTTTTTAAGATTTATGTATTTATTTGAGAGAGGGAGAGAGAACGCACACAAGTGGGAAGGGCAGGGGTAGAGAGAATCTGAAGTAGATACTGAGCTTCTTAATTTCAGAGAACATTTATAGAGATAGAAGAGTCATTTGATCGATACAAGAAAACTATCATTTCCGTGTATTTACTTTTTTGGTAAGAACTAGGCTAAACTAGGTGCCAGACGATTGACCAGAAATGGAAGTTACGCTGGGGTGCCTGGGTAGCTCAGCCATTTGAGTGACTGACTCTTGGTTTCGGTTCAGGTCATAATCTCATGGGTCTTGAGACAGAGCTCCGAGTTGGGCTCTGTGTTAGGCGTGCGACCTGCTTCAGATTCTCTCTTTCCCTCTGCCTCTCTCCACCTTTCTCTCTCTCTCTCTAAAAAAAAAAAAAAAAAAAAAAGAAAGAAAAAAATTAATGAAGTAAAAAAATAAAAATCATTGGCTCCATGTGTATGCACCCTGTAGTAGAGAAGGCGTTCACAGGGTTAACCTGATTTGACCTGTAATCACTTTTACTTGTTTCTTCAAATTGTCTTATTGTTCCAGAACCATAGCATCATGTATTCCTATCGTCTTTTGCTTATGTTCACTTGTATATAGTTATTTGGCTAAAATTTTGGCAGCCCTGTTGAGAAATAGAGCCCAAATAATCCAGACTCTAACACTTTATTTCATCATGCGAAATGCGTTTTCGTTTTAAGACGAGACTTGGTTTTGTCTTTCTTCCCGAGATGCTTAGATAGAGATAAAGTTAACCACATAGGCTGCGTGTCTGTGTGGTCCTTTTCTTTCTTTAATTGTGGTTTTGAAAGAACTGGTGCTAGAAATGTCTTGGTCTTCCTAATCTGTTCAGTGTCTTTTCTAGCACTATTAAATACAATGTCTTTTTCAATATGGAACCCATCTGTATCTGGATGATACTTTGTTTCAGCTTGGAATCTATCCCAAGTATGTGCATGGGCAGGAAGAAGTCAAGTCTAAGGCTTCAGCTAAAGTGATGCTACATCTTTAGGATAGAAGGATGTTAGGTAACATAAACCTAATCATTTCAGAGAAGATTTTGAGTTTAGAATCATGTAGGGTTTTTTTTTTTTTTTCCATGTAGTTTATTTACTCTAAAACAACCTGTGGCATAGTGCATAGGGGCATGAATTTTGAGGAGCAGATCACCCTAGAGTCTTTTTCTTTTTTTCATCCTAGCATTCATAATCTGTTAACAACAGTGTGAATTTGGACAAATTACTTGAAATCTCTAAGCCTTGGCTAAAATTATAAAAATAATCGTGTTCTTATAAGAATGATTTTGATAAGTATTCTCTTGTAAGTATTCTTATAAGAGTTAAAGAGTTGATGTACATTAAACATTTACTATTATCTCTGATACATAGTAACTTTTTAATAAATTAAATATTTTTAGCAATGAGACCATTTGGAATAACCCAATAATGGCTAACCTTCAGCAAACTCTGCTATAATACAGTTTTAAGAAGTAAAATAATATTGCATTCAGATTTTGTTCCCATGTGAAAATGAGTAATGACTTTGTTATTTTCTGTATTGGTGTAAATAACAACAATATTTTCATTTTTCACATTAAATTTCAGATGATTTGTTATAGGCCTAATTATTAGCTATTTTATTTAGAATTTCAAAGGTAGAATTATATTACATGCAAGCCACTATCTCTACTAATCTTATTTTTTTATATTGTACCAAAAGAGAGAAATTTACTAACATTGGATTTCATGATACATTTCTATCTGAGCCTATCGAAGTACCATCACAAAGAAAGAACATGCATAAGAGTTACAGACTAGAGTTTTTGTGTTGTGAACTGTAAAGAAATCCTAGCTGTTTCATGAAATTAAAACCCAGATCTTCCACTACTTTTAATAAAAGAAACATCTCTTGGTGAACCCATCTTGGATCCCAAGCTCATTTTTTTCTGCAGTTTCTCTTGATTTTTCTACTGCTGCCACTGTCCTGACTTCATGGTGTTGGAAATTTATGGCCCTGCCTTCAAAACTCCAGCTGTATATAACAGACCTTCTCTTACTTCTTCATTCTAGCTGAGGTGAGAATGGGATATTCATACCACCTTCCGGGAAGCATCATCATACTTAAGTTTAGGATATAAAACATGGGAAAGAAACAGAGTGTCATGAATCTTGTTGGTCAGGCTTAAAAAATATGTGAATTTTTAGAGTCCTTCAATTCATAAGAGATGTTGGGGAGAGGTCCTGTCTACAATGTTGCAAATTCCCTATATATCACCTACCAGTAGGAACCCCTTTGAGGTGGGTACTGTGATGTGTTGCTCAGACTCCCCTTTAGGATCAAGGCAGTTCATCATCACTGTTGGTAGATGGAGCATTGATAGAGCCTAGCGTGAGATTGCAGTATAATTGTTAGAACTTTCACTGGTGATAAATAGCAATGGTGATGTGACCCAGTAAAAAGAAATAGACTGGCAGGTGTGCTGGGTAAGTATTTGAGAGGCTCAGGCAAAATTGTGATTTAAGGACTATTGAATTGGATGGCTGTTGCTGGGGTGGATTGATGCATTAGGGAAGGACAATGAAAGCTAAGGTAAGGGTGAAAGGCAGAGGGCCTCCTTGGGGTCAAACACTCTAATGTTCTGCCCGAGTATGGAAATGGCTGATGATCAAACCCAGGACTTAGAGGAGCGTCAGAATTCCAAAGAAGAGTGAATTCTCAACCCTGGCGGTTCTGCTTTACAAAATCCAGCATGTTATTTAGGAAGGATTGAGATCTGGGATAGAGACATTTGGGTTGAAACACTTGAAAATCTCAAATCCTTATATTCCTTTGAACACGGGGCTTTTATCTTCTTTTCCAGGTCTTGCTTTAGACAATGTAAAGAGGCATTTGTTTACAGACAACGGAGAGAGGATTTTTCCTTGCAAAAATGACATCTGCATGTTCTCTCCACTCCCAGCCCCTCCCCACTCCTCATGCATTTACCGTGTGTACCTCCCCAGCAATAGCTCGGTCAAATTACAACACAAAATGCCTGGGAAAGTGCTGGGTCTGCTAAGCAAGGGAGGGGTCTAGAGAAGTTGCAGGACGTAGTTAACATATACTAGTTGGAACTGGAAGAGTACATATGGGAGTGGGTTTTAAGGGTGCAGGTTCAAACAGCAAAGGAAATAAAGATGAATGAGGGAGAGTTTATCAATAAGACAGAATTTAACATTCTGGCAAGGCCTCAAAAATAATAGCCTTCTAGGTTGGATCCTGGAAGCTTGAAAAGGTGCATGTTTTAAGAAGTAAAAATGCCAGAACTTCCATGACAAATAACAGGGGAAGCAATCAAAGGGCTCAGAGAATTTGGGCATACGGGAATGGACATGTCATATAAGGCCAGGCTGCCCACCGGCTGACTATGTTCTGTGATAAGGGCTAGATAGCACTCTCTCTATCAAAGCGTAAGAGCATTCTGACTTCTGCTTAGGATATAAGAAACTGGAAAGAACACAATTCCACTCTTATTACAACAACACCATCACAATGGAAAATTTGTAAGTTTACAACTTTTCTTAAAGTCATGGGAGACCTGAAGTTACAGGGTAAGAAACTAACTTGAAATCAGGAAATCTGTCATCTTTAAGGGGAGATAGAAATTAAACACTTGCTTACCAAGGACAGACACCATCAGACACTAGCTTACAAACACTAAGTAACAAATAATAGTGTTTCATTGCTGGGAGAGGGGAAGGAGCTTGGAGAGAGAGTTTCTCTGAGGCATAACCCAAAGGGAAATCCTAAAGCTGATGGTGGAACAGAAATTGAGTTAAATCAGGTTTTACCATAAACCAGCTTCTACTCTAAACACAAAGTAATACTAGAGGAATTCTGTGCTGGTGGTGTACTAATAACAATGCAAAACCCAGCTCAACTTCTGGCCGGATTTACTCAACCTCTCATAATAGAGGTCTAGCAGAAAGAAAGGCATGCCCATTTCCCAGCATAAAAATAACTCACTTCTATCTTTCAACAATAAAAAATTACAACAGACACAAACATGTAAAAAGAGTTTATCCACTATCAGAAGACAAAGCAATCAACAATAACTTTACTCAGATATAACACAGGTGTTAGAATGATTAACCAGGAAATTAAAATAATTAGGACCACTACTTTAAGGACTCAAGTGTAAAAGGTAGAGAGCATTCATGATCAGTTGGGTAATTCTAGTAGAGTGATAGAAATTATAAGATCTCAAAACCAAATGTAAATGTTATAAATGAAAAAAATTTATAGAGATGATGAATGATTTTGATTGGTCCATCAACTGACTTGACACAGTTGAGAAAAGAGCCTGTGAATTTGATGATAGCTCAATAGAAATTACAATAATTTATATACAAAGATAAAAGAGATTGGGGAAAAAAAACCATCTCAGAACAGAGCAAGAACTATGGGACAATGTCAAATGGTCAAATAAACATACAAGTGAAATCCTAGAAGAGGGTGGGGAGAATATCAAACAATAATGACAACAAAATTGGGAGAAATAATGGCTGATACTTTTCCAAAACTAATGACGGAAACCGAAGATTCAATCAGACACCAAAACCAAAGAATATCAGCATGATAAAAACCAAACACACTTACACAAACACATATACAAAAGGGAACAAGATACATTACATAGAGAGGGACAAATATAATACACTATATTTCTTGTGTAGGAACTACATAAATCAGAATTCAGTGGAGTGACATCTTTAATCTGGTGTAAGAAAAAAACCCATAACCATCGTGTTATGATGAGTGTGGCACCAGGATTGCTGAACTCAGTGGTGGCTCTCCTCTGTAGGTCAGGACTGGTGAAGACGTTGCTATAGATCTGGGATCACTGATAAAAAAGAGGATGAAAGAATCCTGAAATAGAAGTCAGGTGATGCACTTAACTCTCAGAAACATGGCAGATGCAATTATTATAATGATCAAAGGTCAGAGTAGAAGCCAGGCATGTCTGACTCACAGATAGAGCATGGCATTCCCAGGGGCAAAATAGATGGGTCATCAATAATGATATTTCACCATGTATACAACCAAAACAAATCAAGTATTGATGATGATGAAGCTAAGAGCAGCCACCCCAACAAAATGTCATAATCCCTTGCTCAGTTTGCAGACTTCAGCCAATTCTCAGATATAGAACTCACTGAACAAAGGAAAGGCCAACTTCTCATGATGGAAGATCTTGCAACATTGACAGCATGTATAAAGAACAATGATTTCTCCAGCCCTCACCCAAAAAGACCCATGACAAGTTAGCTGGACAGCATATACTTTGGCATTAGGAGTATCCAAACATATTGCTAATTTTTGGACGTAGAGTCGAAGTTCACATTATTGCCTGAGGACCCAAAACATCATCTTGGCTACTCTGTTAGGGGTATGTGTGTTAGGTAGAATAATGTTCCCTCAAAGAGGTGCTAATTTCTAGAAACAATATATTGTGTTACATACCAAAGGTGTAAAAAAGTTTATTCCTCTATAAGGGTAACATTCAACAGAAAATAAAGATGGTTTTCCAAGAAGTCATATCTTCATATGCCAACCTTAACAGCTACTCCTGGTTCTCAAGCACAGATTCTGCTGATAAAGTCTCCTATTGTTATGGTTTCCTTTAGGGACACCTGCGTGGGAAGCTCATAATAGTGGCTGTTTTTATAGGGTCCTGGTGTTTCGCATCTTATCAAGTAGCTGACAATGAGCTCCATCGTGCTTTGGTATCTGGGTAGCTCATCACTGGTATCATGGCAGTTCATATCATGGTACCTCATGGTAGCTACCAAAGCCGCTATTCATTCCCCCAGGAGAAGGGTTTTTTTGTTTGTTTGTTTGGTTTTGTTTTTAGATACAATTATTTATTTTAGAGAGAGCATGAGCAGGAGGAACAGAGGGAGAAGGAGAGACAATCTGAAGCAGACTGTGTTGAGGGTGGAGCCTGCAGAGGGGCTCAATCTCACCGCCCTGGGATGGCCCCATGCTTAATCAACTGTACCACCCAGGGGCCCCTCCTTAGGAAAAGTGTTTTGTTTTTTTTAAGATTTTATTTATTTATTTTTTAGCGAGAACGCACGTGATCGTGGGGGAGAGGAGCAGAGGGGTAGGGAGAAGGAAAGCGGGGGAGGGGTAAGAATCTCAAGTGGACTCCTGGTGCTGGGAACAGAGCCAGATCTCAGGACCGGGAGATCATGACCCGAGCGGAAACCAAGAATGGGACGCTTAATCAACTGAGCCACCCAGGTGTCCTTCCTCCTTAGGAGAAGTTCTGATGAATTATGGTTTAGTAAACAAGATTATTATAAAGATCCAGAGATTGAAGTAAGGAGCAGGCCTTTGTGGTACCTAAGTCAAACTTTTATTCACTCACAACCACTTTTCTCCTATGCTCCCTAAGTGTGTCTAGTGAAAGTGTCAATGGTATAGAGCTGTGCTATCCAATATGGTAGCATTAACCACAGGCATATGGCTTTTTAAATCTGAATTGATTATATTAAGTTAAATTAAAAATTCAGGTACACAGTTGCACTGACCACATTTCTCATGCTCAATAGCCACGTGTATCTAATTGTTACCATATTTGATAATGCAGATACAGAACATTTCCATCATCATAGGGAGAGCTACGGGATACCACTGTTACAGAGCTTGTGACTGCTCTAGTACATGTTGGGGAACAGGAATTCCTGTCCCTTTCAATGTTCCTTTTAGCTGGACTAAGTGTCAAATTGACATGAAACGGGTGAATAGGAGAAACTAAATTTAACAGGTGCACATATAGAGAATCCACATAGACATGGCATAAAACACTCATTCCCTTATGTGTCACACAGTATTACCAACAATTTTTTCTTTTTTTTTTCTTTTTTCTTTTTAAGATTTTATTTATTTGCCAGAGAGAGAGAGAGAGAGTACACACAAGCAGGCAGAGAGGCAGGCAGAGGCAGCGAGAGAAGCAGGCTCCCTGCCGAGCAAGGAGCCCGATGCGGGACTTGATCCCAGGACTCTGGGATCATGACCTGAGCCGAAGGCAGCGACTTAACCAACTGAGCCACCCAGGCGTCCCACCAACGATTTTTTTCTATTTCATGTACTATGTAGCATTTTTTCCCCTCAGTTTAAAATTTAGACATGCACTTAACATTTCCATCTAATAACAAGATATTAAAAGGGCTCAGTCTCTAAAGATCTAAGATGCATACTATACCAAAATATAGATAATGTATGATTGCCTGTGATAATAAGCCTCTTCTTCACTCTCAGAGGAATCGTCAAATGCTTTTGTTAGTTGAAACTTTGTGTTCCAATTTCCTTAACTATCCCTGCCAATCTGTTTTTTTTTTTTTTAAGCTCTTTAAAAACGTTGCAGAATTCTTTAAAAACGAGATGGATTTTTCTTCTAATAACCATTGTAATTTTTTTCAAGTGTCTTTATGATTAATTTGTTACTATGGTGTGTCTGGCAAACTGAACTTTAAATGACCTTCCTGCCCTTATTATTGCAGCTGTCAGCATCCAATTTTATACAGAAAATATAAAGGAAAGAGAATTTAAACCAGAGATTTTTATTGAGGCACACACAGCTTCAGCAGCTGCTGTTAAAATGGTATCATCAAATACCAAAACTGACAAAGACCCATGGGGTCTATTTTCTAATTCAGTCTTGAAGGAAATTTACAATAGTGAATCTCTATGGCGGTTGAGGTTGGCTAAGATTTAGATGACCCATTTCCCTTATCTAATGAATTCAGGCCTTGCAAACTTTGCAAAAGCTTTAAACTGACAAAATATCAAGAGAGTTGATGTGAAATTGAAAGACAGCTGGCACGGACTCAGAGCCTCTTGAGTTTCGCTCAGGAAGCTGCAAACTTTCGCAGCTGCAAGACTGTCAAAATGAAGATTCTAGCATAAAGACAGTCAAAATATTGCTATTAGATGAAGAACTTTATGCCTAAAGCCTTTGCTCTACAGAAAAGATTCTTCATTTCAAATAAAGAATGAACATGACATTTTTGCATTTCTCCTCATTTTTCTAAGAAAAACTAAGTGAGAATGCTTCTATTGCCATGAACCTAGGTTTAAAAAAGTCTAATTAAAACTAAATTTGAAGAATTAAATTTTTTTTAAATGATTTAATCTTATTCCAGGAAACAAAACGATTTTGATGTAGTTTCCTTTTTTTCCAGCTGTCTCTTCAGTTTCTTGGTCTTGACAAGCCATGAGGGTAATTTAATACCGTGTTTTATTACGTGATGAGAAACTCATCAGGATGTTTCTAGGTAAGAGCACACTTAACAAATTATTAGGTAGAGAAACAAAGCTTGCTAGGTGTGGTGTTTTCAGGCAATAAACTGGATCATCAATGATAATTTTTATACATCTCTTTTAAGCAAAGCAAAACCCAAACTCAATTATATTTATGGCACAAATGAAGTTTTACTGTTGGGAAGATACTTCAACATTAAAAACATGGTTTGTTGAACAGTAATTACAAGGCTTATTGTTTGCATGAGAACTTAAAATTTTGGCTAGATTTTCAAAGGATTCATATAGCCTAACATACTTTTAAAATAATTTAAATTATATCATGGATTGGCCATTTGTATTTGGAAAATGCCATTAAATTCACACCACTAGTGAAATCTCACTGAAAAGAATGGTGTATGTAAAAGGTAATGTCAATATAAAACTGAGGAAACTGGGGAGGGGGGTAGTCATTTAAGTTGTTTAAAATGCAGAAAAAGTACATGTAGGCACTTGAAAATAATGTATTTTATTCTAGGAGTCGTGAGTCTTGTTTGGCTGTTGAAGTCGAAAAAACATACTTCCTTTCAATCCTACTATGTATAATGAGAATCCTAAACTATGTTTAGTTCATATTTAATTTAACTACTTGTCAGCACCTTCATTTTGAACATGATTTTACTTTTTGTAATTTTGTGGCTTTTTGGGGGGTATAATCATAAAATGTTTGTTTATTTATTTACTTATTTAGGCAAACTAACATTCCTTTCTCCTTCTCTTTTCAAGCATTTTCCTACTTCCCTTAAGAAGTTACCTCTCCCGGGGCGCCTGGGTGGCTCAGTGGGTTAAAGCCGCTGCCTTCGGCTCAGGTCATGATCCCGGCGTCCTGGGATCGAGCCCCGATTCGGGCTCTGCTGCTCAGCGGGGAGCCTGCTTCCTCCCTTCTCTCTCAGCTTGCCTCTCTGCCTACTTGTGATCTGTCAAATAAATAAAATAAAAAAATGTTTAAAAAAAAAAAAAAAGAAGTTACCTCTACCACCTTGGAAACAGCCTTGGTCAAAGGACTCTTAACACTTCTTGGCCAGTGACCAGGATGGACTAATGACACTTTCCCCCGACTTCATGTAGATGAAAGGACAAGCAAGGAAGTGGATTCATCCCGGTGGTAGTGCCCAGGCAAAACTGCCCACTCATTCTCGCCACCCAGGTGAGAGCTATTCAGGCTCCTGTCCCGTCAGATTGGTTTATTCTTTGAGCTCCCTCAGGTTCACCCTGCAAGTTCCTTTTCTGCTCAAATTGGGCGGAGGCCATTTGTGTTGCTTTTACCGCAAAGAACTGTCACTGACTCGTCGTCAAAGTCGTTCCTCTCTTGTTTTACTTTTCAGCCACATTTCTAACTTACGTCTTTGTCAACTTTACTCTTTTTTACTTCACTTGGGTTTTACTGCCTCTCATAAGGGCAAAATGCCATGAATCAGGTGAGCACAATTCTTTTTATTCGTTGCCAAATGAAGTCAGTTTTTATCATCTGAGTCTTGTCATGTTCAATCATTTTTCTGTAGTCCCTTCCACCTATAACAAATATAAACTGCCTATTAAGATGTTTTTTAGCTGCCCCTTTGCAAATCATGTAAATATTTTTGGAAAGACAGTTTCATTTCTCATGGCTGAGATAATTTTCTCACAGTTTAGAGATGCTTTTATAGGAACGAGCTTTCCAAAATTAGGAAGTCTATTTCTTGTGTTTCAGAAGAAAAAAAAACAAACAAACAATAAAAAGGATAGCCTTGCCTGATGCATTCTTATTCTCTGAGAGAACCGTAATCTATCATTTCTGATTTCTTCTTGGGAAACATATCTCTGCAGAAAACATGGAGTTTTGTTTTACTTTGGGAGTATAGACTGATGTTTGAAATCCAGGAACAAAGAAAAAAAGTACAATTGTAGATCTCCTACAACTTTTACAGCATATTGCAAGGGCTTGAACTCTATCATAGTGAAAGAAAAATGAACATTATTTAGATGAAGGTTAAAAGGTAGAAATGCTATTCCGAGTGAAATTCTGTAATAATTGAAATTTCGAGCTTCAGAGGCAAGTCAGTACTTCACCAGGTACTCTCCAAAAATCTTTTTTTTAGGCTTTAAAATACAAATGCCTTTAGATTGTCAAACTTACATTTTTTCCAAAGGAAAGAAAACCCTTCTAGAATATTAAATGGGATGATAAAGGGGAGATTTTAGGCTAAAAGGAGATCAAATATTTCTTTTATCAAAAGTTTGGCTCATTATTGCAAGTGAAAAGATCATGGAATAGCTATTTAAGATGACAAAGGGGCTGTGATAGCTTTAGTTAATGATAGCGCACAGCCAATTTTGTCTTCTGCCTTTGTACTTGCTTTATGAGAGGTCTCAGCATTGGTTTTCTTTTGTACTCTTCTTTTTTGGGGATTATAGAACTCAATTATTACAGGTTTGAAAATTGTAGAGGCTTTCCTCACATTACATCTAACTTTGTAAGGTAAAATTATGTACTGAGTTTTTTAAAAAGGCAAATGAAACTGTAAGATTTGTAATACACATCTGTGAAGTAACTTTTTTTAACCTTAGAAAATGTTGGAAGAACAGGGATGAAGGATATCTGAAGAAAACTGTCTAGGAGGAGTGTTATTAATTGCCTGGGGCTGCCATAACAAAGGACCACAAGCAGGATGGCTTATGCAACCGAAATTTATTGTCTTATAGTTCTGGAGGCCATCAGTCTGAAACCAAGGTATTGGCAACATTGGTTGCTTCTGAGGGCTGTGACAGAAGGATCTGTTGCAGCCTCTCTCGTTGGCTTACAGATGGCCACATTCACCCTCTAGCTTCACAAGACAGTTTCAGTGTGTGTGTGTGTCTCCAAATTTCCCCTTTTCATAAAGACAAATCATATTGGATCAAGACCCCTTTAATGACCTCAGTTTAATCTGATTACCTATCTCCAAATAAGGTCACATTCTGAGGTACTGGGGGTTAGGATTTCAGTATATGAATTTTGGGGTAAAGCAATTCAGCCTATAACAAATGGCAAAGGGATGCTTAAAGGAAAGACTACAAATAAGTTTTTCCACATGGCAGGAAAGAAGAAAGGTTCTTTTCTACAGACAATTTTTTGTGAATCTACGCAAACTAAGGGGCTTGCTGCTGAATGTTGTGGCCTTTGACTTTGCTCGTATTAAAAAGTTAGAGGTGCTTTGCATCTCACTTGATTTATACCCTATGAAAGTTTTCCACTATTTTTAATTTAATTTTGATTTTTTAAAAGATTTTATTTATTTATTTGATAGGGATAGACATAGTGAGAGAGGGAACATAAGCTGGGGGATTGGGAGAGGGAGAAGCAGGCTTCCCGCTGAGCAGGGAGCCCCATGCAGGGCTTGATTCCAGGACCCCAGATCATGACCTGAGCCAAAGGCAGATGCTTAACGACTGAGCCACCCAGGTGCCCCAAGTTTTCCACTATTTTTGTACTAATTTGGCAATGATCACAGAATGGAAATAGATCACATTAATTTCTTTTGTGTTAAGTCTTTAGCAAGAAGCAATCATCATACTGGGCGTCATGCAAAGTATTATACACTTAGATAGTCTACTGCGAATTTTCTTCCACTGACCTTTGTCCATACTTGGCCTTTTTGACTTGGTCCAGTCAAGTGTCCTGGCTTGAATTTGTTCTTCCTTGTAATTATCTTGAGAATCATCAAAATGCGGTTTCCTCAGTGATGAAAGTAGAGAATCTTCTTCGGTGTGTAGCTGCTACTTTTATAATTTTGTCAGTGGGGCAAAGAGAACGGTAGCTCTGATTAAAACTCAAGAAAAGGTGTATTCACTGTGACAGCTGCTGGGAAGGAGGATACAGAGAATGTCCTTCTTCCCTGCAGCGTGGCTCCTAGTTCTTAGATGATCTGCCCAGGGGACTTCTCTGGGTTTGACTTCAGTGATAAACGTGACCTGCTGCAACTCCAGCTGACATCTTCTTTGACTAGATTGTTGGTTTAGTTTGTAGTCAGTAGGTTATTTGTACAACGAATAACCCTTTTTAAAAGTTATTTTTACAGTCTCTTAGCTATAAACAGCCATTTACTGAGTATATGTTGCATGCTAGGCATTGTGCTAATAATGAACAAAACGCTGAATCTGCCTCTCAAGAAGCTCACAGTTCAATGGGTGAGAGAAAGTCAAACAGGAAACGAGAGTAAAATGTGATAAGGACTCTAAGAGAGGCATGCCCTGGAGTCCAAATGAGCAGACTCCTTAGTAAAGTCTTGGATGCTGAGTTGGAATTTATCCACTCTTGTTTGGAAGGAGAAGGAGCTGAGGAAGAAGAGGACTTCGGGTGATAGACAAAAGCCCCAAAACATGAAGACGGGTATGCTGGAGGAGAGAAAAAGACAGCCTGGGAGTTGGAAAACACCATGGAAAGTACTAGGTGGGCAGGAGTCAGATCATAAAAAGCTCCTTGTGCATTGTTAAGATTGAGAGATAGAAGACCTGGATCACTGCCAAATTCTGTTCCTGAGTAGTAGCGTGACCTTGGGTAAGTTACTAAAAACACATCTGGCCCTTAGCTTTCCAAAAATGGCTTGTAGAAGAGAGACACTGGATCCAGCGTCATGTGGGCCGGGACAATGGACTTCTCAGTGGTACCTGTTTGCTTACCTGGTGGCTCCCTCTCAATACTTGGAAAGATCTCAGAACGGTGTGACACAGCCTATGGGAGAGGTGGTACCCAGAAAAGACAGATTAAAATTCTTCTTTACGGCAGTCTGAAATATTGTGATTCATAATAAGAAATATATCTTTTGGTCTTCGTCTCAGTTTCTGGCAAAGAATTCCCAAAACTCTTGGAATTTCCTACCAGTAAGAGCAATAAGGGCATCTTTGTTAACATTGTTTGGTCTTTTGTCCTCCATTTCAGAAACAGCTCCAGAGCAAGAAGGTCAAAGAAAGCACTTGTTATTCCGAACAGCTGACTTTCAACCACACCTGAGCTTATGTTAATGAGGTGACTTTTGTAAAGCTTCTGAGGATAGGAACTGGTTGCTAGGGGAACCAATCGTGTGATTAGAGGGCTGGAGATTTTAGTCCCACTCTTTGACCTCCGCGGAGGGCAAAGGGCTGGAAGTTGAATTAATCACCAAGGGCCAATGATTTAATCAGATATGCCTACATAATATAAAATCCCCAAAGGACAGGGTTCAGAGAACGTCTGGGATGGTGAACAGGTGATGGTGCTAGGAGGGCAGCACCCCTGGAGAGAGCACGGAAGCTCCACACTACCCCCTTACCTTGCCCTATGCATCTGCTACTGGGCTGTTCCAGAGTTAAAGCCTTTTATAATCTACTGGTGATCTAGTAAGTAAATTGTTTTCCTGAGTTCTGTGGGCTGCTCTAGGAAATTTTAATAGAACCTGGCGGCGGGCGGGGGAGGGTGTTGAGGGAACCTCTGATGGCTAATCATTTGGTCAGAAGCACAAGTATCAAGTGTGGACTTGTGAGTGCCATCCGAAGGAGGGAGCAGTGTTGTGGGACTGACCCTTTAACCTCTGGGATCTGGCACCATCTCCAGGTAGATAGAGTCAGAACTGAGTTAAGCTGTAGGACCTAGAGCTGGTGTCACAGAATTGCTTCATGTGCGGAAAACCTACACACCTGGGTTCAGAAATGAAGTATGTTGTAGTAGAGAACTGAAAGTAGAGGGGAAGGTAGAGTGTGTTTTTATTTAGAAGGTCTCAGAGCCAAAAGTTGAATTACAAAAAATAGAGAAAGAGGATATCTCGCCCATTTAAGAGTCTCATGTCCCCTAGAAGTTTGAAATACAAACAGTGGTGTGTGCCAGATCTGGCTCGTGCTGAGCCAGTTTTTACGTTTTCAGGTATTTTGTTCGTTGGTTGTTAACAGAGCCGTTATGAAATATTAAATGATATCAACTTACAATTAAATATACTGTATTAAAAATGAAGTAATAATTGCTCCAGACTGATCTCTTCCTATTTATTTCACTACATTTTACTATTTACCTATATGCTTGATAGATCTATTTTATGTGTATAGTATGATGCAAATATTACAAAATGGTGATTTGCTTCACATCTCTTCTCAAGATGGTTTTCAGTGACATTGCATACATAGCTTGAAATTGGCCATAATTCAGCATGTACACCTTGGGAATCTGCAAATGCTACGAAACAGAAATTTTATTTCTTTCTTTCCCCCTTTCTTTCCTTCTCTTCTCCTTCCTTTCCTTACTCCTTCCTTCCCTACCTTTTTCTTTCTGAAAACACCCAGTAGCATACCAAAGAGTACGAGGAAGAGTAAGAATGACAAAGAAAGGTAACTAAACTGGAATTGAGAGGGTCAGAAACAGGAAGAGAAGAGGTTCGAGGAAATGATTGAAAAGCATGGCTTAGCACCAGGTGAGTCAATAGATCTACTAGATGGTACAGAGTAGATTTTGCTAGGGCAGCGAGGATAGCTAAACAGGACAACTGACGTTCATCTGTATCCCAAAGTATTTCAGACAGCCCAGAATTGCCTTGGATGAAGTTAGAAACAAATTTGCTAAGCAGATCATCATGGATGGTTAATATATTGTGAAGGAACCAATGTGTGTGTGGGCTAAGGGTGCCTGTGGTCCCATTCTCCATGACTTGCCATCCCATCATTCCTTGGATCTTGCTGCATCCTCAAGCATCCTTTCTGGTCTCACCTTCCTGCCCTGTCTCTGAATATTTTACTGCTAGAGCTTTTGCTTTTGTTGCTGAGTGTTCTTAGAACTTTCCTATTCTTGCGTTCTTTTTTGCTTACTATTTTACTCTTCTGTAAGTTTTCTACTTACCCTTTTCTTCTATGTTTTTCTATGACCCTTTCCATGCACAAACTTCTCAGATCTCCTCTATATTGTCGCCATCTGTTTTCACCATCTGCTGTCTTCCAGTACTTTGAATCTCTGCTCAAAGTAGCAGTCACTTTGTAGCCGCGTACTCCTAATCAAGTTAACTTTGTGGAGCCTCAGTTTTCTCTTTCATAAAATGGGAGGGCTTTACTTCCCTCACAGATCATTCGTGAGATTTAAATGATGTATATAAGTACTTAAAAATTCTTGGCACCTAAAACAGTCAAGAAATGATAACTACTGTTTTACTAATGTTAGTCCAAACTCAGCATCCAACTAAAGTCCATATCAGTGGTTGCAAACTCAAAGGCCTATAAAGTCTAGGTGGGACATAAATGAATGAAGTGGGTTGGGTTGGGAAGTGGCAAAGATGGTGGTAAACTGAAACCTGTCCAAAAGAATCAAACACTTCTCAATTCCAGCCAGTTAATATCCCATGTAAGTGTAAGCTCAGAGCCGCCAGGTCTTTTAATTTTTCAGGATCCAGTAAAAATGGATATTTTTATAAGTAATTTCTTGATGTAAAAATAATGTTGTGCAGTATTGGAAAATAGCACTTCAAAGAAAACAGGTCTATTAGCTGTATTTGGCATGCTGTCCACCAGTTTGAAACCTCTGCAGGACGTATTTCTTGAGATGTGTTTGAGCAGTTGGTTCCCTATTTATTAGCAGGAAATCCTGTCTTTCACACATGACGTAGCTGACTTTCTAGTAAGAGTGTATTTGGAAGAAAATCTTTTTGGACTCAAAATCCATGGCATTTCCTTCACTCACAGTGTAATCTAACCACAGCCAGGCATTTGAAATTCTGGCAGCTTTTTAACCTCTTAGAAAAATCTTTTATTTCTTATCAACTGTTCTGTCTGGGTTATATTAGGGTGTAGATTGTTTTGAAAACCAGCTTTACTCAGTTATAGGAAAAGTTGAGAAAGTTTGGGATGATAGGTTGGAAAGTTTAGTAGACCATAAATTTGATTGGACTTCATAGACCAATGGGCTAATACTTCTATCTTTGGCCATAAGATATTGGGAAGTCACTTAACTTACATGGGTATTAGTTCCTTATTTGCAAATTAAGGGGCTAAGTGGGCTACGATTGACTTTACATTTCCTTCCAGAGTCATTATTTTGTAAACCAATCTACTCAGTTTTGGAGAAACTGATAACTGATTTGTTTAACCCCCCCCTAACTTTTGAAATATGGCATTTGTTAGAACATAGCTTATGTTTTCATGTAAATTCATTTCAATTTAATATGCTTTCTTAATTTTTATTTTATTGAAGATTTTATTGAAGATAAAGAAGGTGATGGGTTCATTATTTGAGGGATCATAAAATAAGGAGTAGGTTTTCTTCAGAGATCTTGAGTTTAGTGAAGAAAGAAAAAGTTATTGGTGGTGATAGTGGAGATTAAACCAAATAACTTTATGACAGACACAGTATTAGAGAAATGATGAGATAGATGAATTCCTCTTTACCACAAAGTAGGGAAAGGCTTTCTAACTGACTCACAATAAAAGAAAAGAATGATAAACTTGACTACATAGAACACTCCCTGGCATTGCAAAAAATGCGATAAACAAAAGCCCAAGACAACTGACAAACTGGAGGAAATATTTAGATGGGCCATAAATAAAGGGCTAATATTCCTAATATAGAGAGCACTGAGGCACAAAGGAACAAAAACCTGCTAGGAAGAGGAGACCATACATGCATACATAAGTCATACACACACAAAAAACCAAGATATGAAAATGGTCTTGAGGGCATTATGCTAAGTGAAATAAGTTAGACAGAGAAAGACAAATACTGTATGATATCACTTTTATGGGAGATCTCTTGAAAAACAAGAGAAAATTGAGGAAATGTTATAGATTGGAAGAGTTTAAGAAAACATGGCAACTAAACACCACGTGGAACTTTGTATTACCCTGGAACACACACACACACACACACACACACACACACACACACACTTGAGAAAAATTGGTGAATCTGAATGAGGTCTGTTCTTTAATTAATAGTATTGTACCAACATTACTTTCTTGCTTATATAAGGTGTGAACAGCAGGGAAAGCTGAGTGAAGGATATGTGAGAACTCTCTGTACTATTTCTGCAACTTTCTGTAAGACTAAAATTATTTCAAGATAAAAAGTTAAAAAAAAGAAGTACCATAAGGGCAATGCAGAAGAAACTGCTTCAAAGGGCTCCACAGGGGGGAGAGCCCATTCAGAAAGACTTCATGGCAGAGGTGGTGCATTACTGTGCTAGAGCTGCCGCAACAAAACACCACAGGCCAGGTGACTTAAACTACAGAGATTTATTTCTCACAGTTCTGGAGGCTGGAACTCCAACATCAAAGTGCTGGCAGGGTTGGTTTCTCCTGAGGCTTCATTCCTTGGTTTGCGGCTGGCAGTTTTCTCACTGTGTTGCCACATGGCCTTTTCTTTATGCTTTCTTTCTGTTGTCTCTTTCTTCTATATTAGGACCACACTCTTATGACCTCATTTAGCCATAATTACCTCTTTAAAGGCCCTATCTGCAAATGCAGTCACTTTGGGAGCTAGGCCTTCAAAATACCAGTTCTGGGGGAACATAATAATTGGCAATTATGAAGACTTTCGAAAGATAGATATTAGCAGTGTTGGGGAAATGTGTGGCAGTGATTTAGAGAAGAGCAAGTAGACTGGTGAATTAGTCAGGGTTCCCCGGGAGAAACAGAAGCAATAGGCTATGCCTAGATATGTGGCTACCAGAGAAACAGCCTCTTATATGAGATTCTGTTTCAGAGCATACACAGCCTTCTGGAGATCATTCGTACCAGCCCTGTAAGGTATTGCCACACAGCTGGTGCTATAACTGTGTCTTCAAAAGGCCCTTGCAGTGTTTTATTAAGCTAGCTGTTTCAAGATGGTGGGAAACATGGTACGACCAGTTAAGCTCCATAAAGTTCAGGCCCTTCGCTCTATTTCTTTTGCTAAGTGAGTTTCTTAACCAGAATAATGCTCTGTGAAATACTATGACAGTAGATAAGACATGCTGTAAGTCCACAGACGATGATTTTGGCAGACGTTTTGTGTGTACGGAAAGCAAATCTATATCCAGAATAAATATCTATTCTGGGAAGAACGGAACTCTGTCCCTTCCATGATGAAAGCAGTCCGATGTAATTGCATGCGTATCAACAGAATAGGACATCCTGTTCACTTAATTATTAGAATCCTTCTCTGTTGAGGTTGCCTTTGGTGAACATTCATATGGGACACTAATATCTTCACATTTTTTTGCCCATTCAGAGAAGTCTATCCATATACTTCTCCCCCAGATTTCTTTGTCATCAATTTTCCAATCATGTTCCTTCTAAGTTCCTCACTATTCAGTGAAACCTTTGGCTACAGCCTGTAAGTTGGTGTATGGCTGCACATCTGGCTATTTTCCCTTCCAAACTGGACATGCAGGTGCACTGCCCAAAGTTCTGCCCACTGGGAGGATTTCCCTTCACCACTGTTCTTCAGGGATGTCACAGAGAAGGGCTGTAGTGCTGTAGCTGGCTACTTTTGGATCATGTCTGCGTATCATGCAGAACCATTTATAAACCAGGCCTGTGTCTTCTCCTCCTCTGTCAGTGCTTCCTGAGGCCAGAGCAGGCTGGGAGAGAGAAGCCAGTAGCAGGAATGGGAACTAGGAGTATTTGGACCACTTTTCCACATTCAGTTACTTGTCCTTTCAGGGGCTTCTTGAGCCTGATCATGTATATACCACTTACATTTGATGATGGAGTCTTGCGGTACACACCCAACTTTAGGGCTTGGTGGGCTAGACAGCATCTAGTTCATGAAAGGCAGCTTAGAGAGCATAGTAACTTGGCGACCTGTGGTCAAGCTTTCAGTTTCTACTAAGGCCCAAAAGCAGGTCAAGAGCTGTTTTTCAAAAGGAGGGTAGTTATCTGCAGATAATGGCAAGGCTCCCAAATCCTAAAGGCTTGCGCTGCAATTCACCTACACGAGCTTGCCAAAGTCCCTAAATGGTATCTCTGTCTGCCACTGACATTTCAAGCATTATTGAATCTGCTCCATCATATGGGCTAAGTGGGAGGCCAGCGTGCACAGCAGATAGACCTGTTGCAGAGCCTTCTCTTCTTCTTGGCTTCACTCAAAACTTGCAGGTTTTCAGGTCACTCAATACATGGGCTGGAGTAACACACCCAAATAAGGAATACGTTGCCTTCAACATCTGAGGCCCATGAGGCACTCTGCTTCTTTCTTACTTACAGGAGGGTTCAGGGGACGCAACAACTTCTCCTTCACCTGAAGAGGTACATCCCAACATGCCAATACCTTAGACCCCTCGAAATTTTACTGAAGTAGAAGGCCTCCGAATTTTAGTCAGATTTATTTCCCATCCTCTGACATGCAAATGTCTCACCAATAAGTCTAGAGTGGTTGGTACTTCTCACTCATTAGGTCCAATCAGCATAATACCATCAGTACAATGGACCAACATGATATTTTATGGAAGAGAAGGATGATCAAGGTCCGTGTGAACTAAATTATGGGATGGTGCTACTCACTCCTAAAGTAAGACAAAGATGGCATATTGCTGGCCTTGCGGACCACTCTCCACTCACCCTTCCTGCCTCCTAACACACAGAGACACAAGTGATAAATAAGTAGGCATGGTTCTTTTTTAAATGTTAGCACTGTCCACAACACAATCTTTTCTTTGACAGTGTTCAACTATTTTATTTCAACACGGACACTGACATTTTGTAGTGGCTCATAGCATCCCCTGAATTCATTTGATTCTTGTAGCTTATATGATAATTAATGAGAGAAATAGCACTTTGAGTCACTCAGTTGTGTAAGAGCAGTGTGTTTTATAAGTTTTTCATCTCATAAAACAAAGCTAAATTTTTCCTTACAGTTGGAAAAAAGCTTTAGACTGGAGTAAACCTGACCTAAGGCTCCAAGTTTATACGCCCAATTTTATTCCCTCTGTAAATTCATGGGACAACATTATGCACATTTGCCCATGGGGTGTGAAATCTTAATCTAGTCAGGTGTTCATGCTTTTTCATGTAATTAAGTAATTATTTTCAGTGGATTAAAAATTTTAGAAGGCTTTGAAAAATGTTGGTAAAAATAGCAGTCTGCTGTGTTTACATCGAGTCTTAATCCTCGTTGTTCAAAGAATGTTTATCAGTTGAAGATATAGCAAATATTAGCATTTCTGCTTTGCAGGCAGAGAAGTTATGTGATGCACTTGAAGTGATACTGAAAGTCAAAAGTGGGAGGTTTTTATTTTTTACCAGAACTCTTGTTAATTCTTTTTCTCCATTCTCCATTAACACCTTTTCCGCTTTTTCATCTCTCCCATACAAATAAATCCATGTAAGTACTTTGGAGAAATAATATTAAAAAGGCAGTGGCTAAATTTTTAATTATCTTCAAAAGTGCTGTTTGAGAGCAGTGACTGTTGCTATGAGTTACCAGTTTATTCTGTTATCAGCCAATTACTGACTCTTTTTATAATACATGCTGTATCTTGTAGCCATATTTCACCAGCCTTCTTACAATTCTACCAACTAAAACACATAATCTAAGTAAAAACAGTGTTTTTGTAACAGAGATACAGCTTGAAGTCAATTCCCTTGTCTCTCCCTTTTAAGGGGATCTTGTGTGCAAGATCGGTGGGGAGGGGCAGAGGGTGAGGGGGAGAGAGAGAATCTCAAGCAGATTCCCTGTGCAGGATGGAGACTAACGCAAGGCTCCATCTCATGACCCTGAGATCATGACTTGAGCTGAAATTAGGAGTTGGATGGAAACAATTGAGCTCTTATGAATCCATGCCCTATAGGGTTAACAAGGTTAAAACCAGCAAAAAGTTTAAAGTTTATTTTTCAGAGAACTGTTTACCCCTAATCAGCTATTTTGTCTTTTCAGACCCCACTAACAAACTCACTGGTTGTCACTGCAGACGTCTGGACTCAAGGTCAACTGATAATATTCCATCTTACGAACAAGCAATTTCTTAACCCAAGATAATGAGCCCAAATCTCCATCCAGTTTATATAAGCTCTTGGAGCATGCTCATAGCCCCTTCTCCTTGTCCAAAGATAATCTCACTGACATCAGGGACTGAACTTTGTCTCATTCTGATGTTGAGCCTCTGTCTCAAAGTGAATATGGGGTATATGGTACATATATGTTTGCTCAGTGTGCATGCTCCCTCTTTCCTCATGAACGGTCAGAAGTTTCTTCACCCTTTTCATCAATATGTATGTGATCTCAACCCTCATGTTTATAAAAAACTTGTTCTTTCCCCTCTTAGGGAGGTGGGTTTGAGGCTTGTCCCTCCACCTCTTCCTTTGGCTCCCTCTCAAATAAACACTTTCCTGGGTATATACCTGATGTTTCAGTGATTGGCTTAGCTGCACATCAAGCAGATGGACTTGGGTTCTGTTACACTTAGACTAAAAGTATACTTGTGCAATGAGTAGGATAAACAAAAATCATTTATACCTAGAAGTAGCATAGTAAAAGGGAAAATGACATTTATAAATAGATAATGTTGAAACCTAAATGAAAAGAAAAGAAAGATTATTGCCAAAGAACAATAATTAAACTGACATTAGACTTCTGTCAGTAACAGATGCCAGAAGACAAAGGAGAGTGATATTTTAAAAGCACTGGAGCTAAAGCATCATTCCAAATTGAAAGCAAAATAGGACTCTTTTAGAAAAAGGTTGTATCACTTTGCTACCCATAAATTTTTCTGAAAGAACTACTAAAGGATGTGCTTCAGTAAGGACAGAAGTAAACCTAGAGAGATGCAGAGCAAGAGAGAGAAATATATAATGTGAGTTGGCTGTTCTAGTCCCAAGAAACTTATCTTTTTAAAAAAATCAGAATTCTACAACACAAGTGGAGTTGCTTTTTGGACTGGTTACTATTCAACTGCACTCAATTATAAATTAGCTATCAAAGAAAGCTCCTCATTATCTGGTAATTTGGAATGACTTTCATAAAACTCCCAGAGCCTCTAGTAATTCCTCTTCCAACTCCATTAACTTTCTAGTATTGCAATTAATTGGGAAGATCCATTTAAAAACAGCTTGTTCATCACTTCTTGCTGAAATTATCTGTTAAGATTGTATATGGGTGGATATAAAAGGATTAGCACTGAAATAACTCTGAAAAAATTAGGCACAATTCAATCATGTAGACTACTAGCTTATAGCTCCCCAAATTAAAAATAAATAAATTCAGTGTGAAAGGAGAAACACACACATACACACAAGATACACACACTGCGTGCAGAGGATAAAATGGTGGAGAAGGGGACAAACAATTGATCCAGAATGTAATTAGGTTAGGTTAAGATCACAAAAAATGAATGGGGAACAAAAGCATTGGCTCCGAGCAAAATGGTGTTTAAGAGACAAGAAGTCTTGATACAGCACAGTACCATGATTAAACAAACAATTTCGAGCACTTCTGATGGTCTGCAACCTGTGTTAGGTGCTGAGGAGGAATTCAGAGGTGTGGAAAATAAAACCCATGGTCTCTAGAGGCAATTAGTATAGTGGGGAGACAGACATACATAAGCAATTTCTCTAGTGTGGTTGAAAAAGGTGCTAAGAGAACGGGAGGGAGGAGAATTAAATTCTAATTAGGGGTGATTAAGAAAGTATTTCAGAGGAAATTGGTTTAAATTAGATCTTGAAGAATGGGTAAGAATTTTATACCAGGCAATGAGGACAGGCATTCCAAGCAAAGATACATAGGTAAGGAGCATGAGGAAAATAAAGCCCAAGATCCAGCTGACCTTTCCTGTTTACCTTCTTCCCAGGACTGAGGGCTCATCTCTGTTGGGGACTTCATCAAGTTCCCAGAAACAAGCAGATAGATACATCCGAACAGAGGGGAACATGAAGTGACCAGGAGTAAGACAACTCTTGAAAGAACGGAGGCAAGCAGAGAAATGCATATGTATATCTGAAACTTCTTCTGGTGTTTTAAAAACATTTATAAGTGTCATCATGTTGTATATATCATTCTGCAATTTTTTTCCCACTCAACTTTCTTTTTGTGACCTCTCCATCTCTGTACGCTCTGGTTCGTTTATTTTACCTTTTTGCTTACCCGTTGTTCCTATTTTTTTTTAAAGATTTATTTACTTATTTGAGAGAGAGAGAGAGAGAGAGCACCTGTGACTGGGAGTAGGGCAGAGGGACAGAATCTTCAAGCAGACTGAGCATGGAGCCCAACACAGGCTCAGTCACACAACCTATGAGGTCACGACCAGATCTGAAACCAAGAGCTGGATGCTCAATCCACTGAGCCACTCAGGCGCCCCACCCGTGTTTCTATTGATGCACCTGTAGTTTCTATTTAGTTTTTCAATATTACAAACAATGTTACTTGTATTGTAGAAATAGCCTTCTACCTGTCTTCTTTTACACCAATGCAAGTTTTTCTAGAGAATCTACCTAGAAAGGGCATGACTGAGTCAAGATGTATATGTATTTCCAACTTACTGGATATGGTCTTTTATTCATCTTTATCTTTTTACATCTCCCTTTCACCACCTTTCTCTTTTCTTGCTACTCACATGGTGGGTACTTAAGAGATATTCATAATTTTCAAGGTGGAAAGAAGAGAGAAATTTGCTGGGACCTAAGGGTAATGAGGACTAAAATAAAATTAAAAAAGAGAAGTAAGACAGGCTTATCAAAACAAACAAATGAAAAAAAAACAAACCAAAACAAAACAAAAAAACAAAAAATACCCCACGACAAAATCTTGCCATTTGCAATGATATGGCTGGAACTAGAAGGTATTATGCTAAGCAAAATAAGTCAATCAGAGAAAGACAATTATCATATGATCTCTCTGATATGAGGAATTTGAGAGGCAGGGAGGGGGATCATGGGGGGAAGGGAGGGAAAATGTAACAAAATGGGACCTGGAAGGGAGACAAGCCATAAGAAACTCTTAAACTCAGGAAACAAATAGAGGGTTGCTTGAGGGGATGGTGTGGGGGGTGGGTAGGAGGGTTAGGGTGGCTCGGTGATGGACATTGGGGAGGGTATGTGCTATGGTGAGTGCTGTGAATGTGTAAGACTAATGATTCACAGACCTGTACCCCTGAAACAAATAATACATTATATGTTAAAAAAAAAATTTTTTTTCTCCAATGCTAAAAAAAAAAAAAAGAAGTGAGACAGGCTTTAATTGATGGTCATTTGGCACCTGGAACACTGGGCCTCAGTCATTCAAGTAGCTGGTAGATTAGTGTAGGGGATAGACTCGGCGGTGGGGGGGAGCATGGCTCTCCCTGAGAGGTTGGTGAGTGTCCGTGGACTGGAGCCATGATCAGTGGAGCGTGCATGTTCATGCTCCAGGGCCCAAGTCAAACCTGCCTCTCTTCAGGCTCTCTGAGTCTTAATCTTTGGCTTAAAAAAGGAGGTGGCAATAAAAGTAATAATAATAATTACTTCTGGATACTGTGAAGATTTAACAAGAAAAAGTGTATGAAAGTGCTTCATACATGTACCTTATTTACAACTATTTAAATATGTTCTTATTGTGATCCTTTGCCTTTTTTTCCTATCTTTTCAGAGTCAGTCTCATAGATGTCATGCTATTAGTCTTTTTTTTTTTTTTTTAAGATTTTATTTATTGATTGGAGACAGAGGGAGAGAGCATGAGCAGAGGGCGAGGGACAAGCAAACTCCCCGTTGAGTGGGGAGCTTGAGCGGGGCTCAACCGACATCATGACCTGAGCTAAAGTCAGATGCTTAACCATTGGAGCCACCCAGGTGCCTCTGCATTAGTCTTCTTAACATAATGTTTGTTTTCCTCTGAGTGCACTTTTAAGTGTGGAACACAGAACTGATCAATATACTCCAGGATTTGACCAACCGTGTAGAGTGGGCCAAAATATCAATTTCCCAGTTTTGGATACTACATGTAATAATGCATTTTAATATAGAGCTGTTTTGGCAGCCACTCCCAGTGTTGACTCAAGTTGGGTTTAAGAAGAAAAAAAAACCAACTAAAAATTCCTAAGTGTCTTTGATACATCCTGCTGTTAAATTAGATTTTTTCTGTACTATAATTAGGTACTTCTTTTTAAAACTTGATTTTAATACTTTATAATTTATCCCCCACTTATTTCCATTAAACTTCATTTTATTCAACTTGGACTTCTTGAGTTGTGGTTCTGACTCTGTTCTTCAATATGTATATTATTATGTTTTTCTAAAACGAACTCCTCTGGATCATTATGTTTTATTCGCTTAGGGACAAGCATGGAAAGAAATGATTATCTTGTTTTTGTCTTCTTTATTTATTTATTTTTTAAGATTTTATTTATTTATTTTACAGAGAGAGTGAGAGACAGAGACGGAGCGTGAGCAGAGGGGTAGAGGCAGTGAGAGGCAGAAGCAGACTCCCTGCCGAGTAGGGAACCTTATTCAGGAGTCTACATGGGCTCGATCCCAGCACTCTGGGATCATGACCTGAGTTGAAGGTAGACAACCAACTGAGCCATGCCGGTGCCCCGTTGTTTTCTTTCTTTCCACCTCAGAGTCTTTCCTCCAGCTCTTCTCTCCTCCTTCAGATGTCTCCACAGCCAACCCCTTACTTCTGTCAAGCCTTCCTTTGGTATTGGCTGCTATTTCACTATTTCCCAACAAGGCTTTCCTGACCACCCTGCTTAATACTGTAGCCCTCATCCTCTGCTGACGTTCCCCACCCCCAGTTTGTTTCATAGCACTTAGAACCCTCTAATACAATATATTTTATTTTATATTAATTATCATTACTGTCTATCCCCATGCTCCATGAATACAGGAATCTGCTTTGTTTACTGATGCATCCCAAGTTTCTAGAGCAGTATTGAACACATTGTAGGCAATCAGTAAATATTAATTGGATAAAATGAATATATTTCAGGTCAGTATTGATTGTGATAAATCGATGTAAATGCTTCTTGAGCCATATTGATAGTGATAGTGCCCATGCCTCTTAGATTCCCACAATCTATGGATCATCAGTTTTTAGTTTTTGATATATTGATAATTTGCTCTTTTTCACAGATATTTTGGGAAGAAGCTAAGAAAGGCTGAATCAGGGAATGTTAGATGCCATTTTATACCAGATATGTCAGATAGTCTTTAAATGTGATAAATCTCCAACCAAGTCATTGATAAAAATATTGATTAGCAGAAGCCAAAGATAGAGCCTTGAAGTACAGCTCCTATGATCTTCCTCTAGTCATTAATCTTCACTCTTTTGTACAGCCACTTATCCAGTTGGTGTTCACCTGATAGAACCATCTTTCATCCTGTGTTTCTCTCTGTGAGTCACACAGGTATGATGGTTAAAGTTGGTGAATATGGGATGCCAGACAATAACAGTAACAGTAAAGGCTAAAGTATATTGGGTACTTATTGTCTGCTGGCACCGTGCTGGGTTTATTATGCACCATATTTTATTTAATGGATTTATTCCACTTCTTTTCCTTTTTTTAAATGAGTGAGATCATAAAACTAGTAAGTGATGCAATGAGTATTTGACCCCAGACAGTCTGACTCCAGAGTCTAATCACTGACCCTATTACATTGGCTTCCTTGACATGCATATTCTATGTGAATGTCCCTCACTCAACAGCGTAATTATTCTGACATCAAATATCTTTTGGAAAGTCTACTATGTGCCAAGATGTGCACTAGGAAGGAGGGAGACAAATATGAATATGATTTGAATTCCCTGCAGAAGCTAAAAAGAAATTTAGAATTATGGAGTACGCTGCATGAATCTTACATCTATCTGCTGCAGTTATTTTGTTTTTCCCTTTTTTTTGTTGTTGTTGATAATTAGTGATGTCTTTCCCTTTATGCTAATTTGATAATTGGTTCCAAAAACCTTTTGGCAGCCAAGAGGCACAAAAATCCAGGGGATAAATACACTTCTCCTCAGAGGTTTCTAAAAAGCAGAAACTGGGGACACTTTCTTGATGGAGCCTGCTTATTTATAGTCCCACATAAATGCCAATTGCTTGAACCCTGAGAGGAGCTGTGCTTGAACAGATACCCCTGACCTGCTGCCAAGGTGCTGCTTTGATCTTCTGAGTCTTTTACTAAAGTTCTCATGCGATCTCATCGCACTGCCCCTTAACTGAAAGCAATTTTCATGTTTTATATTTAAGCCTTTTGAGGCACTGAGCCAGGTGGTGAATTAATTACATTTGTAGGTTGAGAAAAGATCCCAACTTTGTTGTTAAATTCAGCTAAAGTTAGAAACTTTTTTTGAAGGCTGTATTAATACCATTTAGCTTTTATTTCATAAAAAATCTATTTCAAAGGCAGTAGATGGTTTAATGGCTGATTTTAAATGTTTTAGATAAGGATTATTATAATCATAGGTAAAAAAAATGAAGTTTGTTTTTTTTTTAAATAAACCAGTGTCTTTTTGAGGCAATGACAAATTTTAGTGGAGGTGATATGGCTATGAGGTCTTCTTTTTGGAGGTAAAGGGGAAAAGTCTAGTTTGACGTTTATGGAATTTATACAGAGTGTTACTTCAACACACTGAACAATCTGGAGAGAATACAGTGTCAATAGCATTTTTCTGAGAGGGCAGGGTGGGGGACTTAAGAGAGCTCTGAACTTGAAGTCAGAATAGCAGTTCTAAATCTTTCCAGCAGTTACTTGAAATCTTATCTTGGCAAACTCCTCAACATCGCTGACTCTCAGTCTCTTTACTTATAAAATGAGAATAATGGTATTTCTCATTATTGTTCTAGGATCCGCTGAAATAAAGTTAATAAGTTGTCTGTAATGGAGTAGGTACTTAAATTGCTACAGGTATTTGAGCCTGTGACACTCAAAATACACTACAGATTACTGTGGTTCTTGATACCCTGAAAACTATTTTGCAGCTGGAAAGGAGGAGTGCATTACCCTCCTTCAGAAATGGAGAAACCCTATTTTAAATGACCTGAACCTCATCATTTGGAAAGAGGCAGAGAACCCTGTTTTCTGACAAATACCTTTCTTATGAGTTCCTGTTCAACAGCAAGCAATACAGTAGTAAAAGGAAAGGCCTCTCTTAAATCAAGTAGAATATATCTTCCTTGAGTGATTGAATGCAAACCTTGACTATGTAAGCATTTTCAGGAGAAGGTCATTGTCTATAGAATTAATTTTCATTCTTGGCTCCACAATGCCTACTGGCCGTCAGAGCTTGGTGAAAACCCCATCTGTTTAGTTAGGGAGTGGTCTGATTGATGAGGGATTGACAGGAGTTGGAGGATAAATCCTGGCATCTAGGGATAAATTATTTAAGTGTCCTTTCATTCTGGGTAGAAACTAAGTCTCCTTCAAGATATATAATATAAAGTAGAAAGTGAAAACTTTCACCTGAATATAGTAAATAATGAAAGCCCTCATGTATCCTGTACATAATAGATGCTCAATGAACTTTGTTAATTTTGTGATTTAAAATTTTTTTCTTTCTTGAAATTACTCAGATAGCTTTCATTTAATACATATAGGTCCAGTATACACTAAGTTTTATAACTTCATTTTCTTACCTTTCTGCGTTTTATTCACTCTATCTTCACATACATCAGCAAAGCCTGGTTTTGTATAGTTTTCGTTCTAAAAATATATATAATATTTACATCAGATTTATATTTTTAAACTATTCACATTCCACTCTGTGAGATGCTAAAATAAACTACTCCCTATTATCCCCAAGCCCATCCTTTAAGAATTGCTAGAGGTGTTTTGAGTTTATCATTAGTTCATATATGAACACATTTCATATCTCACATTGCCAATGTAGTTAATATATCTTTTATGAATTACTGTCAGCAAGTGATTCCATGACAAAGAGCTATACTGAGAGCACAGTCTAACATGTGAGGCCATCTATGTTTTAAATGATAAATATTCCAAAATTTAAATATACTAAAAACCAATAATCATCTAAAAATACATAAAATTACTTGATTTTAAAGAAAGCCTACAATATACAAAATTAACAATTTGAGTTTCATTTCTTCCTAAAACCTGTGAGATAATTGTATTAAACTATGTTGTATTTGATCGTTTCAACACGTCAACATCATATACCAAAAAATAATAGGTAGATCACAGTAAAATGTTATTTAACAAGCATTTATTTGGGACCAGTAAAAGTAAGGAATCCTGCAAAATATTGAAGAAAAAAGCAATGACAGAGGTCCTGCATTAACAGTGGCTGTCAGTCAAATGGGGAAGATCAGACACGAAGGGAAATAATCTAAATATGAGGTAAAAAGTGGTAAGTATACAACGAAGTGTTATTGGAGCTCAAGGGAAGAAGGATTTCCTTTTTTCCTTATGGAAGGAAGGAGAGAGAGGGGAGATTAAAGACTCAATGGAGGTGTTGTCTTCTGTGGTGGCCCACCAAGAAAGAAACTGAGTAGGAAATGTTAATCATGAGCCTCTCCACCCATTGTGTCCTCACCCATCTATCAGTCACCGCTAAGCTTACTTCTTTTCCTTAGAGGCCTAACTTCCTTATATTCCCCCAAACCTGCCACATACTGCCATGCCCTTGTATTTTGGTACAGGATTATTTCTTTTCTTGGAATACCTTTTCTCCCCATTATTCTTTGCAAACTCTCACTCTTCCTTCAAGACCATCTAGAACTCTGCCTCTTCCTTCTCCAGTCTCTCAAACCTTGTCACTACTTCCTCTGTTCCTTTACAAATTTTGTACACTCTCTATTATAAAAACTTAATCTGTTTTGGCATCAGTTTCTTCATCTCTATCGAGAGTTTCAAGAAACATGACTTATTTTATGTAACTATTGCTTATCACAATGTTTGGCACTGAGAAAATAATACATGTTATTTGAATAAACGAATGGGAGAATGTGTAAATGTGTTGAGTGTGTTATATTATTTTGGTGCTAATTTACATGTCCTGATGAAAAATGATGTTGAGCTTCTTTACATGTGGCTACTGGCCATTTATATATTTATTTTTGTAAAGTGTCTATTTAAATTTTGCCAGTTAAAAATTTTTGTTGACTTGGGTTGTATGAGTTTTCTATACTTTCTGGTTTCTTGGGATTTTGACTTAGCTATGGTGGTTAATCAGATTGCAACCACGGTCACTTCCTTACTTCCCAGAGGTGATAGATTGTGAAATAAATATGGCCAAAAATTTCTCCTTTCCTAGGGAGTGATATTGCCATTCATCCAATCAAGAAAGAGATAGAGTCTACTTCTTCATCTTGAATTTTAACGGGCCTGATGACTTTCTTTCTTTCTTTCTTTTTAAAGATTTTATTCATTTATTTGACAGAGAGAGTGAGAGAGCACAGGGGTAGCAGCAGAGAGAGAGGGAAAAGCAGGCTCCCTGCTAAGCGGGCAGCCTGGTGTGGGGTTCGATCTGGGATCATGACCTAAGCCAAAGACAGATCCTTAACGGACTGAACCACCCAGGCGGCCCAGCCTGGTGACTTTCTTTAGACAAGAGAATGTAGCAAAAGGGACGTTGGAATGACTGCCAAGCCAAGGCATCAAGAAGCCTCACTTCCACCAATTTCACCCTTTTGAATCCAGCTGCCGTGTGGAAAAGTCAAATCTTTGATGTAGCCCAGTTCTGTCTCCTAGAGGATGGAGAGAGAAGCTTAGCCATCCTAGGTGAGACGGCCAGAAGCCATTCCCAGTCAACCTACAGAATCGTAACGAATTCCCAAGTAGTGGTTATCTGAATCCACTGAGTTTTTAGGTGCTTTATCACAAATCCATGGGTAATGGAGACACTGGGATTAAAATACACTCAAGAAGAGTTTCATTTGTTGGGTTGGGTTTGGGCAAAATTAATGCTAAAGCATTTGTTAATGTAAAAAACAAAAAACAGATTGAATGGAAACTGAAACCTGTCTTATGACCAGTGTTGTTTGAATTATCCACCCTTATAGAGTATACTGGGAGAGGAAGAACATACAATTTCATGATTTTAGGTAGTGTACAGACGATTGTAAGGTGCTATATTTTTCTTCTTCTTCTTCTTCTTCTTCTTCTTCTTCTTCTTCTTTTTAAAGATTTTATTTGAGAGAGAGAGAGAGAACAAACATGGGGAGGGGCAAAGGGTGAGGGAGAGGGACAAGCCGACTCCCCACTGAGCCTGGAGCCTGGAGCTTGGAGCCTGGACCCTGACAAAGGGCTCCACCCCAGGACCCCGAGATTGTGTCCTGAGTTGAAGTCAGATGCTTAACCAACTGAGCCACCCAGCTGCCTCCTAAGGTGCTATATTCTAATCTCATAATAGAATAGCATTTGGGATGTTCTTTCATGAAAAAAAGTGAACAAATTAAAAATTTGTACCACATATATAGTGGTACAAAGAATATAGTATACTTAGAAGCAGTCCTAAATATTATCAAAACATAAAAATGTTCATATAGATGCCAAATGAAATAAATTTTTCAAAGCCTCAAATGTTCTGACAAGTGTTAATTCTCCTTTACACAATCTACAAAATTTATTAAGTAGATTTGCACACAATCAAGTAAGTATGCTACCCTTGGGAGATAAGAAGTTTTGAGAGAGTAAATTGTAAGTAGAACCTCAAACATTTGATTGGATGAGCTATTATTTTTCCATGTGCCCTTCCTCTACTTGCTAGCTCTATCATATTTAAATCTTATACATTTAAAAAATAGAAAATAGAGAAATGTTACAAAAACACTTTTTGAGTAAAGATGCAGAACTTTAAACATATATTTAAAGCATTTATCTAGGAAAATAGCACCCCTGTGAGTTACTGGTTACATCACAGAGGTATTCCAAATAGCATCTGTGGAAATTCATTTAGTACGAAATTATGTTTCCCACCTACTAGACAATTAGAACCTAGTGCATGCATGGAGGAGGCCGGGAGGAAATTATCTATCAAGAATATCTTAAGGCAGTTGGCAAATATCCAGATTTTGGAGGAACCTAGTTAGTGCCCTGTTCTAACTATTGCAAAAGTAATTTTCTTTCTGAAATGGAAAATTAATGTAATGTTCCTGAAGGGAAACATTTAATAATAATCAAGTCAAGGCATAAGGCACCTGATTCCCTTATGTGACCTTAGTCCTAATGTATTAGTAACCCTGCGGCTCTGCTCTTAACTAGATTGTGGTTCAGAGACTAAATCACTCAACCGTGAAGTTCTGATATTCTCCTTGCCCCTATTTCATATGATAATCAGTGTTGAGCTGATGGATATTGCTAAAAAGCATAATAAACTTTTCCCCATTTTTTTTTAACCAAAACTATGGTCCAATAACATTACTCCATACAAAAAGAAAGAAAACACTTTAATGAGTTATGTTAAGATCATATTCTGGCTAATATACTTTAATATATTTAAGTCATCACAATTAATTAAATACTGAAACAGAGATAATATAGTTTGACATTTCATAAGAACGTTGTTTTACAATAAAATACTACACCAATAGTAAAGGGAACAAATATAATTATAAATAAGTATATTAGATATTCAGAAAATTCGGTCACATTATTTTAAAATCACTACCAGAAATGGCACTTAATAGAACTGAATGAAACAAATAGCCCTTAATGGAAAAGTTGACATGTTTCAACTAAAGATATCTTAACAGCTAATTTTATCCTTAATTTGTTACTTTTTAAGCTCCAGTTCTATGGAATCTGGAAATCACCCGTTCCAACTTTCTACCTATGAAGGAATCTCTGCCACAGCATTTAAAAAAAAAAAAAATTATTTATTTATTTGAGAAAGAGAAAAAGAGAGAGCACACAGCAGGGGGAGGAGCAAAGGGTGAGAGACAAGCAGACTCCCACTGAGTGGGGAGCTCTATGTGAGGCTCGATTGTAGGACTCTGAGATCATAACCTGAGCTAAAGTCAAATGCCCAACAGACTGAGCCACCCAGCCTCCCTTACAGCATTCTTGTCAGAGTACTCATCCAATCTGAAGTACGTTCACAGGTAAGGGAACTCAAGGATCCACTTCTTTATATTACTGGATCCTTAACTGTTTGACAATTTTATATTTGCACCAGATTTTCCTACCAGAAGTCCTGGTTGTTCCTAACAGAGCAGATTCCTCTTACACACCATAGCCCTTCAAATACTTCTCAGCAACTATATGGCATGAGCAGATTTGTCTTTTAGAGAGATCACTTTGGTTGCAAGGTGGAGTAAACTGAAAGGAATAAGCTGAAAGAAATTTAAAAAGAAACTAGATTGGAAAAAAAGAACAACTTCTGGCTTCACATTCACAGGATGTCCAGTATACTATTGGGAATTTTATTTATGGTTGAGATGATAATTAAATCGGCTAACAATTTTGGAAATGATTTTAAAATTATATTCCCACTATACACAAACACACTTAAATGAACTAGAGATTAATTAAAGATTAAAAAAATGAAACCATTAACATACTAGAAAAATTCTAGGATCATTTAAAAAAAAATCCTGGAATGGAAAAGCCTATCTTAGCATTATATCAAAACCAAAAATATATATAAGATAAGGGTTTTAATCTAATCATTTAGCAAATGTGAATCTTAGACTTCAAATTTGAATATATAGTCAACAAGACATTATTTCCTTTAATTTCAACCTTCTAGCAGGTTATCAGAAAATTCCAACCTTATTACAACTGAGGCCTTCGTCTATTCCTCAAGATTGCATCAAAATCAGAGAAGCTTATGTGGTAGGTAGAAAATTAGGTGGGTTGGAGGGGGATGATGGGATGCAAATGTCAATGCTTTTATTTTCCATGGAATTTCTCGTGATGCCATTCTCAATATTCAAGTCTATGTTTTGTCCTTGAAGTTGGGTAGCTCTCTCCGGCTTCTGTCTCATACGGGGATTTAGGGAACTAGCTGCCTCTGCCTGGATGCACATTCAACATTCTCTGGAATCCTGCCACTTCCCCAGCGTGAAAACGGAGGCAGCTCTGAAACCAGATGTCTTGTCTCCAAAAATCGCTTTGTAGTGGTAGAGAAACCCCCACTCTACCTCTTGTGTTTCTACTCTGCTGCTTCTCTCCTACCTGACTTCCCTCTTTTTCTGCTATAACAGGCTTGGACAGCGCATTTCAAATCACTCAAATTATTAATAGTTGCAAAAAAGTTAATATTTCCTTAGGGGCAAGGAAGAGTTGGTCTTAAATTCTCTTAGGAAAAAGAATTTGAAGAAAGGGAGGAAAAGTAGAAGATTAGTTTTCCATTTCAACAGTTTTTGCACTCAAATCATACCTACAAAAATTTTTCAAACTTCTGTATAGGAAAAAATCATGTGAAAAAAGCCTTGAAAAAAAACCCTGGGGAAATTATTACAATGTATATGATAAACAGAGTTTTTACAAATCAAAATGCAAAAGACAGTATTCCATAAAAAGTTGGCGAAGAACACAACCAATCTAGAAGAAGAAATATAAATTATCATATTTTATATTTATGAAAGATTTCTTACCCTTACTAGAAATTTTAGAAATGCAAACTAAAGTAACAACCATCATTTCATACCAACCATACTGGCTTTTTAAAAAAAATGTCAGTCTCAATATTCAAGGCAAGGGCTATGGTGAGACAAGTTATTTGCCTCAGGAACAAAAAATTCAGTAATCAGAATAAATAAATTTTGATGGAAATTAATGAAAAAATCTATGATGAACAAAATGTCAAAGTTTTAAATAAAGGCAGGATTCAGCCCTGCATTTTATATGACCTTAATCCTGGCCCTGCCAATAATGGTAAATATCAGGAGAAATTACACTCATCCCTACTATGAAAAGCCTACAGATTGGTGGGCAATTTGGCAATATATGTTCACAATTGAAATATGCATAGCTCTTGACATAAAAATTCTGCTTTTGGGAATTTTTCATAATGAAGCAATGTGATAAACAAATAAAGGTCTCTGTACATAAATGCTCACTTAAACATTGTTTAAAGGAGCAAAACATAGAAAAGTGATAATTATCCAGATAAGTTATGCCATATCTCCTCATTTTGTCATACTACTGACCATTGAAAATGATGTGGGTATATATACTTTTACGTAGAAACTTGAGACATGCTATAGAAGTAACTGGAAAAAAGGAGCTTTCGTTCTTTGTAGACAAATAGTTAAAAAAAAAAGTTTAGGTTTATACACACACACACACACACACACACACAATACACATCCATTCATCTACTTATCTATGTATGAAGGAAAATTTAGAAAGATAAACCTGAAGTGTTAACAGTGGTTATCTCTGAGAGGGCAGAATAGAATTCTGGGTCTATTTTTTTCCTAATATCCTATATTGATGAATTTTTTCCCTGATTTCTGAAGTTGTTTCTACCAAGTTGGAGGAAGAGTGAGAACTCAGCCAAGAGAGTTCACATCAAGGGAATAATTATAATATCCAAATTCCCATATCAGGAGAAAAAAGTCTAAAAGCTGTTCAGCTCACTTACTGCCTCTCTTAGTAGATGGCATCTGAAAAGAATCTACTGAGGAACTGTAGCCCGTTTAGTCCCCAGGACTTTTCCATAAGTCTTCTTCTTTCCTTTTCTTTTGAACAAATGCATTTTCAAGTTCTGGATTTCACTTTGATTTTCCCCTGAAATCTGCAAAAATGCCACCCCAATTCTAAAGAAAGGGGGATTTCTTATGATTAAGGTGTCCCATGCTTACCGCTAAGGATCCTCCCGTGCCAGTTCTTCAACCACAGTGGAGCACAGGGAAGGAAAACAAGCCGGCACCACGCATTAGAGCATTGGGCAAAGCCTAGTGTCATGGGAGATGGAGGAGAAAGTTTCAACAAATTGCTGGGCAAGGCCGCATTCTGCAAAAATGTAAAGACATGAAGACCAAGTCTTGATTGTTGGATTACGGAACTGAAGATCATCGGTCACTTTCAAGGGGACATATAGAAGTAAAATGTCAGGAGTCATCATGAAAGAATGTAAGAACAAGGACAATGGGGTAAGAATATGCTAAGAAGCTTTGGAAAGCCTGACGCAAGTGAGAAGTGGTGGGAAGAGGTGGACTTGCTTGACAAGATAGAGAAAAAAAACTATCAACATTTAAAAAGACTAGAGGGAGGAAGATGTATTACAATGATGAATTACAGTGGAGGCTCAAAATTCAATGAAAAGAGTCTGGGGGATGCAGGACCTACTAGGATCTGAAACAAAATGTAAATGTGTGCACCAAACCCCTGGGATCTTTCTAATAGCTAGATCCTGATTCTTAGTTCCAGCATGGGCCCTGAAATTCTGCATTTTGAATGAGCTCTGAGGTGGTGCTGATGCTTTAGCTCCTCAGACCACACTTAAGAGAAGCATAGAGTCCAGACCCAGTGCGAAGCCTTGAAAGGAAAGACACCTCTTTCTCTGGGATGCCATCAAGGATAGAGACATGCTAGTAGAGAAATCAAACCTGAGATGACAATAGATGAGGGAGTTTATACTAAATGACTCTAAGCTCCTTCATAAAGAACTGGTGAGCTCATTTGTTGGGAATGAGTGTGGAGAAATGAGGGCTTGGAAATGGTGGGGAAGTTTTGGAAGAACTGTTGTAAGACGCTTATTAGGAGATCCGGAAGAGATGAACTGTGTTTTTGGTGAGGTGCATTAATAACATAATTAAACCATGGAATGAAGTGTGGGCTTTAGGTAAAGGAAGTAAAGATGACTTTCCCCAATTAAAATTAATGAGATAAATTTCACCTGTGGTGGCCACAGTGTGCTTGCTAATAACTGCCTTAAAAGGCTCAGGAATGCAGTTCACCCCATCACCTGCACGTTTGAAGCAGGCTACTCAACCCAACTGTTTCGATCCTTTCTGCTTACCTAATATTCAGCCATGAATAATATAAAAAATACAGCCTCTAGCTGTAATCAGGCTGCCAAGAAACAAACACCCAAAACCATATGGAAAAATGAGAGTCTCCAGGATCTTTAATATAGGGGCAAAAAGCAGTTTTAAATTTATCCAAGTTAATTTTTCCATAAGCAATTGTCTTTGTTGGCATTTACAGAGCATGTGAGCCCGACAATAATCCTTCAGGAGCAAACGGCCTAGGAATCCCTAATGACCTGAAGGTCTCCTGGTGCTGGCTTGGATCCAGCGTGCCTCATTTCAAAAATGACTTCCCCTGTCCTCATTGCTTGCACAGCCCTCCATTGCTCTACACCCAGGACACATTCTCAGATGTGGCCTTGGAGTTTGGTTCCAAGTGTGAACTGAACATTGTGAGAAATGAACCTCCCTTATGTGTTATTCGTTCATTAAAGATGGAATAAAAAAGGAGAAAATAAATTGCAAGGAGTCCCTTCTATGCCTTCTGTAGTGACAACACTCTGAGTTGGCTCTTGAAATATGGAAAGGTGAATGTGGAAGAGCTGAAAATGGACCAGCTTGCCACAGTGTTTGGAAGCAGAATCACAGCCTCCCGGTCTCCCCTGCCCTAGCTGTAGCGCAGCTCCCAGTCCCAGTGATTTTACACTGGGATCAGTCCCTCGTTATTAGTAATTTTACGCACTTCGAAGTTCCTTGCTTTTCTCATCTTCTGATTATTTCTACCAGACTCATTCCCAAAACTCATCTGCCATATTCCTCACCAGGTCCTCTGAAGTCATTTTCCTCTTCACTAAGTTATCCTAGTGATTCCCCTCAGATTACCAATCATCTCTCTGTTTTATAGTTATTTACATACCTTATCTCCTATATTAAACTATTAGCTTCTCAAGAACAGAACTCATAGCTTACTTTGTTTCATATCCCCCTCTGCGTCTAAGTTTATTGTCGAAGGTTTTATCTGTAAGATTATTTATAAAGGAGTAATCCAGTTAGAGATTGACATGAAGCTAAAATAAATGGTAATTATGAAAACATGTTTCTATTTTAGTTCTGGAATTCTGTAAGCACACTCAAGGATACTATCTCAGTTTTCCCTACATCCTTCTATATTTTAACTTCTAATTGCATGTAAAGTATGTGATATGCATTCCAAAAGACATTTGCAAGGGAGCTAATCAGACCTACCTAATATACTTTTGATGAGTTAGATTCTGTCTCATAAACCCAAATGAAAAGTGTTAAACATTATAGCACCAGTTTCCCCCACATCCTCAAATTACAGAGTGCAGAGATGAAGGAACATGTTATAAATTTAAGGACAATAAGAACATGCAGAAAAAAAATCATCCAGGTTTTTACAATCTTTTTGGATTTAGTAAACACACTCAGTGCATTTCAATAAACATAGTGAATACCATTTTGAATTTTATATGCAGGCATGCCTCATTTTATCATGCTCTGCTTTATTGTGAGTCAGAGTTATTGCATTCTTTACAAATTGAAGGTCTGTAGCAACCCAGCATCAGTGCCATTTTTCCAACAGCATTTGCTCACTTCATGTCTCTGTGTCACATTTTTAAAAAAAGATTATTTATTCATTTATTTGACAGACAGAGGTCACAAGTAGGCAGAGAGGCAGGCAGAGAGAGAGGAGGAAGCAGGCTCCCTGCTGAGCAGAGATCCCAATGCTGGGCTTGATCCCAGGACCCTGGGGATCATGACCGGAGCTGAGAGCGGAAGCTTTAACCCACTGAGCCACCCAGGTGCCCCATCTGTGTCACATTTTGATAATTCTCACAGTATTTAAAAATTTTCATTATTATTGTATTTGTTATGGTGACCTGCATTCAGTGATCTTTGATGTTACCATTATAATTGTTTTGGGGCAGCATGAACTGCATTCACATAAGACAGTGAACTTAATGGGTAAATGTGTGTTCTGGCTCTTTCCCCACCTCTCTCCCTCTCCTCAGGCCTCCCAATTCCCTGAGACACAACAATATTGAAATTAGGTCAATTAAGAACCTACAATGACCTCTAAGTGTTCAAGGGAAAGGAAGAGTCATAAATATCTCACTGTAAATAAAGTCATGTCAAAAGCCAAGACAGGCTGAAAGCTAGGCCTCTTTTTTTTTTTTTTTTTTTAAGGATTTTGTTTATTTATTTGACAGAGAGAGAGAGAGAGATCACAGGTAGGCAGAGAGAGAGGGGAGGAAGCAGGCTCCCTTCCAAGCAGGGAGCCCGATGCGGGACTCGTTCCCAGGACCCTGAGATCACGACCTGAGCTGAAGGCAGAGGCTCAACCCACTGAGCCACCCAGGTGCCCCCTGAAAGCTAGGCCTCTTGAACCAGCTGGCAAAGTTGTGAATGGAAAGGAAAGGTTCTTGAAGAAAACTGAAATTGTTCCTCTGGTGAACATATGAAAGATAAGAAAGTGAAACAACTTTATTGTTGATACGGAGAAAGTTTTAGAGGTCTGGTTGGAAGATCAAACCAGCCAAAATATTCTCCTAAACCACAGCCTAACCCAGAGTAAGACCCTCACTCTCTTCAATTCTCTGAGGGCTGAGAGAGGTCCGGAAGCTGCAGAAGAGAAGTTGGAAGCTAGCAGAGGTTGGTTCCTGAGGTTTAAGGAAAGAAGCCGTCTCTGTAACATAAAAGTACAAGGCAAAGCAGCAAGTGCTGGTGCAGAAGCTACAGCAAGTTCTCCAGATCTAGTTAAGATCGTCAGTGAAGGCGGTACACTAAACAGATGTTCAGTGTAGACGAAACAGCCTTCTGTTGGAAGAGGTGCCATCTAGGATTCTCAAAACTAGAGAGGAAAAGTTAATCCCTGACTTCAAAACTTCGAAGGACAGGCTGACTCTCAAGTTAGGGGCTAAGGCAACTTGTGACTTCAAGTTGAAGCCAGTGCTCATTGACCTTTCCAAAAATCCTAGGACCCATAGGAATTATGCTAAATCTACTCTGCCTGTGCTCCATAAATGGGACAGCACCATCTGAATGTCAACACTTCTGTTTACAACATGGTTTACTGAATATTTCAAGCACACTGTTGAGACCTACTGCTCAGAAAGAAAGATAGATTCCTCTCAAAATATTACTGCTCATTGACAATGTATCTGTTCATCCAAGAGCTCTGATGGAGATATACAATGAAATTAATGTTAACACATGCCTGCTAACACAACATTCATTCTGTAGCCCATAGATCAAGGAGTAATTTCAAATTTCAAGTCTTATTATTTAAGAAATATATATATATATATATATATATACACACACACACACACACACACACACACACACACACACACACCTATAGCTGCCATTAATAGTGATTCCTCAAATGAATCTGGGCAAAGTAAATTGAAAACCATCTGGAAAGGATTCCCCATTCTAGATGTCATTAAGAACATTCATAATTTGCAGGAAGAGGGAAGAGGTCACAATATCAACATTAATAAGTGTTTGAAAGACATTGACTCCAATCCTCCTGGTTGACTTTGAGGGGTTTGAGACCTCAGTGGAGGAAGTAACTGCCGATGTGCTGGGAATAGTAAGACAACTAGAATTAGAAGTGGAGCCTGAAGATGGGACTGAAATGTGCAGTCTCGCGATAAAACTTGAACGGACGGGGAGTTGCCCCTTATGGATGAGCAAAGAAAGTCGTTTCTTGAGGTGGAATCTCCTCCTGGTGGAGATTTTGATATGACAACAAAGGATTTAGAATGTCGCATAAACTTATTTGATGAAGCGGTGGCAAGGTTTGAGAGGACTGACTCCAATTTTGAAAGATGTTCTGTGGGCAAAATGCTATTAAACGGCCTTGTATGCAGCCATCCACGACAAGGCAAGATGTCCCACCAGCAAAAAGATGGCGACCTGCTGGAAACTCAGCTGGTGATTCACATTTTTAAGCAATAAAGTATTTTTAAATTAAGGCCATGTAGATGTTTTTTAGACGTACTGGTATTGTACAGTTCATAGAGTAAACAGAACTTTCATATGCACCAGGAAATGAAAAAAATTCATTTGATTTGCTTTATTGCAATATTTGCTTTAAAGCCATGATCTGGAGTTGAACCAGCAGCGTCTCTGAGGTATGTCTGTATATTACGTAGAAAATAGTTTTTAAAAATATAGAACTGACAGGACAGTTTGGGGTGAGGACAGTAATAAGCTCATTTGCTGGAAATTTCTGGAATAATTAATATAATCGATTACCAGCAGCTTTCCAATAGAACAGACTCAATAACATTTTCAAAAGGATCTAAAGCCTTTTATTCCATATGGTAGTATCACCTTACCCCTCCACTGTATCAATAGTGGTGTGTCATTCTTTCATCACAGCTGAAAACACTGGTAATTAATCTCAAAAATTTCTGCTCTACTTTTTATAAATCAGTTCTAGCTTCTTGCCAATAAGCATAGGGTTTTCTTCAATGTATTAAAATACTACTGCTTTATAATAAGTAACATTTGAATTAAATTCAAACACAGTATAGCCCCATTCCTAAAGACATGCAAGTTTAAAAATATACAGTTGGCTAGATATTTTCCCAATAGAACATACTAAATAAGGTTCACAGCATGCAATTTTTAATATATGGCGTGATGCTCCTAAAATGTTTTGAAAATCACTTCTCCGACAGGGGTAAAATGTGTCTTCAATAATTATCTGTTATACGCCCGAAATTAGGGAATTTGTCTTGTACTATATGAATGGAATCAGGGTGGACTTATTTATGATAGTTAAAATTGGGACTTGTAATTTAAAAATATGTTCTGTCCTCAACCAGAAAAATCAAAGACCATTTGCTGATTTGGGATTCTTTTGTGGACATATTATATACTGTATAAAATTTCTAACCTCAAAGTGTGGTTAGTGTTGAAAAGTATTATAAACACCAGAGAGGGGAAAAAAATCACCCAAATTATTTTAAATGCTATAGTTATTACTTTCCTCCATTGTTTCACATCTTTTGGTCTAAATTAACTTGGTATGATTAGGAGAGTTAGTCTAAGACTGTGATAACAACAACAACAAAAGGATTGTTGTGAGCCAGATCTGACTGAAATATTCTAATTATTACTTGTATAAAGTCAGCATGTGAGTTTTTAAAAGTAATCTGGAATAACAATCTTAAGTACTTTAGCAGAGAGCATTAGGAGAGTAGAATTTGTCTTTTTCAAATTATTTTCTGATATATAGTCATCATGGAGACCTTGAGCTGTGCAGACAATAACATTATCTTTTTGCCAGAAGTGTTACATCAACATGCCTCTATCTGTATAGGTGAATCTTATGCTTGGGGACATTAAGAAAATTATCAATTAAGATCATTGTCTTGAAACAATAGGCAAACTGCTTATCTTCTGTAGCAACCGTAAATACTATCTTAAGATGCCTTGATAGGATCTGATCTTTTATTTCTCATCCATGACCAGCCCAGGAAAGAGATTTCAAAATAGGAATCTTTCTATTTTTGTTCGCAGAGTCTGTACAGGCATTTGCTCCCACAGATGCTCCATATTTACACACAGGAAAGAGGAATTTTCAAGCCCACCTCTGCTGATTAAAAAATGATGACGATACTAAAGAGCACTCTTCTCTTCCCCATGGAAGTCTTATTAAATGGCTCTAGATACCCATCCTTGTGAGCATTGGGAATATCTGGCCTAGAATTGTCTTTTGGTGGGCCTCCTCAAAGTTTCCTCCACCCTCCACTCCTGCAGGACAAAGCTGTTCTGCCTGGTGCCAGAAATTTGCTAATTATTTGAAGACATTTCCTGGCTAATCATTAAAGAAGGTTTTTTAATGATGGTCTTAAAGAGGCCTAAAGCATCAATTAAAAGGTAAATAAAATTATTTTACGGACAGCTTATGTATCCAAAAATGATTGCTCTTTGTGAAATGGTAGTGTTCAGACATGACAAAATGATTTCTAGCAGCACAGTTACTTTATTGTTTAGTACTTAGGGGAGGAAAAAAAGTTAATTGAAATGTGAAAAATGTTTAGTAAGGAATTACAGTAATTTACCAAATATTGTTGACTCCAGTCACTTTTACAACTCGAATGTGCTGAAACACCTAGCAATTATTTATACATAGTAAAAAATTGTAGTGTTAGCTAATCAATAAAACATTCACCTCTTCTAGAAGCATTTTAAAACTCCCAAGCAAAAAATAAAAAGACTGTGAATACAATTGCACCGAATTTTATTTCTACTGAATATACAAATCCCATCAAGCATTTAGTTTTAAACTTTTATAGACTCTAACACTGTCATGAGAATCAACATAAAATCAGTATTTTTTCTACATAGGAGTCCCTGCAGAGGGAAGAACGTTTCTCCTTGCTTGAAAGTATTTGCATGTCCTAAATAAATGGTTCAGACTCTGCTTGGTTCATTAACACGTTTACCAACTGAGCCGTAACTAATTGTGCAGTGAATTTAAACCATACCTTATAAACGGTAATGTATAAGAGCACCTAAATAGTAATTTAAATGCATCTGTTTCTGTAAAATAAATTTTAAATGATTTGGTTTATATTAAATATTCTGGCTCACCTGATTCAGCATCTCCCCATTATCATGTTTTTATTCACTGTCACTTTCATTACCAATCTTTCTCTTGTATATTATTATTTAAAAAATACCACACAGATCTTATTCTACATTATACGATCACTATTAGAACTTTATAGGCATGAGTGACATGTTTCAATTGACAAAGGGAAAAACTCTCTTAGATTTTCAAACAGGATAACCGTATTCTGTTAGAATAAAAAATGGCATGTTAAAATAATTCTGTAGAATAGTTGAATGAAGCTTTGAACAAATTCAGGAAAGAAAAGTTATTATTTAAGGGATTTTTTTCTATTGGTAACTTTTAAATAACTTTTATTGTGATTTTGGACATTGTCTCAGTAGGAGAACACCATCAGCCACATTTTGCAAAGGAATGAAGGCTGTGGGTGTTTATGTGTTTTATCAGGAGTGAGCTCGTAATTCATCATTGTAGCCATCAAACCTCTCTCATTACAATTCTTCTCTTGCTGTGCCCCTTCTTCACTGTCCCCTTCCTTATCCAAGTTACAAATGAGAATATAAGGATATGCCCAGACTGCTTATTCTACTATTCCTTTCCTCCACATCTACTCCTTAGAACACTCTGCATATTCTCAAATATTGCTGAAATATTTCTAAGTCTTATCACTCCCTATTTCAGTCCTACCGGAAATTTTCCAACTCTTCCTTTATAGTTCTCTTGACCTTCTCCAACCAGGGGACCACAAGTTAATATACAAACCTCACTCCAGTGAGGATTACTTACACTCCCTCTACCGGAGGTTCCAAGTCTCTTTATAAAAAGAAGCTACACTTGATTTATCATCATCATTATTTATTTCTCCGGAACTCTTTAAGTTATTTCTCAGGAAAAAATAATTTAAGAATAATTTCAAGAAAAAGTTGAGACTAATTTTGGGGACCCAGGTTCCACAGAAAGTATGGGGCTAATTTTACATTAAGTACCTAAACTGGAGGAAGAAACTGTGTAGGGAGTGAGGTGAGGCAGACTGGGGAGGGAAGAGAAAGAGAGGGGAAGGAAGGAGGAAGAGATATGTGTGTAAAAACACTAGTGGAAAGAGCAAAAAAGACAATATTTCTTCCTTTTTTTTTTTTTTTTTAAGATTCTATTTATTTATTGGACAGAGAGAGATATAGTGAGAGAGGGAACACAAGCAGGAGGAGTGGGAGAGAGAGAAGCAGGCTTCCCAATGAGAGGGAGCCTGACATAGGGCCCCATCCCAGGATCCCAGGATTATGACCTGAGCTGAAGGCAGATGTTTAACCACTATGCCACGCAGATGCGCCTACTTGTTCCTTTTCTGTAAGATCCTTCCTAAAAGTCATGTGAGGATGAGCAATGTAGAAGCTGTTGCCCAAGTTGTGGGGTCAGAGTTGATGATTACGAACCTTTCACGACAAGATTTCAACTAGAACATATTGGTAAAAGTACACATACTTTGAAAGAGTCACTTATTCTCTGCATATTTTAAATCTATTTCTTACCCTTTTTTCGCACTTCAGTAATACCTATTTTAAGATGTGAGTTCTTCAAAGACAAGAAATACATCTGTTGTGCTTTCTTGGCATAGCACCTAGCACAGTGAATGGGGGTGTTAAATAAATACGATTAGAAGAGGAAAAAAACGGAGGAACAGTAATGATGGGTTAATCTCACCTTTTGACCTATTTTTATCCTGTTAAATTTTTCTTTTATGAGACTAGGTGTAAACATGCTAGTTTATCTTACATAAATTCCCAAAGCTGATCTAATACACACAAGAATATTCTGATTTTTTTCCCTAGATACTGCATATTGGCATTGAAGAACTGATATTTTAAGTGGATGAATCCCTTACCCAATAGAAAATTAGAATTCTGAACAACTTTGACTAGCTGAAAAATAAATATAATGAAGCTCCCTTGTGATAAAGGATAATTTGACTTGTAAAGAAAAAAATAAAGCAAGAGAATGCAAGAAATTTAGATATACAGAGATATCCATTAAAAATTATTGTTTCACTGGAGAAAATCATGGAAACATACCATCTTGAGACAGTAAAGATCTTCTAGTCAAGTTGCTACCTTGTACATGTAAGCACACTGGGGTGCAGATGAGTCAGATGACCTGTGTAACTCAAAATAGCTAATAAATTGGAAAGGGGGAAGTAGATACTAAATCTTCTGACTCCCGGACCAGTGATCCCAAGATGGAGCATTATGATGATAGATGTATTTTAATAATAAATTATAGTGTTCAGTTTGTATCTCAACAAATTAAGAGACATGAAAAAATAAAGTGAACTTTGCAAAGATCCATAATGAATTAACTGATTAAAGGCTTGGGGGTTTATAAAGAAGCCTTCAAGAAGCGTCGTGACTAAGTCTTCAGGGGAAGCTTAACTACCAACTTTAGGTATATAATTTATAATATATAAAGATTGGTAACCAGATTTTTTTTTTTTTTTTAACTGAGGTCAGAAGAAGACACAAAACTGATGACAGCTACTAGCTAGGTATAAGATGGTTTCCTGTCTAATCATGTGAGAATTGGTAATTTTGGGGATACAAAATTCTATGCTAAATTTTATTTTATTTATTTATTTTTAAAGACTTTGAGAGAGAGATAAAGAGAGAGAAAGAGAGCGTGACATCGAGGGACAGAGCGAGAGGGAGAAAGAGAATCCCAAATAGACTGCATGCCCAGCCCAGAGCCTGACATGGGGCTTGATCTCACGACCCTGAGATCATAACCTGAGCTGAAATCAATAGTCAGAGCCTAACCAACTGAGCCACCCAGGTGCCCCCTATGATAAATTTTGAACAGGAAAAAAAAATTCTGAAAATCACTGAAATTAGATCATTTTTGGCATTACACTTTTAAATGTTAATGTTTGCTTGATGCCATTTCTAGACTTTCAAAAAAGATCATTGATTAATATATTTACAAGTTGTAACATCTAAACGGTAGTATATCTACTTTACTTTGGGGAAAACAAGATTTCCCTATAATGCTACAATAAGAAATATATGAAGATATCAAAGTGGTGCCCTTCCCAAATTTTATATGATATATTACTTAACTAAGTGTAATATCTTATATTAACCTCATTAACCTCATTTTTAACTTCAGAAATTAATTCACTTCAAGAGGAGAAAATGGACCACTCTATGGAAAGGCAGCATAGCAGTGTTTAAGAACCATGAGAGATTGTGGACTCTGAGAAACAAACAGGGTTTTGGCGGGGTGGGGGGAGGAGGGCTGGGTGAGCCTGGTGGTGGGTATTGAGGAGGACATGTATCACATGGAACTCTGGGTGTGATGCATAAACAATGAATCTTGGAACACTGAAAAAAATAAAATAAAATTTAAAAACAATGAATAAATACAAAAAATAAAAAATAAAAATTACTAAACAATTCAGAAAATTAAAAAAAAAAAGAACATGGATTCTAGAGCCAAATGAAAGTGGTGTCTGATTTCCGTCTCTTGCACTTATTATCTGTACAAACTTGTGTAAATACCTCATTCCTGCCTATGCCACAGACAGGTATCAAATAAGGATGATAATGGCAACCAACCTCTGTGGTTGTTATAAAGATTAAATGAATTAACAATGAAAATTACTGAACTCTTTGAACAGTTCTTGGCACTATATAGGTGCCCATTTATAGCAAAATCTCAGGGTATGGAAAACCCCATTAACAAAATTAGATACTTAGATTTACAAGCGTAAGTGTCTGAAAGAATGAAACTTCTGAAATGTTCACACACCAGAGAGTGGCACATGCTTTCAAATATGAAGAAAATCATGACAGATACTTGAAGCTTGCCATTTTCATTTAATATTAAAAACATAAAATTCCCAGATTGGAAAACCTGTCTTTGAACCCATGCCCAAGGAATGGCAAATACAGTCCCAGCATGGGAAACTGGAACTTAGAGTATGACTCACACCTTCTTTACAACAAAACTGTCCCTTCATTTCCCCATACCCACCCCAAAGGAAGTATTTATGAAGACTTTGTCCTGAGCAAAAGAAAATACATTGGGTTATAATCTTAGTGTCTAATAAACCAATAAAATGTTCTTTAAGAAGTTCTTACCACCACAAGAAACCAGAATTAATTCAGAGGACATTTTCATGGTTGATGGTCAAATGTACAAAGGCCAGAGGTCATCTCTCTAAAAGGTATCAGTCCAGATCCTACTTTTATCTCCATAAACATTGGGGTAATGGAGGGTGGGAAGTGGGGACATTTCTTCTAAATAGCATCCTTCAGTAGAGTTTCAAGCAAACCAACTTTTCAGGATTTTGTGAGTATGTTTTCAGAATAATTTTTCCGCTCTCCTCTTAGCTCCTCCAAATGGAGTGGGCTACATGGAAGGTGTTCCCTTTGCTTGGGATGAAGAAGCTGACTATTAGGCAAATAATTGAAGTGAGTGGACTTGTGTATTTCAGAGCGCTAAGCCACAAGGTAGGTGTCCAAAGGGTGTTTTGGAATTTACCACTATAAGGAGTGCACTTGCACAGCAAGGAAACATCTTCTGTAGTCATTCCAAAGGCCTCTTATATAAGCTGAACTGTATACTTTAAAATGTATGGTATTTTATGTCTATTATACCTGAATAAAGTTGATTTAAAAAGAAAATTTTAGTTTTTATCTTAGGAAAGATTCATATTAACAATGTTTGAAATTAATCCAAAGTTTTGTTATTTCTGCCTCTAGTAAGGAGAAATTGTGCCAAATTAGTGTGGAAAAATTCTTTCTCAAATGCCTTTTTGTATTACATGTCAAAGGAATGATATTTATTGTAACATAATTGATGTTTCAATTGTACTACACAAAGGAAAATACTTCCTAGCTATATCAGTTCTAATTACAATTTACATTTGCTCATATATACATACGTTGTGAGATGTTCTCTCATGAAGGCTAAATAGAAGTTATGTCACAAATCATACATCAAAGGTTTTAAATTATTCTCACTTTCCAAGAGTCACAATTCTAGGTTTTATATAATTTAGTGAAAAACATAGTGTTTAAGAAAATATTTCTTGAATTTTCCTAAAGCAAAATTGGGCGATCTACGAGGAGAATAATTGTGTGAACAACAAGAATTTTATTAGTCAAAATGGAATATATATTGTCAGAAAATACTCTTCAACTATAATAAGAATAAAAAATGACTAAGGAATAATTCTTTTGTTTTTTTAAAGTTTTATTTATTTAGTTGACAGTGAGAGAGAGAGAGCGAGAGCGAGCGCAAAATCAAGGGGAGTGGCAGGCAGAAGGACAGGGAGAAGCAGGATCCTTGCAGATCAGGGAGCCCAATGCAGGGCTCTATCCCAGAATCCTGGGATCACGACCTGAACCAAAGGCAGATGCTTAACCAAATGAGCCACCCAGGTCCCCTAAAGAATAATTCCTGATGTCCTAATAGAAATTTGTTTTTTTTTCTTTTTTCTTCTTTTTTAAATTTGTAACCATTATACTTAATAAAAATTATATTTTAATCTTGACAGACACATACTTGTATATAAACGAATATCCACACAATACATATGGATAACTGAAGCAAGTTTCAAGAATCAGTTATTTCTGTTCACTCAACACACTGGCATTTTCTATTTAATTTAGGTAAAAATGTTGGTTGGATTGATGCTTGATCAACACTGCTCTGGTTTTGGGGAAATTATTTGTAATTCCTTCAGAAGGTAAAGCAGAGGAAATAGCAGCAGGAAAGAATTCAGACAAAGAGAACAAAGACATTCTAGAATGTAATTAATAAATGTTGGTACTGTAATGGATGATCAGCAAATGTTCCATGAATCTTCAGAAGAACAACTGACAACTATTTGCCCAGGATAATTCTCAATTGTAGATCTACCCAAATATGGTAGATGGACCATATGACCTCCTGAGTTGCTTGCAGTTCCAAAAGTATTCTAGAACTTCCACTTATTTAGTGATTCTTGATGATTAGATATTTCTGCTTTTTAATTATTTTCTACTGATTGGTGGTTTTGTTGTTGTTTCAGAATTTTATCTGCCCTTAAATTTATTCATTTTATCTTTGATGATATAATTTGATATAACTATCACTATGTGAATATTCACTTTCAAACAAGAGTTTTGAAACATATTCAGAGATTATATTAGAGCGTAAAGTACATATGTATTAATTGTAAATGCTAAAATTAAAAGGTTAAAATAATATAGAATTTTAATCTGAATCATTACATATAATATATGGTCCAATAAATGAAAATGTATTAGAAAGCAAAGTCTAATTTTTATCTAAATTATTGATGTCTAAGGATATTTTGACCATGACCTATATTTATGTCTCTTTCTTTTTTTATGTTATGATACTTTTAGTGTCCTTAATAGCCATGCCTGTAAAGCTATTATAAACTGCTTGAGACCCATTAACAACCCACTTTCATATTCTAAACCATACTCATGCCAAAACATGGTTTAATCAGGTGCTTTTGATTTTTCCCAATGGCACTTTGTTATCTTTTGATATAACACATTTTCAGAGAATAAATATCCTGACTTGCTACCTATTTGAAAATCTACTAGTTACTAGGAAGTAATAGTATTTCCATTCCACTGGTAAAAGTTGTTTAAATAATTTCATTAATCAGAACTTGTATAGTAAATTTGATCCCTGTTTTACTTGGCCATAAAATTGGTAAGAATTAAATACAAGGGCATTCAAAACAAGTGAGGGCATAGCTCATAAAACTAAAGTTGACAATTCAAAAATAGCCTAGACTTTCTGATTAATAACCCAGAGTGGGATGCTGATAACTGCTGTGTCCTGTCAGTGTTTTAGAGGTGAAATCAGGACAATGGAAGTCAAGTGGCAAATGTTCCAGGCCAGCTGGACCATGTGAATTATTATTATTTTCAGGTACAATGTTGTCTATGTTCCTTCTTGAAAAAAATATCAGTTCTATTTTTTCTTTTTTTTTTTTTTTCCCTCAGAGAAGATTATGAGTGAGGGATCTGGGTTTTTTTCCCCAATTAAATAAGTCTGATTCTTCACTCCCATGTCAGGATGGAAATAGTAGAAATCCAAGAAGGAAATCTATTTTGAGGTTATTATAAAAGTAAATGAATTTGTCCCTTCATATTTAAAGTTTGAAAAATTGAGCAGAATATCACATTCTAAAAACACAAATGCTGAGCAGACACCTCACCAAACAAAATACACAGATGGCAAATAAACCTATGAAAAGATGTTCAATATCATAAGCTGTTAGGGAATTGCAAATTAAAATAACAATGAGATATAGATGCAGTGAAAAGAAGGGCCATCTGTACCCCCATGTTCGTAGCAGCAATGGCCACAGTCGCCAAACTGTGGAAGAACCAAGACGCTCTTCAATGGACGAATGGATAAAGAAGATGTGGTCCATATATACAATGGAGTATTATGCCTCCATCAGAAAGGATAAATACCCAACTTTTGTATCAACATGGATGGGATTGGAAGAGATTATGCTGAGTGAAATAAGTCAAGCAGAGAGAGTCAATTATCACATGGTTTCACTTATTTGCAGAGCATAAGGAATAGCACAGAAGACATGGGGAGATGGAGAGAAGGGAGTTGAGGGAAATTGGAGGGGCAGACGAACCATGAGAGACTGTGAAACAATCTGAGGGTTTTGGAGGGGAGAGGGATGGGAGGTTGGGTGAGCCTGGTGGTGGGTATTATGGAGGGCACGTATTGCATGGAGCACTGGGTGTGGCGCATAAGCAATGATTCTGGAACACTGAAAAGAAATTTAAAAAATAAAAATTAAAAAAAATGAGATAGCATTACACACCTATTAGAACAGCCAAAATTCAGAACGCTGGCAATACCAAAAGCTGGTGAAGATGTGGGACAACAGGAATCTCATTTATTGCTTTGAATGAATGCAGCTTGAAAGCCTCTTTGAAAGACAGTGTGGCAGTTTCTTACTAAACTAAATAAACTTTTACTATATAATCCAGCAACTGTGCTCCTGTTACCAGGGTCTTTGGCAGGTGTCCACCCTGGTCTCTGGGTGGACAGGACTGCCTCCATGACCTTCGTTAGTAGGGTGGTACTAAAACAAGTCACCGCTTCAAGGTCTTCAAGTAGGTCCACAATGGCAGAGCTGTTAGCTGTTACCGTACTGTTACCGTACTGTTACCGTACCGTACTGTTACCGTACCGTACTGTTACCGTACTCCCATTGAGTACGGTAAGGCTTCTGCTGCGTCACTGGGTAGGCCACTAGGTGGTTAGGATTGGCCCTGGATTGCATCTGAGAGGGGCTGCACCCAAGTCAGAGGCCTGCTTTAGGGTCCACGGTTGGGACTGAGGTCTGCAGGACTCCCTCCAAGAGAATGGATTGGTGTGCATCTTGCTGGGCACGCTGGTATGCAGGACTGCCCTCAGACCGACTGAGTAAATTTGGAGTCGGGTCACAGGGCTGATTCGGGATTCACATTTGGATAGATAGCAGTCTAAAGTCAGTGGCCCTGACTTTGGGGGCACAGAAAAGCACGTCATCTGCTGAGTCCCTGTGTGGTCAGGACTGCTCCCTGAAGGGGTCTGGAGCCAAGTCACAGTACCATTTCAGGATTCACGGTGGGACCAAAGGCGGCTGACTTGCCTTCAAGGGGCACTGACAGGTGTGTCTGCCAGCCCATCCCCTGGTGACATGGACTCCTGGATCAGAGCTGAAAGAGCTGGGTTTTGGGACACTTCAGGGTTCACGGCCAGACTGAGTCCTGAAGGGCCTATTACTGGCGGCAAGGGCAGGTGTGACTCGTCACTTGTCTTCCAGGGTCCCTTAACAGATGGTGCTGGTGGTAGGACCAAGGCCAAATGGGGGAGCAGCCAAGTCCACAGGGGGACAGTGCCGTTTCTGGGACTGTCCTGGGACCTTTGTCGGACAGCCTGCTCCCTGGGCACCTGCCTGCTTCCTCAAGATGACTCTCCTTGGTCTTGGACTCTATTGGGGTTTTGCCGTCTCTTATCTGGATTCCAAAACTCCCACAAGAGCAAACCTCCCAAGTACAAAAGTACCTTTGTCTGTAGCTGGCTACCAGATTCTTGCTGCTAAGGGAGAACAGGAGTGGGACCCTCCTATTCTGCCATGTTGCTGACATCAGCTCTCCTGAAACGAATCTTGACAAGAAAGGTAGGTCTGGGTTTAGTGTGTTTAGCTCAGTGTACTTCATCACGCACCCAGTGAGTTCAGGGGACAGGTGTTACAGCAGGGCTGTTACTCCGCTCTCTCACGCTGCCTCCTGCCGTGAAGAAGCCTCGGCGAGACTGATGAGATCCCACGGGGGGCTGGGCTATCCACCGGCTTGCGCTCTTCTCGGTATCCTCCGTCAATTTTTTGGTGGCGCGGTTGGTCGGTGCCGGCCCGTGGGCCGCGGGAGCTGCACCTTCTGAGGTGTCACTTGCGCTTCTGGAGTCACTCGGGTCGCTGCTGCTGAGATCCGTGGCTGCTGCCCCTTACTTCGGTGGCGACGTTCCTGCCTTCCGCAGCGCCGCCCTCCCGACTCCCTGTTTCCCACCGGCTGCAGGTCTCCGCCCAGGGACCGCTGGGCAGGAGCGCAGGCAGGGCGGGCTCAGGGTGCCCCTTTAGACTTACCCGCTATATTGTTCAGGGTTTTCCGCAGAAATAGAACCAGGAGGATGCACATGGCCTATTTACATACTCACATGCTTGCGGGGGCTGGCAAGTCCCAAATCCGCAAGGCGGGCCGGCCGTCTGCACACCCCGCAAGAGCGGCTGGACGCTCGAGTCTGAAGACCGTCTGGAGGCAGGACGGTTTCTCCTCGGGGGAGCCGGGCCTCAGGCTTTCCCTTGGGCCTTGCAGAGGTCGGGAGGAAGTCGGCCCACGTGACGCAAGGTCCCCGGCTTTACCGACCGTTGTCTCCTCTCCATGGCAACCACGCCCGAGAAAACCTCTCCAGCAGCGCCTCGCTGGCGACTGGCCACAGAGCCGGGCACCGTGACCCGCCCAAGTTGTCCTAGAACATGAGTCCCCACATTGATCTAGAAGAGACACCTCCAGGAGTCGTCGCTGGCCTTCCTCTGCCTCCAGGCTGGACAGGGTGGGCGAGGAGAGCACCGGCGAGACGCTGTCCCAGCCTCTCTGAAATCTAACTGGGGTTTTTTTTTTTTTTTGGCCTTTTTATCCTCTTGCGCACTGACTCCCATTGGTGCAGACCCCGGGGATTAGAGGGACTCGATCTTTCCCCGGGACCCAGATAACCTCACGTCGTCTTATCCTCTCCGAATGCCTCTCGTGCTCCCTGTTTCGGAAGCCCCGCGGGCCCCCGGAGCCGGTGACGCTCACACGCCCCGCGGCGCAGCCGCACACATCCGGGCACCGCGCCAGGGTGCGCGGGCCCTCAGGGAGGCCCCCGCCCGCCGGCCTGGGGCGGGGGAGTGCGCAGACCACGCTCGCCAGCCTCTGCTCCCGGAGGGCACCTCGGCCCACCTCGGCCGGCCCTTCGCGGTGGGCCCGACGTGAAGGCTGCTCCTCCGGCCGCAGCTCCGGACAAGCAGAGAGGCCGCGGTCGCAGAGTCGGGGTGTTCCGGCCCGCGGTCGGCCGCAGTCGGCCAGGCACGGTCTCCCCAGTCGTGACAGTGTCGGGCGAGCCAGGATCCCGAGGCCCTCGGGCCTCCAGAGCCGCGCGATCAGTGGGCATCTGCTCTGCTGGTCCACAGCAGCAAACCCGGAGCGTCCGACGTGGGCAGAAGCTCCCTTCGGAGAGAGACGAGTGCCCTGCTCAGGGGGGGAGCGTGGAGAAGGCGCCTGCTCAGCGGGGACGAGGGGCGCCAAGGCCAAGCATGAAAGGAAACAACACAAAACAAAGATGGCGCCCGCAGAGGACGCGTGTGCGGGAGGCGCCCGCCCGCCAGCAGGCCTCTGGAGGTGGGAGAGGTGGGACGCTCGCCCCTCAGGCCGAGGCTTGCGGACGAGCACACGAGCCTCATTCACTCGGGCCCCGGCCCTGCTGGCCCGGCGGCCCCTGCGCGGGCCCCGGCGGTGAGTTCCTGCGCGCGAGCCCTAAGAGCCGTTCGTGGGCCGTCGAAGCCGGAAGTCTTCGGGGCTTCTCTCTCTCTCTCAAACTTGGGGCGCCCTCTCTGGGGGTTCAAACCCTTTGCTCCTCAGGGAGCAGCTCCTCGGGGAGAAGGTCGGGTGCGAGCGCCCTCCCGACGGGGTGGCCGCGCCGTGACTTCGTGTCCCAGGGTCCCCCGCCTGCGGCGAGGCGGCCTTCGCCGTCCGCCCGCTCTGCCGCCGTGGCTCAGGCAGTTGTCCCGCCTTCTGTTCCTTGTGCCGCTGCAGAGTTGACGCGGGAGGCGGCGAGCCCGGGAGGAGGCGAGCCCGGCGTCCTCCCACGCCGCCATCTTGAGCCGCAGCCCCTCGCTCGGAGCGAGGGAGCCGGGCTCGGCTCCGTTTCCATAAAAGACTAGTTCCGGAGTGTGGAAACCCCTGTCATTTCTTAATAAAGTTAGGCTTAGAGAACATTTGGATTCACATCTTTATTTTGGGCATCAGAAGCAGAATGCACATAGGCTGTATTTCTGCTGTAAAAATCCCAGTTCTCCCTCTGGCTGTGGCTTAAAAGGGAGAGAAAAAGTTCACACGCGAGGAAGTTAGCAAAAGAGAAGCCGCCTCGTGTGTTTAAGAATCATTTTCCTTGTCACACAACAAGGATGCACTGGGTTTCGGGAGATTCAAAGAGTTTTCCACAACAGTTGGGGAGACGTTGCCGGCAGACAAACAGCGATATAAAGAAATGTAAACTCAGGGACGAGCGGCGTCCACAGTGGTGCCGGGGGCGAAGCGGTTTTTCTCGGTGTCTCTCGCAAAAAGACGCGCAGCCACGTGGCATTCGGAGCACCGGGGCCCGCGCCGGGCGCGCCGCCTCCCGTGCGTCTCCTCGAGCCTCACCGCAGATCCGGGCCCCCCGTGGCTTCCCTTACACCGGGCCCAGGCCCGCCCCGACAGAGCCCTGTGAGTCCGTTTTCCAGGTCGGTTCCAGTCCCCGAACAGGTCACTCTGAGGCTGGCACTGTTCCATCGGGGGGTTCCTAGTTGTTTGATAGGGAGAAAGCATCTTTGCAAGATGCATCCCGATGACTCCTTTACTTTGACCTTGGACTTCGCTGCGCTGATCTTTGATGGACTGAGAATAGACAGACGTTTGGCAGCTTTGGAGAACGCCACAGTGCACGTCCGTTCTGAGTCGGAATAATGCTTGTGGGACTCATTGTTTAACTTTAAAATAAAACCAGGTTTTTTTTGTTTTTTGTTTTTTAGCTACTCACCGGCTCCCCCACCAACCTTCTCCATTTACTTTGTTACTTTAACAATGCAAAATGGAACAGTGTGGAAAGTAAAGCAATTGTTGACAAAATGTCACAGTTATTCATTCTAATTCCTGCTGCATACAATAGGTATTCGTCTTATGTTTGCCTAATCATTTTTGGAAACGTTACTTATTAATTAATATATATTTTTTAAGATTTATTTATTTATTATAGAGAGTGTGTGCAAGAGTGGGGTGGGGCAGAGGGAGAGGGTGAGAGAGAATCTTCAGCAGACCCCCTGCTTGGTGCAGAGCCTGAAGCAGGGCTCCATAGGACCCTGAGATGATGACCTAAGCCAAAACCAAGCGTCCAACTGAGCCAACCGACTGAGCCACCAAGAAACCCATTCCTTTATTTATTTATTTATTTATTTATTTAAGAAGATTTTTTAAAAAAGATTTTATTTATTTATTTGACAGAGAGAGAGATTACAAGTAGGCAGAGAGGCAGGCAGAGAGGGGGAAGCAGGTTCCCTGCTCAGCAGAGAGCCCGATGTGGGGCTCAGTCTCAGGACCCTGAGATCATGACCTGAGCCGAAGGCAGAGGCTTAACCCACTGAGCCACCCAGGTGCCCGTAGTATTTTTAATACAATTTTTACAGTTTGTGTATAATCACTCTCTCCTAAAAGTACAAACAAACAAATATATAGATATTTCTTCAGCCAAGTATGGATTGTGTTATTCTTCTTTGTATTTCCTAAGTTTTGGGAACGAGTGGACATGTAGTGGATGCTGAGTTTTTTAAAAAAATAAATTGTTTGGAAACAAAGTATGTTACTTAATAGTATTAGAAAATCTACATCTTTCTTTTCTCTGCAACACCAAATCCTTTCAACATTTTTATCTTATCCAGATTGACTAACTGGTAGGGAATATGAATATGGGGGGAAAAGTGTGAAATCTGCAGTTTATGGAAGTCAGTGTGACTTAGATTTTTAAATAGTTAGGTGGCACATTCCCATCTCATGTTTAAATGTTGTGGCCTAAGAACTTGTCATGTAGTCAACAAACTATGCAGACTAAACCCATGTAAATAAAATTTAGCACTGAATCAAACAAATGTTTGAAACGAATCTAACATTTATCTAATCTTAAGTAGTATTAGGCTATTGAGATACATATTAAGAAACTGTAAATAATATAAAAACACAAGATTTTTAAACATTCAAATTAAGTGTTTCTGGGGCAAAGAGCAGAAAAGATGACCTTCAGTGGGGTAGGAGGGAGATCAAGTTTTCTTTTATAAGTAGGTTAGCCTCGCAGTTTTGTCTTCTCCCTTGTTCTGTCCAGTAACCTGACTGGAGGTTAGTTCATCAGCCTTCCCAGGTGAGCTCCTGGCTTTTAGGATATGAGAATAGCTCTCTTTCCAAAATGCCAGTGCCTTTCCTTAAATGATTCTATTAAAGTGCTATGATTCCATTTATTCCCCAGCAGCAGAGCTTGTGTAGTTAGATTCTTTCATCATACAGAAAAGAGTAGTTATCACAACATGAATGATACAGCCGCTGTATTCATACATCCATATTCAGCGACGAGCACATTAGCAGAGATTAGAGATTGGGTCTCTAATAATTTTTCAGTCTGAACACTTCTCAACTGCTCTTTATCTCCTGCTAATGTTGTTCTTGCCCTGAAGCTCACCATTCATTATATTGTTCTTTTCTCACTGAGGAATCCCACTATTGCTTGTTCCCATCAGTACATTTATATAAGACTCTTCGAAAAAATTACGAGGAAAGGGAATCACTGACACTTATGTCTTGTTGGCATGAACTTCTATCCACTTCAGTAGTCGTATAAAAAAATATGATGTATAAGGCCCTTCCTAAATAAGTGCTCAGACATAGTATGAGTTCGGTGGAAAACAACAGCATCAAAACCAACTCTTCCTTCCAATCTCCGCCAAAACAGAAAATGATATTCTGGGCAAGCATATCACCACTTGGCTGATTCTCAACATCCTAACACCCTTTCAATTTTCAGAAAATCCTCTTTCATGAGAAGGTAGGATGATCAAAAGTGTCACTCAGAAAATGCAATTAGTGATTTTCCTGTCTCAGCAGCTTTAAGATTACACACTAGCCTGAACTTGTTTCCTCAGCATATCTTACAAGCTTCTCGGCTGCTCCCGACCAATCCATAATTTTATAGTGGTGGAGTCGATGTGATAGGCTAGTCCTAAATGGGTTTACTTAGAGACAATCTTATTTTGCTTCTGATGCCTTCCCTAGGTTATCTCCTTTTGGATACATATCCATCAAATTTTTTACTGCGATACTTCCTATGAAATTACAGCCCTCAGCACATAGCTTTAGGTTGTTTCTGATCAGTGCACCAAAACTGTAAAAAAGAACATTGAAAAAAATGCATAGAGTTCAGTCTTCCTTTCAAATAAACATAATAGGATGAAATTACCTGCAGGGCCATTTTTATTCTGTATTCTCCCACTGTGTCAAATTCAGCTATATTGGACTTGGAAGGCTAAAGCTATGAAATGGTGACCATTTTTCTAAAAGTCATTTCTCTGGGCATCTCAGCGGTAGCCTCCAAAGTATATAGTGATCTTTTCCTGTCAAAAGGTCATTTTTCTCTTCTTTTCAATCTGATATTTTAACTGGTCACTCATTTGTTCAATGGTTGCAGAAGGTAGGACTAAAAGGTCTAAGTACTCACAATATTGAGTAAATAATACCATCTTATATACATGTATATATGTGCATATGTAGTCACATATTTACATACAAATGTAATATTTCTATATATATATTAAAAGCTTCAAAGTACTTTAATTATCTCCTTCCATTAATCCTCACAACAAAGGGGATGGATATTATATAAATTTTGCAGTTGTTAAAATTGAGGATCAAAAAGGTTAAGTGAGTTACACAGACTTTTGAAACTAGGTATTTTGGAAATTTTTTTTCTTTTTTAAAACAATATCACTTCAATTCTCAGCATTAGGATAACTCGTTTTAAAATAGAAGCTCTGGATGATAATTGTGAAAATTCATAAATGTACTTGGAATGAACTTACTGTCATCCATGAATGTATGTATAAGAATTTGTTCATCAAGTCCTTGCCAGAAAATTGAGATCAGAGGAGATGGTAAAAAGGAGAGCTAAGTTTTGATGTGGGAGAGGAAGCCCAGGAGCCCACTGGGACCAAATAGGCTTGGAATCGAATGTCATAGACAGCATGTGGAATTTGACAGGGAGGGATCAATAAGATTTTTTTTTTAAAGTAGCGTTCATGTCTTCAACTTACAGTACCGTATGTTATATATTGTAAACTAAAAACAATTAAATGATCGTGTTTAAAAGTAATTTCTTTTTGTCCTTGTTAGGATTAACTTAATGTTGAAATTCTGAAAGTTTCTAAAATAGGACTTATTTAGTCAGCAATAAGTTATAATATATACTTAAAATCCCATACTACTACTACTACAAAAATAGATTCTTATGAGTAAACCTTTCCCTCTACTTGCCCCTACAGGTAACACAGAATTCTGTGCTTTCAGCTTAAGGTGCTGTTAAGAGTAGAGAATTTGTTTATGGCTATTTCTTTGCCGAAATAGTAATCACATTTTACATTTTCTGGCAGAAGACTATTCCGACACTACTTAATGTGGCTTTGGTTTAGGTTCTGAGGGTCTGTCTCAGTCAGTTTAGGCTGCTCTAAATTATACCATAGACTGGGTAGCTTAAACAACATTTATTTCTCACATTTCTAGAAGCCAAGGTTAAGGTTCTGACAGATTTAGTTTCTTGTGAGAGGCCATCTTCTTTCTGGTTGCAGATGGCTGTCTTCTTTCTGTATCCTCACATGTGGCGGAACATAAGAGACCTCTGGCCTCTTCCTCTCGTTTGAGAGGGGCTCTACCCTCATTACCTCTTCTAAACCTAACTACCTTCCAAAGGCCCCACCTCCAAATACCATCACATTGGGGATTAGGGCTTCAACATAGGTGGTTTTGTTTTGTCTTGTTTTGTTTTGTTTGGTAAGGGGACACAAACATTCAGTGATAAGCACAGTTATAGAATGAGACAAAAAAAATCTAATGATTACAAATTATTTTTTAGGGTTTCCTGTCTTACTTTTTTGTTCAGAAATGCTTACCACCTTCAGTGAGATATAAGCCTTCTGAATAAAAACAAAATATAAATGCTTATATTTACCTTGTAAATATTGGAGGAGTACTAAAATCATTATTCCAGAAAAGTACAGGAAATGTATTGGAGACAAAGTAAGGTTGAATTAATTCTTAAACAGGAAAAGAAATATCCTTGGGTAGGCAGAAATATCCAAGTTGTTCTAAGGAGTTTAAGATACGTTTTGGGACGCCTGGGTGGCTCAGTTGGTTAAGCGGCTGCCTTCGGCTCAGGTCATGATCCCAGGGTCTTGGGATCGAGTCCCACATCGGGCTCCTTGCTCAGCGGGGAGCCTGCTTCTCCCTCTGCCTCTGCCTGCCTCTCTGTCTGCCTGTCCTCACTCTCTCTGACAAATGAATAAATAAAATCTTAAAAAAAAAAAAAAAGATACGTTTTCTAAGGCTGACACGGTGCCACTATAATTAGAAACAGGTGCATATAAATTAGAAAAGCGAGAAGACTAATTGTTAGTAATGAACCTTTTAAAGTAAAAAAAAAATGGCCAAAATGATGGACAGTCTTCTTTTATATGCAGTGGATTTTGGCTTAAGTTGAAGCCTAATTTGTCACTAGCCCTAAGAACATCAGGGGTCCTATATGTTTATAAAAACAAACAAAACAGCAGATGGTTTTAGAATGCTGACCTTAATACGCATTAAAAAAGGTGACCATTTTTTTATTTGAAAGTGAAAGGGAAATACTGAGAACCTTACACCCAGGGTATAGTATTAGACAGTAATTACACGATTCCCCATAAGCAAAGAGGTCATCCCTCTATCTTGGAGCTAAAATTCATTGCAGGATTCACATCTTTTTGTATAGTTCCAGACATCTTCTATTGCAATGATTATCAGCCTTGGTTTCACACTGAATTACTTAGGGGGCTTTAAAAAATTCCTATGTGCAGGCTCATTCCCGGCTAATTAGTATTAGTGTCCCTTTGTAGAGGTGGAAAGGCACAGAGACCCTGGAGGTACTGAGTCCTGGGAAAGACCATTTGTAGAGCTAGCTAGCTTGCCTGCCTGCCTTCTTTTCTTTTCTTTCTTTCTTTTTTCTTTTCTCCTTCCCTCCCCTTTCCTTCCTTTCTCTCTTTCTCTCTTTCTTTCTTTCTTTCTGTTTTCTAATGGATAATGTTCTTTCCTTTTCCCTTTGCCAAGAATTCCTTTGCCTGTCTTACTCTCAGTTACTTATCCTTCACAGCCCAGCCCAGCCGCCACTTGACTGGGAAGCTTTCCCAAAATTAATCAGTTGAACTTCTCTGTTCTGTCTCCACTGTAGTTTGTAAAAAATTGTCATTGTCCTTCGCACATTTTCAGAATTTGTAAATTATGTCTGTCTTTTGTCAGTCCTTTAAAATTTTACAGGTCAGAGGAAAAGTTAAATTCAGGGAGCCAGTTCAACATTGTATTCCAGTGACTAGCAGAGTGCTTGACCCACAGTAGGCGCTCAGATATACATTTGTCGAAGTGTTTGATGGAATATCCTTGACGACCTCTGCTTCAGTTGACAAGTTCATTTGATATATTCGTGTGATGTGTATATATATTCAGTAATTTTGCATATATGAATTCAAAATTATGCCATCTCTGTATTGGCAGAGGTAATGGAGATGTATTCTGCAAACCATGGACTTGTTTGACTCACAACCTTTATTTTTCAAATTTGTGATACCTTTTAACCAGCTCTTAGCACCATTGAAACTTCTAAGAAATGTCTAGTGCTTATGACTTCAAACCAGTAGTTTTCTGCTTATTTTTTTTGTGTTCTGTAAGCCGTTGGGTAAATGATATATTTTAGTTCATGTCAAAAGAGAAGTATTAGCCACAAATTTCTGCTTTGGTTTAAAGAAATGTGTTTCATTTTTTTTCCTATTGTGAACATAAACATTTTCACATAAGAGTCAGCTCAGCTATCCTGCCCTTGAGAGGGGATATGGTAATTTTCTAGAAAAGCACAGAGTTAATTTTTTATTTCAGTGGGAAATAAGTTGGCATAGACTAAAAATTTAAAAATCTCATTAGGAATAATAAATTATTTGCAAATTATTAGAAAATAATTTTTCAAATTATTAAAAAACCCTCAACATCAATTCTGATATAGAATAATGGTACATCCATAAAATGGAGTAGGTTTCTAAAAATGTCTGGAGTAATCTATAAAATGTGCTGTTAATAAAAAATACCAGATGCATGGGTTGCCTGGGTGGTACAGTTGGTAAAGCATCTGACTCTTGGTTTTGGCTTAGGTTGTGATCTCAGGGTCCTAGGATCGTGCCCTGCTTGAGCAGGGAGTCTGCTTAAGATTCTTTCCCTCCCCCTCTGCACTGCATCCCCCCCGCCCATGTTCATGTGTGTACATTCTCTCTTTCAAATAAGTAAATAAATAAACAAACACATCTTTAAATATATATGCAGAAGAATGTGTATGGTAAGTTTCTTCTTGGGTAAGAATATTGGCTTGTGTGCATGAGTATGGACATGTCCCTGTATGTGCCGTGCTGATATTTTCAAAAAGAAACAATGCAAGCATAAGCCAAAAACTAATAAAAATGATTACTTACAGGGATATGAAGAAAACAGTAGGGAAGAGAGAGCAATGAAGGCTAGACCTTCATCAAAGTGCTTTGTTTTATAGTTGGCTTGGGGACCATATAAGCATTTTATGTCATGACAAACAAAATTAGCGATGCCTGCCTGGGTGGCTCAGTTGGTTAAGTGTGTGCTTTTGGCTCAGGTCATGCTCCCAGGTCCTGGGATCAAGTACCACATTGGGCTCCTTGCTCAGCAGGGAGCCTGCTTCTCCCTCTGCCTGCCTGTCTCTCTGCTTGTGCTCTCCCTCTCTCTCTCTCTGACAAATAAATAAATGAATAAACATCTTAAAACAAAAACAAAATTTATTTAAAAAGAAAACAAATCTATCTAGAAAATAGAGACCAAACTAATGAACTAATAAACATAATTCTGTGTCTCAGAATTATGTAAAGAATAAATTTTCAGTAATTTTAAAACACAATGTTTTAACTTTACAGCACTAGTGAGATATATTATAAAGACTAAACCACGTGGAAATTTTAAACTGCTTTCAATGGTATTGCAGCTGGTAATGTTGGCATTGTTACTTTAGTATTAACAGATACATAGATAAATAGATAGGATAAAGCTAGTAAGTAATTATGTTAATGTTAGGGACCAGGATATTCACAGTAAGAAAAAGAAAAGATAAACTATAAAATCAAAGACGTTGAGTAAAATTCCTGTAACTGTTAACTTGGGAGATATATGGGCTTATTTATTTTTCTCAATCTGAAAATACCTGCTTTTTAGGTTTGTACACTGAAAAGCCCTACAAGCAATGACCACACAGTCACAATGACTATTCTAGAACTCATAGGCATCTAAGTACCATTTTTCCACTAAAAAAACATGCCAAACCAAACAAAGAAATCTCTTTTGAGAAATGACAGATTGTAGGTCGGGTTAGGAATCGTGTAAGAGGAGTCTGGGACATCTTGTCAGAACAGATAAGAGAAAGGTACTCGAGCATATTATGATCATGTCAAAATCACACAGGAGCCAACCTGAAGGGCTCCCACTGGCCAGAGATGAGGCGAAAGAATAATGAATCACAGTGCAGTGAAACACGTAATGATACACACAAACAACACCAAACAAGCATAAAAGCAGAAACATAAAACCCTTTTAACAGCTTTGGAGGTAGCTAGGGCATCAAATCATTTTCTTGAAAATTGATCAAAGGGTGGATGCAGCTATTTCTCATGCAGTTTTTCTTATGGGCTGTATTTCAGAATACCTAATAGTTTACTTTCTTATTTCTAGAAGAAACCATTGCTATTAAATTCAGAAGGAAAGCTAAATATTACCATTTTATAAGCCCTAATGAAATAACAGGTTGAGGCAACAATCACAAATGGCTACTGGAATCATTAAGTGAAAGGGTGATGGGGAACTTGACAGTGGATGGACCCCTCTTAATTGTGGACAGTAAGTGGGCAAATGGAGGCATGTGCTTCCTAAAGTAAAACGATAATGAACATCTCCATGCATGAAGTATTCTTGATAAAAGAAAAAAAACCTAATTAATAAACTTGAATTAATAAGTCCTTTATTTCTAATTCTAGGTTTTAGGAAATATAGAAGATAGAGAAGCATATTAAACATCATTATAAGGATCCAGTTAGTTAAATACAAAATGGAAAAATTCTATATACAATGACACAGTTTCTTTAACAAAGAGCATTTGAAAAAAAAATGAGAGGAGAGGGGCACCTAGGTGGCTCGGTTGGTTAAGTGTCTGACTCTTGATTTTGGCTCAGGTCATGATCTCAGGGTTGTGAGATTGAGCCCTGCATTGTGCTCTGCACTTGCTGAACATGGAGCCTGCTTAAGATTCTTTCTCTCGGGGCGCCTGGGTGGCTCAGTGGGTTAAAGCCTCTGCCTTCGGCTCAGGTCATGATCCCAGGGTCCTGGGATTAAGCCCCGCATCGGGCTCTCTGCTCAGCAGGGAGCCTGCTTCCCCCTCTCTCTCTGCCTGCCTCTCTGTCTACTTGTGATCTCTGTCAAATAAATAAAATCTTAAAAAAAAAAAAAAAAGATTCTTTCTCTCTCCTTCTGCCCCTCAACCCCCACATTCTCTGTCCCTAAAAAATAAATTAAAAAAGAGGAGAGAAGAATGTGATAGACTGAAAAATACTTCATGAGGTTTATCAACCAGTTGGATCTCAATTCCTGATTTCTACCAAAAAACTCAAAGGGCAATTTCAGACAACTGGGGACAATTTAATATGGGCTGGTTATTAGTTCATATTAAGAAATTATTGCAAATTTTGTTGAGTGTGGTAATGATATTGTGGTATGTTTTAGAAAGTTCTTTTATGATAGAGATGTATGTTTATGAGTATTTATGGGTAAAACGACATGCTTTCTAGAAGTTACTTTTAACATACCTTAGAAGAAAAGGTAAAGGGATAGATAAAATTAGAACAGCAGAAAGTTAATAACTGTTGGAGATGGTTGCCTGATATGTACATCCATTAGACAATTATCTCTACTTTTAAAAAATACTTTAAGTTTTCCATAACAAAAAGTTAAAATACATAAACTCAGAATGATCAATTTGCATATTATTTGAAGAAATTAGTAATCTCATTTAGACAAAAAATTCAACAGGTCATTTGCAATATAACATCTTTTATTGTCTTTTGATCGTTATATATAGCAAAACTTTTTTAAATTAAGGAACTAAAATATTTTAAGGATTCATTATCATATAGTTATCTTATTAATATCAGTGAGAAGAAAATGAGTCACATTGAGCATTTTTTAGAATTAACCTTTGCTTTTATCATTTAATGGAGCTGTATATAAGATTTCCAGACAAATTCAGTAAAAAGGAATGGCATGATGAATGATGTCTGCTCTGGGTATGGGATGGTGGTAGCACTAGCAGTGTATTTTTGCCTTTCCTGGCTTATCGCTTTTCTCTGCTCCCAGGCACCTTCAACATTCATTATCACACGATAGGACATGTGATGTGTGACTATAGATCAGGACTGGAATTGTAAAGATGGATGAGGGTCTAGATATTAATAATTTATAATGCCATCTCTAATGCTATCTTGTTTATAATTTGACCCAAATTACTTCTCCATTAACTACCATACATTTGAGATAATTTTTTTTAAATTTTTTTTATTTTATTTAAAAAAATTTTTTTTTAAAGATTTGTTATTTATTTATTTGACAGACAGATCACAAGTAGGCAGAGAGGCAGGCAGAGAGAGAAGGGAGGAAGCAGGCTCCCCGCTGAGCAGAGAGCCGGATGCGGGGCTCGATCCCAGGACGCTGGGATCATGACCCGAGCCAAAGGCAGAGGCTCAAACCACTGAGCCACCCAGGCACCCCTGAGATAACTTTTTTCCAGGAGTGACTTGAACTGCCATCTCATCTTGGGCAGGTTTTTTTTTTTTTTTTTTCCCCGTCTATATAAAATGCAGACGAGATCTATGCATACAGCTTATTGACATGGGGGAAGAATAAAATGAACTGGAAATAATAGGACTCAAAGAGACCATTTTGGACTTATTATGGTTGAGCCTTAGTTTAATCTAAAGCAAATGTACATAGGCACTCATGAATTAATCATTTGAAGTCCCCAAATGATGTGACATAACAGAGTTTAAGAACGGAAAGGATGAATAAAAACAAACACTATAACCTACTGGAGATTATATTGAGAAAGGGACAATTTTGTTGCAAAACTTCTCTGTTCTTCTCAAATCATAGTCTTTAGCAATGTACAGGTTGTTGGGAGGGTTGGTGACTCCAATTTATTGAAAAAAATATAATCAGTTTGAGTGACATAAAATGCATCAAATTTGGGGGAAAATGAAGCCGATAATAGGTGAATTAAGATGGAATTTACAAGCAAGACCATTTTATTTCTAATTCCAAACCTGTTGTGTGTCTGCTTTAGAGATACTTGGTAGACTTGCAATTTAGGACGTTTTAGTTCTTAACAAAATGTGGTAACCAGTTATATAACCCATAATTGCCTTCCAGGTGTTTCATGGATAAGAAATGGCTTTCAAGTACTTTTGCTTTTTGAGCATATTGTGAAACTTGTATGTCTTTAAAATTAACCACATTAAAATGAGATGATGAGTGAAGTGTGACCTGGAGGTGGTTTTAGATGTGTGCCTCTCTTATAGCCCATTTTACTTTGTTAGTTGAGGTATCACTCTTTTAAATAATGTTTATTTTCAGTGAAATGTCAAAGGACATATGCATCATTTTCTGACCTTTTCTCTCATTTTGAGTAAGCATAAATGGAATTTCTCAAAGCAGTTCGGGTATAATCTACAAATTTCTTATCTTTTACAGAACATAGAAAAGCAATTCAGTTTCAGTCATCTCTAAATTATGGCCACTTCTTGGATTTTAAATAATTAAAAGGCATAGAAAGCAATTCTTTATCATTTTTCCTTTACTTTTCAGGTACTACAAATGTCAGGTCGTTATTGATTGTCTAAATTATCCCCAAAGGATACTATCTTCATATTGTACCTTATGTTTCTATTTAAAGGTATATTTACACATCAGAGATTTCAAGGAGAGCTTGTAGAGCTGACTGCCTAAAGCCAAAATTGCTTAGCTCCAATGTATGATTATTGTAGGCCAAATCCTTGAAGACCAAATGATGATGCTGTAGATGAAAGAGGGGAACCAATATTTTTTGAGTCCTCAGTGCCAGGAAATTTTCAACATTATCTGTCTCATATAATCTTTATGATAATCCTGTGAGAAGGATACCAATACCCTTTCTACTTCACATGGGTCAAAGTGGGGACCTGAGAGATGAAGTAACTTAAAGTCTATACAGCTCACAAGAAGAGAAATCTACCTTCCTCATTAAAGTTTTCGAAATGAAATGCTGTTAGATGGACCCTTTAGAGACCTCTCATGTAAGATATTTTGTGAAATCTGTACTCAGATATTAGAGTTGGTTGGCGGATATTTTTCATAGACATGGGTATGAGTTTTCATCATTCCCCAATTTTGTTCTGGAGGGCGTTTCTTTATTTTGATTTTTAAACACACATACTTATTCAAGTACTTGTTCATCATTCTCCTGGGTCATCAAGTTCTTAATAATTTATATTGTGTATTAGTTTAATTTTTTAGAGTCCTGAGCATAGTTTTCCCAATAATATAAAATGCAAAGCATAACATTGAACCTATTTTTCTCATTCTTCATCCCAGAAGGAACACAGTGCTTCAGTTTATACTTAGGATTATTTTGTAGGGGATGACTGCCATTTTATCTAATGAGAACAAAATAATGAACTAGGCAGCAGTTAAGGAATGTCTCTTTTAATGACTATCTCCCTTATCGATAGAAACTCCCCCATAGTCTGGATCATATTAATACACTTCACTGAATAATTCCCAAGTCAAGTAAGCACCACCATACACCAAATGTTTCTTTAAGCCATTTGGAAAAGGCAGAAAGAGGTCAAGTGATTTCCAATGACTGCTTCATAAATAGTATGTACTTAGATTGATATTTTAAATTTTAAACTGCTTGAATGTATGAAATTCATTTAAAAAATTTATAATGGTCTATTAAGGGGAAAAAGAATAACACTTCCACTTTGAAGGGATTAGTGCCTTTTCAGAAATATAAGTGTCTGATATATATGGATTTTAATTTAGTTTGAATACCTTTCACGTAGTTAGGTTCTGAAGGAATTTTCCTAGGATCTAAAAATATAGCTAAAGTGAGTTCTAAATACCCAGTTCAGTGTTCTGGTTATGATGGTGTGATAACTCACGAACCTCTGAGTCACCATGATACACTGATAAATTTTGTGGTTTGAAAAATCATTTCTGTACTCTAAATGAAAACCACTATAATTACTTCACACCTGAGGTGTTTTGTTTTGTTTTGTTTTGCTTTGTTTTTGAACCTTGAAGCTAATTAATCTTACATGCTCCTCAGCTCTGTCTTTCGTGGTTGCCACTCCCTAAGTATCTATTTTCTCATATACTTTAAACTTTGCAGTGCCTTGTCCTTCCATTCCTCTTGGCCTATCCTTTTGTGGCTGATTTCTTCCCCAATTCTTTCCATAGGGACTTGTGGAACTCCTTTCCTGGTAAATGCATTCATTGGTCTTGCTTATACATTTAACTCAGATAATCACTTCTGGGCCTTCTGGATCCTTCTAAGATCAGGCCTACAAGAATCAGTTACCCTAATAACTGATACCTTACCTTGACTACCTCTGTTCCCAGTGAATACTAAATACAGAATTTTAAGGTTTTTACAGGCTTACATTAATAAGCTAATTTCTCTAATTGAAAAGCTCTACGGGCTCTACAGTTTCCACATTCTGTGGTGTGTGCTGTACTTGTTTTATCTCTTTTTAAACTCTCCTATGCTATATGCACTACATAGCAAAATCATTTCAAAACAATTGCTCTTCAGTGAAGCTGCCCTTTTCTGCCACTGTGTTTGCTGACACTGTTTCCCTGCACTAGAGTATAATTCTCTACTTTTCCTTACTTTTTAAACCCTGACATTGTTTAAGATCCAAAAAAAATCTCACCTTCTCCAAGAAGTCAGCTTAGATACAACAAATTTGAACCAGACACCCTTCCCATGGACTTTGATCATACTTTGTACTCTTCTACATGGTCTGTCTTGTATTATATTTGATATGTGCCTGTATTTGTTTTCCACTTGGTTGCAGGATTTTTAGGATCAGAGACTTTCCATAAGTCATTTATGAGCCCTTGGGATGATAATTCTGAACTGGAATCACAGTAGGTGTTGTAGGCAGGGGTATCTTGTTGTCAGGAAACAGAAAAGCACTGAGAAGTGCTCAACAAGAAGGTTATTGTAAGGACAACTGGTAAAATCACACGGGAATATAAATACAGGCGCCAGAGTATATACAAGACCCTTGGGAACTGGAACTGGGAAAACATGAGAAACTAAGGATTTTGTTTTTTATCTCTCTCTCTCTCCCTCAGGGGATGCATGGCCTGTCTCATTTCCACCTCATGTTTTCTCTGTCAAACCAGCTTCCTCTAAATCTAATGGCACAATGCCTCCACTGTTCTCTCCTGGACCATACACAACTTGAATCTCTCAGCTTTTATCACTATCTGGCAATTTTTTCTATAGTCTCTTAGTTCAGATTTCCAGGAGGGAGTGCTTGTAATTCCTACTTTAAAGCCCAGCTGTAATTTATTGTGGGTTGCTGGGCAGACTAAGAACTGGATACTTTTTTAAAAAAAGATTATTTATTTATTTATTTGACAGAGAGAGAGAGAGAGAGAGATCACAAGTAGGCAGAGAGACAGGCGGGTGGTGGGAGCGGGGGTGGGTGCAGGGCGGTGGGAAGCAGGCTTCCTGCGGAGCAGAGAGCCCGATGCGGGACTCGATCCCAGGACCCTGAGATCATGACCTGAGCTGAAGGCAGAGGCTTAACCCACTGAGCCACCCAGGCGCCCCAGAACTGACTACTTTCGAGTCCAGTGTGGTCCCTTGTCTAAGCTGTGCAAGGAGAGGAAGGGTTGGGAGCCCATAAGATATAAAGCAGGACCATTAGTGTTAAAGGGCCGGTTGGAAGCTCTTGTTGTGCCAAAGAATCTGGAAATGCTTAGCACAGTAGATCTCCTACAAATAGTTATTGAATTGAATTGCTCTGAAACCTAATAACAAAATTTGGTTAAGCTCTTACCACAATAATTATTTTTTTCTCCTTAAAGAGTGTGCTCAGAATAAAACACTTCATTAAGTACTCATCCATTCAAACTTAATTACACTATTTAATCATTTTCTATTTATAAAATCGATTTGTTCATACATAGTTTTGTGATTACATGCTAAATGCATCTACATTTATAAATGATAGTTCTTTAAAATGGTGTATAATTTGATATTTTAAGTTCTAGATCTTGAAAGTGTAATAATTTTGTCCTGACTTTTTTTCTGAAGATCAGTGTCAGATTGAAAAATATAAACATAAAAGAAGGTCTCTATTAGTTCACATTATCTGCATGTTGTTTACTTTATTGTTTTATAGTTAAATTTAGAGAAGTACTATGGGATTTCCACATTTAAAGACACTTTGCTGTTAGAGCTGGAGAAATAATAAATACTAATGCTTAGATTTACAAAGTTGTGAAGGTTGAGTGAGATAATGTTTGCCTGGAACGTAGAAGGTATTCAATAAGTGACATTATTTTCAAACACATAACTATCTCATTGGTTTCTCTAAACTACCACTTTCTTCATTTTGCTCTCTTGAGGACTTTTTCCCCATAATTTTATCTGATCTCTTGCTAAATTCTCCAATATGTTGTGACATCTTCTTTATTATATCCTTTTAAGATTTTCCAGTCTACTTCTATGCCTTTGCTATTTATTTTCTTCCCCTCTTGGAATGTCCTACGTTCTTTTAATTTTGATAAATTCTGTACTTGTTCAAGGCCCAGTTCAAATAATACCATTTTAGGAGACATAGTCCGGCAGAGTGGAGCAAGTCTAGATTCTGATGTCAGAACACTTGGGTCTGAATTCTTACCTATAGGTTAGACCTTGACCTTGCACAGGTTGTATAATTTCATTTTATTCATCTATGAAATGGGCATAAGAATATTGTTACTATAAAATCTTTCACACGTACCCTAGCCCACGGGGATATCTTCCTTTCTGATTTTTCTTCTTAGTCTATGCATGTAGTGGTATGATACCTTATTTTTTCTTTTCTTGTCTTTATGCTGGCCCCATTTCATATGAAAACTATGGTTTTATATTTTTAAGGAACATATTAAGATAAAAATGTTCTGCATTTTTAGAAGACCAGATTTTAACATTTGGAGTTAGCAACAACCAGATAACTGTCATTTAGTATTTAGTGAGGCTTGATTAAATTGCAGGACTTAGGGAACTGTTCATTTCTGTGATGAAGTATCCTTAAGGTAGTCTTGACCTCTCCAGAGAGCCAGTCCTCTGATTCATGGCAAGTCCACCTTGGATAACTGCCACGATCTTCTCTGAGTTTAGTCTGATGAAAACGCTGGGAGGAAAGAGACCAAAATGGGCCTTTGCTCCCACTGTTGTAGTATGAATTATTTGCCTGGATAATTAGGGTCTAAGTGCTGTCATTATAGAGATTAAAGGCTGCTCTAACACTTGCTGAGGTTTCCTCCTAGTTTAGGTACCAGCTGCCTCCAAGAGCAGTGAGGCAAGCTGCTGAAGATAATGGTGCTGCAGGCTCTGAGTGGCTCCCAAGCGAGAGTAGGAAACGACTGCTTGATTTAAGTAACAGCAACGGAAACAAAGACTATTTAGGCTGCAGGGAATATCATAAATGTGTATGCATTATTGTGGGTATAAAATCTTGATATTTATCACAACATTGTTGTTCTGTTACAGTTAATAGTTCTTCAAAAGGAATAAAGAGGTTCCCCCCCCCCCTTATAGGTAGCTGAATAGAATAGTTATTGCTTTATATCCCATTTTCTTTTTTTTATATTAGTTTTTTATTTATGTTCTAGTTAGTTAACGTATAGTGTAATCCTATAATATTCAGGAATAGAATTTACTGATTCATCGCTTACATATAAAGCCAAGTGCTCATTACAAGTACCTTCCTTAATACCATCACCCACTTAGCCCATTCCTCCCCTACTTCCCCTCCAGCAACCCTCATTTTGTTCTCTATAGTTAAATAGTCTGTTATCTTTGCCTCCCTCTTTTTTTTTTTCCATCCCCTGTGTCTACTTGTTTTTTTTCCTAAATTCTACATATGGGTGAAATCATGTGGTGTTTGTCTTTCTCTGACTGACTTTGTTTAACATGATACACTGCAGCTCCATCAATGTTGTTACAAATGGCAAGATTTTATTCTTTTTGATGGCTGACTAATATTCCATTGTATGTATTTACCACTTCTTTATCCATTCATCAGTTGATGGACCTTTGGGCTCTTCCCATAATTTGGCCATTGTTGATAATGCTGCTATAAACATTGGAGTGCATGAGCACCTTCAAATTGGTATTTTTGTATCCTTTGAGTAAATACTTAGTAGTGCAATTGCTGGGTCATAGGGTAATTCTATTTTTAACTTTTTGAGGAACCTCTGTATGGTTTTCCACAGTGGCTGCACCAGTTTGCATTCCCACCAACAGAGTAGGAGGGTTCTTCTGTCTCTGCATCCCCACCAATATCTGTTGTTTCCTGAGTTGTTAATTTTAGTCATTCTGACAGGTGTGAGATGGTATCTCATTATGGTTTTGATTTGCACTTCCCTGATGATGAATGATGTTGAGCATCTTTTCATGTGTCTTTTAGCCGTCTGGATGTCTTCTTTGGAAAAATATCTATTCATGTCTTCTGCCCATTTCTTAACTGGATTATTGTTGTTTGGATGTTGAGTTTGATAAGTTCTTCATAGATTTTGGATCCTAACCCTTTATCAGATATGTCATTTGCAAATATCTTCTTCCATTCTGTATGTTGCCTTTTAGTTTTTTAGATTATTTCCTTTGCTGTGCAGAAGCTTTTTATCGTGATGAAATACCAATAGTTCATTTTTGCTTTTGTTTCTCTTGCCTCTGGTGATGTGTCTAGTAAGAAGTTGCTATAGTTGATGTCAAAGAGGTTGCTGCCTGTGTTCTTTAGGATTTTGATGGTTTCTTTTCTCACATTTAGGTCTTTCATCCATTTTGAATTTATTTTTGCCTATGGTAAAAGAAAGGGTCCAGTTTCATTCTTTTGCGTGTCACTGTCCAGTTTTTCCACACCATTTGATGAAGAGCTGTCCCTTTTCCATTGGATATTCTTTCCTGCTTTGTAGAGATTAGTTCACCATATAGTTGTGGGTCTGTTTCTGGATTCTCTATTCTTTTCCATTGATCTGTGTGTGTGTTTTTGTGCCAGTACCATACTGACTTGATGACTATGGCTTTGCAATGTAGTTTGAAGTCTGCAGCTGGGGCGTCTCCAGCTTTGCTTTTCTTTTTCAAGATTGCTATGGCTATTTGGGGTATTTTGTGGTTCCATGCAAGTCTTAGGATTGTTTGTTACAGCTCTGTGAAAAATGCTGGCAGTATTTTGATAGGGATTGCTTTGAATGTGTAGATTGCTTTGGGTAGTATAAACATTTTAACAATATTTGTTCTTCCAATCCATGAGCATGATGTTTTTCCATTTCTCTGTGTCTTCTTCAATTTCTTTCCTAAGTGTTCCATAGTTTTCATTGTACAGATCTTTTACCTCTTTGGTTAGGTTTATCCCTAGATATCTCATGATTTTTGGTGCAACTGTAAGTGGGATCAATTCCTTATTTATTCTTTCTGTTTCACTAGTGGTAATTAGAAATGCACCATTGATTCTATACATTGATTTCTGTACATTGATTTTGTATCTTGTGGCTTTGCTGAATTTGTATATCAGTTCTAGCAATTTTTTGGTGGAGTCTTTTGGGTTTTCTTTTTTTTTTTTTTTAAAGAATTTATTTATTTATTTATTTGACAGAGATCACAAGTAGGCAGAGAGGCAGGCAGAGAGAGAGAGTGGAGGAAGCAGGCTCCCTGCTGAGCAGAGAGCCCGGTTCGGGGCTCGATTCGAGGACCCTGGGATCATGACCTGAGCCGAAGGCAGAGGCTTTAACCCACTGAGCCACCCAGGCGCCCTTCTTTTGGGTTTTCTATGTAGAATATCAAGTCATCTACAAGTAGTGAAAGTTTGCCTTCTTCCTTGCCAATCTGGATGCTTTTTATTTCTTTTTGTTGTCTCATTGCTGATGCTAGGACTTCTAGTAGTATGTTAAATAACCGTGGTAAGAGTGCATATTCTTGTCTTGTTCCTAACTGTAGAGGAAAAGCTCTCAGTTTCTCCCCATTGAGGATGATACTAACTGTGGGTATTTCGTATGTGGCTTTTATGATGTTGAGGTATATTCCCTTCATCCTGACTTTTTTGAGGGATTTTTATCAAGAATATATGATGTCAGATGCTTTTTCTGAATCTGTTGAGAGGATCATATGGTTTTTATCCTTTCTTTTATTAATGTGGTGTATCATGTTGATTGATTTGTGGATATTGAACCACCCTTTCAGTCCATGAGTAAATCCCACTTGCTGGTGGTGAAGATTCTTTTAATGTATTGTTGGATTTGATTTGCTGGTATCTTATTGAGAATTTTCATGAGTAATGTTGGCTTCTAATTCTCCTTTTTAGTGGGGTCTTTGTTTTTGGAATCAAGGTAATGCTGGCCTCATAAAATGAGTTTAGATCGCTTCTCGGCCTTTTGGCTGAGATTGAGTGTAAAATGAGTTTAGAAGTTTTCCTTCCGTTTGTATTTTTTTGGCACAGTTTGAGAAGAATAGGTATTAAGTCTTCTTTAAGTGTTTGGGAAAATTCCCCTGGGAAGCCATCTGGCCCTGGACTCTTGTTTGTTGGAAGGTTTTTGAGTACCGATGAAATTTCTTTGTTGTTTATGGGTTTGTTGAAATTTTCTATTTCTCCCATTTCAGTTTAAATAGTTTATATGTTTCTATGAATTTATCCATTTCTTCCAGATTGCCCAGTTTGTTGGTATATAATTTCTATAGTCTCCTATAGTTGTTTGTATTTTTGTGTTGGATGTGATCACTCCTCTTTCATTTGTGAATGTATTTATTTGGGTCCTTTCTCTTTTCTTTTTGATAAGTCTGGTTAGGGGTTTATCAATTTTATTAATTCTTTCAAAGAACCATCTCCTAGTTTCATTGATCTGTTCTACCTTTTTTGTTTGTTTCTGTATCATTTATTTCTGCTCTAGTCTTTGTTATTTCCCTTCCTCTGCTGGGTCTAGGCTTTATTTGTTGTTCTTTTTCTAGTTTCTTTAGATTTAAGATTATGTTATGTATTTGAGACTTTTCTTGCTTCTTGAAGTAGGCCTATATTGCTATACACTTCCCTCATAGGACCACTTTTGCTGCATCCCAAAGGTTTTGGGTTGTTGTGTCTTCATTTCTGTTTGTCTCCATGTATTTTTTAAATTTCTTCTTTAATTTGCTGGTTAACCCATTCATTCTTTAGTAGGATGTTATTTAACCTCCATGTATTTGTTGTCTTTCCAAATTTTTTCTTGTGCTTGACTTCAAGTTTCATAGTGTGGTGGTCAGAAAATATGCGTGGTATGATCTCAGTCTTTCTGTACTTGTTGAGGCCTGATTTGTGACCCAGTATGTGACTTATTCTGGAGAATGTTCCATGTTCACTCAAAAAGAATGTGTATTCTGCTGCTTAGGATGAAATGTTCTTACTTTATCTGTGGTCCACCTGGTCCAGTGTGTCATTTAAAGCCATTGTTTCCTTGCTGATATTCTGCTTAGATGATCTGTTCATTGTTGTGAGTGGGGTGTTAAAGCCCCCAACTATTATTGTATTATTATCAATGAATTTCCTTATGCTTGTTATTAATTTATTTATATATTCGGCTGCTCCCAATTTGGGGGCATAAATATTTACATTTGTTCAGTCTTCTTGTTGGATATACTCCTCTATTATAATATAGTGCCCTTCTTCATCTTTTAATACAGTCTTTACTTAACAATCTAGTTTATTTGACATAAGAATGGCTACTCTAGCTTTCTTTTGACTTCCATGAGCATGAAAAATGTTCTCCATTTCCTCACTTTCAGTCTATAGGTGTCTTTAGGTCTACGGTGAGTCTCTTGTAGGCAGCATATAGATGGGTCTTGCTTTTTTATCCATTCTGACACCCTGTGTATTTTGATTGGAGTATTTAATCATTTATATTTAGAATGATTATTGATAGATATCAGTTTAATGCCATTTTATCATCTATTAAATCATTGTTTCTGGAGATTTTCTCTGTTCCTTTCTAGTCTTTGTTGCTTTTGGTCTTTCTTTTCCACTCAAAGAGTTCCCTTTAATATTTCTTGCAGGGCTGGTTTAGTGGGCATGGAATCCCTTAGTTTTTGTTGGGAAACTCATCTCTCTTATTCTGAATGATAGCCTTACTGGATAAAGTATACTTGGATGCATATTTTTTTCTCATTCAGCACATTGTATATATCATGCCACTCCCTCTGGCCTGCCAAGTTTCTGTGGTATATCCCATTTCCTTAAAGAGATTCTGGCTTGTTGTATATGTATTCTAATAAAAAGGTTACCATCTACTAGTTTTTTCTCTGTATTGCAGCCAGGTGTCCTAGAGGTGTGACTAAACATCTGCTCCATTGTCTGTCTGTCCATTTTGGCTACCACTTATGAAAGGCAAAAAGTTACCATTACTAAGGGTCATGGGGTCAGCTCTTAGCTCCACCACTTACTAGGGTTGACCTTGAGGCTGCTGTCTAACTTCTCCATGTCTCAGCGTTCTACCCTGTAACCCGTCAAAAGATTCCTAAGAAATTAAATGAGTTAATACTTCGAAAAATGCCTAGCAGATAACAAACACTCAATAATTGTTGATTTTAACACTCTTCTTATTATTGAGTATGTACAGCAACTGGCTTTTAATCCATATAAGAACTCTTTTGGAAGTAGGTTTATAATAATTAAATAGAAATGGAAATTCTGGTTTAGCAACATTGAAACACAGATGCAGAGACATAGCTAGTAAATAAATGGTGGAGCCAGAACTCAAATGCTAGTCTGTTTCTGAAATCTGCTCTTTTCAACCACTCTGTTCTAGCCTAGCATCTGTTTAAAAAAACTTCTTCACTATGTACTATATGCTAGTCCTTTTTTAACATTAGTTAGTGCCATTTATGACACTCTCCCCAACGAAGATGTAAGTCTGTATCTTCTGTCTTTCACTAAATGCCTGCAGTAGTGCTGAGCTTAAGATCAGTGTTTGCTAATTCCTGTTGATGTACGAAATCTATTAATTCTAGAGAAGTCACTTCACAATGTCATAACATCCTTTATGGAATCCATCTCTGTGCTCTCTGGAGATTATGGTTAATGAGTCAATGGGAAGAAGAACTGGCTCAGCAGGAAGGCTGGGTTTCCCTTGACCTGCTCTCATTGTGGTTCCTCTGCCAGATGTTAACAGGAGCAACTTGGAGGAGCTTCATTTATTTCTCTGTCCAGCTTATAATAACAGGTAGAAAAAGTAGACCAGAGTATGAAACTGTTTATACTTAGGATTTAGTTGAGTAATTCAATATATAATCTGCTTAGAGATTAGTATTTCCAAATTTTGAACTTCGGTACAAATGTACAAGGACTGGGGGTACAACTACTGCTGTGCTTAGTGCCAAAGACCCAATATTCGTGCAAGCATCTTTGCATACCTTTCAAGCTGTAGCAGAGGTTTCGGTGTGTGCCCGTGAACTCTGGAGTGGTTCAGTGGTCTTGATTGCTGATGTAGCTTTGGAATTATTACCACATTTAACCTAGTATAGGCCCACAGCACAGTGAAACAGTTTGGAAGGACAGTGAAGCAGTCACTTTAATGCTATAGTTTTTATTTTCCCTCACTGTGAAAATTTGTCTTTGTAACATATGGATGGTTTCCTTGGTAGCTTTTGAATGATTCCCTGTTAGCTGACCCCAAATTTTAAACTCTAGTGAGTTAAAAATTATCTAAAGATATATTCTAAACACCAAAGAAAGGAAAAAAATTAGAAAAATCTTTTCATAAAAATTATGATAAATGTTTTGGTCAGAGAAAATATTTGGACTTTAAATACGTGGTAGCTAGAAAATAAATCTTTTTTTTTTTTTTTTTGCTTCAATCCATGAACACACTGGAAAATAAAATTAGTTTCAGAGTTTTGGAATTAAAAATTTAAAAATCTTATATTTCCTTTACCCAAATTGTAAGAAAATTTTATATTAAATATTCATTTTTAAATACCTAGCAAATAGGAGTCTGAATTAAAACAAAAAAAAAGTAGGAAAAGATGGATTTCAGTTAAAAGATAAATTCCTCGGACATCACCCTTTTGATTCAGTAATTCTTATGTGATGAATACCCAAGATGATTACTCAGTTACTCAGTGAATATTTACCTCATTTTATATTAATTGATTACAGTGTTAACAGAGTACGATTTCAATTATAACAATGATGATGGTAGATGATAATAATGAGTCCTTCAACAAATATTTATTCGGCACCTACTCTTTTCTAGGCACTGTGGTAGATGATGGGGATATAGCAGTTAAGAAAATGACAAGTCATTGACCTGAAAGGGTTTACATTCTGGATGGGAATGACAAAAAGTAAAGAAACAAATCAATAAATGTCAGAGGCTGACAAGTGTTATGAAGCAAAATAAAGCAAAGTAAAGTGAATAGAAGTGGGACGTTGCTCTATGATGATGATGGGGAGTCAGAAGGGAAATGATTTTTGTTGAGTACACTTTATCAGGTGTTTTATTTATTTTTTCTTGTTAATCCTCAGAACCCAGAAAATTAGCATGCATTATTTTTGTTTTGTAGTTGTCACTCTAAGACCTGTGAAGATTAAATGATTTACCCAAGGTCTAAGAAGCAAATGTTCAAGTGAGAGTCAAACCCAGGTCTTTTTTTTTAAAGATTTTATTTATTTATTTGACAGAGAGGGAGAGAGCACAAGTAGGCAGAGAGAGAGAGAGGGAGAAGCAGGCTCCCCTCTGAGCAGAGAGCCTGATGCAGGGCTCGATCCTAGGACCCTGAGATCATGACCTGAGCCGAAGGCAGTCACTTAACCAACTGAGCCACCCAGGCACCCCCAAACCCAGGTCTTGTTGACTCTGCTCTACCACCCTGTTCTCCTTGTCCTCTCTCCTACCCAAGTACCAAGTATCTAATGAGTGAATGTTTTCATTAGCACTTTTCAGTATACAAAGTGTATTTCCATACACACTATATACCATTCGTAATAATCCCAATAATATAGTGGTATTACCTGAATGGTTTTTAAAACATTTTTAATTTTTTAAAACCTAAAAAAAGGATTTTGAGGGGGGTGGAGAGAGAGACAGACAGACAGACAAGCAGTGTGGAGGGGCAGAGGAGAGGAAGAAAGAGGATCCCCCTTGAGCAGGGAGCCCTATAAGGGGCTCAATCCCAGAACTTCATGGTTACGACCTGAGCCAAAGACAGTGGCTTAACCAACTGAGTCATGCAGATGCCCTATCAGGCTGATTTTAAAGAGGAAAAAAACTGAGACTCGCAGAGATGAAATGATTTCCCTAAATTAGAAAGTGGTATGTCCACGGGTCCTTGACTCTAAAGCCTTTGCCCATTCTATAAGCCAAAGGCCAAATTAGAAGTGATATTTTTGGTGTTTCGGAGTGTGATCTCTTGAGCTGAAAGGTTGGCATTTGAATCCTAGTTTCAGCATGTGGTAGTGTTTGACCTTGGGATTTAAGCCTCAGTTTTCTTCTGTGTAAAATGGGGGTAATAACAGTATTTAGCTTGTTATGAGGATTAAATAACCCAACACTTCTAAAGCACTTAAAACAATGCCTGTCACATGGTGCTATGTAAAAGTTAGCTGTTAATATAATGTTGGGGAGACAAAAGTAACCTATAATGAAAAGTCATATATGCTATTCTATTATTGTTAAATGATGTGGTTCTGACAATAATTACAGCGGAAGTTCAAAAATAGGTATAACCTACACCTGTACTTGGCCTTCTAGATCTCTAGGAGTATGTTGGAGTTTTCAAAGGCCCCCATGGACATCTCCTTACCCTGCCTTTCCTTTTAAGTTTTTGGTTAATCTTTCATTCACTCTAACTCTCATTCACCACTTCTGGCAACTGTGGTGTTAACCAATTTCCTCTGATTATTTTTGACTAATTATCTTTGGGGAAAATGTTGTTTGGACAGGGCAAGCTCTGAGTCAGTTCAGTGAAGCCTGTGAGTGAGGTGTTCCAGGGAACCACTGGGTCCATCAAATAATGTCCCTTCTCTGGGAATAGGGCTTGGTTCCTAGGCTACTGTGTTTTTTTTTTTTTTTTTTTAACTGTGATTGTGTGCCTTTTTTTTTTTTAAAGATGTGTTTATTTATTTATTTGACAGAGAGAGAGAGAGAGACTAAGAGAGGGCACAATCAGGGAGAGCCCCAGAGGGAGAGGCAGGCTCCCAGCTGAGCAGGGAACCTGATGCAGGACTCAATCCCAGGACCCTGGGTTCATGACCTGAGCTAAAGGCAGACATTTAACTGACTGAGCCACCCAGGCACCCCATGTGATGCTGTTTTTTTTTTTTTTTAATTTTTTTTCAGTGTTCCAAAATTCATTGCTTATGTACCACACCCAGTACTCTGTGCAATACATGCCCTCCATAATACCCACCACCAGGTGCACCCCCCCCCAAAACCCTAATTTGTTTCTCAGAGTCCACAGTCTCTCATGGTTTGTCTCCCCCTCCGATTTCCCCCAACTCACTTCTCTTCTCCATCTCCCAATGTCTACTGTGTTATTCCTTATGCTCCACAAGTAAGTGAAACCATATGATAATTGACTCTCTCTGCTTGACTTATTTCACTCAGCATAATCTCTTCCAGTCCCATCCATGTTGATACAAAAGTTGGGTATTTATCCTTTCTGATGGAGGCATAATACTCCATTGTATATATGGACCATATCTTCTTTATCCATTCTTCCGTTGAAGGACATCTTGGTTTTCTCCACAGTTTGGCGACTGTGGCCATTGCTGCTATGAACATTGAGGTACAGTTGCCCGTTCTTTTCACCACATCTATATTTTTGGGGTAAATTCCCAGTAGTGCAATTGCAGGGTCATAGGGTAGCTCTATTTTTAACTTCTTAAAGAATCTCCACACTGTTTTCCAAAGTGGCTGCACCAACTTGCCTTCCCACTAACATGTAAGAGGGTTCCTCTTTCTCTACATCCTCTCCAACACTTATTGTTTAATGTCTTGTTGATTTTGGCTATTCTAACTGGTGTAAAGTGGTATCTCAATGTGGTTTTGATTTGAATCTCCCTGATGGCTAATGATAATGAACATTTTTTCATGTGTCTGTTAGCCATTTGTATGTCTTCTTTGGAGAAGTGTCTGTTCATGTCTTCTGCCCATTTTTTGATGTGATTATTTGTTTTGTATGTGTTGAGTTTGAGGAGTTCTTTATAGATCTTGTATATCAGCCCTTTGTCTGTACTGTCATTTGCAAATATCTTCTCCCATTCCATGGGTTGCCTCTTTGTTTTGTTGACTGTTTCCTTTGCTGTGCAGAAGCTTTTGATCTTGATGCAGTCCCAGAAGTTCATTTTTGCTTTTGTTTCCTTTGCCTTTGGAGACATACCTTGAAAGTTGCTGTGGCCGATGTTGAAGAGGTTACTGCCTATGTTCTCCTCTGGAATTTTGATAGATTCTTGCCTCACGTTGAGGTCTTTCATCCATTTTGAGTTTATCTTTGTGTATAGTTTAAGAGAATGGTCGAGTTTCATTCTTTTGCACATAGCTGTCCAATTTTCCTAGCATCATTTATTGAAGTGACTGTCTTTTTTTCCACTGGATATTTTTTCCTGGTTTGTCAAAGATAAGTTGACCATAGAGTTCCTCAACTCCATATCTGGGCTCTCTACTCTGTTCCACTGGTCGATGTGTCTGTTTTTGTGCCACTACTGTGCTGTCTTGGTGACCACAGCTTTATAGTAAACCTTGAAATCAGGCAACGTGATGCCCCCAGTTTTTTCTTTTTCAACATTTCCTTAGCAATTTGGGGTCTCTTCTTGTTCCACACAAATTTTAGGACTATTTGTTCCAGCTCTTGTGGAATTTTGACTGGGATGACATTGAAAGTATAGATTGCTCTAGGCAGTATAGACATTTTAACAATGTTTATTCTTCCAATCCATGAGCATGGAATGCTCTTCCATCTTTTTGTGTCTTCTTCAGTTTCTTTCTTGAGTGTTCTGTAGTTCTTCGAGTACAGATCCTTTACCTCTTTGGTTAGGTTCATCCCAAGGTATCTTATGGTTCTTGGTGCTATAGTAAATGAAATTCATTCTCTAATTTCCCATTCTATTTTTTCATTGTTAGTGTATAAGAAAGCAACTGATTTCTGTACATTGATTTTGTATCCTGCCACATTACTAAATTGCTCTATGAGTTCTAATAGTTTGGGGGTGGAATCTTTTGCATTTTCCATATAAAGTATCATGTTATCTGCAAAGAGAGAGAGTTTGACTTCTTTTTTGCATATTTGAATACCTTTTATTTCTTTTTGTTTTCTGATTGCTGTTGTTAGGACTTCTAATACTATGTTGAACAACAGTGGTGAGAGTGGACATTCTTGTCGTGTTCCTGGTCTCAAAAGGAAGGCTCTCAGCTTTCCCCATTGAGGATGATATTCACTGTGGGTTTTTCATAGATAGATTTTATGAAGTTGAGGAATGTTCCCTCTATCCCTACGCTTTGAATCGTTTTAATCAGGAATGGATGCTGTATCTTGTCAAATGCTTTTTCTGCATCAATTGAGAGAACCATATGGTTCTTCTCTCTTATTGATTTGTTCTATCACATTGATCGATTTGCGAATGTTGAACCACCCTTGCATCCCGTGGATAAATCCCACCTTGTCATGGCGGATAATTTTTTTAATGTACTGTTGGATCCTATTAGCTAGGATCTTGTCGAGAATCTTGGCATCCATATTCATCAGGTTATTGGTCTGAAATTCTTTTTGGTGGGGTCTTTTCCTTGTTTGGGTATCAGGGTAATGCTGGCTTCATAAAAAGAGTCTGGAAGTTTTCCTTCTGTTTCTATCTTTTGAAACAGCTTCAGGAGAATAGGTATTATTTCTTCTTTCAATGTTTGGTAGAATTCTCCAAGGATTCCATCAGGTCCTGGATTCTTGTTTTTTTGGGAGGTTTTTGATTACTGTTTCAGTCTCGTTACTAGATATTGGTCTGTTCAGGTTGTCAATTTCTTCTTGATTCAGTTTTGTAAGTTTACAGGTTTCCAGGAATGCATCCATTTCTTCTAGGTTGCTTAACTTATTGGCTTATAACTCTTGATAATAATTTCTGATGATTGTTTCTATTTTCTTGGTGTTAGTTGTGATCTCTACCTTTTCACTCATAATTTTATTAATTTGGGTCCTCTCTCTTTTCTTTCTTTCTTTTTTTTTTTTTTAAAGATTTTTATCTTATTTATTTGACAGAGATCACAAGTAGGCATAAAGGCAGGCAGAGAGTGAGAGGAAGGGAAGCAGTCTCCCTGCCAAGCAGAGAGCCCGATATGGGGCTTGATCCTAGAACCCTGGGATCATGAACTGAGCCGAAGGCAGAGGATTTGACCCATGGAGACACCCAGGCACCCCTATTCCTCTCTCTTTTCCTTTGGATTAGTTTGGCCGGTGGTTTATTGATCTTATTGATTCTTTTAAAAAAAAACCAGCTTCTAGTTTTGTTGATGTGTTCTACTGTATCCCTAGTTTCTATCTCATTGATCTCTCCTCTAATCTTGATTATTTCCCTTCTTGTCTGTGGGGTTGGCTTAATTTGTTGTTGATTCTCCAGTTCTTTAAAATGTGAAGAGAGCTGGTGTATTTTGGATTTTAAAATTTATTTATTTATTTATTTTTTTGAGGGAGGCTTTGGTGGCTATGTATTTCCCCCTTAGGACTTTTGCTGTATCCTATAGGTTTGGACCGAAGTGTTTTCATTCTCATTGGTTTCCATGAATTATTTAAGTTCTTCTTTGATTTCCTGGTTAATCCAAACATTCTCAAGTAGGGTGGTCTTTAGCGTCTAAGTGTTTGAATTCCTTCCAAACTTTTTCTTGTGGTTGAGTTCCAGTTTCAAAGCATTGTGGTCTGAGAATATGCAGGGAATAATTTCAGTCTTTTGGTATTGGTAGAGCCCTGATTTGTGACCCAGTGTGTGGTCTGTTCTGGTGAAAGTTCCATGTGCGCTCAGGAAGAATGAGTATTCTGTTGTTTTAGGGTAGAATGTTCTGTATGTATCTATGAGGTCCATCTGGTCCAATGTGTCTTTGAGTACTCTTGTTTCTTTATTCATTTTCTGCTTGCATGATCTATTACTGAGAGTGGCATGTTAAGATCCCCTACTATTAATGTATTCATATCAATATGACTCTTTATCTTGATTAACAGTTGTCTTATGTAGTTGGCTGCTCCCATATTGGGAGCATAAATATTTACAATTGTTAGATCTTCTTGGTGGATAGACCCTTTAAGAATGATGTAGTGTCCTTCTTTATCTCTGACTACAGTCTTTAGTTTAAAATCTAATTTATCTGATAGGAGAATCACTACCCTAGCTTTCTTTTGAGGCCCATTGGCAAGAAAGACGCTTCTCCATCCCTTCACTTTCAGTCTGGGTGTATCCTTAGGTTCCAAATGGGTCTCTTGTAGATAACACAGGATGGGTCCTGTCATTTTATCCAGTCTGCAACCCCGTGCCGTTTTATGTGAGCGTTTAGCCATCCACATTGAGAGTGATTATTGAAAGATATGTTTTTATTGACATCATGTTGCCTGTGAAGTCTTTGTTTCTATAGATTGTCTCTGTAGATTTCTGTTCTATGCCACTCTTGGGTTCTTTCTTCTTTTATAGAACCCCCCCTTAATATTTCTTGTAGTGCCGTGTTGGTGGTCACATACTCTTTTAAACCTTGCTGGTCTTGGAAGCTCTTTATCTCTCCATCCATTTTGAACGTCAACCTTGCTGGATAAAGTATTCTTGGCTGCATGTTCTTCTCAGTTAGTGCCCTGAATATGTCTTGCCAGGCTTTTCTGGCTTTCCAGGTTTCTGTGGACAGGTCTGACATTATTCTGATGGACCTTTCTCTGTACATAAGGAATCTCTTCTTCCTAGCTGCTCTCAAAAGCTCTTGTCTAAAATTTTGATTCATCACTCTTGCAATCAAGTGCCTTAAGGTCTTTCTAGATTCATTCATCTTGGGGGGTGATCTTTCTACCTCTAGGACACGAACGCTGGTTCCATTTCCCAGATTGGGAAAGTTTTCATGGAGAATTTGTTCAACTGTATCTTCTAGTCTTCTTTCTTTCTCCTCCCCCTCAGGGATCCCAATAATTCTGACATTAGAACGCTTCATGGCGTCATTTATTTCCCTAATTCTGTTTTCATGGCTTCTAAGCTGTTTGTTCCAGGCCTCCTCCTGATCCTTTTTCTCTATCAGTTTGTCCTTTAGATCACTAATTCTGTCTTCTGCTTCAGTTACCCTAGCTGTTAGGGTATTTAGATTAGATTGGATCTCATTGGTAGCATTTTGAACTCTTTCCCTGGCAGCTTTTGTTTCTGCCCTTAGAGATTCCATGTTGTCACTAATGGTTTTCTCCAGCCTAGCCATTGCCTGGATAATTGTTACCCTGAATTCCCTTTCTGACATACTGTTTATGTCCATATCCAATAGCTCTGATGGAGAAGGCACAGTCTCTGAATTTTTCCTCTGTTAGGTGTTCCTCCTCCTAGTCATTTTGGTAAGAGGCGGTTGAGGGGATGTGTAGCTGAATACATCAACTGAGATCCAGGCACGGTGCACCCTGGAACACTTCTGAGCAACCAGAAGCCACCACCAAAAAGAAAGAAAAAAGAAAAAAAGAGATAAAGAGAGAGACAGAAAAAACCAGAAGACCTGGCTAGAATGGGCCCCAAAGGTAAGATTTATAAGGTATACAAACAAATACGGACAAACAAAAAGACCATCAAAAGTAAATGACATGAAAAAAAAAAAAAAGAACCCAGCCAAAATGAACCCCAAGGATGAGATTCATATAATACCAGAACAAAAACAAATACACAGAAACACTGACAGAAGAAAAAGATGGGAGGGTGGTTATAAATCCTCGATATGGGCGAGGGAGGTGGTTGTGATTCTTCCTGAGTGTATCTGGATATCTTTGTTAATGGACTCAACTTTCCAGAGATAAATGGAGATTAAAACTGGTTTATATATAGGAGTAGTATTGATTAGGGAAAGAGGATTACCTTGAAGTTTATATCTATATATATATTAAAAAAATAGAAAAGGAAAAGAAAAATACAGGTATATGTATGAAAAATGTTCAAGTTAAAAGGTTATTATGGAATATGTTGTATTAAACCTCTAGTTGTAATGGTAAATAGGTTAAAAAAATTAAAAAGAATAAGAATAGTGAGAATGAATTAAAAATAAATGTATCTATGAAATATACAGGTTTTAGGGCAATACCGGGAGCTTAATATGTTGTTTTCCCCTGATATTGGGGTTTTACAGTTTTATGAGGACCCTTTGGTGTTTGTCCTCTCCTTCTTTTGGCTGGCTTTCTGGGGGAGGGGCCTGCCACATTGTTTTTCAGTCAGTCTTGCTTGGGGTGAGTCCTCTTGCTCCCTATCAAGGGACTGGGCTCTGTGGAAACTGGTTTTTCAGGCTTTTGTTTTCTGGAGGTTTTTGTTCTTTGGTGGCTTTTTCGGCTTTTTGGAGGTTTAGTGGAAAGCAAACTGTACCCAGACCTCTGTCTCAGAGAGAAGCCTCAGTCTGCTCCTCTCTGGGTGGTCCAGGACACACAGACTCCCCCTTTGCAAACTCTGCAACCTCCCATAGGCAGTGCACGTCTCCAGCCACTGTCTCAGGGGTTGCCCAAAGCGCTTGCTTGTCTCTGCACCCCCGTGCCACTAAAACCTTGAGTGATATTGGTCCAGGGAGCCTGCTTCTGATGGCTGCCTTTGCTGGGACTGCTGTCTGGGGTAGTTCCTTCAAGCCAGGGCTGGGAGTGTTCAGACTTCTTGGTTGGTCCTGGAGACCACTGGCTAGTGCCTGCACAGAGCTCTCAGGTGCTGGTGGGGAGCACGGTTCAGACACCTGCCCTCACAGTGAGCGCAGAATGCTAGAGGCTATGGTTCTAGAGAGCACCCACCAGACTCCCTCATACGGGGGTGCGAGTGCGCCCTGGCTGAGCCCTAGCGGTGGTGCAAACCGCAACCATGGGAGATCCGGGACCAGAAACTGGAGGTTCTGCCACCACACTTTCTCTGGCAGGGGTGTTCGCTGGCTGTGGCCGACCTGGGTCCCTGGGCTTAGGCCTGTGCCCACGACCGCCTGATTCTACCAGTTGCCCTTTAAGATATTTTACTCTTTTTGAGTGCTATTAACTAGACTCCAAGTCAATACTGGTCCCTAATCACAGTGCACTTTTGTATTGGGTTATTACCTTCCAATGCGTTGCTTCAGGTGGCTCCCTCCCCCTTGTGTTTATCCTCCGATTTCAGTCCAATTGTTCCCAGCAGCTTTACCTCTCCACTGGTGTCTTCTGTCCTGTAGAGATCCAGAAGAGTATAATCCCACATCTCAGGCTGGTTTCATGGGTGTTCAGATGTTCTGGTAGATAAGTGGCTCACTTTAGGGGACCGGTTAAAACAGGGTCTGCTACTTCTCTGCCATCTTACCCCTCTCCTCGTGTCGTTGGTTTTGAAGCCTATTGCATAGCTGGCGATGGGGAGAGGAGAATATGGCAACTTAAAAACTTGCCACAGAACTTGTCCTTATAAGAAAAAAAAAAACCAAAAAGCTTGGATTGCTGTTAACAGTTAATTTTCAGAGTTCTGAACAAGTTGATTTTGACAAATTTTTTCAGTGTTCTTATTGCCTTGACAGAGAAGAGGGTTTTGAAAGTTCTCATTCCACTAGTTTCATTGACATCACTGATAATATTTAATTAAATAACATGATTACAATAATTATTCGGGAGTAAGTAGAAGTATTTGGGTAAATATGGGATACAGTTGATGGGATTCGATGTGCCTAGGTTTATGGACTTGAGAGAGAGAGAGAGAGAACTGTGGACTGGAGCACTCAGCACATCGTGGGCAGACCAGTGTGTTTTTGAGAGGGACTAGATTGTGTTTTGTTTTGTTTTGTTTCTTTTTGTGTGTGTGTGTGTGAATATGTCAAGAAAGCTTCTATTATATACACTTAGAAAAACTAAAATGTCTTATTGCGGATCCACTTTCTAGGCAGAAATATCTTCTGACTTTCTTGAATTATTCTTAAATTTGAGATCAGTCCAGCATATTCTCATAGCTTTTCAAGGAGTCATAATATTTTGGAACCTGTATGTTTCAAGCAGAGACGCTGTTGAATGCCAGGCCTGCGTTCAGTCTGTCACAGAGACTGAGCCTGGAAAGGTCATGAGCAAGCACTTTGAAAACACCTGGGGATGCTTTTGTTCTCAAGTAAATCTTGTGTAACGTTCATTGTCAAGTCTCCTTCTCTCTTAACTGCACAGCCTTGAATGTTTCTGGGTGAGCTGCCGAGTAAATTCAGTCTTCTACGTGTTACTCAGTGCTTCCATTGTTACTATTACTTTAAGGGAGTAGAAATCACATATTGCATCTCTTGTGTAGTTATAATAGTGATCAGGTCATGGCCGGATGCTTTACTCAGTTCTAAGGAAATTGTCTGCATTTCTGCAGTATATCATGGAGCACAATGTAAAATACATTATCGCATGTTATCAGCTGAGATCCCACCTGCCTGCTTGTCATTTAAAGATAGATATCCCATCTATCTATATCGACTTTACCGTTGTCTGTTTTCCATGTCATAGAATTTACCCACTTCAAGAAGTGTGTAATTCAGTGATATTGAGTAATTTTACTGCGTGGTCCAACTATCACCATAAAGGACTTTAATTTTTTAATTATTTTAAAAATTTTATTGATTTGAGAGCAAGAGAGTGAGAGAGAGAGCACAAGCAGGGAGGGGCAGAGAGAGAAGCAGACTCCCTGCTGAGTGGGGATTTCCCTAGGTGGAGCTCAGTCCTGGGATCTGGGATCATGACCTGAGCCAAAGGCAGATGCTTAACCGGCCAAGGCACCCCAGCGCCCCCATAAATGAGTTTTAGAATTTCATCTCCCCCATAAGAACCTTCATGGCCATGGCCATGTCTCCTTGCCCCAACATCTGCCTCAAGTAATCGCTGATCTGCTTCCTGTTTTTATAAATTCACTCTTTCTGTGAATTTCATATCAATGTAATAATACAATCTATGTCCTTTTATGTTTGACTTCTTTCACTTTGTGTGTGTTTCACTTTGTGTAGTATTTTCGAAGTTTTTCTGTGATGTAGTCAGTTACCTTGATGGAATCTTTATTTATATGAGTCATGTGAGTTAAAAACTTACCATAGGCTTTTATAAAATTAGGAGTTAAGGATTTTGTCACTGGTGTCATTGGTGAGAACTGCAGTTTTACAAGATTACATTATACATTAGCATTGGTGATTTTGTGACAGATGTCTTTGTTTTAAAGCATAAACATTATTGTTTGTTTTAACTTGATAGGTGGTAATTGTTCAAGCCAGAGTATACTTTCTCATTTCAGGAAACCTCTTGTAGGTTTTAAACTTAGAAGTATTATCGAGGACAACAGGCAGGATCCTTGTTGATAAAACAGATTACACCAGAACATGAAATGGGAACAGCTCATTCCTTCTGGTTTCAGCAGGGAGGTAGCCTCTGGAGCTTCCAGCCAACTGTGCTGTGGTCCATGCCATGGACTATGAAATTCATGAAGTCATCACCAAGCGCTAGGGCCAGAGGGAAACGGGGATTTTAGGTTAAGTGGCTATGAAAAAAATGCATGGAGGCTAGAGGCTGAAGTGCCTTGCTCTTGAGGGCATCTGGAGAGATCTGACTGCCCTCCTTACAGTGGTGTTGCCATTTACGGTAAGTTATGAAGTGAAATTTGTTTATCCATTTTGGAATTTGGTAACACTTTAACATTTTTAATAGCTCTCAAAAAATGCATTATAATGACAACTACATAGTAAATTTCTGATTCTCAAAGATAACTCACATAGAATGTTCATGAACTTTTACCAACTAAAAAGGTGTGAGGGTGGGGGTGGGGTACACACATGCAGAATATCATAACTGACCAGTGAAAACCCACAGGCATATAACTGAAAATCTCCTACAAATATTAATAGTTCCTTTAAGAACATTCTGCCTGAAGACAATAATTTAACATGTGAGTCTGCAGAATTTGCCTCTCTCTTTTTTAAAAGATTTTATTTATTTATTTATTTATTTGACAGAGAGGGAGAGAGAGAGAGACAATAAGAGAGGAAACACAAGCTGGGGGAGTGGGAGAGGGAGAAGCAGGCTTCTCACCAAGTAGGGAGCCCAATGTAGGGCTTGATCCCAAGACCCTGGGATCATGACCTGAGCCAAAGGCAGATGCTTAAAGACTGAGCCACCCAGGCACCCCAGAATGTGCCTTTCATTTAAGTAGGGCAGGAATTGAGGGAGAGGTGAGAGAGAATTTTAAGCAGGCTTCGCTTGAAGCATGAAGCCTGACCTGGGACTTGATCTCACACCCCTGAGATCATGACCTGAACCGAAATCAAGAGGCAGATGCTTCATCAACTGAGCCATCCAGGCACCTCCAGAATATGCCTTTTATATCACACTGGAAAGTATGACATTTTATTTGTGTCAAATGACTAGTCTTTTAAATTAATTTTCCTCCTTTTTGATTCAGTTTTATTATATTCCCATGAAACAATACTGTTTAATGTGTCAGCTTCTCTAGCAGAGCTTTTAATCAGTTAAATAATACCAGTTTTATATCGTGCCATCAGATACTTGAAAAAAATTATTTATTCCTCTAATGGTTTGCTATTTTCATCTAATTCAAAGAAGTTACTAACTTCCATCAAAACTGAAACAAATGACATTATTGTGAATACTATCATACATTCAGTAAAAAAAAAAAATTAAGTTTTGTTAAAATTAAAAATTTGTAAAATTGCTTGTTTTCATAGTATATGCATATGTACTTTGGTGGAACACAAGGTCATGGTAAAAATAATGTTCTCATTAAATTAAAACTTAGCTCTAAGTTTGCTTCTGGTGCAATATTCTGTACAATAGAAGCTGCAATTCTACAAATTAGTATGATTTGTAATTATACAAATTTATAAATATTTTAATATATGAACAAGGAACTATACATTTATGACATTGCTAAATTTGAATTTTAAAAATGTACTGTAACATGGTGGTACATATATTTTTTTTCTTGTCCATATCAAATGGAATTTAAGAATATTTAAACCTTTGGAGAATTTCTTTGTAAATCAACCAGTTAAACTGTAATGATATAGAAATTTAATCTAAGCAAGTTCTAAATTTTGACTGCATTTTTGTCAAAATAAATTGAAAATTTTAATCAATGTGGTTAATGAACATAGTTCCCAAAATGTTAGCAATTGAAACTTTTAGGAGATTACAATTACTGCAAAACCTTAAGACATAGAACTTTTTCCAGTGACAGAACTGAACAAATTAACTTAGGATCTCAGATGGAGTATAAGATTTAAATTTGAAATTCTATAATTGCATATTGAAATATCTTGACTTATGAGGAGAATCTTTTGATGGAGCTTCTATTTTTAATTAGATAAACTTATATTTTATGCAAGAATGGAATGAAACTGAGAACTATGATATTGTAGCATCCAATTCTAGCAGAGCATTAAAAAAATATAAAAAGATGACTTATTCAATGAGATTTATTTGGCAAAAATATTTGTTAAAGAAAAGCAATTTGAATGGAGGCAAAAAAAGCATTACCTATGAAAGTATTGGGGTTGAAATGTTGATATATTTTAGTGTAAAATTATTGATAATATCTCCTATTTAGCAGGAATTACTCTGAGTTTTTCAAGCATCTCAGCACTTATATAGAGCTTTTATTTTAAAATATCATAGTCTCCAAGAAGTATCAATTGAGGATATCAATAATTCAAAAGTGTTGAAGAAAAGTCTAGGCAGTTTTATGAAAAAAAAGAAAAAAGAATAAGATTATATAGGAAAATATATTCTTCAGAAAAATACCAGGACATAGTATTAGAGAAAAATGTTATTTAAAATACTGATTAAAATGAGAATAATTTAAGCCTGAAAGTTTTGTTATTTGTTAATATTCAGATACTCAATATGAGTTTCTAAGATTTTGTTTAATATATATGGATGTGTTATTTTTATTTTCAAAAACAGTATTTGGACTATTTACTATATGTTGGCTAACTGAATGTAATAAAAATGTGTTAAATAGTCTAGTAATACACTGCAAGTAATTTATTAATCAATAAAATTTTTTAAAAATCATGCAATTTTATTTATTTTTAGTGTCCCATTTCTCTGAAAGGAGTTCCAGCAGGGATGATTCGTTCTGTGGCCACTCTGTATAGGGATATGATAGCAAAAGAACTACATCTTTTTTTTTTTAGTATATGTGCTGCCGAAGCGAGCACAACATCTTTTTTTTTTTTTTAAAGGTATTATTTATTTATTTGAAGAGAGACAACGAGAGAGGAAACACAAGCAGTGGGGTGGGAGTTGGAGAAGCAGGTTCCCCACTGAGCAGGGAGCCCGATGCGGGGCTCGATTCCAGTACTCTGGGATCATGACCTGAGCCAAAGGTAGCCGCCCAACCGACTGAGCCACCCAGGTGCCCCAAAAGAACTACATCTTGAGATTCACTCTGAACAATGAGCACCCAGCATCCAAGTGACTTCTACCAGTTCCATGCCCAACTTGGTGCATGTTGCTTGCTTCCCATTCTTTCCTTTCCTACCTCCATCCTTGACTTTTGAGTCTTAGTAGTTCTGATTTCTGCTATCTCTCTTGACTCAGTGGCTAGGTAGGAATAGTTATATGACTTCTTTGTTCGATCTTAGAAAATGTTCTCGACAGTTTCTCTCTTGGAAGTCCCATTGGCTTGGCATGGTGTATTAGAATTCTTTCTACTGGGTTGATTGGGTGGCTCAGTCAGTTACCATCTGACTCTTGATTTCGGCCTAGGTCGTGATCTCAGGATCATGAGGTGCAGCCCCAAATCCAGCTTCCCATTCAGTAGGGAGTCTGCCTTCCCCAACTTGCGTGTGCTCTCTTTCTCTCTAAAGTAAACAAATCTTTAAAGTTTTTTTTTTTTTTAAATTTGGGAGAGAAAATGTGCAAGAGAACATGAGTCGGGGGGAGGGGCAGAGGGAGAGGGAGAAGCGGACTCCCTGATAGCAGGGAGCCCAATGTGGGACTGGGTATCAGGACCCTGGGATTGTGACCTGAGCTGAAGGTAGACACCTAATGGACTGAGCCACCCAGGCACCCCATCAAATAAATAAATACATCTTAAAAAAAAAAAAAGAATTCTTTCTGCTTCTGTTAAGTTCTGTGTTGGGCAGTGTTATTGATCACCAATCTTTTATTTTCATCATTATCACTCCCATTTATTATCTTTGTATGTAAGTATATTTTATTTTATTTAAGTATAGTTGACACAAAATGTTACATTAGTTTCAGGTGTACAACATAGTGACTCCACAAGTCTATATTTTACATCATTATCAGTTTTTAAATTTGTCTTATTTTTCCCTTCAGGAGAATGTATTCAGTATTTCATAGACTCCTCACTAACTGGCAGAGTTTAATTCACTTATATTTTATGCTCCCAACTATCTAAAACAGATAACATAATATTCAGATCAATACCTACTGGTAGGACTACTAATTAATAATAATATTAACTGTTTTAAATTATGAAACTTCTCTTATTTTTTTGACCATCCTAATTCTAGGACAAACTCTTTATATAGGCAACTATTTGTTAGATTCAGCGAAGCCGTAATTGTGTCAGGAAATTTAATTAACTTGAGTTAGTCGTCATCCTGGAATATAAGGGAGGTTTATATCAGAATATTCTACTAAAAATGTTGCCAGCTGCAATTATGATAAGATTCACCCATGGAAATTAATTTATGATTATCCCACAATTAATAACCTTATCAGTAAAAAATATGCCTTCCAGGTTGATAATATTCAGCCACTAGTTTTGTAAAAAAAGCAAAATTGGTTATAATAGTTAAAAAAAATTAAGGTATGTTCTTAGTGTTTTTTTTAATCCTTACAATTATGACATGAATAGCTCCTAAAAGGAGAACAGATTTTCTATAATCCATATCGTGTGAAGTATTGCTGACAGCACCACATCACCGGAAATAACTTATAACAGTTTTTCACTCAACACATTGATTAAGGAAAACATTTTTGCACTGCTTGTGTTACATATACTTTTATATACTTTCATATTCAAGTTATACTTGGGTTAGTACCCTTAGCATACTTTAGGTTATAGAGTTCTAACCAAAGATAGCTAATAATTATACTGACATAACTTATTGAAATTTCAGGTTGTGTAAATATGACTTGGTGTTCTGATACTATGGCGGTATCAACTGACCGTGTGGGCCTTGCCCTCAGGGAAGCAGTTATATGCCAATTTGGGTTGTGGTATTTTTTTTTTTAAGATTTTATTTATTTATTTGACACAGAGAGAGAGAGAGAGAGAGCTCAAGTAGGCAGTGAGGCAGGCAGAGAGAGAGAGAGGGAAGCAGGTTCCCTACTGAGCAGAGAGCCCGATGCGGGGCTCGATCCCAGGACCCTAGGATCATGACCTGAGCTGAAGGCAGTGGCTTAACCCACTGAGCTACCCAAGGACCCCGGGTTGTAGTATTTTTTTTTTTTTTTTTTTACCAGTAGTGTCTATGGTGAATTATTCTTCTCTCTTCCTAGCTGTCTGTTGACATCGAATTGGCCAGGACAGGTCGAAATTAATTGTTTTCATTGCTTTTCTTTTTTTAAGATTTATTTATTTGAGAGAGAGAGAGAGAGAGAGGTCAGAAGGAGAGGGAGACAAGCAGATTCCCTGCTGAGCAGGAGCTGATGTGGCGCTCCATCCCAGGACCCTGAGATCATGGCCTGAGCCAAAATCAAGACTTGGACACTTAAGTAACTGAGCCAGCCAGATGCCCCTGATTTTCGTTGCTTTGAGCACAGGTTTTTTCCTTTGGCTTGAGGTCCTTGAATGCTACATTTGACACTATCCTTACAATTACAGTTTTACCGAATAGCATAATGTACTGTATGTGCTATACCAACTTAACATATAAGTTTTAAACTTGCTTGTCTAAAAGTGCTAGCCAATGGAATAATTTTAGGTATTTTACTCACTAAATAAATTAACATTTTTGTGCTGTGTAATAACTCTTTATTGCATTTGGATCCTTATGTAAAATTTAGTAATAAGCCAGTTGGATGTCCAAGAAGGGGAAAACCAATTCATTAGATATTGCACTTGTTTTGGGCTTGTCCAAAAAGAAACATCTCTTTTTTAATTAATTTTTTAATTTTCTAAATAAACATGTAATGTATTTTTATCCCCAGGGGTACAGGTCTGTGAATCGCCAGGTTTACACATTTTTCAGTACTCACCATAGCACATACCCTCCCCAATGTCCATAACCCCACCACCCTCTCCTGATCCACCTCCCCCCAGCAACCCTCAGCCTGTTTTGTGAGATTGAGTCTTTTATGGTTTGTCTCCCTCCCGATCCCATCTTGTTTCATTTACTCCTTTCCTACCCCCCAAACTCCCCACGTTGCATCTCCACTTCCTCATATCAGGGAGATCATATGATAGATGTCTTTCTCCCATTGACTTATTTTGCTAAGCGTAATACCCTCTAGTTCCATCCATGTCATTGCAAATGGCAAGTTTTCATTTCTTTTGATGACTGCATAGTATTCATATATATACACACACATATATACACATATATACATATGAATATATATGAATATATATATATGAATACTAGACATATATACACATGTATATATGTATATATATATACACACACACCACCTCTTCTTCATCCATTCATCTGTTGATGGACATCTAGGTTCTTTCCATAGTTTGGCTATTGTGGACATTGCTGCTATAAACATTCGGGTGCACGTGCCCCTTTGGAGCACCACGTTTGTATCTTTAGGGTATATGCCCAGTAGTGCAATCGCTGGGTCATAGGGTAGCTCTATTTTTAGCTTTTTGAGGAACCTTCATGCTGTTTTCCAGAGTGGTTGCACCAGCTTGCATTCCCACCAATAGTGTAGGAGGGTTCCCCTTTCTCCACATCCTCACCAGCATCTGTCATTTCCTGACTTGTTAATTTTAGCCATTCTGACTGGTGTGAGGTGGTATCTCCTTGTGGTTTTGATTTGTATTTCCCTGATGCCGAGTGATGTGGAGCATTTTTTCATGTCTGTTGGCCATCTGGATGTCTTCTTCGCAGAAATGTGTGCTCATGTCTTCTGCCCATTTCTTGATTGGATTACTTGTTCTTTCGGTGTTGAGTTTGCTAAGTTCTTTATAGATTTTGGATACTAGTCCTTTATCTGATATGTCGTTTGCAAATATCTTCTCCCATTCTGTCAGTTGTCTTCTGGTTTTGTTTACTGTTTCCTTTGTTGTGCAAAAGCTTTTGATCCTGATGAAGTCCCAATAGTTCATTTTTGCCCTTGCTTCCCTTGCCTTGGCGATGTTCCTAGGAAGAAGTTGCTGCGGCTGAGGTCAAAGAGGTTGCTGCCCGTGTTCTCCTCAAGGATTTTGATGGATTCCTTTCTCACATTGAGGTCCTTCATCCATTTTGAGTCTGTTTTCGTGTGTGGTGTAAGGAAATGGTCCACAAAAAGAAATGTCTGTAAGGGATACTTTGTAAACATTTGTTGTGTCATTTCTAATTGTCATTACTGTCAAGTATATTATTAATAGGGCCTTAAGAGCTTTTGAACAGTCATTATTTTGGAGGTTCATTTATCAGATAATTCTTCATCAAAAGAACTTGAGTAACTTGAATAAATACAGTGGAATTTTGTGAGAATGACACTCAAAGCCAGTAGGGTGGTGTAGACTCTAAAATCTGATGATTTGCTGATCTTTTGTATGCTCATTGTGCTGTCTCAAGCTTTGCAAAGGAGCACCAAGAAGAGGGACTAGAAATATATATATGTGTGTATATATATATATTTAATATTTATTATTGTTTGCTTATTTTATTATTATATCATATGTATACATTTCAGCTTACAGCAGCACCTTCCTAGAAGATATAAAAGCTAATTTTTGGGGTTTTATCTCAGTTTTTTCCAATCAACTAAAGCTGATAAATGACCACGAATTTTGAGTGTTCAGTATATCAGACCCCTATTGAACCTAAATGAAGACTTGTTGCTGATGACTGAACAATGGTACCTTTCCCTCCTTTCACTAAAGTTTCCATTTTATTTATAAAATATTAATGTGCCATAAAATTGCATATGTGTATGTGTAGTCCTATGAGTTTTAACTCCTATATAGATTTGTGCTGTCACTGTTATAGTCAGGACCCAGGACAATTCCATCATACCCCAGACTTTCCTCCTGCTACCCCTTTGCAAGGGTATTTGACTGCAACTCTTATTGACTCTGCATCTGTTTATTTTTTATTTTTTTATTTTTTCTAGGATATCATATATGTGGAATCATAATGTATGGAACCTTTAAAGGTAGTTTTTTTTTCTCACTTAGCGTAATTCTTTGAGATTCATCCATGTTATTGCACTTGTCATAATTTGTTTCTTTAATTGATGAACTGTGGTCCCTCATATAACTCCGTTTGTTATCCATTCACTGATTGAAGAGTATTTGCCTTTTCCCCTTAGATTTTGGAGATTATGAATAAAGTTATTATATATACTCATATACAGAGTTTTTATGAAGTAAATTTTAATTTCTCTAAAATAAATAACTAGGGGTATAATTGTTGGGCTATATGAAAGGTATATACTTAATTTTTAAAGAAACTGCCCATCTTTCTAAAAATATCTGTACCATTTTGCATTCCAATTACCAATGTAAAGAGTTTCAGTTGCTCTGCATCCTTGTCAGCATTTGGTATTGTTTTTTTTTTTTTTTTTGAATTTTAGTTACTCTAATAGGTTTGCAGTGATATTTCATTATGATTTTAATTTGCATTTCCCTAAAGACTTATGACATTTGATTGTGTTATCATGTTCTTATTTGTCATCTGTATATCTTTGGTGAAGTGTTGGCTCAAATATCTTACCTAATTAAAAATGGATTGTTATCATTCAGTTTTGAAAGTTTTTATAAATACATAAATTATGGATACAAATCCTTTGGGAGAATTGGAATTTAACAAACTATGTACAGACAACATATATTTGTTTGATTTTATCCAGAGGGCTAATTTTCAGTGCTTAACTACAATGAACATCACAGACTCCTCCTTTTTGGCAGTTAAACCCCTGACTTTTCTTCCTTCAGTCAGCTACTCAGTGGATTTCTTCACTGGCCTATGTTCCTTTGTCTGGATAGTCAATAAATTTAGATTTTTAAAAAAATTTTTACTTTTAAAAAATTAACATATAATGTATTATTAGCCCCAGGGGTACAGGTCTATGAATCTTCAGGCTTGCACACTTCCCAGCACTCACCATAGCATACCCCAATGTCCATAATCCAACCACCCTCTCCTTGTCCCCCTTCCCCCAGCAACGCTCAGTTTGTTTTGTGTGATTAAGAGTCTCTTACAGTCTATCTCCCTCCTGATCCCATCTTGTTTCATTTTTTTCCTTCCCTACCCCCAAAACCCCACACTAAGCCTCTCAAATTCCTCATATCAGGGAGATCATATGATAGTTGTCTTTCTCTAATTGACTTACTTCGCTCAGCATAATACCCTCTAGTTCTATCCATGTCATCGCAAATGGCAAGATTTCATTTCTCTTGATGGTTGCATAGTACTCCATTGTATATATATACCACATCTTCATCCATTCATCTGTTGATGGACGTCTAGGTTCTTTCCGTAGTTTGGCTATTGTGGACATTGCTGCTATAAACATTGCTGCTATAAAACTTTGGATCACTGCATTTGTATCTTTAGGGTAAATACCCAGTAGTGCCGTTGCTGGGTCATAAGGTAGCTCTATTTTCAACTTTTTGCGGAACCTCTATATTGTTTTCCAGAGTGGCTACGCCAGCTTGCCTTCCCACCAAAAGTGTAGGAGTGTTCCCCTTTCTACACATCCTCGCCAACGTCTGTTGTTCCTTGATTTGTTAATTTTAGCCATTCTGACTGGTGTGAGGTGGTATCTCATTGTGGTTTTGATTTGTATTTCCCTGATGCTGAGTGATGTGGAGCATTTTTTCATGTGTCTGTTGGCCATCTGGATGTCTTCTTCGCAGAAATGTGTGCTCATGTCCTCTGCCCATTTCTTGATTGGATTATTTGTTCTTTGGGTGTTGAGTTTGCTAAGTTCTTTATAGATCTTGGATACTAGCCCTTTATCTGATGTGCCATTTGCAAATATCTTCTCCTATTCTGTCAGTTGTCTTTTGGTTTTGTTTACTGTTTCCTTTGCTGTGCAAAAGCTTTTGATCTTGATGAAGTCCCAATAGTTCATTTTGCCCTTGCTTCCCTTGCCTTTGGTGATGTTTGTAGGAAGAAGTTGCTGCGGCTGAGGTCAAAGAGGTTGCTGACTGTGTTCTCCTCAAGGTTTTTGATGGATTCCTGTCTCACATTGAGGTCCTTCATCCATTTGGAGTCAATTTTTGTGTATGTTGTAAGGAAGTGGTCCAGTTTCATTTTTCTGCATGTGGCTGTCCAATTTTCCCAACACCATTTGTTGAAGAGACTGGGTTTTTTCCACTGGACATTCTTTTCCTGCTTTGTCAAAGATTAGTTAACCATAGAGTTGAAGGTCTATTTCTGGGGTCTCTATTCTGTTCCCTTAATCTATAGGTCTGTTTTTATGCCAGTACCATACTGTCCAGATGATGACAGCTTTGTAATAGAGCTTGAAGTCTGGAATTGTGATGCCACCAACTTTGACTTTCTTTTTCAACATTCCTTTGGCTATTTGGGGTCTTTTCTGGTTCCTTATAAATTTTAGGATTATTTGTTCCACTTCTTTGAAAAAAAATGGATGGGATTTTGATAGGGATTGCATTAAATGTGTAGATTGCTTTGGGTAGCATAGACATTTTCACAATATTGTTCTTCCAATCCATGAGCATGGAACGGTTTTCCATTTCTTTATGTGTTCCTCATTTTCTTTCATGAGTAGTTTATAGTTTTCTGAGTACAGATTCTTTGCCTCCTTGGTTGATTTATTCCTAGGTATCTTACAATTTTGGGTGCAATTGTAAATGGGATTGACTCTTTAATTTCTCCTTCTTCTGTCTTCTTGTTGGTGTATAGAAATGTAACTGATTTATGTGCATGGATTTTATATCCTGACACTTTACTGAATTCCTGTATAAGTTCTAGCAGATTTGGAGTGGAATCTTTTGGGTTTTCCACATAAAGTATCATATCATCTGCAAAGAGTGATAGTTTGACTTCTTCTTTGCCGATTTGGATGCATTTAATTTCTTTTTGTTGTCTGATTGCTGAGGCTAGGACTTCCAGTACTATTTTGAATAACAGTGGTGATAATGGACATCCTGCCATGTTCCTCACCTTAGGGGAAAAGCTCTCAGTTTTTCCCCATCGAGAATGGTATTCACTGTGGGTTTTTCATAGATGGCTTTGATGATATTGAGGTATATATCCTCTATCCCTACACTTTGAATTCACAGTTCTGATCAAGAAACAATGCTGTACTTTGTCAAATGCTTTTTCAGCATCTATTGAGAGTATCATATGGTTCTTGCTCTTTCTTTTATTAATGTATTGTATCATATTGATTGATTTGCGGATGTTGAACCAACCTTGCAACCCTGGAATAAATCCCGCTTGATTGTGGTGAATAATCCTTTTAATGTACTGTTGGATCCTATTGGTTAGTATTTTGGTGAAAAGTTTACCATCCATGTTCATCAAGGATGTTGGTCTGTAATTCTCTTTTTTGATGGAGTCTTTGTCTGGTTTTGGGATCAAGGTAATGCTGGCCTCATAAAATGAGTTTGAAAGTTTTCCTTCCATTTCTATTTTTTCAACAGTTTTCAGGAGAATAGGTATTAATTCTTCTTTAAATGTTTGGTAGAATCCCCCTAGGAAGCTGTCTAGCCCTGGGCTCTTGTTTGTTGGGAGATTTTTGATGACCGCTTCAATCTCCTTAATGGTTATGGGTCTGTTTAGGTTTTCTATTTCTTCCTGGTTCAGTTGTGGTAGTTTATACATCTCTAGGAATGCATCCATTTCTTCCAGATTGTCAAATTTGTTAGCGTATAGTTGCTCATAATATGTTCTTATAATTGTTTGTATTTCTTTGGTGTTGGTGTGATCTCTCCTCTCTCATTCGTGATTTTATTTATTTGGGTCCTTTCTCTTTTCTTTTTGATAAGTCTGGCCAGGGGTTTATCAATCTGATTAACTCTTTCAAAGAACCAGCTCCTAGTTTCGTTGATCTGTCCTATTGTTCTTTTGGTTTCTATTTCATTGATTACTACCTGATCTTTGTTATTTCTCTTCCCCAGACAGGGTTTCTTTAATATCTTTCATGCCTTTTTCTAGCCCAGCTAGCACCTTGAGAATCGTCATTGTGAACTCTAGATCTGACGTATTACCAATGTCCATATTGATTATTTCCCTAGCCTTCAGTATTGCCTCTTGTTCTTTTTTTTTGCGGTGAGTTTTTCTGCCTTGTCATTTTATTCAGATAAGAATATATGAACGAGAGAATAAAATACTAAAAGGGTGGCAAAGACCCCAGAAAAATGCACGCTACTGAAATCAGAAGAGTCCCCAAATCTTAGGGAGGAGAAAGGGGGTAAAAAGAAGTTTAAAAAATAAAAAAAAAATAAAAAAATATATATATATTAGACTGCTGAATAGAACAGAGCCACCCTCTTGATTTTGGGTGTATTTTGGTGTCTTAGAAGAAGCTATCTTCCAGAATTTTAAAGAAAGAAATACTTATTTATATATACAAAAATATCGGTCAACACGATGAAGGGATGGAATATGATTGTAAAGTTGATAATTAAAAAAAATTTCTAAAAATGGAATTGATAAGTTGGTTGGAAATAGAAAGAAAAAGAAAGTGGAGAGAATTTGCTCAGCCTGGATACTAGTACAAAGCCCTGTGCTAGATTTAGGGCATATTTTGATCTATTAGAAGAAATTGTATCCCAAAAATTTTTGAGAAGAAAAACCCTATATGTACAAAAAAAAATAAAGTTAAATACAATGAAGGATAAAATATGACTATAATTATTAAGGTTTAAAAAGATTTTTTGAAAGTATTATTAAGATAAACTAGTTAAACATTAAAAGAGGAGAGAGGAAATGTTAAAAAAATTAGGGTAAGAAAAAAATAAAAAAAATTAATTAACTTTGCAAGACTAAAGGATCATGGGGAGAAAGCTGTGAATTTTATGCATTCCTTTCCCCTCCTCTGGAGTTCTCCTGTTCTCCTTGATCAGTGACCTTAGTCTTAGCTGGAGGTTCTTGCTGATCTTCTGAGGGAGGGGCCTTTTGTAGTGATTCTCAAATGTCTTTGCCCGAGTTGGAATTGCTCCTCCCTTGCCAGGGGATGGCCTAAGTAATCTGGTCATGTTCGCTCTTTGGAGGCTTGTTCCCTGAATGCTTTCCTTAGAGCTTTAGAGGATGGGAATGAAAATGGCGGCCTCCCAACCTCTGGCCTAGAGGATCCGAGAGCTAGGGGCCCCACTCCTCAGTGCACCCTCTGAAAAAAGTGCTCAATCACTCTCATCTCCCTGGTCTCTGGCTGCGCTCTGAGCTCACCCGGCCTGTGACCATTTCTGTCTCTGGCACACATCCCTGTTTGGAGTCTCCAAACCCAGCAGATTCCTGCCTCCAGAGAAGGAAGGTGGGTTTCCTTGGATCTGCCACTTGTGGGGTCCCTGCTCAAAGAGCAGTGGTCTTACTGTGCCATGGATCACAGCTTAAGGTAACCCTGAGCTGAGAGCTCACTCCTCGGCTCTGTCGCTGTAGCCAGCTTCCCCGCTCTGATATTTGTGAGCTCTGCTACGCTCAGACACCCCCAATCCTTCTTTGACCCCACGGGACCTGAGACCACATGGTCCCCATAAGGGCTCCAGCACTGCTTGGCCTCTGGAGCGATGTCCCTCAGTGGAGCAGACTTTTAAAAGTTCGTATTTTGTGCTCCATTGCTCCACCGCTTACCGGGAGCCGGCCCCTCCCCTGCACCATGGTCTGTCTTCCTGTCACTTCCGATTCACTTCTCCGCACATCCTGTCTTTCAGAGAGTGGTTGATTTTCTGTTTCTAGAATTGCTGCTCTTCTTCTCTTCGATCTCCTGTTGGGTTTGTAGGTGTTCGGAATGGTTTGATAACTATCTAGCTGAACTCCTGCAACCTGCTGTCATCTCAGTCTGTTACTTGTCTGCCATCTTTGCCAATAAATTTAGATTTAATAATAATAAAATCTAGTGGTCTTTAAAATTTTTTTGATTGTATAAATCCTGTCTGATCTCGTGCAACCAGGATGCCGTAGGGATGTTAATTAACCTTATAGAGAATCTCAATTTACCTTACTATGAAATAAGGACGTATCTTAGAATCTTTGTGAAAATTAAATAAGGTAATGGGTATAAAGTGCTTAGTTAGAGCCTGCTACATATTGGAAGTTCAATAGATAGCTCTTTCTGCTCTAGCAATAATATTAGTTTTGGCTGCTTTAATGTATTTTAATTGTATAATTTGTTATTGCAAGTTAATGAATGTGTAGGGGTCAAATTTTAGAAAAACAATTAATCTGACAGAAAAATAAGATTTTCAATATTGGAAAATTTTCTGTTCTTATATTCTCTGCTAGATATTGTGGTCTGTGACTAGCTGTTTAGGAAGTAGGAAAATTGGGTTGTCAATCTTATTATGGACAATTGCATAATTTACTTCCTTAGTAAACTCAATTAGAGCTATAGCCATTTATGGGAAGAGGCCAAAAAAAAGAGATTAGAGCTTGTGAAGGCATTAGCAGTCCCATAATTGTATGATGAAGAGCAAGTAAGTGCTTCTGCAATCGTGGAAGAAATGTGAGGTGCTTAAGGTAGTTATTTGTGTGTTAATCAAACACTGTTTTTCTGATAGTAAACTTTTAGTTGTGATTTTATTTATCCAGAGGATCTGGATTCTCTCAGATATTCCTAATATAAATGTAAAGACTTTAAGGAATGTGTTATTTGGCTTTGAAAATTATTATTTTTTGAAGTATCCAAGCATATCACTTAACTTTGAAAGGTAATGAAAAGAGGGGTGAACTTTAGAAAAATAGGTAATCCATGCAAAAGAAAAAGCCCCTAGTAGACCACCTTCAGGAGTCACGATTCAGAGGGCAATTTGAGAGAAAAAGAGAGAGACAGAGATGGAAATTTGTGTGAGGATATGTGTGTGGAAGAGTGTGAAGGAAGGAAGAGGGAGGAGGAGGAAGGGAGAGGGAAGGGGGCATAGAGGGAGAGAGCGAGCATTAATCATTGTTTGGCTACATCAGTGGTTTGCTGACATTGGGCTCACCTAGGGAAGGATCTTTAAATGATACTGGATATTGATACTTGGCTTCCACTCCCAGTCATTTTGACTTAATTGGTAAGGTGTTTGATCTGGACATTGGGAATTTAAAATCTACCTCAGGTGATACTGAGGTGTGACACAATTTGAGAACAAGTGGATTAGATAAAAAAGGCAAAAAAATTGTCTGCTTAAAGGTCTCTTTGGTCTGACGGCTAAGTCATAAGGAAACAGTGTCCCATAACAAGATTTTAAATTAAAACTTATCCGAAATTTGCTTAAGCATCCTGCCAGAAATGTTAATTTCTTCCCCAGAGGCAGAAAGCTTTGGCTTTTATATCTTATTGGAGATATCAGGAATCAAGAAACTTGATTTTTTAAAAAAGATTTTATTTATTTATTTGATAGGGAGAGAGGTGGGGAGCACAAGAGGGAGAGCGGCAGGCAGAGGGAGGAGGAGAAGCAGGCTCTCTGCTAAGCAAGGAGCCGGATGCAGGGCTCGATCCCAGGACCCTGGGATCATGGTCTGAGCTGAAGGCTGACACTTAACTGAGTGAGCCACCCAGGCACCCCAAGGAACTTGATTTCTTGACCTGTTTCTGGCTCTTACTGCCTCATTGACTAGCTGTGTTTTGGGGAGTTTTTCATTAGCCTTTGATTTATTTATCAGTAAGTGATGATATGAAGGTAGTTAAGTTTTATTATATTTCCTAGCTCTAAGTTTCTGTAATTTTATAAAGTAACAGAAATAATGAGCACTATTAAAGGAATAAGATAAAAAGTAGAAAAGGTGTAAACTAGTAAATGTTATTAAACATATACCTCTGGTATATGTAACCTGAATAAGCTGAGCCACCGTGGTGTTGGCAGCAGCACAGACTTGTGTTTAAAGCACACACATACATACACTCACAAATGTACACACCCACTCACATACACACACAAGCACATGAGAGAACTCATGTGCTCTCACATGAGAGAGAACTCCCAAGTCCAAAACTCTTTCTTTTGAGTGTAATTGACACATAAAATTACTTTAGTTTCAGGTGTACAACTTAGTGATTTGACAAGTTTATAGATTATTATGCTATGTTACTGCAAGTGTAGCTACCATTTGTCCTGCTACATCACAATACAAGGTCAATGACTGTATTCCTAATGCTGTGCCTTTTGTTCCTATGACTTATTCACTCCATACTGGAAGCCTGTGTCTCCCATTCCCTTTTGCCCATTTTGCCCACCTCCTCGGCAACCATAATTTGTCTGTATTTATGGGTCTGCTTATTTTGTTCATTTATTCATTTTTTTAGATTTCACTTATGAGTGGAATCATATGGTATTTGTCTTTTTTAGCCTGATTTATTTCAGTTAGCATAATACCCTTTAGGTCCATCCATGCTGTCTCAAATGGCATGGTCTCACTCCTTTTTATGACGATGTAATATTCCAGCATGTGTGTGTGTGTGTGTGTGTGTGTGTGTGTGTACATGGAAACCACCTTTTCCTTATTCATTCATCTACTTATGGACACTTAGGTTGCTTCCATATCTTGGCTAATGTAATAAACATAGAGGTGCATTTATCATTTTGAATCAGTGTTTTTATTTTCTTTGGGTAAATACCCAACAATGGAATTCTTTGATCACATCGTATTTCTATTTTTTAAAAATTATTTATTCTTTATTTTATTTTTAAAGATTTTATTATTTGAGAAGAGGGGAAGAGCAGAGGGGGGAGGGAGAGAAAGAGGAGAGAATCTCCAGGAGACTCCATGCTGAGTGTGGAGGCCAATGTGGGGCTTGATCTCATGACCCTAAGATCATGACCTGAACCAAAATGAAGAGTTGTCGCTTAACCAACTAAGGCACCCAGGTACCCACCCAGGTACTATTTTTAATTTTTTTAAGTAAACTGTATCCCAACACGGGACAGGGCCTGAACTCATGACCCTGAGATTAAGAGTCACATGCTCTACCAATTTTGCCACTCTATTTTTATTTCTTATTTTTTCCAGGAACCTCCATACTATTTTCCACAGTTGCTGCGCAGATATGCATTCCCACCAAGGGTACACAAAGTTTCCTTTTTCTGCACATCCTTGCCAACACTTGTTATTTCTTGTCATTTTGATTTAACCATTCTGACTGGTGTAAGATGCCACCTCCAGAACTCTTGAAGACTGAGAGAAGGCTAATGGTATAATTGTCTTCCTCAATATACATATAAATGTTCTGAAACTAATAATTTCTTAAATTTCTTAGGTCAATGAATAATTTCTTCTATATCATAAAATAGTTGTTTCCACTAATGGAAACTTAACTATTCCCATTTTCTTTTCTAGGTCTTTACCCCAAACACCCATGTGCTCTTTAGAATTCCTCTTCAGCCATCATCTTTCTTCTATAATTAGCTCAGTAGGACTTTGCCTGTCAAATATTTTTGTACTAAATCTGTGTTCTAGGTAACTTGGAACTGTTTATAGAGGATCCCAGAAGTCAACAAGAATTTCATTCCCTCTTCATTCAGGAGGGGTGTTTATTACAGAAAAAGAATCTGTGGGTGTTCATCGAATACTGGCGGCAGTGGGACATGAGTTGGGCCTCCTTGCCACAGTCAAAACTGATGCACCTACTTCTACCCTTCCAAAATTCTGGACCGTCCTGTGCTGTTACAGATTTTATTCCCCAGTGTGAAACATCCCAAAGAAGTTGGGAAATTACTGCCTAACTGGTAGGTTAATCCTAAAGTACATTTTGCCACACTAGAAGTAGATTAAGAGAAACACTCAGGTTCTACTAGGATCTAAGTCCTGGGCTTGCTTTAAGAGGGTCCCATAAATGCTTCCAAAGGAGGCACTTCTTCCCTGTCATCAGAATTTTGATTGTTGAGAATCTACTCTCAAGAGACTGAATCACAGCTGCATTACTCTGGTTCCCTCAGTTCACCCTGGCAACTTTTATGATATCACAATTTGATTGTGCTTCCTAAAGACTGCTGTGGGGTTGTGTTGTCTTTTTCCTCTTTCAGGTCTATGGCAAATCTTGCCTGTATATTCCTTTGGTTAATTCAGCTGCTTCTGGTTCTCCAAGTTGTGCTGCCTCACAGCTGTGTTTGTTGCTTCATTTTCTGATCTCCTTACTATGAAGTAGCCCCATTTGTTTGTCTCTGAGATTAGAATTGATACAGCATATAAGCAAAAGAACATTAATTTTTATCATCTCTAATTGGATTTTTAAATTCACATTAAAACTGTAGTTCTGCAGAGTTATGCTTTGTAGAAAGAAAATGAGTTTTATAAATTCTTTAAGTGTCCATTAATTTGTTAAGAGGTAGGTCTGGTGGGTTTGAACATCAAGGTTTCTATAAGCCAGGAATAAAGTCAATTTTCTGTTTTGCAGGAAGGGAGGATAGTCTTCTTATAAACTTGATAGAAAGAAAAATGGGAAGATGAGTGAGACTAAGTTAGACTTGTGAGGTGGTGGAGTGCGGCTATCAAGCAGGTAGAAGAAGCTCCCTATGCACTTGGAGGTATGTCCAACAGTGTGGGCGAACTAGTGTAGCATTAGTGGAGGGAGCTAAGTAGGTAGCTGAACCTAAGTCAGGGCTCCTATCTCCCATGGCCTACGGTGGTGGGCTGGGGATCTTGCATCTCTGTCTTCTGGTGGAAGATGAAGGAGGGAGTGGAATGTGAACGTGCTGAAAGAGGCCGTGGGGCTGGTGTCGTTGAGGGTGGAGGTGAAACTATGCCCATTTTAGGAGAGGGAGATGGCTGGGTCCATGAATCTCAGTCTGGAACAGACTGGCCAGCCACACCTCAGAATAGAGAAGACCTTGGCCAGAAACTCTGCAGTAGAAATTGATGGTGGACCAGTGAATGGATTAGACCTGCTTATAGCATATCGAAGATCTCTCCTGCGCCGCCATGAAGTCAAGTAAGCTATACCACAGAGCTAAAAGCCGTGTTGGCAGAAGCAGGGAAAAAGAGAGACTCTCTGAAAGTATTTACCTAAAAGGTACATTATCCCAAAGAATTTAAAATATATGAACATGAAATCTTGTATATTGACATGATGGTCCCCCCAACCCGTACCTTGCCAACTTCTCCAGTATTCAGCAGGAGCTTGTCAAAAATGCGAAATCAGTTCTGGGAAACCACAGAGTTATATTTTCTTTGCATGTTTAAGTTACGTGTACATTTTTATCCCTCCTACATATGAATTCTAATAATTCTCCACCTTAGCATATGCTCTTTCAAGGCAGCTAGACAGTTTTGCAAAAACTTATGTCTGTGGGTCCACATGTATCTCCTAATTTTAGACCTTAAGACTTGCAGTTAGCCTTGGAATTTTTCAGTGATAAGAGTCTGTCATCTTTGTAGCGTTTTGGTGGCATTGGTCAACTGTTCATCCACATTGACGCGCTAAGTGCATATTTATTTACCAAGCTTCCTGCGCTCAGGTGAGAGAGAAAAGTAAAGATACTTCCAGGGCCCAAGAGTGGGATGGATGTATGTCAGACCTGTGTTTCGGACCCTGACATAGTGGTGCCTGGAAGCAAGCAGGTTTTCCCCAGCCTTCTAGATTTTCTCTGGCCGCAGCTTAGCTTCCAGGAACCCATTCTTCGCCAGAGAAACAGAGCAAGGGCTCTGAGCCGTTCCACTCTTCTCTGTCACTACCTTCCTCTTTTCTCTCAGGAAGGATTAAATAAGAAATTGGATGTCTGTGCAGACTGACTTCCCAGCCTGGCATTTCACTTGGAGATTTCTTTGACTTCCTGAAATTTAGTGAACTCACATTGCGCCTTGTAACCACATAAATCAGCAATTCTGAAGCCGTGCTCACCAGCATGGCAGAGGCCCCGGCCCGGGGATCTGCTCAAACAGCAAATAATTCTTCCTGCTCAGAAGGCCAGAAGGGCAAAGGCAGGCATGTGATTAGTTATTTTCATATTTTATCCCTGCCACATATTAATGCATTTACTCTTATAATTTCAAAATGGATCTTTTTCAGTTTCAGTTTAGTCCACCACTTTCTTCTGTCAAGAAAAACAGCATCATACTCCTCGTATATGTATATATCTGTGTGTTTAATATGTGTTTAATATGTGTTTAATATGTGTATAGTGAGATCCATATACATATGTGTGAGCGTATAGTCAGTTAATTTCCTCGAGAGATTTGGAATGAGGTCGGGTGTATGAATCAATAAGAAAACAAAATTAAAAGCTCAATAATTTTAAGTAGGTAAGAGATGTCCTCATTCTGATGAAAGTAAATCTATCCAATGCAAAGACTGGCTATAATTTGGACTGTAATGGTATCGTTTTTCTTTAAAGCCTCTTTTTTTCCCATGTGGACACTTCACCATGTATCTCCCACAATGCTCTAATGCTATAAATAGAACTCTTTAAAGGGGAACGTGTATAATTTTGGCTGTAAATTAGACCCTGTACTTTAAAATATTTATTAGAAAACTTCACCTAAATAATACATATAGAAATATTTTGTCAGAGTTGAAGTCACTATAATTTCACATGACCTTAGGCATCGTTTTTGAAGACTGATCATCTAAATTAGTAACTAGGAAACTTGGATTTTAGTTATAAAATGCTTCGAGAATAAAGAGTAGCAGGGAAAATAATGAGGAATAGCCGCGTATCTGAAACATTAACCACCGCATTTACAACGGGATTACAGAGAAGAAAACACTGCAGATATGCATGAATATTTGTGTTCCTCCTCGACTTCATTCCCCTTCTTCTGAGTTCTTAAAGTTATGTACTATCTCAAAGTTATATTTATTATTCCTGTGCATGTTTTCGTACTTTTATTACATATGCCTGTAGATATAAACAACACAAATATTGTCTTACAAACTAAAAATTTATATAAATGTTATAGGAATCTTTTGCAAGCTGCTCTTTTTAAGAAATATATCCATATTGATAAATGTAGTACTTTTTCATTTATTATAACTGCTATACAATATTCCAATGAATAGATAGTTAGTGTAATTTATTAATTTATTGTCCTGTTGATGCATTTAAAATGTATCCTTTTTTGCATTTAAGAGCAATGACACAAAGAACATTCTTGTACGTGTCTCTGTTACATATATTTCTTCACCCGTTCTCAAGTGGAGGTCATTGTTTCACTCAAGATGACTTTATGTAATTCTCTCCTAGATCCCTGCATCTCCTCTCTTCCCTCACCTTCTCTTGATATGGGTTATAATAGCTCCATTGTTACTAGCCTCAGGCAGCTCTTTATCCCTTTGGGTTCACATGGTTATTACATCCATAACTCTCTAAATAGTCCCTTTGCAGAAAGGATAGCGACAGATCCAAGGTATTCATTACAGGAAGGCTTGCTTTTGTTCGTGCCAGGCATCCAGTTTATACCATTCATACATACCATTAGGGTATGTATGAATTCTAATCTATACAGCACAGATGTGGTGTCACAGATTCTCAGGGGAGATAATTTTCTACCCGGAGCCCATATAAAACAAATTATGTATATTTCCCGGTGTTGGTAGGTAGACCTATTATTTTCAACTCTTTCACTAAAGGTGTAAGCTTCTAGAATACAAGCACTGCATGTGTCTGTGTGCAGAAATATTTGTGTGTGTATATGTATTCTGTGTATGTGCCTAAGTGTATGTGTGTGCTTGTGTGTGTTTGTGGTGTCTAGTTGGGTGAGGGGACGGAGCATCTCAGTTCTGACTCCAGCTTCCCTCAAGCCGAAGACCTCTTGTTCTGTTCCCTTGTGGTCTCGACCTTGTGGTCTCGAAGATCTAAGTCCCTGCATTTGTAGGGATTGAAAGAACTCCCCAGATGCCACACTGACAACTCACACAACATGATTCTAGTTTTCAGTTCCCTTGTCTTTTGGCCTCTAGAGATTTACTTTACTTTCTCGTGGCTGTATCTATGCTTCTCAAAGTGTATTTGCTATTGCTTTGCTATTTCTAGTTGTTTTGAGGGCCGTATTTCTGGTTGTCGTGTTTGTACCTCAATTGTAGTACACAGTGCCAAACTTACTCTCCAAATAGTAGTACCAGTGAGCACCACCACTAGTTGTACCTGTTGCTTCATGTCCTCACCAACACCTGGTAATAAAAGAGTGCATTAAAAAAGACTCAATATTATAAGTATTGTTAAATATAAATCTTCTAGTAAATTAGTTAGTATAAAGTGGTATCTCACTGTTTTTTAATGTCCCTATCCCTGATTATACCTATTTGGCCATCTTTTATAAATACATGTTAGACGTTTAAAAAAAATTATTGTTATTAACATATAATGTATTATTTGCCCCAGAGGTACAGGTCTGTGAATCATCAGGCTTATAGACTTCACAGCACTCACCATAGCATATACCCTCCCCAGTGTCCATGACCCAACCACCCTCTCCCTACCCTGCCCCCCAGCAACCCTCAGTTTGTTTTGTGAGATTAAGAGTCTCTTATGGTTTGTCTCCTTCCCGATCCTATCTTGTTTCATTTTTTCCTTTCCTATCCCTCATAACCCTCCGCCCTGCTTTTCAGATTCATCATATCAGAGAGATCATACAATAATTATCTTTATCTGATTGGCTTATTTTGCTCAACATAATACCCTCTAGTTCCGTCCACGCCGTTGCAAATGGCAAGATTTCATTTCTTTTGATGGCTGAGTAGTGTTCCAGTGTATATATATACCACATCTTCTTTATCCATTCATCTGTTGATGGACATCTAGGTTCTTTCCATAGTTTGGCTATTGTGGACATTGCTGCTATAAACATTTGCATGTATGTGCCCCTTTGGATCACTACATTTGTATCTTTAGGGTAAGTACCCAGTAGTGCTGTTGCTGGGTTGTAGGGTAGCTCTGTTTTCCATGTTAGACATTTTTGTTTCTTCATAGGTGGGTTGTTTATTCATATTATCTGTTTATTTCTGCTTCCTCCTTATTGAATTTTTGTCTATTTTTAATTTATTTGTAGATTTATATGTATTCTCATGCTACTCCTTTGTGGTTTCTTTTTCTCATAAGTATTCTTTTTCCCAACATTTGGCTTATCTTTCCACTTTCTTAGTGTTAAGTAGGCTTCATTTTAACACTTTATTTGTGGAGTTTATTTCATTTTTTTCCCCTTAAGATCTTCATCTTTAAATACTCAGGAAGTACTTCTGAACTTTGTTTAAAAATGTTTACTCTCATCTTAATCATTAAAATGTGCTGTATTAAGGGGCACCTGGGTGGCTCAGTTAGTTAAGCCTCTGCCTTTGGCTCAGGTCATGACCCTGGGGTCCTGGGATCCAGCCCCACATCGGGCTCCCTGCTCAGCGGGGAGCCTGCTTCTCCCTCTCCCTCTGTGCTCCCTGTTTGTGCTCTTCTGCTCTCTCTCTGTCAAACAAATAAAGTCTTTAAAAATGTGCTGTTAACTTCAGACGGTATAACTTGTACTCTTTCCCCCACAAAGTGATATTCTTTCTGTTCATCTTTTAAAATTGTAAGTTTCTATGAATGAATATTTCCATAGCTTAGTGGCTTGAAGTGTTCAACAAATGGTGTAATATTGACCCTCACAGGTAGTGACTATGATGAATTTTAATCTAAAATTTAGTCTTTGTACTTTCAGTAATGGCTACGCTATACACATGCTTCCCTTAACAGAAAAATAACCAAGTGAAGCAAGAAGATCATGACTGCACTATAGTTTATTATGATTATTGCTAATAGGTGAGAATAATTAAAATTATCTGTGACATTTAATTTTCCTATTAATAATTAGGACAGTCCCAGTTTACTTCTGCTGTCCTGTTGTCCCAGTAATTTTTAACCAATAATCATCTATATATTCTCAAAAGTCCCCAGTTTAGAAGATAAAGGACATGGTTACCCAGTTATATTACTAGATCTAATAAATTTCTGAATTGAGTTTAGGTAGAAAATATTATGTATATTAATGCCTGCCCCTTGTTTTCTGTATGAGTAAGAATGCTTTCATTTGCTGTAAAATGAGCAAATAATACCCTCAAATTTCCCATTTTACCTCAGTTAGGAGAAATGTTAAATGCATAGTGCAAGTGCTATCAGGCAGGTGCCAGAGAGAATCTGCTTCTACTAGATGGGCTCTTCCTTTGTATCTTTAAATGTTTTATCTTAAAATTATTATTATTATTATTATTATTATTATTATTTTAAAGATTTTATTTATTTGACACAGAGAGAGAGATCACAACCAGGCAGAGAGGCAGGCAGAGAGAGAGAGAGGGAAGCAGGCTCCCTGCTAAGCAGAGAGCCCGATGCGGGGCTCGATCCCAGGACCCTGAGATCATGACCTGAGCCGAAGGCAGAGGCTTTAACCCACTGAGCCACCCAGGCGCCCCTTGAAATTATTTTTTAAACTGCCTTAGGTCTCTTCTAAAATAAGAAGTGTATTACATCATAATATGAATAGATAATTTATGACATACAATTGAGGAAAAAGATCAGAATATAAAATTGTATATATAGTCTCATCCCATCTATGTTGGTGGGAATCTGGTATATAGAAAAAAAAGCTAAGAGGCAAAACACCAAAACTTTAATAATAACTGTGATCAGGGGATGAGATGATGGGTAATGTATTTCTGTTTTTCTCTATATTCTAAATTTGCTTTCATTTCCACTAATTATTTTTTATTCACCTGATAGTGGATGGAAGAGCCCACTCTCATTTCTAGAAAGCAGTTTGAGAGAAGATTCTTATTTGTCAGATGCAGATAAGCTCAAGACTGTAGAAACATGTTGTCCTGAAGCTTTACAGCCACGACTATTCCTTAGAGAGATTTAACTCCACCTTAACAGATTCAGGATGCGCTGAAACAGCAAAAACATAACACTCAAATCCTGTAATAAAAATAGAGTTGTAGTGGGCGTTGACTGGTATAGCTCAGATCAATAAGAAAGACATGAGATCATCTCTGTATTTGTTTTCTCTAATAACTTGCCTTTTGGACTGTCAGAATTATTATTATTTTTAGCTGTATTAACCCAGTATCTACTTGGAATGATGAAGGAATCATGGTGTAGGGAAAAGACTCTATGTTCTCAGTTTCCTGGAGAAGTATGCCATTTTATAAATAATTCAGCCATCGTTGCTTTTTGGGAGATAACATATGTTAACTGCAGGTAAAATACTTGAGCAAATATGCAATTCTTTAAGGACTGCATTTAAAATTCAGTTCTTTAAAATGGAAAAAGTGGGCCAGCGAGAGTACCCGGGACTCAGTGCATGTCTGGACAGTTTCCAATTGCTTATTCTTCACCTTTGTCGCTGTCCTGACAGGTATGCTGAGACAAGCAGACAGATCATTTGTTTAGGATACAGAGCGATGGGCTGTATTCAAAACCCCAAAGGCCTAAAGAGGACCTTTACCCTGGCAAGATTTGAAATTCATCACACCATAGTCAGCAGTTTATGCGTTTCCTCAGACTTCTGGTTCATAGACCCAGCTATGTATTGGGATTACTTGGAGACCTTTTTAAAAATAAGCAATACCTGGGCCTTATCCAGACCTATTCTAAGTGAATTTTTCTAAGATGAGGGCTCAAAGTGGGTATTTTTAAAAAGTTGCTCAAATTTCTAATCTGCAGCTGGGATGAATGATTACCCTGTGATTGCTTCTCACATCTCTACCCCATACCACCCGCAGAAAGACGAGGCTATTGAATGAATAAGCCAGGACTTGAAACTGCGCTTCTAGAGCTCTTGGCCTGATGGCTTGCTATGCTAACTTGCCTTGGTAAAGTTATCCTGATCAGAGCTCCCTCTGTTTCCTCGGGTGACTTATTCCATAACAGTTGTGGATGATGCCACCCGTGCCTGATGTCTGTGACCCAGCAAAGCTGCTCTGCAGAAAGCTTCCAAAGACATATCACCTCCAACTACTATAAAGGTAAAGGGGTCTCTATAACAGGAAAGGAGACCATGTCACTACGGTGCATACAAACTCTTCAGTAATTCCTTGTTTCCTTCATGTGCTCCAAGTCCGTGTGTCGCCTTGCCCTTCCTACCCAGGCAGATTTAATGTCCTGCCATGCCTCCTCTGCCCTCTCCTTCCTTCCTTCATACAAGGTCGAATTGGGAAAAACAGTTGTCCACTTCCTAGGCTTATGAGCATCAGATGAAAATCTTGAAATATATTTAGTATGGTGCCAAAAATGTTGTAAGAACTCGCCACAAGACCAAACACATGTGCTGCCCCCCTGAAAAAAACTACATCACAACAATAGTCAGTCTACTGTTGTCATCATGACACAGTTGCCTGCTTCTCCCTTCATTTCCTGGTAGCGTGAAGTGCATATCCCTATGTAAAGGCTTATCACATTGTCTTGCAGTTGGCTCTTTGCCAGTCTGCGTAATAGCATAGGACCTGATGAACAATAGGTACGTAATGTATGTTTTATGAAATCAAGGCCCATTGATTTAAGATTTTCAAGGACTGATAGTTTTGTTTCATTTGTTTGTTCGTTTGGTTTTTTTGGCCAGCCATCTATTTTCATTAACATGTTCAGACCCTCAGATACTCATTCAATGAGGGACTGAATGGTTCCCTTTAGAACCAAGAACTAATAAGAACTATGAATGCAGTTCACAAAGTTCTGCTAACTGGCTCATAAATGGCTCAGAACTTTGAACCTTAGCTTTCTAAGACCCTTCTCTGTAGAATTAATCTCTAACTGTATCCAAAATTACCACAGAAGAGTTTAAACTAGATTGGAAAATCACTGTAATGAGTCTCCCTTTGCACTGTAGTTGAAATTCAGTTGCTAAATCTATTTCATTGAAAAGAAATAGATTATGAAGGCACATCTGTTTTAATTTTTCTCTTTTAACAGGGCCAATTGTGTAAGTAGGTCAGTACTGGATGTGGTTGCCAGAGTTTGATATTATAGGTTTTTATCCTGTAGCTGTTAGTTTTTCTTCTATGAAAATAGACATGTTAGAGGTTGGTTAGTCATTCACATTGAATTTTCACAGTCCATCTTAGGAAATCAGGATAAATTAGTGTCTTCAGCTGAGGTGGCAGTGAGCAAATTGTGAGCATGCATCTATCCCTCTCCTCTCAGAGCCTGGTGGTTGGCCTGTGTTCTAGAACAAATTCCCAAATCCCTCAGGTTATGTCCTTGGGTTGCAGTCTGGTGAAAGGCTGGAGCTAAAGAGCTCTTGTTATAACATTTATTCAGTAAGTATTTATTGAATTTCTGTCACATGCTGGATAATTTGATTGGTTGAGCAAAAGGATTAATTTGGGAATTCCTGGCACCATGGCTAGGGGGAGGTGAGCTCAATGGGACTGAGTGCTTTATGCGGCACTTCTTATATTTCAGACAGGGTCACAGCCCACATGACTCACTGAGAGCACCTCAAGCCCTGCTGCTTCTTAGCATTTTTACACTGTTTCCTTGTCTTAACTTCCTTCCTCCCTTCCTTCCTTCCTTCCTTCCTTCCTTCCTTCCTTCCTTCCTTTCTTGTAGTTACTCTGTCTGTCTTCCATCTTAGATTGTCAGCTGTATGAGGGCAGGAACCACATGTATATTGCTTTCTGTTTTACCCGCACTAGGCAGATGGTGCATGCCAGTGTTATTCAGAACAGGGATGTGCTCTGGTTCTAGATTTGCAGGTTCAGTTCCCTCCACTGGTGGCTTCTTTACATTCAGATGTACACTTACAGTATGAAAATAGAATAGAAGAAGGGGGATAAGCCCAGGTCAAAAAGGGAGTTAGTTGATGGTTACAGTTGACACTCCAGTCAATGTTTGGTACATGCTGATGAAGGACTGGCCAAATGAGAATGTTCTGAGAACCTATATGGACCCTCAGAAATACTGGTCTGAACTTGTTTGGTCAGAGGAAAAATAACCAGGTGAGTATGTGTTTTTTCGGAGATGTGGCTGGATGTAATCTTGACTCGTTAGGAGTGACTGGGCATTTAGGTGCCAGGCTATCTGGGTGACCACAGTGAAGGATTTGGTCTGTATCTTAACATACAAATTGTTTTAGAGTCCAGGATGCTTTAGTAAAAGGAAACCATCGATTTTTTTTTTTTTAAATATCAGGTTTAAAACTAAACATACACTTGGATTTCAAATATAGCATTGACATCTGAATGTATCCTGCTGTACATAATCAAGTTGCAGCAGCCTCTTTTACATTTCTGTAGATAGAAGATACATCTAGTAGCTAGCAGCCACTTGATGAGAGAGCCTGTGACTGAAGAATTTCCTATTTTAAGAGATTATTTGGTTTGGTGGTTCTTAGAGTCCCAGAAGGTGGGTATTCCAAGGACCCTCTTATCAAGATAAAATTTAAGTGATTGTTGAAGTCCAAAAAGGCGACTGGAATGCTACAAGGGGATTATTAGTAGCTTTCATATCGAGACTGGCTCTAGAGAGGCTCAACTGATTGTTCCCACTGTGAAGCGGGAGCGGGCCTCCACAACTGTGGTCCAGCTCAGGCTGGAGCCCAGTTTGCTAATAGAAGGCATCCAGTCTGCCTCCTGAGACAGCCAGGAGAAGAATGACAAGAAAAGGTGATCGACTTCACATTCTCAGGCCCGAGTGCCACATTCACACTCGGATACTTCTTCATGAGCGATTTAGTATGACGGCAGCAGGGGCCAGAGTAGGTAAGTGCTGATGGGCAGCAGGCAAATCAACGGAACACTGTTTGTGTGGGCCACCATTTAGGGGCCCAGCAATGACTTCATTATTCAGAATTCTTTCCTGTGGTAATTTTGATTTATTAAAATTTATCTACATTTTCAATATCCCAATAATTTATGTTGTGTTATATAAGACAAAGAAATAAAATTATACTTTGATTACAAAATAGTCCACATGCTATGAAGAAATTACACACCCCACTAAACTCCCACTAAACACTCACAATTTTATGTAGTGCTTACTCATTTCTCAAGCATTAGTCATCCACATTCAAAGGGTTAGCTTCTGTAAAGAGAAGTTCATTTTGCTTGCCTTTCTTTCTTTCTTTCCCCTCCTTCCGTCCTTCCTTCCTTCCCTCCTTCTTTCCTTCCTTCCTTCCTTCCTTCCTTCCTAGTTAAGCCTTCCTTCCTTTCTTAGAATGCTCAAGGTTTTCTCCAACAATTAAAAGTAAAGCATAAAAATGATCTTGGCCTAACAATTTTGGTAAAGGAAAAATGTGCTAAGGTTCAAGTATATCATCCAAAGGATATTAGCAGCAAATAGTCTTGTGAAGTACACATAAAAACACATACAGCACCATTCATTAAGTCACATGGCATTGACAATAACTTTTAACTTGTGTTTACTCCTAAGTTTAAAAGAGAATCTGAAAAATATTTAATCTGTTCAGTTCCTTTTGTCTTGTGCCAAAATATATCTTGGAATTTCAGTGAGTCAGGCTAGTCGAATAAAGAGAAAAGATCAAAGACAACATTTAGAATGTGGGTAAGAAACACATAGAGGAAATTTAAATAATATCCAAAATAAACAAGTGGGAATTTTTATATAGGACACAACAGCATAGGCAGTAACTGCCAAACACTGCCAGAACTGTGTGTCATCAAGTATTTCAGTATAAATGAGATCAGAAAGATTCCCATGGGTATGTGGTGTATCTCCAAGCACCAACAACACTTGTTTCTTCTGCTCTAATAGCGCTGTCAGTGATGAACTTTTGTGGTAACATATAGGGATCTTTTGGCACCATGCCACCACCAGCAGAGAGATCTAGCATGGGGATTGTGAGGACTGTCATTCATTGTTAAGACAGGTCCAGTCCAGGGACACTGTTCTTCTATGGTGCCCACCAACAGGTGCTTCTGTCTTCTTTAGGGATAGCCGACTAGCCAGAGTAAACTAGTAACTGTGTTATTATACATAATTATTTGTCAGCATCAAATGATTTCCTAGGAAAATAAAGCAGTTGTTTATTTATCTGAATTCCCAAATAATATTGTTAAGGAGTTTGTATTTTTCTTATAGCAGTCCTTTTATTGTGTTCTGTTTTGTATTGTATTTACTTGTTTACACATAGGTTTCTTCGACTGGATGCTAACTGACTTGGAAGTGAACATTTGAGTAATTCACACTTGTGTTCTGCATGGTTGGGGCACCATTCTTTCAGCTTTACCAGTCGCCAGAAATGGTGGCTTCACAGGCTTGTGCTCAGGTAGGGTTGCAGAGTTTGGGCTATAAGGTACCTGCAGTGACAGGAGACGGTTGTCTGGAGTAGTGGAAGGAGATATAGCCTGAGGAAAAATGGGAATTATATGCAAGGAAATGACCCATAAACCTGTCCTGTGCATCATCAGATTTAAAGGCATTAAGTGTGAGTCTCTAGTCAAGAAGCTGAAGCAGGAAGTCTGGGCTGAGGATAAGGTCATGGAACAGGATGTGAAATGGGTCAACACTGGTGATTAAGATTGGGAACAAAGCAAAGATGTCAAAGTTCAGAATTATTATGTGTTGAAACAAAGGAGCTGACTGACTGACTTGAAGGTAAAGGGTTAGGCCAGCCAGGGATATTTGCTTCTTATTGTAGGTACATAAGGAATTTTTCTGGATGAATCAAAGTAGTTAATTATGTATTCCACAAAGAGCGATAATAAGGTGGCCTAACCCCAACCCTAATAACCTTTTGACGGAGTGAAGCAAGATAGTTTGATGAGTGTGCTTCTCATCAGAAGGAGGGTTTTTTTGTTTTTTGGTTTTTTTTTTGGTAATATTCAGCCTAGAAGCTTCTCATACTGTACCCAAAATCAAATTCATAAAAAGTCCCCCTGCTGCAGAAAAAGTATTTGGCAAGGGAAGTTTTTGCAGGAGTATTTTATGAAACATATATTGTAGGAGAGCCACATCTTCTGAAATGACCCATATTTGAACAGTCATACAGTAGATTGTATTTTCCAGAGATGGTCTTCGCAGTATATCCCATCTCACATGCCGTTTCTACACGGTGAGGCTGATGAGTCTTCCGTCAGTCGGTAGGATTCATAATTCGTCCCTTTGGACTGGGAAAACCTTTGTAACTGCCTTAACTGATACAGTGCAATTGAGTGACGCTGCATGACTTCAGGGGTGGGGGTGTGTCATAAAAATGTCACGTATGTTCACATTGTCCTCTTAAGACATTCACTCTCAGGGGCGCCTGGGTGGCTCAGTCGTTAAGCATCTGCCTTCACTTTGGGTCATGATCCTGGGGTCCTGAGATCAAGCCCCACGTCAGGCTCCCTGCTCAGCGGGGAGCCTGCTTCTCCTTCTCCCACTCCTCCTGCGTGTGTTCCCTCTCTCTGTGTCTCTCTCTGTCAAATAAATAAATACAATCTTAAAAAAAAAAAAAGACAAAAAAAGACATTCACTCTCAGATGTCAGCCATTATGCTGTGAGGAGGCCCAACAACCAAATGAAGGACTATGCGTAGGTGTTCCAGCCCGCAGCTACAGCTAAAATCCCATCCTTCTTACCGCTGTCCTAACCGCTGGAGGTGTGAACGAGTGAGCTCTCAGATGGTTTTCTCCCCAGCCAGTGCAACCTCAGCTTCTTGTCCTTCCCCAGCCGATGGCCCATGAGGCAGAGACAAGATGTTGTCAGTGACTCTGCTCACATTTCATACTTGTGAGCAAAACAAATGATGTTTATTTTTTTAGATACTAAATTTAGGGTGGTTTGTTATTTAGCAATAGATAACTGGAACAAGTTACAAATAGAAACAATTATAGATTGTGTTGTAGAGATACCACTTTGATGAGGACAATTCAAGGCTACTCTCATGAACTTGGTTTCATTTTTTCCTATGCTCTTACCAAGGGAGCATGTATATATATATTACATATATATATATAAAATATATGCTATATTATCTAATATAATAATATATTCATATTATTATATGAATATAATAATTTTTCATACTTGATTAATGTTTATTTCAAAGATTAGAAAAATATAGCAACAAATTATGCTTACAATGTAAAATTTATTTCTAAAAATGAGTACTGCATGTTAAAAAGTATTGTTTTTGCTCTCTGAAAATCATTGAACAAATTGGGTTGATGATAATACAAACAGAATCTTGGGCAGAATTTTTTCTTAATACTTTACATAGATAGTGACAAAATGATGTCCCTAGACACTAGTTTTTTTTTTCCCCCAGAAATACAGTTTGCTAATGTAGAGATGTCAGAACAAATGACTATTGGAAATGACAGCTTATAATTGAATGCAGCACTAATTTGAGTATTTTAAAAACTTAATTATTCATTCAAAGGAAATCTCCCGTTTCCTGTGAATGTCTTCGATATCAAGAACAGTGAACATTTCCATTACGGCATCTTGGGTTAAAAAAAAAAAAAGGAAGCATCTAACGTTTATGTTTTAATTGAGTTAAATGCCTAAGCCTTCAGTGATATTGTATATAATATGCCAGGGAAAATAAAAATATCCTCAGATGAAAGAAGTGCTAATAAGGCCTGTCTAAAATCTTCCTGAAATAACTAGGTATTGTGCATTTGAGCAATTATTCTTTAAAAATCTAAAAGATTATCCATTTCAATTTGACTAACATGACAACTGAAAATGACTGCAAGCTTCCAAAAAGAGGCACAATATAATCAACATGGCACTTGAGAAAGATGATTAATAGCGTTGCATGTGTAAAACAGAGCTGTGGTTCTCAAGAAGGTGAGGTTGGAGGGAATGCAGGGCAGGACATGGACAAACTTGTTTCCTGGAGAATCAGAAACATTTCTCTCCTATCCTCCCTTAACTTCCCAACCTCCACTAAAACGGTAGAGTAGTGGGAAATGCTGGCAACTTGAAAAGGTTTGGGCCAGGTTGTAGGAAGAGAAATTGAAGGACAGAACAAAGAAATACGGATTACAAAAAAAGATTTAGCAGGGTGGAATTTTTATTTGGATATAGTAACTACACTGAGGGAGATTGAAATACAGAGAAAGTGGGATATAGGAATGAGAGAGGAAGAAACATTATATTGCGCTACTTATTTTAAAAAAAAAACCTTTTATATCTGAGCAATGAATTGTTTAGACTTCAAGAATTGGTTTTGTGGGGAAGTTGATATTTTTATACTTCTATGTAACCTGGTTCATCTTCATATACTGGGAAGCTCAATATAATTTCCGTACAGAGTTTTTACTTTGACTTATGCTATTTAATGTGACAAAATGAGTCATTTTCCATTGAAATATGAAAATGTTGGTTTAGAGCACAAGAAATAATATTTTAAGGGTTGCTAATTTATTCTTGGTAATGTTCTTTTTACATTAGTAAGTACATCAGTTTTTTTTTTTTTAAATAGAAATGCTGTATTAACTTCCAAAAAAATCCTATGAACTACTTTTGATAGACATATTTTTCTTAAGAATGTAGCTGTGGCATACATTATGATTTGCTATCAGACCTTGTTTGTTACCCTTGCTGCTTTGACCTTCTCAGTTTTTCTAGGTTTATGTCCTCCCCACCTACCTGTGGACTGGCTCTTCCCTTCGTCTTCTGTTTACCTCCTTAATGAGTCCCTATGTAGCCCATAATCCCTGACAGATGACCTATACCCCCACTGTGGTTACTACGGGAAAATGCCATAGGTAGTGTTGCAAAGACCTGTTTCCTGTATATTTTTGTCTCGTGTAAAGAGCATAGTCTCATCCATTACTCCATTAACTGCAATTTTTGGCAACGTGTCTAATTCAGATCAAGATGACGTTCATACATACCCTTTGTAGACTGGATGGGGAGGCATGATTGAAGGCTCTGCAATTACTAATATAGAAAGGTTTACATAGTTAGCCTAGATCCCTGTTCTACAGTCAGGGGTATTTTAAAAGCCAACATTCAGAGAGGGTGCTGTGTGGTTGGGCTCTGTTTAACTTTCCTACCAATCAGTGTTTCAGAGTTAAGGAAGTCTATCCCCCAAAGAAGTGCTTAGTCTCTAAATGTCAAAACATTCTCCTTTTTGAAAGAACCGTTTCTTTTGTGTGCAAAAGGTCTTCCTCTGACTCACTCAGTGTGTTCTCCTTAGCATTAAAAAATAAACAGAAGCGACATATCCTTAAAATAGCTATCTGAACTTGAGTCACCTGTGCATCCCCGAAGCTCTCTAAATGAATGAACTGTCAAACATCACACAGCGGTGGGAATTAAAACTGCTGAACTTAAGGTATTAGAGACAATACAGGGCTTCTTCAGGGCAGCGTGTCTGCCAGAGTTCACACAGCTGCTGTGTCTCCACATTTCTCCCAGTGTATTAAAACATTCCCTTTGAATAACACAGGCTCTGTGCTACATTACTTAACCTCTGGGTGATGTGAAGCCTTCAAACCATCATCCAATTAGAGCTGACACTCTTCTAGTTAGCTACTGTATCTGGAAGAAGAACAAAGGGGAAATGTAAGAAAAAGACGTGTTGCTTCGATTGGAGAAATGCACAAAGATTAATCATGCCTTTGTAGAACTGTGAGCATTTTTTAACGGAGCATTTCAGTTCGGTGCAGTGCTTATTTATTTTTGCTAAAAAGCTGTAATGTTGGTTTTGAAACTGCCTGTCTGACTTCCTGTAACAGGGATGCTTTTGCTCCTCTGCCCCGGTTCTCTAACCTCAAACCTTGGTAGCAATTAAAAGTTTGCTCTTCCTGCCTCCTCCTTGCAAATTTCCCTTTCACTGACTCTGTGGTTAGAGCCAGTAGCGACCAGACATGCCAAAGAGGCTCTTCTGTGCTGGAGCCCCAGATAAAGGCAGTGGAATGACCATCTCCCTTCTTCCCCTGACCATCCAGCTTCTTCAGATTAGTATTGTGGGCGAAGCTTTTATATGCAGAGTTAGGAAATTCTCACAAGGAAATGACAGTAGAGTTCTACCTCACTTGGATACATTACTTTCACACTAGCTCTTCAAGTGACTCTGCACAGATCTTTCTCTTGGGACCCCTCCTGCCTTTCCACAAGAGTAGACGTGATTCTGGATTTCTTTCCAAGCTCAATTTTAAGTAAGACCCTAACCTTAAACCAGATGAAAGTTGATATTCATTTCTATGCTGTCTCACAGGCTCCTGGCAAGGAGTGTACTCTGTTTTATGAGGAAGGGTGGAAATGAATTCTCCACTTCCTGCCCACTCTTCCTGCGGCACTACTCGTGTCCTTGGCTTGATCCAGCTAAATAAGTACTTCTCTTCAAGAGAAACCCAAGTATTTGTTTGTTTATTTGTTTTCGGGCAATGTAGCCTATCCTGTTGTGAGGAAAGATCTTTTCTCTCTTTGCAGGGTCTGCCTTGCCCTTTTCCTCTAGGGACAGTGGGGCCCCTCGATTGGGGTAAGAAACTCTAGGCATTTTCCAGTTCTAAGATGCAGTGACATCCTGTGAACACACACGTATTAAAGAGGAGATACTCTTTTTGTTTTCCCATGAATGTCTCCTGAGCTGATTGAAGTCTTCTGGTGGAGAATCTGATGAGATCGAAAAGAAAGTGTTTGCTTATTCATCCAGGCATTTCTCTCTTTCTGCACTTGAGCTTTCAACCTCTACTGGGGACTGGTGGGTACTTGTGGTCTCCTGAACATATACAGTTTTCACCTTCATAATCTGCACTCATTCTGCCACTAACGTGGTCTTCCATACTCAAGTCATTCCACAAATAGGTTCCCTCTTCCTTAGAAGATCTTTCTTTCTTCCTCATGCCGGCGGTGGTCTCGTTCACTCTGCATATTCTTGTTCAGCACAGATTGTCTTTGCTACCCTTTTGGCATTCATTTTGTATTACTCTACTTGGTCTGCCACAAAAAAATACCACAGACTGCATGGCTTAAAAAACAGAAATTAATTTTCTCACGGTTCTGGAGTCTTGAAATCCCAGATGAAGGTCTGGCAGGATTTGGTTCCCAGTGAGAACCCTCTTCCTGTCTTGCAGATGTCTGCCTTCTCTCTGCGTCCTCATGCTGCCTTTCCTCTGTGCACACACGGAGCGAGCGAGAGTTCTCTGCTATCTCATAAAAACACTAGTGCTGTCTAATCCAGGCCCCACGCTTGGGACCTCATTTTAAACTTAATTACTTTCTTAAAGGCCCCGTCTCCAAATATAGGCACCCAGGGGGTTTAGGGCCTTAACATATGAATTTGGGGGAGGCACAAATATTCACTCCATAACACACTCATTTTGCTTTATGTTTATAGTTAGTATATAAACATGTGTGTGTATATATATATATGCATTTTATCAATGCATTGTACGCTCTTGTAAATGTGTCTTACACATTTTTATACTTTGCCTTTTGTTGGTACCGAATTCATGTTTTCTGATTGACAAAATATATTCAGATATGAGCCATTCACATGCTAATTTTCACTCACTTTCTAGTATACAATATTTAGTTTAAAAAATCCCCACTTCCAAGCCTGCTTTAAAATTCTAGATGATTCTTTAGGAAAAAAAGAGAAAAACAACAAGCTTGAAAAATCTCTGCCTTCTCTCAACTTGAAGGTTTGGAAATGTCAAGAATTTTCTTTTTCAAAGATCTATTTTTATTCACATACATTATGTGAGATAAAGAATTTCTTACATCAGTTCTCTTAACTTTCTCATTTTTTCCTTATAATTTTGAGTTTCAGTGACTTTGGTTGAAAAATACTTCTCTGTATAATATTTTTGTTGTTGTATGCTAGATCACATGCTTATCTTTGATTTTCCAATGTCTTATAATCTTTGAATATAGTAATACTATATGTGTATTCTAAATTGGAAGACTGAAAAGTATTGAATGAAATATGTCACAGAGTTTTTCTGTTGGCACTAAGTAGACACATAGCACATTAATTCATGCTTTTTGTCATCGTGAAAAGAAGACTCTTCAGAACTATTTTGCAAATGCTTCCTGTGTCTTTTCCAGTAAACACACATTTTAATATTCATGTAGCATCTAGCTTGTTGGGAAGCAGTTTATCTTAACTTTACATGAGTTTTTCTTTATTTAATTAAGTATATTTCATATAAAGATTTTATTTTGAGAAAACTAATCGTTAAAATCACACTGGATGCTTCATATAAAGGCACTGTCTGCAAATATTGAGTATAATCTTGTAAGCAAAAGAAGAAAAAATAAAAACAATGTGGATAATGGCCATTTAAATTCTTAATTTCAGAATTTTTAAATCTCAGAAAGGGAAATATTTTGGGTGATATTTTAGGTCAAACATAAATTGATGGAATTACTTAGCCGACTGAATTGTTAGCTGGAGCAAACCTCCCCTGACTTCATTTTCTTTACTTCTTTTAAGAATTTGTGTTGTATTTTTGTGGGAAAATATTCATGGATTGTTTAAAACAATTCCAGAATTTTATTAAATACTACATTGGTTATTGTCATAAATTTTTGGTCTCTAACTTTTAAAAGGAACCAAATTTTGGGAGGAGCCTGCTGGCAGGTTTAACATTCACACTATTTAGTGAATTCATACATATTTCAAGAGAGATGACATTGTTTAATCATTGTTTCTACCTGACCAGAATCACTAACTTTTAATTTATAACTCACTACATGAAAAAGTTAATAGTCAGAAGTGTATACAATATAAATATCCAGAAAGAAGGATCAAATTTTTCCATTAATGGATATATCTGTAATATATTTAATACTGCAGTTTTGTGCACAATATTGCTATTGATTTCTTTCAAATAGAGAGGTAAGATCACAAACTATTCAGTATTTAAAGATTGTTAGTAAAAAAGACAGATAGGTATATCACTATGACGATGAGATATTAAGTGTGGAATTCTAATTACTGGACCTGATGGGGAAAGAAATCTGATAGAGTAAGAAAGCAATTATTACAAAACTGTTGATAGTGTAAGTAAATGACTTGTTCCTAAAATTAAAAAGTCAAACTTAGTTAATTATATCTTAGCTAATAAAAATTGCAGTGATAAGGTTTATAGATTGGTGAAAAACTAATGAATGCTTTAATGAATTTTCTACTAAATTATATAAGTCAGAAGTAACTTAATAAGGAGTCTGAAAATGTTTAGAAGAGATTAGATTTATTGAGATATAAAATAATGCTAGAAATAGGGAAACTCCATTTCTTTTTTTTTTTTTTAAAGATTTTATTTATTTATTTGACAGACAGATCACAAGTAGGCAGAGAGGCAGGCAGAGAGAGAAGGGAGGAAGCAGACTCCCTGCTGAGCAGAGAGCCCGATGCGGGGCTCGATCCCAGGACGCCGGGATCATGACCTGAGCCGAAGGCAGCGGCTTTAACCCACTGAGCCACCCAGGCGCCCCGGGAAACTCCATTTCTATATAGGAAGAATTTAAACTTAATCTGCCTTGTTAGGTTGTATTTCATTGTCTGCAGCAATCTAGCACAAAGTAGTATTTAATCAATTAATTATTGCAGTAATTATGCAATTAATTATTACATGCGTTAATATTAGAATTAGGCACTGTATGAAAATAAAGGGAGGGTGTGTATGTCTATGTGCATGTAACTGAGGGCTATAGGCAACAATTTAAAGTGGGGAATTTTTTAAAAAAAATTATGAGAACATTTAACATGAGATCTACCCTTTTAACAGATGTTTAAGTGTACAGTACAGTGTTATTGACTATGGTCATAATGTTGTATAGCAGGTCTCTCAAACTTACTTATCTCATGTAACTGTTACTGTATACCTGTTGAATAACAACTCCCAATTTCCTCTTCCCCTCAGCTCCTAGAAGTTACCATTCTATTCTCTGCTTCTATGAAATTGGCTATTTTAGGTACTTCAAGTAAGTGGAATCATACAATTACTTGTTCATTTGTGACTGTCTTATTTTACTTACAATAATGTCTTCTAGCTTCATCCATGTTGTCACATGTTGCAGGATTTCATTTTTTATAAAGACTAAATAATAGTTCATTGTATGTATATGTCATATTAAAATAAACATTCATCCATGGGGCACCTGTGTGGCTCAGTGGGTTAATAAGCCTCTGCCTTTGGCTTAGGTCATGGTCTCAGGGTCCTGGGATCGAGCCCCATATTGGGCTCTCTGCTTGGCAGGGAGCCTGCGTCCCCCTCTCTCTCTGCCTGCGTCTCTGTCTACTTGTGATCTCTCTCTCTGTCAAATAAATAAATAAGATCTTTTAAAAAACCCCAAAACATTCATCCATCAATGACCGTTAGATTGTTCTTGCTTCTTGACTATTGTGAATAATGGAGCCATGAACATGAGAGTGCATATATTTCTGAGATTCTGATTTTAATTTATTTTGAATAAATACCTAGAATTGGGGTTTCTGGGTCCTATGGTAATTCTAATTTTAATTTTTTGAGGAACCTTCGTATTGTTTTCCATAGCAGCTGCACCGTTTTACATTCCCTCCAACAATGTACAAGGGTTTCAATATTTCAACGTCCTTGATAGCAATTGTTATCTTTTGTTTTCTAAAAATGGTCATCCTAACAGGTGAGAGTGAGTATCTCATTGTGGTTTGGTTTGTATTGCCCTGGTGATTAGTGATATTGACCATCTTTTTATGTACCTGTTGGCTATTTGTATGTCTTCTTTGGAAAAATGTCTATTTAAGTCTTTTGCCCATTTTTAAATCAGGTTATTGTCATCATTATTCTTTACAGTTCGGTTGTAAGAGTTCCTTGTACATTTTGGATATAAACCCCTTATCAGATACATGATGGACAAATGTTTTCACCCATTCTTTAAGTTTTACTCTGTTAGCTATTTGCTGTGCAGAAGCTTTTTAGTTTTGTGTAGTTGCATTTGTTTACTTTTGCTTTTGTTGCCTGTGCTTTTGGTGTTATAGCCAAAAAGTCGTTGCCAAGAGCAGTGTCATTAAGCATTTCTGCTATGTTTGTTTTTTCCCTGGGAGTTCTACAGTTTTAGGGCTTAACATTTAAATCTTTAATCCATTTGAATTGATTTTTGTGTATGACGTAAGGGAAGGCTCCCGTGCTGCTTTTGCACGTGGATATCCAGTTTTCCCAACATGATTTGTTGAAGCCACATCCTTTTCCCATTGGGTGTTTTGGGACTCTTACCCAGGATCAGGTGACCGTATGTATGAGTTTACTTCTGGGCTTTCTATTCTGTTCTGTTGGTTTATATGTCTGACATTATCCCAGTACCATACCATTTTGATTACTATAGTTTTATAGTTAGGTTTTAAGATCAAGAAGTGTGAGCCCTCCAGCTTTGTTCTTCTTTTTCAAGATAATTTTGACTACTTAGGGTTCTTTATGGTTCCATCTGAATTTAGGATTCCCTTTTCTATTTGTGTAAAAATGCCATTGGAATTTTGATAGGGACTGCAGTGAATCTGTAGATCACTTTGGGTAGTATGGACATTTTAACAGTATTAAGTCTTTCAATCATGAACATGGTTTGTCTTTCTGTTTGTCTTCTTTATCAGTGTTTCAGTTTTCAGTGTACAACTCTTTAGCCTTATTCATTAAATTTATTCTTAAGTATTTTATCCTTTTTGGTGCAGACGTAAATGGTATTGTTTTCTTTATTTCCTTTAGATAATCTGCTGTTCGTGTGTAGAAATGCAACTAATTTTTGTATTCGATTTTGTACTTTGCATCTTTGCTGAATTTATTGAATAGTTCTGTGTATGTGAACTCTTTAGGGTTTTCTTCATGTAAGATTATGTTGTCTGCAAACAGAGATAATTTTACTTCCTTGCTTTTGACTTATATGCCTTTTATTTCTTGCCTAACTGCTCTGGCTGGGACTTCCAGTACTGTGTGGTAGAGGAGTGGTTAGAGTGGGTACCCTTGTCTTGTTCCTTATCTTAGAAGCTTTCAGTTTTTCATCATTAAGTATAATTCTAGCTGTAAGCTTTTCATATTTAATATGTTGTTTTCATATTATTATGTTGAAGTTATTTTCTTCTTTCCTAGTATATTGAGTTTTTAATCATGAAAGGGTATTGTATTTTGTCAAATTTGTTTTCTGCATCTATTGAGCAATTCTTATTATTTTTATCCTTCATTCTGTCAATGTGGCGTATCACATTAGATGATTTTTTGTGTGCTGAACCATCCTTGTATCCCAAGGATAAATCCCACTTTGTCATGTTATATGATTATTTGAATGTATTGTTGAATTTGGTTTGCTAGTATTTTGTTGATGATTTTTACATCCATGTTCATCATGGGTATTGGTCTGTATTTTTCTTTTCTTGTAGTGTCCTTATCTGACTTTGGCATGATAATAATACTAACCTCCAAAAGTGAGTTTAAAAGTGTTTTCTCCTTTTCAATTTTTTGGAAGAGTTTGGGAAGGATTGGCATTAATTCCTCTTTATGTTTGGTAGAACTCGTCCATACAGCCCTCTGATTCTGGGCTTTTCTTTTTTGGGAGGTTTTTTTCATTACTGATTCATCTCTTTACTAGTTATAGATTTGTTCAGACTTTCTCTTTCTTCATGTTTTAATCTCGTTTGGTTGTATGATTAGGAATTTATCCACTTATTCTAGGTTATCCAATTTGGTGTTTAGATTTTCATAGTAGTCTCTACTGTCTTTTTGTTAACATTTCCACTCTAATCTTTGTTATTTCCTTCCTTCTGCTGATTTTGGGCTTCATTTGTTCTTTTTTTCTAGTTGTAAAGTTGGGTTGTTTATTGAGGTATTTCTTCTTAATGTAGGTATTTATTGTCATCAGCTTCCTTTTTGGTACTGCTTTTCCTGTATCTCATAGGTTTGGGTATGCTGTGTTTACATTTTTGTTTGTCTGAAGGTATTTTCTACTTTTTTTTTTTTTTTTTTTTTTGATTTCTTCTTTGACATGTTATTCAGAGTGGGCTTTTTCATTTCTGCATATTGTGAAATTTCAAGTTTTCCTTCTGCTGTTAATTTCTAGCTTCTTTCAGTTGTGGTTAGAAAAGATATTTCATGATTTCAGTCTTTTAAAATTTGTTAAGACTTGTTTTGTGACCTAATGTGTGACCTATACTGAAGAAATTTCTGTGTTCACTTTAGAAAAGTATAAATTCTCTTGCTGGTGGGTGGAATGTTCTATACATGTCTATGAGGTCCATTTTGTCTTTAAGGTGATCAAATTTTATTTTCTGTACTTTGTACCTCTCTTACTATTTCTTTCTCCCTTTCTCTAATCAGAATATTTATGATGCCTTTTAGCTGTTCAAAATGTAAATCCTCCACACACACATACTTAAGGATCTCTAAAAGTTTGTTTTTTTCCCCTCCTAAAATGTCTCATATTTCCAGCTTAAATTTCTCTTCCCTTTTTCTACTCTAGTTAAAATACTCATCAGTATAGCTGCATTCCTGGGCTAGAAAATGTTATGACTATTATATATAATAAGAACTGGTTTAAGTCTCCCAATCTGTTTGTATATTTTGGGACTGAAAATGGGGGAGGATGCTTACCTAGTTTTACTCAGTTTTGGAACCAAAAGTTTTCTCAGAAATAGGTAGGGCTCTCAGGGCTCAGGGATTTAATGCATACTCACATACACATGTACGGGGCTGTTCACTGTCCTAGTCTTCACTGTCCAATCTCCTTTGTTGATGTTATCAGAGAAATATAACTGTTCATAACATGAATATATTTACCCTTTTCTACCAAATGTACTGAGTTTTGTTATTGTGTATCTAGATGATTATAGAAAGGTATAGACATCTAATTTTTATAAATAAAATTGTAATGAATTTTAAGGTGTAATTGCAAATTTTGTAAGCAGCTTCTCTCTGTGGAAAGTGATGTTGGAGAACTGCTATAATCACATGCAAAGCCATTGATATTGAGGGTGTGGTAGAGTTATGTTAAAAATTGAAATAAAAAATAACAAACGCAATGACTGAATAAGTTCTTCAAAATAGAATGATTTAAATATCAAAGGATAAAGAGCGTTTTGGAAAATGGATAATGGATGGATCTTTGAATAATACTGCAAAAAACAACCCTCTTGTATGACCCCACTGATGAAAACATAGGCAATTTTGTGTAGATAATGAAACATTTTTAAAAAACCCAGTTATGATGCATTAATTTCTTGGTAAATTTTGGGAATTTGTGTATGGTTGTAACCATATCCTCTATTTCATTAAATAGAGATAAAAATTTTTAAAAAATTTGTAAATATTTCATATTTCCATATAAAGTCTTATTCAGATATATTTTTTATTCCCTATATAAAATTTTGTTCCGGTTTTAAGGTGGCTTACTTAAGTGTCTTTTCCTTTGACACTATGAAAATTTAATAACTCTGTGTGAGCCAGTGTGTATGTGTAGTTATGTAGGTTAAAACATTTTCTCAAAAAAGAGTGATTTCTTGATCTGTCTGTACAGTGAATAATCTGTCACTGCCTAGACACTTTCTGTATATCTATAATTAAATAATCTCTTTTATAACAGAAGATGGGTATGTGTGTTCGATCACTTTCATATGATAAGGAACTTACATAACTCAATAGCAAAAAAACCCTAATAATCTGATTTTAAAATGGGTAAAGGACCTGAATAGACATTTTTCCAAAGAAGACATGCAACTGACCAACAGGTTCATGAAAAGGTGCTCAACACCACAAATCATGAGGTAAGTGCAAACTGAAAGCACTAAGAGATATTACTTCACATCTGTTAGGATAATTATCAGAAAGACAACAGATAATGATTATTGGTGAGTATGTGGGGAGAAGGGAAACTTTGTGTGCTATTACTGGGAATGTAAATTAGTATAGCCACTATGGAAAACAGTAGGAATGTTTCTCAAAAAACTAAAAATAGAACTACCCTACAGCCCAGGAATTCCACTTCTGGGCATTTATCTAAAATAACTGAAATTTCTATCTCAGAGATATCTACACACTCATGTTTATTGCACATTATTCACAATTGCCCAGGTATGGAAAAAGCTAAGTGTCTGTCCACAGATGAATGGATAAAGAAAATGTGATATGCAGAATCCTAGAGGAGAACACAGGCAGCAACCTCTGTGATCTTGGCTGCAGTAGCTTCTTGCTAGACATGTCTCTAAAGGCAAGGGAAACAAAAGCAAAAATGAACTATTGGGACTTCATCAGGATAAAAAGATTCTGCACAGCAAAGGAAACAGTCAACAGAATGAAAAGGCAACCTACAGAATGGAAGAAGATATTTGCAGATGACTTATCAGAAGGCTAGTATTCAAAATCTATGAAGAACTTATCAAACTCAACACCAAAAAAACAATAATCCAGTTAAGAAAGGGGCAGAAGACATTTCTCCAGAGAAGATGTAGAAATGGCCAACAGACACATGAAAAGATGCTCAGCATCACTCGGCATCAGGGAAATACAAATCAAAACCACAAGATACTACCTCACACTCGTCAGAATGGTTAAAATGAACAACTCAGGAAACAACAGATATTGACAAGGACGCAGACAAAGGGAACCCCTCTTACTCTGCTGCTGGGAATGTGCTACAGCCACTGTGGAAAAGAGTATGTAATTTCCCCAAAAAGTTAAAAATAGGACTACCCTATGACCCAATAATTGCACTACTAGGTATTTGTCCAAAGGATATAAGCATAGTGATTCGAAGGGGCACATGCTCCCCAATATTTATAGCAGCAATGTCCACAACAGCCAAACTGTAGAAGGAGCCCAGATGTCCATCGACAGATGAATGGACAAAGAAGATGTGGTATGTGTACACACACACAGATATTACTCAGCCATCAAAAAGAATAAAATCTTGCCACTTGCAATGATATGGGTAGAACTAGAGGGTATTATATTAAGTGGAATAAGTCAGTCAGAGAAAAAGAAATACCATTTCATTTTACTTATATGTGGGATTTAAGAAACAAAACAGATGAACATAGGGGAAGGGAAGGAAAAATAAAATAAGATGAAAACAGAGAGGGAGGCAAACCGTAAGAGACTCTTAACTCTAGAAAACAAACTGAGGGTTGCTTTAGAGGAGGTGAGTGGGGGATGGCATAATTGGGTGATGGTCATTAAGGAGGACACGTGATGTAATGAACATGGGTGTTACATGCAACTGTTGGCCTCAGAAGAAAAGTGCCATATGTAGCGGTGTTTAAGTAGAATACCTTGTAAAAGTTGTAGAGTCAGTGTAACCAGGAAAATGGAGATAGGTGTCTTATTCCCCAGTTGGGTGCTTATGCATGGACTTAATGGCCTGCCGTGTGCCTTTTTGGAATTGAGGTAATGAAGATAATTCAAGGATAGTTGGGAGAGAGAGATAGAGAAGTAAAGCTGTCTTTCACGCTCAGTTTTTTTTTTTTTTTTTTTTAATTGGACTGAAGATGTGCTCTTTTTTACTGGGTCAGGGAGCGTCAAGGAAAGCATGTGAACTTCAGCAGTCTGGTCCCTATCCCACCTGGAGAACTGGAATTTGGAAAGGGAACACCACTGGAACGGTTGTAGGTGAATGCTAGAGCTGGAAGTAGAAGGGAGTGGAATTATAAGCAGCTAAACTGGAGCGAATTGCCCGTGTCAGTAGGCTGTTCGGTGAGGGGGCCTGCTGAGAACTTGTAGCAGAACCCTTGGGAGCACTCATAACTGAGGGGCTGCAGCAGTGCAGTAAATAGTATGCCTTTGGTCTATTTCTGTAATCTCTCTTCCCACCCGTTTCTGGAAGTGCTAAAAGAAAAGGAGAGGGCAGGAGTGGAGGACAGCTGATTGGTCTCTATTCCAAGCTCCCTCCTGCTGGGGGAAAGGCCAGGACGAACATGGAACTGAATGCAAGATCAAGATTTTAAAATCAATTAGGCTAGACTGAAATACTTAATATTTGAAAGCAACTGGGAAACTGTAAGATCTGTTCAAGATGTTATTAAAGGATGGGGAACGGAAATGCAACAGAACATGTTTGAAGACGGTGAATAGAGAAAAGTACAACCACACCATCTTTGTACCCCGCTGAGTTCAAGGGCTGCTCAGGAGGCCAGTTTGATGTGCATATGGGAAGCTGAGGTTACACTGTTGATTTCATGGTTGGCTTTGCCTTTCAAAATTGAACTGTGGTGTCAAAAATATTTTCCTATATTACTAAAACATCTCTCTCTCTCTTTCTATTATTTATGTGTGTTTATGTTTTGTGGTGGTTAGGAAATAAAACCTAAACTCCCAGAGGAAAAGGGTAATCTTGCTTATCTTGCTGCTTAGTACTCAACAGGAAATGATCCCTGTTCCAATCCTAAATTTAGCTTTTTAGGAAGAAGGTGGGAGAGAGAAAGGAGAGACAGACAGACAGACACGTCTCCTCCTTGTCCTAGTACCTTTCATGTTAGCACACTAAGAATTTTTGCATAACATAAAGGGAATTCAACATACTAATAACATACAGTGTGGTCTATTTTATAGACCATATTCTCTTTCATTCTCTATTCCCCCAATTTTACTATTTTAGGTAAAGCTGTGCATGAACATCTTCGTGTAGAAACTTTTTCTTTATTTGGGGTTATTTTCTCAGGATGTATTTCTAGAAATGAAACCAGAATACATGGAATACATTTTTAAAATGTTGATTATATGGAACAAATATCTTCTTAGAAAATTTGGCTGCGAAAGAAAATTGAGACAACAAAAATCATGTTAAATACCATCAGCCAGAGAAAAGCATTTCTACTATTTTTTCCCAATATTTTGCCTATGCTTAAATATTTTTAAAAGTGAGATCATGATGTATGATGAGATCTGTGAACTACTTATCCCAACTATTATTGTATCGTGAGAATTCTTCCATATTTAAATATTTTTGGAAATTTGATTATAAAGATAAAATAGTATTTTAGCAAATTGATTTACAAAAATTTAGTTTTCTTTTTCTTTATCATGGATGCTAAGACTGTTTCAGTTGTTTTAGAATTATAATACTGCATTGAACATTCATGAATAAAACCTTACCACGTGTCTATAATTTTTTAAAAATTGGATTCCTGGAAATGTAACTCCTACATTAAAAATTAGGAGTATTAAAAAAATTAGGAGTGTTTTGCCTAATTGTTTTTAAGAAAGTACCAGTCTTTCAGTCCTACCAGCAATTTATGAGAGGCGTATATTTATCTTCTTGTTTGTACCCTGATTGGCATTGAAAATTACCATGAAAACTTTTGCAACTTTCATGAGGAAAAACTGATATTTTAATTTTTATTTTGATTATTAATGAGGTTGAACTTTTCAGTTAATGTTTATTAGCCATGTGTGTCTTCTCTTGTGTGTTCTCTGTTCACATTTTTTGTTCATTCAGCTCTTTGATTCATTTGCATCTTAAAAGATGAACTCATTTGCACAAATAAATTTCTAATTAGGAAACCTAAGTAGAAAATATTTTCTAAGCAGACGGGGATCTTCTTGGCTTTGGTCTACTGTTTTTAAAACTGTATTCAGTAAAAATAAATACTGAGTATCTACTTGGTATAAGAAAGTATGCACTGTAGGAAGTAAATTGAAAAAAAAATTCTGTCCATCAAAGAGAAGGCTATTATATGGCTTGAGTTTAAAATGATTAAATTTGAAAAAAACATAAAATGACTAAGTCTGTTGCTTCTAAAAGCTCACTGATTTCTCATTAAGAAATTATAAAAACGAATCGAAGTATGCTAGAGAGAATATGAACAATAGCAAAAACAAGAATACTCAAAATTCTATCACCCTAACACATCACTTATGCTTTTTGGATAGTTTTTATTGCCTTTGCTTTTTGACATAATTGTAATCAGACTCCACAGTACTTCGTATTTTGCTCTTTTTACTTCACATTATAGCTTAACTTAGTCTTTTGTTACTAGAAGTCTTTATTCTAATGACTGACTGGATCTCTCTACAATTTATGTAATTAACTCATTTGGGGCATTTAGATTTTTCCCTTTATTTAAGCATAATTTCTTTAGGTCTATTTTGTGTTTATATTTCTTGGCAAGTTAATTTTTTTTCACTTTAAAGTGTATGGTGGGCATAATCCTCAACTATTTTCACTTAACATATAAACTTAGAAAAAGCTAATTAAAAAGAGTTAAGGAGTAATATGATTTTTAGAAATCACATCTTTTTTTTTTTTTTTTTTTTGTGAGGGGGAACGACAGAGAGAAAGGGAAAGAGAGAATCCTAAGCAGGCTCTGCCCAGTGGGAAGCCCGATGCTGGGCTCTGTCTCGGAACCTTGAGATCATGACCTGAGCTGAAAGCAAGAGACCCACACTATGGGGCTCCAGGGTGGCTCAGTTAAGTGACTGTTTTTGACTCATGTCATGATCCCAGGGTCCTGGGATTGAGCCCCGCATCAGGCTCCCTGCTCAATGGAGAGCCTTCTTCTCCCTCTCCCTCTGCGGTTCCCCCTGCTTGTGCTTTTTCTCATGTGCCCTTTCCTGCTCTCTCAAATAAATAGAATCTTAAAAAAGAAAAAAAAAAAAAGTCACATGCTTAACTGCCTGAACCACCCAGGCACCCCTGCTACTTTTTGTAGGTGATGATTTGGGGCGTGGTTTCTTTGTATCCCCCAGATCATACCCTGTTAACAGCTGTGTGTTGGACTGGGAGAGAGCAGTAGAAGACGACCTGGCTTGGGGTGCCTGGGTGGCTCAGTCGGGTAAGCTTCTGCCTTTGGCTCAGGTCACAATCCCAGGGTCCTGGGATGGAATCCTGTCTCAGGCTCCTTGCTAAGCAGGGAGCCTGCTTCTCCCTCTGCCTACTGATCCCCCTGCTGTGTACACTCTCTCTGACAAATAAATAAAACCGTAAAGGGGGGGAAAAAAAAGACCTGGCTCAAATTTTGCTGTGTGGTCTTAGCTAAATTATGCTTTTAGAGTCTCCATTTTTTCATCTATAATTTATGGCTTCTAAAACCTGCACCATATGCTATTGTTATGAGGATTAAGTAAAATAGCATTCAGTGCCTACTACAGTATGTGCTCCAAATTGGTTCAAGTTAAATGTTAGCTCCCTCCCCCCGCCCCGCCCCAGGCTCATTTAATCTGTCTTCTTTCTGGCTGTTTGAGAGGAAAACTGGAGCGTGGGTTGGCTTGAGGGGTTAAATTTTTCATGTTTCTTTTTCAAATTCCTGTAAGAATAAGCTCTTAATTGTGGCCTTAAGTTTTCAAGAAAACCCCTAAACTATAGTAATTATTGATTTTCCATCAGTCTCCTCTAAGGCAATGTGTGAATATAGTTTCAGTTCAAAGAAATCTTTATTTCTCTATTTGACGTTTGCCTGAGGATCTCGGGAAGAACCAGGATCCTGAGTCACAAGTCTGCTGCTTTTTTCACGAAACAGGGGCCCAGCCCCTCCTTTGTACATCTTACAGACTTTATTCTCCATAGTCATTTCCTTGAAACTTGTCTTTCACACATTTTGCTTATCAAGTAATTAAGATTTTTGACACATGTCAAACAGGATTACTCAAGAGATTCTATCCTAATTCCATAGTAATATATTTAAAGTTAGATTTTGGGAGGGTAAAATGAGATTCTACAAGTGTACCTGCACACAATGCTTTTTATCCTCAGGAGATAAATGATACCTGTATATATGTGCCTTCCTTATGAAAAGGCGTCACTGAAATAAGATGGGAAATTCCTGTTCTGGAAAAGCTGCTCTCTCTTTGGAACCCAAAGTTAAAGGGAAACGGAACTTTACTTTTATCTGTACTAAGTGTTTCCTTAACTATCTGGTGTATACTTTACTGGACATGAGTGAGCCATATCATCATGTCATCCATGAGCAGAATGAAAGAATATTATGCATACATATTTAAAAAAATCCATTTCTCGCAGGCTATTTTTAAAAAGTAGAGATGCCATTTTTTTTAATTAAAAAAGTCTGTTTCAGAATAACTACTATGTACCATGTGCAATTCATATTTTTCTGTGTTAGTGTGTTGGTATTAATATAATGGATGCAGAGGAAAAGTAAAGAATTTTGTTGAGTTACCCAGATGTCACCTGTGTAGGGTAGGGTGAGGGGCAGAGGAAGGGCGGAGGTACAGTCAGACAGCAAAGCCTGGATTGTGCTGCAGAGTCGAACCACTTCAAATACATTCTCTGTTCTGAACTATTTGCTTGACCCTGAGGAAGCTATTTAAGTTCTCTAAGCCTCTGTTTCTTTACCTATAAAATGGGATAATGATTATACTCATTACACACTGTTGCTGTGAAATTCAAATTACTTTGGTGGTAAAGGTTCTTGCAGTAGAAAGCTACTGTTATTCTTAATGCATTTTAACCGCTTAGGTTTTACCAGAAAATAATTGGACTGAGACTGGGGGTGGTCAGTAGTTGATAGCTTAGTAATTCAAAGGAATAACTAAAGATTTATGTATTAAAACTTTTTTCCCCATACTATCCATTCTAACCAAATTACAGTGAAGGATGAAATACAGTTTAGAACTTAGCTATTATATATGAAAACAGTGATAGCAGAAGAAAATTCTAGGAAAAAATTTATCCATATATTTAGAGAATTATGCTGTCAGGAGTTTCCATTTTCCTCAGCGCCTTCTTCTTTTGAACTAGCACTTTGGTGCAAATTATTTTTATCAGTCCTATTTCTTTCTTCAGCTGGAAAGCACTCTATGAAACCACTTGGAGAAAGAAATGAATCCAATACAGGTAAGAAGAAAATGGGAAAAGAAGGTAGAAATGAGAGGAGCAAGACCTGTCACTCAAACTTCCTACCCCGTAATTTTAATGTCAGCCATGTGCAGAATAAACATTCTGCTTGATGTCTATGATTTCTTAAAAAATTTTCAAGAAGAATGTCAAATAAGTTTCTTGGGAACATTTTTTTTTTTAAGAAATTAAGCATTTTGAAATGAGCATGCAATGATACATGATATTTGCGTCTAGTACCTGCCTCAGTTGATGACCCCAAATCTCTCGTTTCATTCTCAGCTGTATATTTTTTCTAACAAACTATTTAGAATAAATTTATATTTAGAAAAAAGTTGTCAAGACAGTATTGAGAGTTCCAAATACTCTTTGTTCAGCTTCCCCCAATGTTAACATCTTACATAACCGTGGTACATTTGTCAAAAACAGGAGATTAACATCATGATGCTGTTAGCTAGACTCTGACTTTATTTGAATTTCAACAGATTTTCTAATAATGTCTTTTTTCAGTTCCAGGATTCAGTCCAGGACATCAGATTGCATTTAATCTCCTTTGGTTCTCTGATAGTTGCTTAGTCTTTTTTTATGTATTTGCTTCCTATGGCAGCCATAATAAATAACCATAAACTTAGTCGCTTAGAACAAGGTAACCGTATTTATTAGCTTACAGTTCTGGAGGTTAGAAGTCAGAAAGTTGGGTTTATTGGGCTGAAGTCAGGCTGTCCATATGGCTGTGTTGCTTTCTGGAGGTTCTAGGGGAGAATCCATTTTTGTGCCCTTTCCAGCTTCTGGAGGCTGCTCACATTGCTTGGTTTGTGCCCTTTCTTTTACTTAAAATTTTGAAAAAATTTTAATTGCTGTATAGTTGACATATAATATTAGTTTCAGTATTATGACAGTGATATGACAATTACATACATCATGAAATGCTTACTACAATTAAGTGTGGTACCACCTGTCACGTAAGTATTACAGTGTTATTGACTACATGCGGCCCCCTTTTATCTCCAAAGCCAGCAAGGTCCAGTCAGTTCTCACTGTGCCTCTTTTTGGTTCTGACTCTTCTACTCCTTTATTTCCCATTTAAAGATCCATGTGATTACATATGGGGATCACCACGATAATCTAGGATAATCCCCTTATTTTAGTCAGCTGACTGGCAACCTTAATTCCATCTACAAACTTAATTGCCCATTACTTGGTCATATAACATATTTTTAGATTCTGGAGGTTAGGATATGGATATATTTGGTGGGCCGTTATTCTGCCTACTATAGCCTACCCTCCTGCTCCCAAAGATTCATGTCTGTTTCGCATACAAAATACTTGCACCCCATCCCAAGGTTCTCAAGCATCAAGTCCAAAGTCTCATTTTTCAATCTCATCAGCTCGAAAATCCCAAATCTCATCACCTCGATCATCTCAGTCAGGCATGAGTAATGCTCTGTGTGTAATCCATCATGGGTACAGTTTCTTTCAATCTGTGAATGCGAAATTTAGAAACAAATTACTTACTCCCAAAGCACAATGGTAGGACGGCCATAGGGATACCAGTTATAGATGTTTGGTTCAAAAGAAGACAAAATAGGAGAAAAAAAAGAAGTCATAGTGTATTATAACCTTTAAAAATTTATTTTTCCCTCTGCCTTAATATGTCCACAAATAGGTTGTGAGCACCCGTCCCAGGCGATCAGGTGTATCAGTGTGGTGAGGCTGGCCCCTGCCACAGGTTCCCCTTCTTGCCCTCTCCTGACCATGACCTAGTGACATTCAAATGTACCAGTGAAGTCGCCTCATGAGCCCCAGTAAAGGAACTTGCTCACAGGGCCTTGTTCTCTCTTGGCTTCCCACTTGCTTGGATGACCTTGGTTCCCAGGTGTCCCTTCCCATGTTGGCCCTCTCTGCGAGTGCAGTGACTCTGTCTGGTACCTAAGTAAAATAAACTTTTTTCCTCAGCCTTTCTCCCGTCTCTTGCTGCCACACCTGACTGACCATCTTATAAAAAAATAGGAAACACACAGGTCCCAAGCGACTTCACAGTCCCTTGAGGCTCTCCATTCTGCCCTCTGGCTTTAACACTCTGTCTTGGAGTCATCCTTCCTTTTTCATAAAAGGTACCGCATGTTTGCAGCTGCGTAGTTTTATCAATTGTTTCTTGCCTGCAGAATTTTGGGGATCTGACTATTCTTGTCTTTTGTTTTCTCTTTCTTAGTCCTAACGTAGCATTTCTGCTGGTATGAAATTCTCAAGAACCTAACAACATCATGATTTTAGCCCAGTGAGACCCATGTCAGACTTCTAACCCATAGGGCTGTAAGATAGTAAGATTGTGTTGTTTGAAGCCACTAAGTTTGTGGTAATTTATTACTACAGCAATAGAAAACTATTACCATTAGATTTAGCAGTATGGGAGTCACCGATGATATTGCCAACAGTTGTTTCGGGGAAATGGGAAATGGAAGCATGTTTTGAAAAGATTTGAAAGGGAAAGGGAGAAAAACAATTGAAGAGAGTGCATAAAGACCACATTTGAGGTTTTCCACGTATTCTACAATTTCTTACTTCCCCATCTTAGCTCATTGTCTTTCTTCACTGGCTTCTTCTTTCCTAATTCTACACCATATTTATGGTGATTCCTATCATTAAGCTTCCCTTACTTTCTTAGTCTGACTAACTCTTTCTACTTTGGGTTCCTATCACCTGGACAGCTGGACACTTCCTACATTATGTAATATAAGCTCTCCCTCCACTAAACTCCTTCGGATGCTCAGCACAGAGCAGAGTGCTTCATTGTGATAGACGTCGATAAATGCTTATTGAATTAGTAAGTATTTGGGGGATTTTTGTACATTGATCAATTAAACAGGTTTAAAATATGCCCTATTAGTCTATGAACTTTATTATTTCTGTCCTTTAGGTACAGTTCAGTAGTTAGGCTTCTATCCAAATATTTGGTAAGGTAAGCAGAAAGTTTAACCCACAGAACAAATACCCATTAAATTTCAATCAAATTCTAGCTTCAGCACATAAAATCTATTTATTTAGGTGAAAGCTCTTTCCCAGGGAAATATTTGTAGATCATTATCCTAAGTTTCAAAAGTAAATTCTGAAGTAAGTCCTAAGTTACAGCTTTCCTTGGAAACAAGAAAAAAAAAGCGTATTTACAAAACTGAATATGAAGCTATTTAAATTTCAGGAAAGAAAGTGCTAGGAAATGCTATAAACATTTGAAAGCTTCAGCACACCTGCATCGAAAACTTAAACACACACAGCCATAGGAACTAGAAACTTCAACCAATTACAATAATCAGGAAACAAAATTTACCCAAATAAACAGAAAACATGATTTAAGTTTAAAGGTGTTATAGAATTTGACTTCCTTGAACTTAATTTACTTGTAAACTTTTTCACTTATTCCTACAAATTCTCTATACTTCCTCTCAGCAATCGGCCCCTTCAGTAGACAAAATATCCTGTGGCTTCAGAAACCACATTGTTCAGGTAATTTTTCCTGCTCGCTCACCATGCACCAATTCCCACACTTTGTCTTTTTATTATCTGATAGGCACTGAAATTTGCTTTGAGCAAGCAGCTTGGTTTTACATAATTAGAAGTCTTTCATCTTGCAGCTACACCCATTTGAAACAACCTAGAACAAGGAAGGAAACAAGTGGTGGTTCTGAACCGCCAGGAATACTCTCGCAAAGACCAGACTCACAGCCCATCCGTAGAGATGACTCTTTGGAGGGGACCTTAGGCCCTCACCACAGTCTGCTTACTCGGACTTACCTGTTTATTAATATATCCTGGAACATTAATAATGCCATAAGACAATAACTAATATTCATGATGCGATGATCTTGAGTCCTCAGTGCAAGCTAACTTGTGTTCTGTAAATCAGAATAAATCAGGACAGCAAGTGGGCAATTCATTCCAAAATAGATGGAATAGAAGAAGTTTGAGCACTTAAGAAATTGCCTTCCTCAGCTTCCAAAATACATTTTTGTGGACTATGTCGTTCCAAATGATACACAACAAAATTTCAGTGGATCCACCGGCAGTACCTGGTGATTTCTAATTCACTTTACTTTTATAATTGAATGTGTTTATACACCAGTTTGAAGATAGCTGAAGAAATCCTAGGGCAGCACGAAACCTACTGAGGTCCACATGATGTAAAGGCTATGGAAAGTAAGTCTGGCTAATGAGTCAAATTAGCTTAATTGACTGAATTCAGATCATTTAGGCTCATATCATTACTCTGCCACAGACGAGCTGTGTGAACTTTGTCAAACTGTGTAACCACTCTGCTCCAGAAGCTGTCTCATCCGGCTGTTACCCAATGTAGGAATCTTCTCAATTCTCTGATACTCCTTTAACGACCGTATCGAAAATTCATGGAAAGGAACCACGTCTTTTAGTTAGGAGTTTTTCTTTTGCAGCATGGTTCTGCTGATTTCACCCATTCACCTTAGAATACTTTTTAGAGCAGCGGAGAATAAAAATCCCCACCCTCTAAGGCGTACAGACAGCGTTCCAGGTAATTCACAGCACACCTTGCATGTATCGTTGGTAATCCTTACAACCCACAGAAGAGATCTTTTTCACTCTTTTAGTGATTAAAAACATTAAGTCATAGAAGGCCAAAGACCTTTTCTGAGGTCACACAATGAATATGTTTAAAAATGGTGATGTATTCTTACCAGTAATAGCCCTTTAAGATACTTGAAAATATGTAAGTAGCTTTCTGTAAGTGCTCTCCCACAGCAAACGATTCCTCAGCGGTTCATTATGTTATGAGTGCATCTCCTGCTGCCCTTCCATGAATGTTTAGAAAATTTTTAATATTGCTATGAAGTGTGACACACAGGTAGAAATAGCCTTCTCTAGATGGATATTGCTTATCCTGATTTAGATATTACTCTATTACATAGCCTAAGACTTTTTTTTTTTTTTTTTTTTTTTTTGCCGCTATATCAGAATGTTGAGTAACAGTCAACTGGAGATCAACTAAGGCTTCCGGTTGTTTCTTTCCGCCTTAATAAAAATTCTACCAAACTCGGTCTCTCCCATCTTGTGTGCATGTAGAGTGTTTGTTCATTAGTTGTTTTTTTTTTTTTTTTTTTATTCATAGCATGTCTGTTAATTTTGTTTTATGGGTTTCATCTCCATGTTCTGCCTTGTCAAGATCATTTTGAATCTCAATTCTGTCATCCAGCACATTAGCACTGCCTATCAACTTAGTGTTATTTGCAAATTTGATAACCATCCTTTCCATGCCTTCGGTCAGGCTGTTGATAAAAATATTGAATAGGAAAGTGGCAAAGATAATAATTCTGTAGAATGGTACCAGAGACATTTTTATTATTTTTTTTCCAGAGACATTTTAATTAATGATGCTCCATTTAAATGAATAATGGTCAAGCAATAAACAGTAATGCAGCTTTGTTTGTATGGTATTTAATAGTTTCAAAACCCTGTGTGTATCCTATAATGCATTATTATGATCTACTCCAGTCATAACCACCTAGCCGGGCAGCCAGAGAAATTCAAGTGAAGGGGGAGCCGTAAGTGCCTGCTGTGTGCTGGGGTTTTAGGGGCTTTGGAAAGACAGTTTCTTCTCCCTGAGTTCCTTCTCGTTCAATTCATTGCCATGATAAATTCAAAGGGAATTTTATTCTTGTGACTTAAGTATAATAAGAGTTTGTCAGCTCTTAAAAACGTCAATTTTTTTTTTTCATAGCAGTTCTCACCATACTGTATATTTTAATTACTCTTTATTTTCTATGCCACTAGAAAGTAGGCTGCATAGGACAGATTTTTTTTGGGGGGGGATCTGTTTTGTTCACCACTGTTTCCTAGCACCCAGAACACATAGCACATGCTTATAATAGAGTCTCAAAACCTTATAAATAAATGAATAAAAAATCTTTAAGGCTTATAAGTCTGTCAAGTTTTCATAAATGTGTTTTAGATCCTGTAGCACAAGTTTCAATAAATTCAGCCCCATCAGGGCAGTGAATGTCTATAGACCAGACAAATGTGAGCTCTCTGCTACTGAGCTCTGGTCCTCGCTCTCACCCTTCCTGCTGCTCTGACCCAGGATGTTGGGGCAGGTGCTTCCCCCATGTTCTCTAAATTTTCTAGCACTTTCTTCATGTGGCCCAGGTCTAACTCTGGCTCTGCACCAGAGTCCCAGTTCATGCTTGTCTTCAAGTGACCAGTCTAGTCTTCTAGATTTTGTGAAATGATAAATACCTCCCTGAGGCAGAAGACCCAGAAACTGAAAGCCTGTCTTCAGATCTCATTATTGCTTATGTGGATTCTTTGTAGATTAGATTCCTTAACAGGGGCGCACATCTTATTTACTTGGTATCTCAGTGTGTTGCTTGCCTGCAGCTTCACTGCAGATGCCATAAACTCCCAGGCCAAAATGAAGATGCCTTAAGGTCTGGGCTCTGTTAGGTCTCAAGCCCCTGCCCCTCTCAGAATCTGCCCGGTCTTGTGTTCTTATGCAGTGATCCCAAGGTGTTGTAGACAGGGACACAGAGGGAGGAAATGTGAGGTCAGTGATAGCTAGACGATAAGACACTTAAAAGCTAGCTGTGCCTACCACTTGGTTTTGCACAGAAGGCCCCCACTTACAGTATTACTGAAATAGTTTGTATATGCACCCCTTCAGATATGATAAGGAAAGAAAATACATGCCACACACACACACACACGCACACACACACACTTCTTTTTTTCTCTTTTTTTAAGGCTGAAGAGAGAAGTGACCTAATTATTGTTTTTAACTACTTGACGGATTGTGTCCATCTGTTTTTCTCCTCCACCAGGAATAGAACTAGAGGAAACAGGCTTAATCTGTAGCCTGAGCCTTGTAGTTTAAACATAAAGGAGAATTTCCTGACAGTGAGTAGTGGATTATGGAATTTGTTTCTATGAGATTTAGATTTCCATCTGGTTGGGGTATGTTTGATGCAGTTGTCTCTGAAAGTGGCAGAAGTGGGTGTATATGTAGGTTAAATGACCTCTCAAAGATTCTTTATTACGAAGAATTTGTGATTACTTTTAAAGAACTAAAATAGCTTCATGCTTTCCTAATATTTTCAGCGTAGATAATATGAATTTTTAATTTGTTGGGGGAGTGCTTTTAAAAATAACTTCAAACATGAGTGTTCAGCCACTTCTAGAGTGTAGGAGGGCAGATCTTTGAATTTTGAAAAGATTGAACATGGTTTACTAAAATGTATTTCTGGACTTGCCCTAAATGAAATAGTTATTTATTCAATTATGTTTTATATTTCTAAAATTGAGTTTGAATTTGGAATGGATTTTTTTTTCCTGTGAAAGTATTTGGGTTAGATAATCAAGTAGCAAGCTAATGCCCATCATATTTGCCCATATGTATATAAAAAAAAGCTTTATAGACCTTATAATTAACCATAGTTACTCAACTAGTCCAATGATAGATAATGTCATAGAAATAAAACAACTGACTGAATTATGCAACGTGGTTATCTGAAACACATAATATAGTTAGATAACAACAGAAGTAGAAATAAATGATAACATAAGGAAGAAAGAATCTCAGTAGAAAATGTAAAATATTAAAAACTGATAACTGAAGTAGAAACTTTATCATAGGGGAAATACTGATAATCACTTAAAAAATTCATTGCAGTATAGTTAACATACAGTATTATATTAGTTTCAGGTATGCAATGTAGGAATTCAGTAATTCCGTACATTTCACCCATCCCCGCACCCACCTCACCTCTGGTAATCATGTTATTTGTTCTCTATAGTTAAGAGTCTGGTTTGTTTGTTTGTTCGTTTGTTTGTGTGTTTTTTTTTTGGTTTGTCTTTTTTTCTTTCCATTGTTTTGCTTCTTAAATTACATACGTGAGTGAAATCATATAGTATTTATCTTCCTTAGACTGATTTATCTGCTTAGCATTATGCTCTCTAGATTTATCCGTGTTGTTGCAAGTGGCAAGATTTCATTCTTTTTTTTTTGTAAATGGCTGAAGAATATTCCATTGTGTGTGTATGTGTGTTTCTGTGTTTACACCGCATCTTCTTTATCCATTCCTCTGTTGATGGATACTTGGCTGCCTCCATAATTTGGCTATTGTAAGTAATGGTACAATAAACAAAAGGTTGCATATATCCTTTTGAATTGGTGTTTTCATATTCTTTGAGTAAATACCCAGTAGTGCAATTACTGGATTGTAGGGTAGTTGTATTTCTAAATTTTTGAGGAACCTCCATTTTCCACAGTGGCTGCACCAGTTTGCATTCCCACTAACAGTGCACATGGGTTTCCTTTTTTCCACATCCTCACCAACACTTACTGTTTTCTTGTGCTTTTGACTTTAGCCATTCTCACAGGTGTGACGTCTCGTTGTGGTTCTGATTTGCATTTGCCTGATGATGAGTCATGCTGAGCATCTTTTTATGTGTCTGTTGGTGGATTGATAACCGCTTTTAACTGCATCAAGAAATCTGTGCCTTTCAAGTTAGAAAGTGACTGCTATATTTACTTTCTTGATTCTGTTTGAAAATCAGTTTGTATAAATGGAAAAAGAATAATTTAATCCAGCAACATTTTAATGCTTTCATTAACAAATTTTAATAACAAATTTTGGAAGAACACCAAAATTATGCTAAAGAGACTATGTCAAATGTGGGTATTTTTATAATTAGATAATACGAATTAATCTTCAGGTTGGATTTTTCTTTTTTAAATATGCAAAAGAATGCAAAATGCTCTTTAGACATATCTAGTCACATAGTTAGGGATTTCACTGGGGTGATGTTTTCCCTTCTTCCTAGCTTTGTTTTAAAAAGGAAATGAGTCAGAAATCTGTCAGTCAGGCCATAGAACAAACCAATACCTTCCTAAAGAATAGAAATTAAAGTTTGAGGAATGTCTTAGGTGCTATATAAATGTGAAAAAGAGCTCCAAGAATTTCACAATTTCAGGCAGCATTGGTGAGTAGCATATAGAAGTCATAACTCCTCGGTGACTGAAGCTCATGTCACTGTGGGAATTCTATAACTTTTGTCTTCCTTTTCTGACAGGTTTTTTCCTATTTACTGAATCTTCTTTTTGTCGTTTCCCAGGTCCCAATATGATTATATGTAGCCTATGTTTTACTTTTCTCAATATGAATAGGATTTTATTCAATATCTTGGGTAAATCTATGTATTCCCCATTGTAACTGTTGTCTATTTTTTTTTCCCCCAATACAAGTAGCACATGGAGAGGATGTTGCAGGTACTTTGGATTTATATGAGATTAGAAAATTTTAGAGGTAATGTTGCAGGGAGGTCTTGCATCATGCTTTGGAAAAATGAGTGATTTGGTTGAGGGGCTCACACTGAGAAGTCATCCTGTATCATTGAAAAATTAGGTCGTATTTAAATATGTTGACAAAGTAGATTTTAGCTTTAAAAAGATGAGGTAAGAAAGACTTTTGAGACTGAATCTATTAGTTACAAGGTTCATTATTACATAAACTCAAAACTAGGAAAAGCTATGAAGATTTTAATACCTTTCAGTGTACTGTTAGTTGTTCATCTTATAACATTTATTTTTCTCTTTTTCCTGGGTACATGGGTTACACAACTAGAAACTACATTACTCAGCCTTCCTTTGCGACAAATGCCATATGACAAAGTTCCCTGACAGGTAATACGAGGGGAACTGATGTACCGATGTGTCCACCTTTGCCCCCATTTACTTGCTCCGGGCTTACCCCCTTGTAATGTCCTGTGAAATGGAACACAGATAGACTCAAGACCCAGCTTGACCATGGGATGAGGACTATGCCTTAGGATATGATAGAGCAAAGGTAAAAGGAACATAATTGCTTGATAACTGAGTGGAATGGAATCCTGCTACCAAGGTGGCCACTAACTTTAGAAGGTGTGGAAGACGGAAATAAGGCTTACTTTTTTTTTTTTTTTAAAGATTTTATTTATTTATTCGACAGAGAGAGAGAGAGAGTGAGAGAGGAAACACAAGTAGGGGGAATGGAAGAGGGAAAAGCAGGCTTCCTGCTGAGCGGGGAGCCCAATGTGGGGCTTGATCCCACGACCCCGGGATCATGACCTGAGCTGAAGGCAGACGCTTAACATCTGAGCCACCCAAGAGCCCCTAAGGCTTACTTTTTAATTTTTAATTTAAAAATTTAAAAAATCGTTGTAATTTATTTTTAAGGGGGAATTGGCTTTATAATTTTTTTCTTTTTATTGATACAGTTTCAGTTTTGATGTGGCCTCTTCTTACATTTAGCTGTGGAAAGTCTGTTCTGCCATTCTTTGAGTTATTTTCTGGGTTATTTACACTGATGTGAGTATCATCTACATGTACTTATGGGACAAGGTGAGCTTTGGATTCTCCTATTCTCCTGTCTTCCAAAGCTTTGGAAGTTCCAAGGCTCAGTTTTTTTAACCTGTTGTTTTTAGTACAGAAACTTATTTATTATCTAACTTATAATACCTCATGGACAAATAATTCAAACCAAGAAAAATTACTATGGTGAGATTTTAAATTGTTTCGATGATGAGAATTAATAAGAAATGTTTTAAATTATACTCATGTTTATGTTTTTATCACTTTACCCCATTCCTTCCTATTCACTGCCCCCAGCAGACTGGCCTGTATAGGTTATAGAAACAAACGTTTTTGCCCTCTGGTTTCTGGGAGGATTTGACCAACAGGGAGTTTTGGCTAGTGACCAGAGAGAGGTAGGTGAATGAGGTATTTACTTCTCTGGTTTCTTCCATGCAAGGAAGGGTGCTTTGGGCTATTTTCATCCCTCTAGCTGAAGGTATCTCTTCTTTCAAGGCAGCCTCCCCTCCATGAGTCTCTCCCCTTTTTTCTGTAACTACTCCTTCTCTTGTCCCTTTGAAGTTAATGGACCTGGGTTACAGAACCATCCTTTGTGGTTCTCCTCACCCTGTCAACACCTTTATGAATAGTCACTTTGTAATTAAATTCTCCCTGAATTATCTTGAGTGTTCCATCTGTTTCCTGTTGGGAACCTAACTAAAACACTATTTGTGTGTCATTCTTTTAAGTATAATGTTATCTGAATGTTAGGAAACTATTCTATGATCAGCTTGAAATTGCTTTATTTTCATGAAGACATTATCATAATTAAATAGAAATTGGATGGAAAGCATGCAATTTATGTTCTTGGTAGCTAAACCTATATAACCACAATTGTTTTATAGTGAAAAGGTGACTTAAAGTCTTGTTTCCTTATTTCCACAAGTTTACTGAAATTACAGAATAGTTGGGAGAAAGCAACCAAACAAAAACAAAGACTACTAGAGAGTAGCATTGAAATGAGTCTATTCTAGGGAGTGATAGCTCATGTCCCTTAATGGCTCATGGAAGCTGACAGTAGAGATAGTATCCTCAGGAAAATGGTAGTATACCATGGTCCTCAAATGCTGTGGAACAAAAAACAGTTGTGCAGTGGATTTTAACAGCCAATAACACTGGATTCGTCGAAATGCTTTCATTCTGAAATGAGAGAAACCCAGTTAGACAATTAGCTTGCTAACCAGGTTTGATGAAAGGTAATTTCTTTGCTTATGCAACTGGGCAGTCTAAGGACCAATGTCAAGGCATTGCTTCTTTCTGATTTCTTTTGTTAGTTTGTTTTGTATATTGACTTCATTCAGAGGCAGACTTTTTCTGTATGTGGCTGCTGATAGTCTTAACAAAATATGCATATTTATAGCCTGTGATCCCATGGGATTAGAGCCCCTTCCCTTTCAGAGTTGAGGTCTCAGATCTTATGGACACTGTGATTGGTTCCACCTGGCCCAGGTTCCCAGTTCTCAACTGTTGTTTATGGGGGATATCATAGTTTGAACGACTAACGTGGTTGGCCACGGGACTGGTCTAGTTCATGTTGCCAGTCCTGTGGCCAAGAAAGATTATGTACCATGATTGATGCCCTCTAGAATTATGAAACTGAGGAAGAATCAACATCGTAATCTCAACTGTTAAAAAACAAACAAAAAACAGTTACTCCAGAAATGAGATTGAATTTCACATTTGGAAGGAAAGTTAATGTTTTGTATACCTACTTCCTGTAATGGCAGACTTGGTAATTTCAACCAATTTGGTCTCTCAAGAAAATGAAAATATGAAATAAAATATTTAAAATTACCCATTAAAGCATCACATAACTAATAAGTTAGGGAAAGATTTATGAAACAAAATCCCAGAAAAAGTGAGGATTCAGAGAAGTAAGAGTAGCACTTGAAACTGGTTTTGCCCAAAGGGCATTTGCTTCTCCTGGAATCTAGAACTGTGATTGCTGGATCATATCATAATTCTAGTTTTAAGTTTTTGAGGAACTGCTGTACTGTTTTCCATAGTGTTTGGAACATTTTATATTCTTACTGACAATGCCCAAAAGTTCCAAATTCTTAACATCCTTGCCAATATTTGTTATTTTCTGTCTTTTGAGACTAGCCATCCTAGTCGATGTGAGGTTAGAGTTCGATTTATCATCTACAGATTGAGATTGAGAAGGAGGCATGTGCCATTGATTGGTTGGTTTGAGAGCTTATAAAAATATTTTCAATTTAGATAACTTTCCAAGGTAGTTTCATAGGCTTCACTCTGGACTTCTCTTTCTAATGAATTTTTGTTATTCTCCAAACTGTAATGGTATAAAATTGTTAAAAAGTCCCAACTTCTAATGACTTTCCCCCTCTTTTTCCCAGCCATGAAGCTACCAGGAACATCAACTCAAACTTACTAAAGCAAAATTAAAATCATTAGGTACACACATACCGACATACTGCATGGATTAATAGTGGGTATGAGGGGGCGCCTGGGTGGCTCAGTGTTAAGCATCTGCCTTCGGCTCAGGTCATGATCCCAGGGTCGTGGGATCGAGCCCCGCATGAGGCTTCCTGCTCCACAGGAAGCCTGCTTCTCCCTCTCCCACTCCCCCAGCTTGTGCTCTCTCCCTCGCTGTGTCTCTCTCTCTTAAATAAATAAAATCTTTAAAAAAAAAAAAATAGTGGGTATAGGGATGGTTCCCTCAAAGCAAAAATAAGTTTTCTAAGAAAGGGCAGATGATTGATGGGCCACAAAATCAACCAAAGTCTCTATGATGCTGTTCAGGCAGATTTTCTTCCTTCTCCACTGCCTTGAGCACTTACCCTTTCCAAAATTTGAAGTTGAAAATGAATAAAAATTTCCATTGGATAAAAGATTAAAAAATGGCTATTGCATTAGAGGCTTTCTAGAGATCTACTCCTGAGAACAGTCATGTAGAATGGCCTTGTGGAAAATTTGCCTTCTCCTGTTCCTTTATTGTTTGACAACGGAAAGAATATAGGATGACCCTTTCACCAAATTCTGCTTAACAGAATGATGCCACAGTAGCGGCAGGATACAGTGTATCAAGACTTGAAAGTTTTTTAACTGGACCAGTCTAACTCTGAAGGGTGTTAAAAATTGATCTCTTTCATCTCTTTCAAGAAAATACTGAAAGTAGTTCCACTTTCATATGCTTAAGGTAAGGAGAGCGTGGAGCAAATTATAGTCCCACAGCTTCAGAGTTCTCCACCTCTATAATAACTACTGAAGAAGGTAACACTGGAATTTTTAAGGGACATCTTTTTCCCCCAGTGTTGAATTCTGCGAAATGAAGCAATTAAGAGAGTTGGTTAATTCTATTTCCTTAAAAAAATGTCCGATTAGTTTTTCCCCATTTTCTAATATGCAAGGAATCCCAGAAATAAGGAGCTACAGATTCTGCTCTTCACTTAAGGAAAGAGCTGTTTTCCAACAACAAACTTTATTTTTCTCTTTGGGGAGTTTTCAAATATCAGTAATTTTTGTTGTCGGTATCCATCATCACAAAAATGTGGATGGTTTAAAATTCTTAAGAATGGGTTTAGGAATTTTGACCATCCTAGTCATTTCAAAGTAGATATAAAAGGTAAATTATCATAAAATTGTTTTTTTCTACTTGAAGTGTCTAAAAAGCAGTATTTAAAGCTTTCCTGCAATTTGAAATAAGTGAGGTGGCTTAATGTTTCAGCTAAGTGAAATATGGTCACATTTGTGGCATATTTACAACACATTTGTTGAGGACAAGCTGTAGAGCATAAAAGAGTGTGGCAGATAACCCAGAAGTGAAACCTAAAATGAAAGCTGGGATGGTGTACAAACTTCTCTTTTTACCCCGCATGAAAACTGCACATTAGTGAGTCAGTCTTCTAGAGATTAATAGAATAGAGCTGTTAACCTTGAGCTGTCCAAGGAGGGAAAGGATGGGGTTATTATTGAGCAAATGGAAGAAAACAAAGTCATAGCACTAATTAGGAATAAGGTGAAATGTTCAGCATTTTTTTTCTGGAAGGGTTTTCTCAGAAAAGATCTGACAAAATCTGAAGAGGCCAAAACTTTTTTAAGACTGAAGACAGAATGAGGGACAGGGGTGAGATTATTTGGGATGGAGAGGGGAGGAAAAATGGGCCCAACTGCCCTGTGCACCCAAGATTTAGGTAACTACAGTGATTTATTTTTTATGAGGTTTCCTTCGGATGGATTAGTACGTGAAGGACCAGTGAACATTCTTTCATAATCTGCCTTTGCCTCTCTTAGAAAAAAGTAGAAAGCAGATCAAGAGTTTTGATATAGCACTTTTTTAAAAATAAAAAGTTGTGAGAATGTCACAACTTTTCGTAACTTTACATGTTTCTTAGCTTCATAGATCTCTCACTTTTGTAAAAGATTTTATTTATTTGAGAGAGAGAGTGTGAGAGAGAGCACAAGCGGGGAGGAGAGGGAGAAGCAGGCTCCCCTCTGAGTAGGGAGCCCCCATGCGGAGTTCCACCCCAGGACCCTGGCATCATGACCTGAGCCGAAGGCAGATACTTAATGGACTGGCATCCCTAGATCTCTCAATTTATTTCTGGGATTCAAAGAAGATAAAAAGGATCGACATAAAAATAGATTGCCACTTTTTCATTTGGAAGTTATTTATTCACAGAAAGAGAAAAATGTTTTAGAAAATCTCTAATGAAGAATTCAGATGATGTTTTTCAAGAAAAGGTTACATCTTACTATGTTACCCACATATCATAATGATATCCTTCCTCATAGGATGATCCCAGTATTTAACGCAATTGCACCGCCTTTCTTCAACCCTTAAATTTATCTTGTGGACTTCGTGAAGGAGTGAGAATTGTGTGGAAGGTCATTTTATGAGCCCCATCTTGTGCTGTCAGTTGAGTTATTTTTATTTCATTCCCTAAAATTTCAGAATGTGGGTGAAGAGTGGTGAAGTCTTTTAAATTCACCAAGGAGTAAGTTGGAGTTGATAAATTATTAATACAACTCAAATGACGTCTTGCAGCTTTACGCTAAAAAACTACTCAGTATGGGTAGAACTTGAAAGTCCTAGTAAATCTATTTTACCACAGTCATCTCTTCTGAAAACCAGACTCTTGCTAAAAGACTACATAGTCGTGTGGAAATTAAGCCCCACCTTGTCACTGAACCCAGCACTTTTCTGAAACTGAGGAGGGTGCTTCATACTAGAAGGAAGTTCAGTTTTGGTCTTAAGTACTTGAATTTCAGTAAGCAAATTAAAATTAAAATTACTTATGATCAATCATTTCATAGTCTCGCATAACACGTGATAGCTTTAGCTTTTTTTTTTTCATTTCTGATGTAATGTGTGGTTTAGCACATACAACATAAAACACAAAACCATGTATCTTCTGTTTTTTTCTGCTTTCTTGGTAGTTCTGACTTCCTATGGTTAAAAGGCAATTAGGGATTAAAGAAGGTGATTGAATTAATGTAGGCAGGTTTTATTCTCCACCTGACTTTAGCAGAGATTAAAGAAGTTGAAGGCCCAGCCATTAGCAAACAATTAAAAACCGTTGTACCACACAGGAACGTTTGTCCTTGTTTCTCCATGTATATGATCAAGAACTCTTCATTTCTTTCTTTCTTTTCTTTTTTTTTTTTTCCTTGGGTCTGTCTTGTCCCCGTCTTAACTTCACCTATTCCCAAATGCTAAGTGTAAAGAGTTTTCTGTGTAGTCCTCCATACTGGTCTGGAAACCCTTTTTGGTGGACAGTTCTGCTGCCTCCTGAGGGAGGTTTGAGAAGAGGAACTGAGGAAATGATCACGGACAACTCATTTTCTGGTAGTCAGTAGATGACTGACAGTCATCAGTTATTGTGTGGTTACTTTTCTCCTTGAACCAGTCAGAGTTCCACTGGTGGTAATTTCTGATTTGGAGTCTTATCTTTCCATCCCTTCTGAACGTTAGCCAGCTTTTAATACTAAACAAACAAACAAATTTTAAGGGTAAAAATTTAGATTTAATTATATTCTCTCTCTTTTTTTTTCCTTTTAAAGATTTTGTTTGTTTATTTGACAGAGATGGAGAGAGCAAGTGCACGAGCAGGGGGCGTGGCAGGCAGAGGGAGAGGGGGAAGCAGGCTTCCTGGTCAGCAGAGAGCCCAATGTGGGACTCTCCGAGGACCCTGAGATCATGACCGGAGCCGAAGGCAGACGCTCAACCGGCTGAGGCATCCAGGCGCCCTAATTATATTCTCTTGACTAATATTCTAATGCATACTATCTATACCCCTAATATGCAGTGATTTTTGTTTTCAAGAGTTAGAGTCATCAGAATTGATCGGCATGCATTCTATTAGTGGTTAAGGACAATCTGATAGGTATAATTTATCTTCTGTGCCTCTGAGTCCCGTTTGATTTTGACTGGCCCTTTTTCTTCTTAGTACTCCTTCTACATCATCAGGACAGTCTTCAATTTTCTCAAAGGCCATGGCCCAGCTCCTACCCTTCCACAGACATTGGCATTTTTCTTCAACAGTATTTCTGAGAGTTTTTCATATCTTTCCAGACTTTCTTTTCCTTTTGTCTTCAAAGGTTTTTTTTGTTTGTTTGTTTTTTTACCTCTCTCATGATATCTTCTAGTCCTACAAGTTACTGCTTAATCTGTTAACAAATTTAAAGTAAATGGTAAAGACTGATATAATCAAATAGTTTATATTTACAATTTTATGTAACGGAGTTCGTATTTTGTGAATTTCAGGCCTCTGTCAGTGCCTGTGAGAAAGATTTTTTGTGTGAGATTTTTCCCGTTAGAGCTAATTAGATCATATCCATCTTCACATGAACAACAGAGAGGGGAAACACTGCCCTGAGAACCGTCCAAGTAGTACCTGAAGGACTATACCTTTTTTGACCTCCATGGATGTCACAGGTGACGCCCTTTCTCATCACTGCTTTTCCTCTGTTATCACCTTGGAGGCTTCAAGGTCTGCATACCAGGATGAAGACGTTATGTGTGACATTCCATGGGGAGCATTATTTCTCTTCTATTTTGAATGTCTTTATGATACGTCAACCCACAATGGCCAAATCCTCTTCAGGGCTAGAAGGTAGTTTTTCATGTACAGGATTTTCTTTTGTAATTAGACCAGACCAGTATGACATAGATAAATGGGTAGTTTTAATAAAACAGTTTCAGTTCTTCACTTGTAATTTTAGATGGAGGTGTTCTACTTAAGACTATGAATAGGTCAAGAACTTAATCTGCTCAACTTTTCCGTATAGTGTTCCTCATTATGGCTAAGTATAAGAGGCCATTTAAAACATACTACTTGAGGAAGAGACTAAGATTCAATTATTTCTGTACTTGATTTTGTATTCTATAGTTTAAACGACTATGATTTAAGTGTTGCAAGCACTAGAAACTTGAAAATTGCTTTATTATCATTTTTGACCTTATTACCAAATCTAAGTTCACATTAGAGTAACGATTAAGTGAGTTTCACCTTTGTGAACACAGACATAAGTAAAACAGTTTTTATTAACATAAAATTCATACTGTATTAATTTGCCACATAAGCATTCATAATACACAAAGGCTGACTAGTTCTTGACATCAAAGGAATTGTAGTTACAATGCTTCCCACATACACGAAGAGGAAACTGGACATGTTATGCACATGTTTATGATTTAAAATTTTTGTTTTTTCCTAATGCAGCGAATAAAATTCAGTTACAATTTGCTGAATTCTATTGCCCGGGGGCTTAGAACATTCTTAATATTTAGCAAGCAGAAAAACTAAACTAAAATCTTGACTTATGAATAATGAAACAGACAAATCTACTCCCTCTGGTGAAGTGGAAATAAATACTGCACACCTTCCCAAATATTTGTTTATTTGTCCATTTTACTCCCTTTTGCCCATAGGATTCAGTTTTCTTCCTTCTTCTCCTTTTAAATGGAAATGGTTCCGGTTGAGAAATAAATTTTCAGAAATACTAAGGTTTTTATTCCATTAGTAAACATTATTGGCTGTTTGCAATTATATATTTGGTTAGCAATAAATGAATAATGCATAGTAAGGACTAGTGATGGTGGCCAGGCATCTGACGTGGAGGAATATTCCCAAATTAGGCTTCCTTTCCTCTTAGAAAGTGACCTAGAAACTAGGATATCTGGACTTACCAGCCTCAGGGAGAGTCAAGAGATACAGGTTGTCTCTGAAGTTTGTCTTTATGTTCTATGAACAAGTCCCAGCCTGGAGGCTATGTCTGATTTATGGGCTTGACTTTATTCCACCTGTCACAGAGGTATCCTAGGGAAGCCAGGGCGGCAGCTAATCCATCAGTCACCCAAAGCCTCCCTGGTTTGGAATCCCTTTCCTTAGTTGTGTTTCCCAAGCTATGTTCATTGTTACAAAAAGTCATGATTCTGGTGGCCACGTTGTCCGAAAAGGCAGATTTTCAGGTCTTTTTATTTTCTTCTGTTTGTACCTCTCCTGAATGGATAGTTTATTTGATAGTATTTAAACTCTGGTTATTTTGAAATACTGTGATTATGATTGTATGAATATATTATGAATAAACTTCCTTTTGGGTAGTCTTCTTTCCATTTGAATATTTGAAGATAAGAGATGAGTTTAGAAACTAAATTTTTCTTTCAGGTTTCTTTTTTTCTACTTGACCAGTTTAGCAACTCTAGAATGGCTTTAAGACAGAGCACTGAATTCTTCTGTTTCCTTGGTCAAGGTGGGATCTGGGGGTCTTCAAAAGGGTCAGCTAAAAAGATAATGCTGTCTGTACCGTCATTGGAGAGGGGAAGAAAACAAGGTTTTTAGCTATTTCTGGGCTTTGTAGTATAGTATCATTATTTTATTTAGAAGAATTTCCAGAGCTTAGCCACAATTAAATATAATAGTACTGTTGGCTGTGTGCTAAGTGTGTTAAATACATTATTTCATTTAATATGGATGCATTAATTATTATTGCTACCAATTTTTTTTGAATGGGGATTTGGAAACACAAGAAGGGCTTACCAACCTCGCCAAAAGTCACATAGCTTGTAGGAAGTAGAGCCAATGCCTGACCTTGGTCTTGTGACTGTGCAGCACATTCTCTTCACCACTGTGGTGATTACTGATGGCACCCAAAGACCAAAGGAAGTGAGTCAAACCATTGTTACCACTTTTCTCTCAAGATTTGTTCTAGCTCCATCAGAGACTGAGCAAAGGTAAGCACACCAGTAATTTCAGTGATTCTAAAATGACACATTTTAACATCTCTTAAATTGGGGTGCAGATGATAATTGCTGAGCTTTTGCAATTACTGACTACCTGGTAGTAGTTGTGACACAGTTGTCATTGCCTTAACCAATTTATTTTGCTTATATTTTCCTTTTTATGTATGCAGTAGAGTGATACATTAAAGGAAATCAATGTCAAAATAAGACTAAAAGAACTCTTTCTCTAAATGCAAAAAAAAAAATGTAATGATGGGAAAGCAACTTGTCAGACTTTAATTGTCAGTGTTTTTCTTTCTTACTATGACATAAAATAGTGTTTAACAGCATCTTGGATTCAATGAACTACAGTAGGTGTTCTGTCTATGTAATGTCCACCCAACCTATTAGCACAGAAAAAATAGCACCAGTACTGCACTTCTCATTGTGCCTGCTGAATTGTAAATTTCTTGCCAATCGTATTGTCTTTCTATATCTGTATCATCCGGTATAGTGTCATGCAAGTGATAGATACTGAATAAATCTATGTTGAATTGGATGTGTAATGAGACTGATTTTCTTGTTTTCCCCATAAGGGAAATTTGAAACAAGAGTTCCAGAAATACTTTAAGCAGTGTCAGCATCACTGTAATTATTGTAGAACCTCCTATGATGATGACCTCCTTGAAATATCATGCTAATTTTAATGTATTCTTCATAAAGAGTGGTGGCCTCCTAGAAAGGGCGCAGTTTAGAAGTCAGGAGATTTTAATTTTAACCCTGCCACAACCTTCCTATGACATCTTAGGTAAATCACTTAACCATGTCCTGAGTCATATATAAGAATAGTAATTAACAGTTCCCACAGCTGTTGTACGTGGTCAAAGTCATTGTGACTATATAAATGCAAAATCATTCTAAAAGCTTTAGAAAATTCTCACAAATATACATGCATAATTGTAAAAAACGTGTCTCAGTTCAGGAAGCTTGAAGTTTCCAACAGAGCCAATCAGAGCCAGAAGTCCCAGCTTTCTATGGGCATCATGAGGACAGAGACTATCCTACTCATTTTTAATTGGCACTGTTCTTGGTACGGTAGATGTTCAGGTCATATTTGTTTTATGAGGGGCTAAATGAACACAGAGGCAGAATGAATGACTAAAACAGATTTAGGGGAATATGTGTAGATTTTGTTCTCATAAGATTGCATAATCCTTCGACAGGAAATGTGGAGCAAGAGTTAGAGGTCAACATTTTGGGGATTATATGTGACTGAAAAAGCCTTGCCCTTTTGTCCTTGGTCTGATATATTCTAAATTTCTGAACAGAAATGATAATATTTTATATAGCAAGATAACCTTCTTCTGGAAACTATCCAGGTTTCCACAGGAAGAGTCATTATATAATCAGTAAGTTTTGGAAACTGCATTCTCATCAATACTTGTTTTACAAACACCAGTAACTATGGATAGAATTTTTATGTTTAAAAAATTTACCATGGTAGATTTGCCTATCAACCCAGAAAAATAGCTCTTCTCCTGAAATATTACTTGGACACTTGAAACACATGTTTTCAAATATGCAGATAAGCCCGTCTCTCTTAAGGGTGTGAGCACAATTAACAAAAATAAAGTATATCTTTTTTTTTTTTTTTTAAGAAAAACAATTGGTTTAGGAATATGAAATGCTGCCGCTTGGTGGCACTCTTTACTCACTAAATGCAGCTTTGATAATGAGAAAAATGTGTTTATAATAAAGAAAACTGACATCCAGGGAGAATTTCAATAGTCTAATTTTAGACATAGCATTCAGGTGTTTTGGTATTCTAATAGCCTGGATCCGTTAGTTTCCAGAACTTGCCAGCGTACAGTTAGGTCTAAAGAACGCCGCTCAGGTTACAAAATGCATCAGGTTTGCATTTAATGATGTTTCTGCTCTGCAAAATTTGGCACATTAAATTTACCTCTTTTGTAATCAAAAGAAAATCTTTTGATTTTCTTTTGTCTCCATTCTGAGGGACATGGTTTGAAAAACCTGACCAGTACGCCCAATGACTGACTTTTCAAAAGAACATTCTTCTTTTAAGAAGAAATAATTTGGTTCAGTAAAAATTCAACAAAGTAATGTTATCTTTTGGTTACTGGATAGCTGGGCCTTATTTACAAATAAGATTTAGAGAAAAGTAATCAAGCAACAGCTGCCATGAGCCAGTTTATTCATTAAAGAGCATTTTTTAGGTATGCAGATTGGGGTAAATGTACACACATAATACTGAGTGGAATGGGGTTGTTGTTAAGTCAGTCAGAAGGCAAACTGTTAATAATGGCATGCGGGCCAGCCAACTGTCACTCTTTCACATGATCAGCGACCATTCCAAAGGTTTAATTTGACATCAATCATTTTCATAGAACATAAGAAATTATATTAGAATATTGTCACTGGGATCCATGGGAATAGAAACATCTGACTCAGTCTGTCTTATTCTTGCTATGTATAAAAAATACTCAATACTAACCATTTTTCAGCATTGGGGGTAGGGGGTGGAAAACATTAAAGATCCATGCCTATCTTCATTACAATCACAGTGTCTGGGCAACAGTCCCAGCCTCCAGCATAAAGAACCTCCCAGAGCGTAGCACATTAGTGAGTACAGTTCAGCTTTATCAGCTGTGGCATCAATCACATTCAGAATAGTTATATCAGGTCCCCACCCTAGCCACTCAATTATGAAAATCTCTCCATTGCCGAAATAGCATGCCACTGCATTCAAAATCCACTTAGACAAGCTCATTGACAGTAAGATACCATGTCTCCCGTTTTAATAGATGAAGATCATTGAGAAACAGCCACATATTTTTAGGACATTGTTTCTACAGGTTTATAATCCCCCCCTCCCCCTTATCTGCAGGGATATGTTCAAAGATCTACAGTGGATGCCTAAAACCACAGGTAGTACCGAATCCTATATATCCTATGTTTTTTTTTCTAAACATATAAACCTATCATAAAGTCAAATTTATAAATTAGTGACAGTAAGACATTAATAAAGTAGCTAATAATAAAATAGGACAATTATAGCAATATAGTAAGAGTTGTGTGAATGTGGTCTTTTTCTCTTTCTCAAAATACCTTACTGTATTATACCCATCTTTCTTGTGTTGATGTGAGATGATAAAATGTTTAGTGATGAGATAAAGTGAGGTGAATGACATAGGCATTGTGACCTAGAATTAGGCTACTATTGATTTCCTGTCCATACATCAAAAGGACAATCATCTGCTTTGGGACCACGGTTGACCCCAGGTAAGTGAAACCACAGAGCGTGGAACCGTGGATAAGGAGGGACACCTGTCTAGCCTGAGAATGAATGTGCTTCCAGATACTGAGACGATGGCTAAAATTCACATCTCCAGGCCCTGCCGCAGCGAGGGGGGTTAGTGTGGGCAATCACTATTTTAAACAAGCTTTCTGAGTGATTCTTAAACTTCCTAAAATTTGAGAATTACTGTTTGATGAGGGACAACTTTTGTGACTATCTAAAAGCAAACATAATTTCTGTTCTCTATGGTATATTTGCCACTGTTCATCTTAACAGTGAGGGAGTTTTTATTTTCAGTCTCTTTCTAGGGTTCTTTGGAAGCTGGGATTGAGATTAAGAAATTCGGGGTACACCAAATATCGCAGAACCAGGTAAGTTTGGAACTTAAACTACAGAGGAGTATTCTGCTTGAATTTTTGCTTTATCAGAAATGTACTGTTTTCACAAATATTACTTGTCCACTAGATACATATCCAAGGATAATGCTAAGGGTTGGTACGTTTTTAGGGAAACTGACATTTGTCAATCATTGACTCTGCAACAGACTTTTTTTTTTTTTTACCTAGCAAAAATGAATTTATTCAGTAATAATGTACAATTGTAATTTGGGACAAGCAAGCCATAGCAGAAACCATAGGCAAGTTTCTGCAATGATTCTTTTCATCACGATGTCCTAATTAATCCAAAGTTGTCCTCTTTGATCTCCTATTTACTTATTACTTAAAATAGATGTGAATACATCATCATTCACGCCTGGTGGATGTAGTGATGGGAATGTTTTGCTCATTTGTTGATCAGGTTGTCTCAGGTATGTTTGAATCATTATTAAGAGGCGTTATGAAGATCGTTGGGAATCTTTGCATCATCTTTTACTGTGTCACTTTCTATTTTGAAAATCTTGTATCATATGGTTTATTTTTCTGTATTTTCACAGGCTATGTTCTTATCTTTCAGTTTGTGAGCTCACAACAATAAAACATGGCCTTGAGCCAGAAAGTTCAATCAAGTACTTGACCTTTAGGATTTTCAACATAATATATTTCTTTGGCTAATATGGAAAGTTTATGTAAATGAATTGGCATGCTTCTTATGTTAAGTATGCTGAAATAGTCAAAAGGGAGACATAATTGTGAATAACAGAATCCAATTTTGTCTTATTTTTTAATCCTGTATTTCTAGGAGGATATTCTATTGCACTGTGAAACTTAACAAGAATAATTATCACTTCAACTTCTTAATTGCCATGAAGGTCCATGATAATGCTTCTGGTTCTCCAGAAAGGCAGCCAGGAAATCACACAGATCAGACTTAAAAGCTCTTTTTTGATTCCTACAAGAAATGAATTCCATGAGGACCATTGTGTGATGTGAGCGGATGAGAGAGCCTTTCTAGGTTCATCAACATTCTATTCTGTACCCACAACTTATTGATATGAAAACCATGCTTCTAATAATTGAGACTGTTTGCTTCTATCATTTTTCTTTAAGGCTTGCATACTGATGGTAGTCGGAAAATAGCTTCCGTTATTTCAACTCTTGCTTGCTAATGAGTATCTAAAAGTGTTTTGAGAGTAATGTGAACAAGATCTCTCAAAACTATAGCCACTTCTGTGGCAATATAGTAAATATCATCTATTAATTGTTGAATATTAGCACTCAAATGGGCTAGAGAGATTGTGTTGCTCAAACCCCTTATTTTATTGAAAAGGAAACAAGTTTAAAGAAACCAATTTTATTTTCAGTGTAAAATCAAATTTACAGCTTTGCATAATAAAATGCTAATATGAACTATGTAAGAATGAATAAAACTTGATCATTCAGGCTCACACTTCATGGTTGAAAAGTCTCAAGCTGCTTTTCATTTTGTTTTATTGTCTTTTGACTTCTTTCTATAATCATTTATACTTAATACACGTTTCTCTAAATGAGATATCAATAAAAACCCTAGTTTTCTCTAGTTGTTTCTATATTAGAACATACTTTTTTTCTGGACAATATACATTTATTCTTACCATCATAAAGGGAATTGCTTAATAATATGCACCATAATTCACAGTAATACTTCTCACAGATTTTCCTTTGGTATATTCTGCTCTTCCTTATCTTGGACTCAGAGAATTCGGCCCTGAAGACTTGATTGCTTATGAAATTTATCTGTTGATGGTACTTAGGCTGTGTGCTTGTGCTTCTGACAATCCTTGAAAGAAGGGGTGGGGAGAGGTGAGGGGCAGAGGTATGAACACAGTAGAGAGCCCATCTTGTATCTTGGTGTGACTGCAACAGACCTGGCCTTGCAAAGGGCCGAGGAGGGGAGGATTACAAAGAACAAGGACAGACACGATGTGTGGAGGGAAAATCACAAGCTGGAAGTTTTTTTATTTCACCCTGTGGTGTGTGGCATTCAGCACACACGCTGTGATTCTTGCTTCTCTCCTTTGTCTTCCCACGTCTAGTCACTCCCACACTCTTGCCAGTTTCTTCTACACTGGATCTTAAGCATTGCCTCTCTTCAATAAAATGTTTTACTCTGAAAGACTATTAGAGATCCTCCTGCTCGATCAGACATCCACTACAAGACTCACTTCTGTAGCATTGTTGACAGATGTTCTTCCAGTGTGTTCTTGATTATTTCTGGTACCAACGACTCACTACTTTTAAAGGAATTTTATTTTATTATTGGACAACTCTGATTGTTAAAGTTAACTCATTATTTCATTCATATTATCATAGTAAAAGAATTTCCTTTGGAATTTAACCTGTTGTCTCAATTGTTTTCATAAGTTATTCAAAATAAGTAGTTTTAGACAGTAATGTTCCCTGCCCCCCAACACACACATAGATACACACATTCCCCTTCTTCAGGCCAAGCGTCCCCAAATTCTTCATGTGACATTGTGGTTTACAGACCATTTGTCAATCTCTTGTACCTTTATCACAATATATCAGCTTCTCTCTAAAGTAACACAGGTAAATTGTACGTAGTGATTTTCCTTTCTCTGGAGATTATATTTCAACCAAAGTCTAAGTCAGAGATTGCACTGGTTTATTTGCTTGTTTTAGTAGCAATGTCGCCCTCATTTGGTCTTAGAGTCCACCACTCATCCTTCTTTCCTTCAGATAAATCCACATTTCTCCATTGTATACTTTTGCGATTAATTTGTTGAATGCTACTCTCATATTTGTGTAATTTCAGTTTTCTTCCTCTTACTTTCTGAAAAAAATTCAAACTTAATTCTGTCAATCACCATAGTAATTTGCCTCAGTTTTGTGCAATGTGAAAATTTGAGAAGCGTTCTCTTCACCCATGTGGAATAAGGAAGCTTGAAGGACAGCGCCTGTGGCACAACTCCTGAAAACTCGCTCTGTAGGTTGATCAGCCATGAATCCCCATAGCTGTAGTGTCATCAGATCCACATCTGATGTTACCAAGACTTGTCAGTTCTCTTGTCTATGTCAAGGTATTCTACTTCTTTTACTGTTCTCATCATTTACATCTGTTCTGTCTCTCGTCCTTTATTTTATTCCGTTAGCTCTAACATATTCACATATAGTCTTGCTAGGCTTAGGCACTTTCTCATTTCTGTTCTCTAGAGATGCTGGAATTATTTTCTTAAATACTATTCTTTAGCAAGTCATTGAACCAGGGCCTCAACGTGGTATTCCTGGAACTTAGACGTTTTAGCTTTTGTGGGCTCCTTCCTCCATACGTACAAAAATATTTAATATTGTATTTTATAATTGTGTTGGCATAAAATTACTTTTTTGACATAGAAGTTAGCTGCTGCTTTGCATTTTGAAAGAAATGAAAATATAGTGCACTGCAGCATGGTGCCAACTGTACCTAATAGATAAACCAGTCCTGCACTGAAGCCTAACATCAGATTTGTGCTTCCAGATCTACCATGATAGTTCCTCCGTTACTTTTCCTTCCTTAGTCCATTGATCTCATGTTTTCCCTGACTGTTCTGGAATCTGGCCCCTGTGTTTTAGATGGCCTGTGTATACTGATCACTACTTTTCTGATCACTAATTCTATATTGTTCACATCATACCGTAGCTATATACCTCGTAGTGGCTCAATATGTACTTACCAGAAATTTATTTCTTTTTGTTAAGTAGAATAAAAATGTTACTTTAATATTTAGTTTAGAATTAATTATTCTGAGTTTAGAATTAATTATTAATTATCATTAGTAGTTACCATAGATTACACTGTGACATTATTTTCAATTGATAAATACCTGAAGATGGTTTCTTCATTTAAAAATTTTAACACTCTTTTCCTGATTCAAACATGTACTATAAGTTCAATGGAAATTTTTGAAAAATACTGAAAGTTATATAGAAGAAAATGGAAGTCATCCAGAATCTCATCATTGAGAAAAAAATGTAATTATTTTATTCTATTTCTTTCTAGGCAATTTATACATAAACTTATTTATACTTTTAATAAAATTAAAATCATTCTGTTACCATACCAAACCCTATTTTTTAGCAATGCACTGAAAACATTAGCCCATGTCATTCATTATTCTATTGGGCCATGATTTGAATTACTGAATTGTTTTTCTTTTCTGAATATACCATAGTTTACTTAACTTCTCTATTTTGGGGACATTTAGGTTGTTTCTAATTTTTATGAGGTCATGGTTGAGTCTGTTGTGTTTATATTTTTATTTTTTGTTATTATTTAATTGCTGTTGAAAAATTCAGAATCTTGATACATGGTACGAAATGGGAAGTTTGGTTAATGCAGTAACTAGTCTCATCAAAATTTCTGGGTGTTTGTATTTCTAAATATAGACTTTAAAAATTAGTTATTCTGCCTTGACTTAAAGAAATATGATGTGAAGGCAAATGAAAATTAGGAGCGTTTGTTTTAAAAATGAAAATTTTCATAAGTTTAAACCTTCAAAAAATATTACAGTAGTAATATTTTATCAGTGAAAGTCTAATCTATTTATAATGATAAATTTATAATTTATCAAAATGATTCTAGTTTCATACAGCTTCCACATTGAAGAAACCGTTTATTGCTTTGTGCACTTTATCTAATAAATGTTACTTGAGAAACTAAACAACAACAACAACAACAACAACAAAAAACCCAGCAAAATTACCAGATCTATCATGGTTTGGAAATACAGTGTGAAAAAATCTCTTTTATTAGGCATTGTCTACCATTTGAAGAAGAAAGATGGATTGATAAAAGCTATTAAAAACTAGAATTAATGCATATTTTATGAACTCTACAACATTAAGGGGAAGATTAAACTTAAATGTGGCCATTTCAGACTTTACACAGCAGTTTATAATTTTATTTTCATCCTTTCGAGTAACGTGGGTGTAGTGCCAGCAGACCAATTATGTTCCAGAGACGAAATAACCATCTTCAGCAGCTTGGCAATCAAGGATCTATTGTCTAAAAATCTTCCTGGTGTGTATAATGTAAAATTGCCCAGGCATCTACTTTTTTATTCTGGCCAAATTCAAATGGTTTCCAGTGTCCACAGGCCCACATATCATCCCTGACCTTCCCCCATTGTGCTCAAAAGACGTTGTATAGTGACTTACAAAGTGCTCTTTCCCATAAAGGAAGTTACAGCCATGAATAAAGGTAAAAGAGCTACGAATATAATTATGTGAATGAATTAATCCAACACCGATTCATACTACAGGAAAAGTAAAAACGGCAATGTTTTCCTACATAATATGAACATAATTTTCTTTCTTTTTAATGCATTCAGACTCCAGTCATATCTTTCAACATTTACAAAATGGTTCCACTCATAAATCACTCCTGTGAACCTCCCCTCATGGATATAATCTATGAAGAATTGTTGGGTGGGATGTAGAACGGGAGATATGAAAACAAAGGTAAAATAAGATCATTTGACTCTGAAGAATAATGAACTTGTAGATTTTGGATTTTACTTCTAGTCCCATTTCAAGAAGTTGTTTCAACAAAGGAACATAATCGCATGCCAGAAACAGGCACAGTAGAGTGAACTGGATAGACACTGGGAGTGGGTTGGGGTGAGATTTAGGGAACAGTAATTTGAATATAAAATGAAGATACTGTGTTGATATGAAAGCATTTCATTCAGCACACAACCAGGTGTTAGTCAATTTAAAATGATTATAGTAACAGCAGTTGTTACTTACCAGAAGTTTATACTTCTAAGTAGACCATTTACATACATGATAGCAAATCTTAAAAAAAAAACCAAAACATACAAAGTACTATTATTAAAAAATTAAAATAAGTTAAAAACTAAGGCTAACAGGAGTAGGGAGAGGCCGAGAGTGCTGGCAGAGCAGATACCTGGGCTGGCAGAGGTCTAATTGCACAGACCACGTTCTTTCCATACACTGTCCTATAACTGGCAGCTGTCTTTCTGCTGTGGTTGGTGCAGAAGAGACTCTGGAGGCTGTAGTCTACATCCGATGACCTCTATGACTTTCTGGATTTGCTTCCCAACTGTAAACTCTTAGCCACTCACAACACTTTCTATTCTCCCGTGTTTGATTATAACATGTTCTTGCTAGTGAGCAATTTGGACATGCCTTAGTGGGCTCATGCTATACCTATGGCAATGGCAAAGTACGCTCAGAGGGTTAAGTTTTGAATTTGGGGAACACCCTGTTATCAAAATTCAGCAGCCCATATCACTGAAAAACTAATTGTTTGAGTGGGTTCTTTTTATATTTTGTGTCCTGGGCTGCCCTTTGGGGAGTTATTAAGCACCATTAAATATGTAATTTCCTACCAACAGGTACATTTTATGGAGTTGCCCCTATAAGAAGCAGGTTCATCCTCAATCAGTGTTTGTGAATCTGTATATCCTGTGTGTGTGTGTGTGTGTGTGAGAGAGAGAGACTTCAGATTTGTAGGTCAGATTTTCAAGCACTGTTTGTCCCTTCTGAATGGCAGTTACACCAGCCATTTAAGCCCTTGTAGAATTTCTCTGGAGATTTTAGTTTGTTGTATGAAGGGCCTCCTTGAGCTCCTCCAAAGTGATTTTTATGTAAAATCCAGTATCTGCATTTTAAATCTGGCCATGCAAAGCATTTTCTCAAAATTTGGTGGAATTTTCTCTGAGCTCTTTTTTCATGGTGGACAAAAATACTGAAATTGGATTTTTATTTATTTGAAATTTGACATTTATTTAAGTTGTGCCTTTTGGCAAGTTGCTTACTACCGATCCTTGGTTTCCTAATCTAAAAAAAGTAAGGAAGATAGTAGAATTCATCTTTGTAGATTATTTTTAGGCGTAAAGTAAGTCATGTAAAGAATGCAAGGTGACTTGCTAAGCCTTAGTCATATTAAATACTCAATAAATATTAGTTATTATTTGTCTCTAGAAGCCTGAATTCCCTCCACATTATGTTGTTTCAACATTTAATTGGAACAGTTATGCAGAGAGAAAGTGGAGACCCCAGAGTAAAGGAGAGGAGGGACAGGAAGGGAAGGAGGAGGAAGGGAGGGAGGAGATAGAGAGAGAGAGCAGGAGAGAGCAGGAGCCAGTGGGTGCAGAGGAGGGGGATGCCAGCTGCTGGCAGATAGGAGATGAGGGACGGAAGAAATAAGTTTTCATCACGTTCTGTTTTCAAAATTTTAGTTTATAGTAAACTGTTTAAAATGGTCTACTGTATCCACATGTTTTTCTCAAGGTGGAATTTTCTTGTGCTCTGCATATGGCAGAAATGGAAAAGTTTTTGCTTTTGTTCTTGTGTTTTGGTTTGGTGGGGAGGGCATATGATATTTGGTTTCCGGAAAAATTGGGAGACTTACACTGGGCCAAAAAATAGAGACATCATTGACTTGCAACTTAGCAAACAGGAAAACATTTGTTTGCTTTTTTTTTTTTTTTATTAAAGATAATGATTGTTTAATGGATAATGCTTGAAGAAAATATTTATTGTACTGACTTCTTAATAGAAAAATTGGTTGCAACCAAACCATAAAAGCCCTGTAAATTATAGACTATTCTGCCAGGACCCAGGGTTTGTCAACAATCAAAGCTTTATGCTTTGATCTATTTCTTGGAGGATTTGTTGTTTTTACAACCTGTACTGATCCATCTTGTTACAACTGATTGCACTGGACTTTAAGTCCCAGTGGATTATATCCTCATGAAATGGTATCTAATCAGTTTGATGAAGCATAACTAGCATACCGCTCTATAATACGTTACATCTTACGTATTGGAAGCTGGGCCACTAAAAATAAATTTCACTCTTGCAGGCTTACATAATCATTTCCTTTCTTGAATCAACACACTGCACAAATTCCTGTGTACTTGGTTAAAACCTTATGTAACCTCTGCATAGCTACAGCTAGATTTTTATTATTTTGGTAAACATTTAACCTGTGTTTTTAAAATAAAATAGCTTGTTTAGAAGATTAGAGTAACCACTCTAACAGAACTGTGTACTTTTTCTTTTAGTTTTTATTCAAGAATATAAAGTTATATTTGTAATTTCTTTAGATCAAATACAGGATGTCTCAGAGTTCATCCAGTCTCCTGATCCGAGACTGATGCCTGGTGTCCTTGTTAATATGAGATTTCTTTTTGAATCCCGTTTTTTGTCCTTTGTTTCTGGATCTTTGGAAAATGACATTTCTGGGCAATTAAGTCTCATCATCTGCGAAATGTTGTCACAGTAGCTGCAGTTGAGGTTGACTAGAACAAACTGTTTTACAATATTACATGTGATAGTATGCCAGCAAGCCAGCTTAGAACATGATGCATAACACTGCTCTCAGCAAAATTTTACAGCCAGTTCCAATAATAATCAGTACACATGAAGATACAAAATTAGATAGTTACTGTTCAATTTGAACTTTTATGAGCTCCTAAAAAAAGTAGCTCATAAATGTCCAAAAATGGAGAATTTTACCCCTTAGCTTGTGAGACAAAAAGAACAGCAAGAGACCCAACTCTATCTGCAGCAGGCGAGACCAGATTATGTTAAAACTCAGAGTTGTAAGAGCCTTTACTGTCAACAGCTCATGTGGCAACTTCATTGTCCTCTATATTTATAGACGTAATTTCCCCCAAGATTTTTAGAATAAGCCCATCCATGTCAGAATGCATACACAATGCAATTAGCAAATTCCACCTGCATATCGAGCATATGTCGATATTGTGATTTTATTAATTTCATCTTCATAAAGTGATTTCCTACACAGTATGATCTTACTGAATTTTTATTGTCACCTTAGAAGTCCCATAAAGTCAATGAGAGCTGTGATCGCATGCCAGTGTTTTAAATGCGCTGTTGTGCCTGGGATTGAGTAGACCGGGGAAAAACAGTAGAATGACAGGAACAAAACTTATGGTATCATATATCTTCTAAGTCATCTTATTCCAGTGCCATTAGGAGTGTATATTTCATGTTTGGTTTTCCCTCTTTTGGGTACATGAAAAAAATATTTTAATGGATTTGAATCTTGAATTTGGTTCATTATTTTGTTTATTTAAATCTAGATTGACTTGGTTATGTGCCAGTCTGTCAATTTTTTTTTCTCCACTGCATTATTGAATTTCCCAAAATAGGGGCTGTGCAGATGGTATTTTCACATTTCCTTTCTGTATAATAATAATGCCTTAAAAATCCATAAGCCCAAATGTAGATTTGGTAAACTAGAGAATATTCCTGTTTAAGTTCCATTTCGTAGAATATACTCCACTGATCTGTGATGTTAACCAGCTGGTTATTGTTTCAACGTTCTTGCAACAGATAGGTAACGTAACAATAGCTGTGACCACTGCTGATATTGATCTCTTGAGATCCTTTCAGGCAGCTTTCTGAAATAAAGTGGCGTTGGAGGTTAAAAACATGCTGCTTCTATTCTGACCACAAATCGAGACTTCAGAAGCTGAAGCCTGGACCTGAAACCAGACTTCTTTCTCCCTGCCCTCCCCTCCCAATCTCTTCCCTCCCCTCCCATCCCCTCCCTTCCACCCTTCCTTCCTTCCTTCCTTCCCTCCTTCCTTTCATCTTTGAGAGAAAGAGAGAAACAAAGGGCAAGAGAAGACAAGAGAGAGGTCTGAGTCAGTAAAAGACAGACCGGGATCCCTTCACAGTTCTTATGTGCTTTAGGGGTATTGATAAGCGACTTCACACTGACAAAATGTAGAGGGGAAAAAGAAATTGGTTTTAAATCCATGAGTAGTGGTAGACCTATAACATTAGCATTTTGGTTTCTGAGTTGTTTCTTGATGGATCTGAGCTACTTGAACCATTGTAAAAACTGTTGCGAAAATACTATGTAGAATTTGTGTGGGTTTAAAGAATCAATAGTAATAATGTTCACAGTAGGTAACACTGTTTAGGGGTGTATTATTTTCCAGAGATGAAAGAATGTTTCCTGGGTGCCTGTGTTGCTCAGCCAGTTGAGCGTCAGAGTCTTGATCTGGCTCAAGTAGTGATCGGGCCCTGTTTTTGGCTCTGCACTGGGCCTGGAGCCTGCTTAAGATTGTGTCTCTCCCTCCCTCTCCGCCCTCTCCCCCACAAAACAACAACAAAATGTTTACTAGTTTAATCTGCATAAATAATTCCAAGTGGCAGGAATAATTCCAGGTGACACTACTATGCCACTTGACAGAGCAGGAAATTAAAGCGCAGGGAGGATACATAACCAATGTCAAGCAAGTTCTTTAAATCAGAGCTTGGTTTTGATCCAAGAAAGTCTGACTACAAAGCCAGAGTGATCAAATTTGCACTTGCCTGCTTCCGTGCCTAAAGGACTGGGAGCAGAGCAGAATGCACGACCATTTCATATATTTTAAAGGTTAATTCGAGCCCAGGCGCCAAGACCAGGAGCTTGCCACATGACTGTATCATAGAAATTCTCTGTGTTGGTGTTGCTCTTGTGAATCCTGTCATACTGGTCTGTATCATCTCCACATTTCCATCCTTTTCTATTTTAATTTCTGATACTCTCCCAACTAAAACAATTATTTTCTGATTGTATTTGTTACTCTGATTGCTTAGGCAAAGTAAAGTTTTGGATATCAAAGAAACAAAACCCCCAATGAAACATTTTCTGGCATGATAGCATCTCATATACCACTTAATGTTCTTCCTTATGTGTTGATATTATGTAACTGTTGCCAAGGAGAGGTAGAGAGATGTGGTAAAGTGCTCATGTTTTTTAAGGGGCAGATTTCAAGGAGGATTAGATCTATTATTAAAAGAATTGTTAAAGTTTTGTTTTACTTATTTCTGCTTGAACTGCATTGGTTTTTGACTTTTACTAAATACATGCAATAGTTAAGTCTCTGGACAAGAAAAAAATAAAAAGAATTAGTGATTTATAGATAACTAGTTATACAGGCCAGCCAGTTTGCTCTCCCTGTCCTGCTTTTCACGTGTCCAGAAGGCACTTGCCTCATCCATCATTACTGTTTTCTCATTTCTTTCATACTTGTTTCACTGCATATAATTCTTCCACTGAATAAAAAAAAAATATTTCTGAATAAATGTGTGTAACATAATTACTTATATATTTAGTCTTACTGAAAATCATATACATGTCCTGTTTTACTTATAAGAGGGCTCATTGGTCATTATAGCCACATTGGTAGTAATTTTTCTATATATTTAATGAAATTGGAAAACTACGAGAAAAGTTACTGATTTATCAAATACTGGGGGTAGAGTGCACTTAGAGTTGGGACTTTTAAAGGTAGAATTTTAGGGTATTCCACTTCAAAAGATTTACCTTTTATCTTTATAATCTTTAAAGATATTTTTATTATATAACACTTTTTCTTTAGAGATTCAGGTCTTTTGAAATGCTAAGATAAAGAACATTTATGAACTTTAGAAGAGTACAAAGGAAAGCAAACCTTACTTACATACCCTCAGTTTCAGCATTGAAAGAAACCACTGATATATTTTTTATGTATAGTCTTCTAGCTTTTTTCTTATGGATATGTGTGTGTGTGTGTGTGTGTGTGTGTGTGTGTGTGTATTCATATATATACAAAAATATATGTATAATTAAAGCAGGATTATACGATAACTGCAGTTTTTTACTGTTATTTTTTTCTCATTTGAATATGTTAAAATATTTTCTGATGTTGACTATTCTTCCATAATAACATTTTAATCTCTCTTATAACTGGGGCTGCTCTGACAGTTTGTGGAGGCCTATTATTAAGGACTGATTTGTGTCCCCCGCAAAAAAGATATGTGGGAGTCCCAAACTCCAGGACCTCAGAATGTGACCTTGTTTAGAATAGGACTTTTTCAGATATAATCAAGTTGAAATGATGTCATTAGGGTGGGCCATACTCCAATATGACTGGTGTCCTTATCAAAAGAAGTAATTTGGTGACACAGGGGGAATGCTGTGTGAAGGTGACGGCAGATATTGGAATGATGCTTTTACAAGCCAAGGAACACCAAAGATTGACAGCAAACCACAAAAAGCTAGGGGAGAGGCATGGAACAAAGTTCTCTGCACCCCTCAGTTGAAATCAGCTGGCACCTTGATCTTGGACGCAGAGCAGTGAGGCAGCACGTGTCTGTTGTTTGAACCGCGCCGTGTGCAGGACTCGCTTTGCTAGCCCAAGCCACCGTGTCACATAGGGGCCCCTGCTTAGAATACTGTTCTCAGTTTATTAAAAAATACCTAGGATTTATCTTTTTTTTTTTTGTTATGTTCAGTTAGCCAGGATATAGTACTAGTTTTTGATGTAGTGTTCAATGATGCATTAGTTGCATATAACACCCAGTGCTCATCACCACACGTGCCCTCCTTAATACCCATCACCCAGTTACCCTATTTCCCCAAGCCCCTCCCCTCTGTAACCCTCAGTTTGTTTCTCAGAGTCCAGAGTCTCTCATGGTTTTTCTCCCTCACTGATTCCCCACCGGCTTCAGTTCTCCCTTCTGCCCCCTGTGGTCCTCCGTGCTATTCCGTATGTTCCATATACGAGTGAAACCATATGATAATTATCTTTCTCTGCTTGACTTATTTCACTCAGCATAATCCCCTCCAGTTCCATCCGTGTCGATGCAGATGGTGGGTATTCATCCTTTCTGATGTCTGAGTGATATTCCGTTGTGCATATGGACCATATCTTCTTTATCCATTTGTCTGTTGAAAGGCATCTTAGCTCCTTCCACCCTTTGGCTGTTGTGGACACTGTTGCTATGAACACTGGGATGTATGTGCCCCGTCTTTTCACTACATCTGAGAAAATACCTAGGATTTAAAAAGAAACTCATCGGGGAGCCTGGGTGTCTCAGTCGGTTGAGCATGCCACTCTTTATTTCAGCTCAGGTCATGATCCCAGGGTCATGACAATGAGCCCCACAAAAGGCTCTGTGCTCAGCACGGAGCCTGCTTGTTCCTGTGCCTCTGCTCTTCTCACTCTCTCTCTCTCAAATAAAAATCTAAAAAAAAGAAGCAAATTATATAGAAAGATATGAGAAACACTTGGTGATATTATAACAATATTAACTGTGATCTACCAGTAGGTCTAATAACTGGCATAATTTAAAGGTAATAATTGTTGTATATGCGTTATCTGTGACAACAGTTATGTGACATGAAATGAAAATATTTGTGATTTCTGTTGCTGACAGTATAACATTTACTGCTAAGACTTTGTGGTTTATTCTCTTCATTCATAATTGAAACATCATTTAGGGGTTAGTGAAAATAAGGATGTCAGTTTTTATTTTTTCATCTAAGCTCATGGACCCCGGTTGAAGAACCTCTATACAGTATGATTTTTTTTCCCCCAGCGACTCTGTACTGTGACATTACTTGCAGGATCCATGGCCCATGGCTAACAAATAGTAGACACTTGGAGAGATAATATGTTAGTTTCTAATTTAAAATAGTGGGTCAAAGGGATCAAGTTATGTGTACTACAGTACTTCCAACTGTAGGGTGCCCTCTCATCAATCCGGATATCCCTTTAGATTCCTGTTATCTATTTACTTACTGGATATTTTCACAGGGATGTCCTACAGGAGTCTCAAACTCCACGTGGACTAATCTCGTTATTTTGCTTTCCAGTATTAACTCATGCTTCCTAGAAAAGAAAGCCTGAGGCAAAAGTTACATGCTAGCGTTCTGTTGCAGGGTGCAAGCCAAGGGGAGCCAGAGCGAGGAGAATAGGAAAGCAAGTCAGGGATAGAGGAGAGCATAGACAAGTGGATGTGTTATCCAGCTACCCTTGGGTTCAAAACAAGTTTCAGTTGCTGCTCAGTTTCACAAGACATTTTCCAGGAGGCAGTATGAAACCATTGCATGTTCTAATAGTCTAGGGGAGGGAAGATAAAAGAAAAAATTATCTTTTCATCCTCTAGATCTTCCCATCTCCTATCTCTCTGTGATCAGTTTACACAATGGGCTCTTAACTCACCAGCTCTTCTAGGTTGTGCTAACCACCCCCTCCAGGCAGCCACTGGGGAAGGCAGATTTCACAACAAGCAGCAGCACCATTCATGACACAGACCACAGCATTCAGGGCAAGCCCAGGGCACTCCTGTCTTCCTGCAGCTTGTAGCCTCCCAGGCTGATGTGGGTGAACCTGTGCCCATGTGTGGGCACCAGGTGGGATCCCACTTGAGTCCCGCGTATAGAAAGGCATTGCCACAGCAGGTGGCCGGGGGCGTGTGCTGTGAGGCATGAGGTGGGGTGTCCCAAGTTGTGCCACAGGGAATTCGGGAGATGAGGAGGCAGTTGCTGTAGTGAGCATTAGTGGCCAAGCTGGTGGAACATACAGTGGTCTCTCTGGCCGTAGTCATAAGGGCAGTGAGAGAAACCAATGAGCCTTTAGTGAAAACTGAAAGTTCCTTTCTGAGCTTCACTAAATGTGATTGGGCCAAGTGGTCCTCCTAGAATCATCAGGCAGGAACCAGGGCTGAGGAAATCTGGGAGGCGCATAAACTGGGTCTAGTGGATTCTCCACTTCATCCTTCAGAACCTCCTCTTCCTTCATTTCATGTCATACATGAGTTTTGAGATAGCTCAAAGATTTGACACAGTTTTTAAATATACCCCCTAATTGTGCTAGATGATTTGATCAAATCAAGCACTCTCACCTCTACATACTTCAAAAAAAAAAAAAAAAAAAAGAAAGGGAAGAAGTGCAGTGGATGACAGAGGACATGGCATCAACTCTCCCTTACCATATTCCTCGCATCTGTGGTCCAGGGAAAGCTAATCCCATGGACCAGGTATCCTCCCCTTAGAATGGCTGAAGCGGTGCTTTCTAGAACACACTTTGGTTGCATTGCTGTTCTGACCCCTTTTGGTAGGGGGAGAGTGTCAGAAAAGTTGAGACGGAGCATCCTATCCGGGTAACAGGAGTTTAGTAAGTGGTAATCCAAATTCAGAGCCCCTGAACCTCCTCACAGAAGCCTGTGGCATGACTCCCTTTGTTAAGAAGCGGGCTCAAAGAAAATGCCTGGGGCAGACGCAACCACTGTCCCATGAATCACAGGACAGAATGCATGAGATTATTGGCTGTAAGTCAATGAATAAGATTCAAGAGACAATAGAGAGTTGGCTTTCTGTTACTTGGAACTGGTAGGCAAGTTGGCATTTGGAAGTCCTATTTGACATGCATGCATCTCAAACTCAGATTATTTAGGCCATGTTTTGTTTTGGGGACAGCCTCCCTCTCTTTTCTGCAAACCCCTTCCAGTCTCCCATGGAATATAAAGGCCGAGGATTAGAGTTTAGAGCTTAACTTTGGCTGGCTTATTACACGCATGTCTTGAATATGTTTATCTTTTTCTCTACCCTGTGAATTACTTAAATGATGCCTGCCCTCGCTTTCCTCACCTTTGCCGGGTGTTTTCAAACAGAAGGGCTGTTGCTTTCTCAACAGCTTTTCTGGGCAGTGCTGTCGGGGTTCAGCCGACATGAAGATTTGGACTTCCCCTAATGCTGACATGACTGTTAGTACCTTATCACACAAGAGTTTTAGTTGTCATCTGTCGGGTTATTTTCTAGCCTGGATGTACACGTACTTTTGCTGTTTCCGTTGGCTGCTGCCAGATCTCCCAGGGATGTTGTCTTCACAGAAAGTAGATCAGGGCCTCCTCCCACCCTTGTTTTTGGGAGGTGGTGATCTTACAGAAAAGCATCCTAAGCAAGCACTGCATGTTTTCCACACACCGATCTCTATTTTATAACCCTTCCCCAATCTGAGTGAATACATAGTTCCTGGTCACAACGCAGTAGCACAAGTTTGCCTGTATAACTCGCGCACTGCCACCGGCTGCTCTCATTTTCTTCTTGCTTGTTTGTGGATAGGATAGAAATGGAGGAGGAGGCCCCAGTTCACAACTAGGCACCATCTTGGGTAGTCCAGGGAGTTATGGGTAAGCGCTTCCATGAAGCTATCTAGGGATCATTCTAGGTAAAATCCGCAGTAATAGTCACAGTGTATTGTTCACAGATTGTTGCGTATAGGACCCTCACACTGACCAGAGACAGGCGCGTTATTCATATTTAGTGCAGAGCTGTTGTTGCATCAAGACAAGCAAGCGAGTTATTCCCTGGCAGAAGCTCGATGCTAAGTTCACGCATCTTTAAATCTGGAATAGTTTTGCTTCAGCTTTTACTTTTCTGCCTGCCCCGTTCCATTCGCACTTTCTTCCCCATTGTATTTAGCAAAAATTTCATAGCAGGATAGGAGGTTTTGTGAGTGTGTTTCTACTGGGCTTTGCACTGTACAAACTATCTAGAAAACAAATAATAAAAGGCACGGTGCTACATCTTATCTAATGTGGTTTTGACTTTTTCTGAAATATCTCATTCCCGACAATATATGAATGATTATTTTATAAAAGGGATTAAATATAAATAGTTTGAATCAGATTCTTGAAATTAAGCCTTTCTTCGTGACATCTAGTAGATTCTTGGAATACTTCTAGCAAGGCTTCATGAGAAGCAGCTTTCAAGTCAATGGGACGTTCAGAAAACAGAGAAATCTGCCCAGAACTGAAATAAAATTGGGGCAAAAGGAAAGGCATATTTAGCAAAACTTCAGAAACTATTTTTCTCAAATAGACTTACCTGTAGTCTCTTGTATGCTACCGACATTAAAATATTACAGGAACCAAGTGTGATGTTCTGTAATTTTTGTGATTTAATTTGATTTCTAGAACACTTATTTCTCAGTAGACACATTGATGTGTGCACTTCATGTAGACACATGGATGTCTATACACACAGCAGACACATGGAAGTCTACAAAAGAGCCGTCAGTGGAGCAAATTTGGGTGATTCGGATCTTTCCTGAGCAAGTGTGGAGATTAGTTTTTAAAAAGGTGAAAATTTATATGTATTTTATTTTTAACAAATTCTGTCATGTTGGAATTATTAAATCTTCCTGCATAGAATTTATGGATTGAGCAGTGAATTTGTTAATATGAAACATATTTCCTGACTTTATTACTGGGCTGTATATTTTCTTGTCTTTACATTGTAGGCAATCTTAGTCATTTTTATGTTCTTTCTTGAGAAAAATCTTCAGCAAGCATAAATGAGTGACTCAGTTTTATATTTTTGTTTCAAGATGATCCATATTCTCTTATCTGGTCTAATGTCTGTATGGTTAATGTCTACAAGGTACTAAAACATAAATTTTATAATCTTCTGGGCTATTGAGTGCTTTATCTTCTGGTACACCAGGATTAAACTCCAGGCATTATCTTCTCCAATCAAAAGCCTTCTTGTTATTCCGTGATGCAAACATGAAGCAGGTATTGATCTTACCTGACAAGCCTAGATGTTGGTTCAGATACTAATGGATGTGAATACAGTCTTTTTCTAGAAGTGTTTATTCTTGCTCTATATGAAGTGATGCATTTGCCAGAGTATTATGGAGGTGCAGTTTATTTCTTAAAACAGTACTCTGACTGTATCGTAATTATCTGCTGCAGTCTATGTAGGTTTGCTAACCAGAAATAAAAGTTTGTGCTTGACTATCTTTATGGAAGTGTAAGTCATCAATTCACTCTATTTTAGTTAGAATAAAATCATTGTTTTGCAGAAGGGATCATAAAATGGTATCCAGAGTTGATTAAAATAATCCTACACGCTCACACTGCCTAATCTGCTGCACTTTGGCCTGCGTAAAAGTGGTGGTATGGAGCACAGGAACAATTTTAATAGCGTTAGGAGTTGTTTACGGAGAACACGATGTTTGCTGTCTGAGGCTGAGGGGAGCCCTACAGCAGCCGTGGCCAAATGGAATAACAGTGTTTTTGGTTAAACGTTTTGGAACATCATAACTTCATAGAGGGTGTTGAAGAGATGTCCAGGCAGGCCTCACTGTAGGACTTCCTGTGGACATGGAGGATATGCACACGCATGAATGGTGAGACTCTCATATTAAGAAGACATTTCATCTGCAGCCAAAATGCTCTCACCTCGGGAGCAGGGTGATGTGGAGAGTGATTTCCCAGCTCCAGCAACACTGCGCAGTGGTCTGCAGCAGGAACCAAGGGGTATAATAAGCAAATAATGCAAATTACTGCAAACCAAATAAATTCTACCATTGCCCATAATTAGTAAAGGATTCAGCTCATTTTGCAGAAGGCTCTGTAGATTACATTCCAACTCAGAAATGTACAGCTTGATCAGTAAAGTTTGTAAATGGCTTTACAGATGAGGGATGCCATTCAATAGTGAAGATGCACTTCAATTGCTAAAGCGTTTAAAAAACTCCACAGCTGAGATGTGCTGCAGCCCAGAAGCAGGTGCCCGGATCTGTTACAAGTTAAATGGAATCAGCGGAGTATTCATATTCACTCAGAGTACAATCTAAAAGGACAGTAAGTGATATATAGTGTTATATTTATTAAATTCTGCAAGTCTGTTAGCAAAGTGTAGGTAACCATCTGACAGGTACGGACCAAAGGTAAGAACTGAATGAAGAAGTTGAACTTTCTCAGAAATAAGGATGACACTGGGGCAGCCAGAGTGTCGAAAATTCACCCTAGACAACCATGACCCTTTCCCAGTGGCACACATTCACAAGCAATGATGACATATAGCAGAAAATACTACCTTATTGTTGTCGGGACTTGGGTCCCCAAACCCAGGACGGAGAACTAGAGTGACTACTTGCTCTGTGGCCATACTTAATTTTCAACGAGTTCAATGTCATAGCTTCATATCAAAAAAGGCTGTAGATGGGTAAAGCCTGTTCACTTACAAATTCCTCAAAGCCAGTTTTCAGATTTTACTTACTGAAATGTATGTAGAAAACAGTCAAATGGTTGGAGGTTGGGGGAACAGGGTAATTGGGAAGAGAGAGAGAAAGGAGGGAGAGAGGAGTAAAAGGAGAGAGAGAAGAGAGAACGAGGGGTTGGTATGGTTTCAGGTCTTGGCCAGTCCAGGCGGGCCTTGCCTTTATTGCCTGCGTCTGCCGACCGGACAGAAGGAAGGATGGGGCTGAGATAGCCAGCAAGTTTCAGAAAGTGTCAGCCACAGGTGCTACCCTTTTAATATGTGGCCTTCCCGCCCTCACACATCTGTCCAACGTGTATCTGGAGATAGGATCGAACAGATTTTCACGCCGAGCTCTAGCCTCTCCTCTGAAGTACTGATGGACATGTTGAACTATCCTCCAGCAGCCACACCTGGAGGTTTCACCATATTTAAATACAACAGTCTTGAAGATTCTTGGTTCTTTTCCCACTGACTGTGCTCATCTCGTTCACACTCCAGTTTCTCTCTTTTTAGGAACGTCCTCCCGTCATCCTCAGTTGCCCCGGCCTGAAAACCAAGCGCCATCTTTGAGTTCTCCCCTGCCCTGATGGCATCGTGAGGCAGGTTCTCTCACTCCCATTTTGAGCAACATCCCAACGTCTACAGAAGTAATGTTAGAAGTTAGAAAATGCAGAACATTCCTAATCAAAACTAGAGAAAACCCACCTTCTTCGCTTGAAGTAGGTATTTTCTCAGGGGTGAGCATTTTTTTTTTTTTTTGAGAACTCTTATGTTTTGTGTTGTTATTTCATTTTAATCTTATAAAGTATTAAAATACAAGTGTGTGCTGGGCCATCTCAATCATCATCTTAAAAGTGTAGGATTTCAGTGCCTGGGTTTGCATTTTTTGACTAAGATTTCCTTAGTATCAGATAAGAAAGATGTCACTTTCAGGAATTATGAAAGATAGAACAGACCAGATTTAGCACGTGAAAAATGAATTTTATATTAGCTTACAACCAGGTGATGTCAAGACACATTCCTAAATGGAAAGTTTTAATACTCATTCAAAGAAAGAAGAGAGAATTTAGTTAGCTGTAAAACCTCGAGGTAAAATATAGGTGTGGGCACTCAATACTTTATTCACTTTGTTAATACCATTGAGTGTCCTATAAAATAATATCATCATCCCATCAAATTAAGGGAGTTTATTTGGATTTCACTGGGTGTGAAGTTTCTTAGCATTTACTTTACAAAAATTAATTTTGTAATTTGTAAAAATAATAAGCATTTAAAATTGGTATTAATTTTACATGTATATATTTTAAGTTAACATTATCATAAAAATAATTTAAGTCAGTTTGTATGGGGCTGTCTGTGAGAGAACTTTCTTTGCCATCTAATCCAATAATGAGAAGAAAAGTTTGAAAAGGAATTTTGAGTAGGGGAGGATTTTCATTTTATGGGTTATATAAGAATAATTTATAAATAGATGCTGCACACTGCATATTTACAAAGGTATGTCACAGGGAAGGAGCTGCATCATATTTAAAGGAATTCTGTGTAGTTTTATTTTGTTGAGAATTGCTTTATTATTTGAATATTTCTATTATCAGGATAAGGCAAAGAGAATAAATTTTCTGAAAGACAAAGACTTTATAAACTAGATTAGAATTTGTAGAATAGGTTGGGATAACTAAGAGATTTCACATTTGGCACTTGAGATGATTTTGGTGAAATTCATTTATTTGTGCAGTGCATATTTTAATAAAAAGTACCTTAGCCTCCAATTATTTTTAATTAATTTAATTAGCCTATTTTTAAATATTTCTCTTTTTTTAAAGATTTTATTTATTTATTTGACAGAGATCACAAGCAGGCAGAGAGGCAGGCAGAGAGAGAGGGGGAAGCAGACTCCCTGCTGAGCAGAGAGCCTGGATGCAGGGCTCGATCCCAGGACCCTGAGACCATGACCTGAACTGAAGGCAGAGGCTTTAACCCACTGAGCCACCCAGGCACCCCGGGAGGCTCAATTTTATGACCCCAAGATCACAGTCTCACAACCTTTAGATCGCTACCTGAGGTGAAACCAAGAGTCAGCTGCTCAACTGACTGCACCACCCATGTGTCCCAGGGAAATGTAATGTTAGCTCAGGTGACAAAGGCACTTTCTAAAGCCACAAATAATGTGAGGCTTACTTTGGCATATCCTGTGGAAATATTGTCATGACAGCTTATCTATGTGCAAAACATTTGTTGACATTATTCTTACTCATGCTTAAATAATAACCTGCTTCTGTCATTATATTCTATGTACATAGCATCATATTTTCTTTTTTCATTTTGTGTAATATCTGTACCTAATGACTATTGTTAGGATTTTTCTAATTTTATTTTATTATGATGATCACTTTACAGTATCAAAGCATTTAATAGCTTTTCATGTGAGCTATATCTCAGATTGTATTTGGGAGGCAATGGTATTACTCAAGTGGATCTTCTTACATGTTACACACAGACATTTGCTAAGTGAAGCATTGTCTTTTCCTTGCAAATATAATGCTGTTTACCCCTTTTGATTTGTTTTGAATTATTTTTTCCCACGAACGGGGGCAATAACAGGTTGCTGCATTTAAAGAATTTCATTAGATTCTAATTGTGATTAAGAGGTACATTTGCAGTTCACCTTATGGGTATAGTTTAAAGATGTGAAGTGGCCCACAAGGGACCTCATTTGCATGCTGATTACAAGTTAATCAGTAATACCTAGAACAGAGAAATAATGAAACAAGAAAACAAATTTTTGATGCATTCATTATTAGATTTTCTTGTTTTTTATAGGTTTAAAAACTATCAGGCTAATGCTCAATGCTTCCATCCTTCTAAATTATGCTATCCTGAGGGAATAGTTTTGCGCTTTCCACTGAAACCACTGAGGGACAAGTGTCACTGGGTCATTTATTTTATGTAGTTTCTTCAACTCAAATAGACATTTAGAAAATGAGCAGTAAGCGCAAGGCTCTCTCCTAGGCGCTGCGATGAATACAAATGCGAACAAGAACGAAGTGTATGGAGAAGACGACGCATGGAACAAGGCAACCTGTAAGTTCCAAGTGGACAGGGAGAGGAAGTTGTGATGCAGATATCAGAGGAGGATGAAAGTATTAGAATTCAATCTAAATGTTGAAGAAAAGGATACTAAAAGGCAGACACAGTAACTTGCCATTCAAGGAAGAAGAAATAGTGTAAGCAAAAGTGGAGAGGTAAAAATTGTTTGTTTGTGTTTGAAAAACATAGGATAGAACCAAATGTTTTAGAGAGTACATTATATACTCAAGTACAAGAGGAGACAAAATTGAGAAAGAATTGGGCCCATATGGTAGAAGACCAGACTGAATTCAATGTTGAGTTTGAACTTTTATCTAGAGGTAGAAGTGCTGTGTCAGAGACTGTTGATTTTAAATACACAAGTTTGGTAGTCCTTCCATTTTTAGAAGAGGAGCAAGTGATTGTTTTTGAAAATTTGGAAAATAAAAGGGAATAAAGTACAACTTTGTATCACTTCGAGTCATTTAACTTTTTTTTGTTCATGGAAACAATGGATGATCAGAGATATGACTCACATGAGAGTTTGAGAATAACATACGAGCCGGCCAGTGTAAAGAATCTGTGAATGCTGCAGCTTACTTTTTAAAATTTTGAATGTGGGAAGGGGGCTTATGAATTTTCTGGCATTGCATCATGCATTTTACATATTTCCCAAGACACGTTCACATCCATTATTTCATCTCATTCTTGTGAAACAGGTAGCAAGGCTATTATTGGCATCATATCTTAGCAAAAAAAATTAAGTAGCTTTGCTAAGGTCAAATGACCAACAAAGAAGACGGAGTTGGAATTTAGGTTTCCCAGCACATGTTTCAGTGTTCTTACCACACTATTAGTTCAAACCACCAGAATAACGGCATGGGATAATAACAGTGTTTTGCATTTCCTTTGCATAGTAACCAACCCTTTCAGAGCATCTATTAGTGCCAGGTGTGAAGGCCCCATGAGAGTAAGCTATAATTAGTCATGACCTTGATCTCAAGGTCCTTAGCCTTTCATGGAACATTCATAGTAAAAATCAGAGTGAACAGTCACTAGACACTTTCTCTGTTATACATAATACTGGGGCCTGTTTCATGAAAAAGTCCTCTCTCCTGGAGGGGCTTCAGTCGGAGCGGAGCTTCCCTTCTCATTGCTCTTGCATCACTCACTCATACCAAAGAGGAGGAATGGTGAGTTCTGAAGAAACGTGACTGAATTCCATTTGGCTTTGTTTTGGAGTCAAGTCTGCCAAGCAGATGAGTGCAGTCTGGTCTGCCCCATGCTGTGAAGTGCCCCTTGCAGGGGAAGACTATGGTTATTCAGCTGTGCCAGTGACTGGGTTGGAAAGTTCCTCTCAAGGGTTAAGAATCAGGAAACACTCCTAGCTATGGATCTAACGTCATGTTCTCCTATTAACAGTCTTAGTAATACAGTGGACATCTTTATTTCTTTATGTGTGATTATGTCTGTCTCCATTGGATCTACACCAACTATGGGAAGAGAACCATTATTTAATGACCAGCTGAGCATTGTGTCTATTATCTCATTATTAACAGCAATAGGGAATGATGTTATTTTCCCAATAAGGGAATTGAGGTTTAAAAGAAAAAAAAAAGTTTAAGTAGTTTACTCATGGCCACATAGCTAGCTGGTGACAGAGCTGAGCCATGAGCTTAATCTCTGTTTGAATCTCTGCTAAAATCTCTGCTTTAGCAGACCATAATGACAGGTAAACAGATGCCTTGCGAAAGACATATCATGTTGTTATGTGTTCGATTCCAAAAACAAAGAGAATAGCTTGTTTTCCAGCAATGGAGAGGCTCAAGCAAGTGCAAAACACATTTTGAGAACAATGGCATTCATTGTGACCTAGCTAAGCTACTTTTAAAAACATGGGAGAAAGTCCTCTGATCTTATTTATGAATCAGATGCCATAATTTACCTCATTTTGTTCTACATGATATGACTCTTAGCTCCTAGTCCATTTCCTACTAGATAGCACTAAGTATAAATTTCAGTTAGGGAAATAAAGGTACATAGTTTCCCATCGGGTGCCACCAATACCTAAATTGCACCCCCATAAGAAGAACCTGGACCCAGTGGAATCTGTATTTTACTTGTCTGATTATACTTAGAGATTTTCTCTGTGAGAATTAGTTAAATACAATAGGACCATGCAGAGGTATGCTATGGATTCATTATACCATGTTATTTAAGAGATAACCTCTATGTTAATCATAGTATAGCTAATACAAATGAATGACAGAAGGGCTAGAGATCCCACTCTGTAAGTTAGCTTCTGTGCCAGGGGCTTCCTAAGACCACCTCTTTTCAATAATTTTCCAGTAGAACTCACAGGACTTGGCATATAGTCATACTTAGGATTATGATTTGTTACAACAAAAGGAGATAAAACAAAATCAAAGGAAAAAGGCACATGGGGTAAAATATAGGGGGAAACCAGGCAAAAGCTTCCAAGGGTTCTTGCCCAGTGGAGTCACTGGGGGACCCTTAATTCCTTAGCAACATGTTGTGACAACATGTACGAAATGTTTCCAAACAGAGAAGCTCATCAGAGACTCAGTGCCCAGAGTTTTTAAGAGTTGGTCAAGTAGGCAGCCTTCGGCTGGCCCATACCAAATTCTAGACACTGAGAAAGAAAGCAGGTGCTCATCATAAACCATATTGTGTATATAGAGTTTAGGCAGAGTAAGTCCCTCTTATCAGTTAATGGTGAGAAAACGCAGTTCCTAGATGTCAGCCAAAGGCCAACCTTGGAAGCAGGGCTTTCTAAGGATAAGTCTCAGATCTGCTCTATTGGCACTTTTTTTGCATAGCTTCCAATGAAAAAAATGCATAAAAAATAGGGCTCAGTGGCACTTTATTGAGGAGTGATAAAGAGAATACCACTAGGTCTTTTTTAGTTTTTAAAGAAAATAAATTTAAAAATTTCTTTTACTTTGGGACTCTATTTACACTCTAAGATACTGTGTCATAAGGAGTTACACGTATTAGTGACATATCATTAGGAGTTCAGAATAGTGCTCTTGACCTACGAATTGGCTAGTGCTCAAAATCAGGATTGATATCAGAAGCCTATTTTCTACTTCTTACACCCAACTACTTTTGTATTAGTAAACTGCTTTGAACATCTTAGTAGATTTTTAGTTATAATAAGAATTCAGTTAAACTGAAAAAGAGGAAAAGAATTACCAGCATTTCCATCATGCTAAGTCACCACTTTAACCCCTTGGTGTATATATTTCAGTTTTATGAATGCATATGCATACTCATTTCTTTCCTTTGCAGCTAGAAATCATACTTTCTTAACAATGTGCTTACTCTTATTACTAAACATTTTTCTATATTACTGTACATTCCTTCATACAGATATAGTGCAGTGTCTAGCCAAGATCTAGCCCAGCACCAATTTCTATATGGTAGACACTGTTGTATTAACATAGGCAGAGAGTAATCTATTCTCAAAGAGTAGACATACTACTGGGGAGAGGGAGGAGGGAAGGAAGGAAGGATAATAGGAAGGAAGGGAGGAGAGAAAAAGAAAAGAAAGAAAGGAAAGGAAGAAGGAAAGGAAAAAGGCAAGGCAAGGCCAGGGGCGCCTGGTGGCTCAGTGAGTTCAGTGGCTGCCTTCTGCTCAGGTCATGATCTCAGGGTCCTGGGATCGAGCCCACCCCTGCATCGGCCTCCCTGATCAGCAGGAGCCTGCTTCTCCCTCTCCCTCTGCTGCTCCTGGTGCTTGTGCTCTCTGGCTCTCTCTGTCAAAGAAATAAATAAATAAAATCTTTAAAAAAAATGGAAAAGAAATGTAATTACAAAATTAGCGAATACTGTGAAAAATCCCACAATTTGATCAAAGAAGAGAAGCTTCTTTGGGTCAGATGGCAACTCAGATCTCTTGAGGAAGGAGCAGGTGGTTTGAGACCTGAATGGTGAACATTAATTAAGGGAAGATCTGGAGGGAAAGTATTCTAAGAAGAGTAGCGGTCATAGCGAAAGCTTTGTGTCATGGTAAAAGCTTTGAGCCAAGAGTAATAGTTTAGGCCATGGAAAGGGGTTTAGTCCCCCCCCCCCCCCATGCAGGGGGATTCCTTTGGAGGTTCCTAAACCAGGAAATGATGAGTTAAATTTTAAACATCACTCTGAGTGCCATGGGACATCCACTTTAGGAAGGAAACAGTGGGTTCAGGGTGCTGTTACTGTTACAAATTCAAGTAGGAGGGAATGGAGACTCGGCCCAGAGCTACAACAGCAGAGGAAAAACAAACTAGTCATAGTTGGGAAATACTTCGGAGCTAACATGGGTGATGTACTTGTTGATGCATTTGGTGTGAAATGTTAGGATAAGTTATGAAGTTTGACCCCTAGGTGTTTAGCTTGATCATTTATTTGAAGGAACATTTTTATAAATATGGAATCAGAGCTCTTTACCACACGTAATGAAAGTTACTTTTCCGTCTTTGCCGTTTGTCCTATAATGTTATTTATGCTATATTTTTCAGTTTTTTTGATTAAGATTTTTATTTTAATTCCAGTAGAGTTAACATACAGTGTTCTATTAGTTTCAGGTGTACAATATAGTGATTCAACAATTCTGTGCATTACTCCGTGCTCTTCATGCTAAGTAGACTTATGTAATTCCCTTTATCTATTTCACCTAACCCTCCACCCACCATCATTTTGTTATCTAGAGTTAAGAATCTATTTCTTGGTTTGTCTCTCTCTCTCCTTTTTTCCCCCTTCCCACCCGTTCATTTGCTTTGTTTCTTAAATTCCATGTATGAGTGAAATCGTATTTGTCTTTCTTTGACTGACTTATTTCACTTAGCAGTATACTTTCTAGCTCCATCCATGTTGTTGCAAATGGCAAGATTTCATTTTTTATGGCTGAATATTATTCCGTTGTATATATTTACTGTATCTTTTGTATCCATTCATCTATCAGTGGACTCTTGGGTTGCTTTCATAGTTTGGATATTATAAATAATGCTGCTGTAAACATCGGGATGCATGTATCCCTTCAAGTTACTGTTTTTGTATCTTTTGGGTAAATACCCAAAGGTGTGATTACTGGATCATAGGGTCATTTTATTTTTAAGTTTTTGAGGACCCTCCATACTGCTCTTCACAGTGGCTGCAACAGTTTGCATTCCTATCAGCAGTGCATGAGGGTTCCTTTTTGTCCACATCCTTGCCAGCATTTGTTGTTTCTTGTGTTTTTATTCTAGCCATTCTTACAGGCATGAGGTGATATCTCATTGTGGTTTTTGATTTGCATTTCCCTGATGGTGAGTGATGTTGAGCATCTTTTCATGTGCCTGTTGGCCACCTGTATGTCTTCTTTGGAGAAATATCTGTTCATGTCTTCTCCCCATTTTTAATTGGATTATTTGGTCTTTGGGTCTTGAGTTTAATAAGTTCTTTATGTATTTTGGATACTGATCCTTTATCAGATATGTCATTTGTAGATATCTTCTCCCATTCAGTAGGTTGCCTTTTAATTTTGTTGATTACTTCCTTCACTGTGTGGAAGCTTTTTATTTTGATATAGTACCAATAGTTTATTTTTGCTTTTATTTCCCTTGCCTCAGGAGACATCTAGAAAAATGTTGCTGTGGCTTATGTCAGAGAAATTACTGCCTGTGCTCTCTTCCAGTATTTTTATGGTCTCAGTATCACATTTGGGTCTTTAATCCATTTTGAGTTTATTTTTGTTTATGGTGTAAGAAAGTGGTCCAGGTTCATTCTTTTGCATGTAGCCATTCAGTTTTCCCTATACCATTTGTTGAGGAGACTTTTTTCCTGTTGCATATTCCTTCTTTCTTTGTCAAAGATTAACTGACCATATAACTGTGTGTTTATTTCTGGGTTTCCTGTTTGTTTCATTGATTTAGGTTTCTTTTTTGGTGCCAGTTATTTATGCTATTTTTGAAAGAGTCTAGCAGCTTAAAGTACAGTAAATGAAGTTCAAATGGCAATGTCAAAGGATGCATGGAAACTCAGGGTTGGTTCAGACTTAACAGTGTCCAAGGAGTTGAGATGTACTGGTTATACTTACAATCAGATATTATCTTCATGAGGCTTGTCCACTTTTATGTGACATTTTTATGACAGTCTGCCAGTCTAACACATATACATGTCTCATGCTTATCCATTTAAGTGAGCTGAAAATATGAAATAGTGTTTAGAATAATTGTCCAAGATTCTTCCTTCTCTCCCTGCTTTAGTCCATGATTATCTTCTGCCAGACTCTTGACTTCATCTCAATTGTTCATTTAAAAATCCAGCTCCTTTTTGGGATCAGCTTCAACATTGAATTCCTCCAGCTTCTAATATTTCTTGCCATCCTCAACTTTAATAATTATCTTCCAATTTCTCACTCACTTTGGTTAATCTCAGATAGGGTTCTCCATCTTGACTAGCTGCTCAGAACCCCCGTAGTAATTACTGGCCTCAAATCATTCATCTGATGTTATTAAATGACATAATGATTAAATGATACAATAATGGTAAATATGAAGCACTTACCACCATATAAAGCACATCATAAATACTCAATTAGTGGTAACTATGATTCGCTGTAGTGTTCTGCAACAACCAACTGTAAAGTAAAAGCGAACTGATTTAAGTGATTACTTTGCCTACCAAAGCTAAAAAAAATACTTGGTTAATTTTTACTTTTATTTAATTGGTTAAATATTTAGTGTCACAAATAGGAAAAGTGTAAAGGTGTGTCAGCTGATAGTCGTGGTAGTGTTCATTTTGTTTTAATAAAGGAAAAATTTTGTTATCTGCAGGCAGAAAAAAAGGAGGCAAGAAAAAGAAAAGTTGAAGATAAGTAGGGTAACCATATGTCTTGGTTTGCTGGTGACAGTTAATATATATCTGCTATCCTGGAATCATTATTCATAGTTCTCAATTTTATTCCCCACCATGGAACTGTTATACTTTGTCCCGTTGAAATTTCTGTGGTGATGGAAATAGTCAATATCCACGCTGTCCAATATGGTAGATACTAGTCAGTGCAGCTATCAAGTACCTAAAGGTGACAAGTATAACTGAATTAACTTTATTCAACTTAAATTTAAATTTAACTAAGTGGCTAGTGGCTATCATATTGAATAATGCAGCTCTAAAATATGGTTTGAGTGAAATATTATTTGGTCACCCTAACAATAAGGTATATTTGGTGGACTGGTTTTTAGGTCATCAAAGGAGAAATAATCCAGGTAGGAAGGATTTGTTTCAGAAAATCAAAGTGAGGAGTACCCAGCTGGCTCAGTTGTTAAGTTTCTGATTCTTGATTTCAGCTCAGGTCATGATCTCAGGGTTGTGAGACTGAGTCCTGTCTCCAGCTCCACACTCAGTGAGGAGTCTGCTAGAGATTCTCTCTCTGTCCCTCCTCCCACTTCCTCTCTCTCTCTCTCTCTCAAATCAATCAATCAATCAATCAATCTTAAAAAAAAAATCAGTGACTCTTCCTCTTCACTAGCAGGAGGAATTTGGTGATCATACATGGAAATTTTTCAGGTGGGTGAGTGGAAACTTTATTATTAATTATTATTATTAAAATATTTTATTTATTTACTTGAGAGAGTATAAGAGAGAGAGCACACAAGAGAGCATAGGCGGAGGGAGGGGCAGAGGGAGAGGGAGAAGAAAACTCCCCGCTGAGCAGGGAGCCAGATGCAGGGCTCCTGGGATTATCACCTGAGTTGCAGGTAGATGCTTAACCAACTGAGCCACCTAAGTGCCCAGAATGAACAGTTTAGAAAGTTCATGTCCAATGATCTTAATAAAAGCAATAAAACAAGAGATAATCTTCTGAAAGTGAAGAAGAGGTGATTGGGAACCACACATTACCATGCATCCTAGGAGGGAGCCAAGGCTTCAAGTGGGAGCTAAACCTTCCCAGCTGTGATAATGGTACCTCATGTTCTTCCCAAGTTTCTTGTTCCATGTGTGGGTTTTTTTTTTTTTTTTTAAGTCAGTTCTTGTCTACCACAGTTCAAATATTCTATCACTTCACAAGTTGCTCCTTGTATGCCTAATTAGCATACAACCAGTAAGGAAAGAAGATGACCTTTTCTTGACTAATATTCCCTCTTCAATTCAACAAGAGCCTATGAAGTACTGTGCAATTAATAAGAATGTAGAGAGCAGTAAAGGTCTTATTTTATGGTTTAAAAAGGATTAATTTTACAAAGACCAAACTAGTTATGATTCTAATAGTAGTTAGTATTCGTTCTTTAGCACAGTACCTAATTGAGATGTTTTCTATGTTTTAAGAGAATAAAGAATGTGATTATTTATTTTTTTGTGTTAAATTTGAATATAGTTATTTATTAAGCCATAATTAAGAGTGACATAGAGACCTAATTCATCACCATAGCACTTCCTGGCATTCAAAGTTTGACTTGTTTCTATCTATTCTTATTTAAGAGCAGATAGAATTATTCCATTTCAGATACGAAAAATTATTTTTAAAAAGCTTCAACAAGCTAAGATTGCTCTACTTTGACTTAAATTTGTTTTTCTTCAGCTAAACATTCATGGAACTTTAATCTAGTATGACTCACAGATTATAGTATTAATTTAACCTTTTCTGCTTATATGAAGTTCTCATGAGAATTAGTGATGTATATTTTATCATCCTCTCTAGAAAAGATTATTTTGCAGCAGAGGGGAAAAAATGTCTCCCCCCCCCCCCCACCTTTGCAGATCCCTGGAAGGGCTAGCAAAAATGACATTGCTTTCTGTGTCTCTTTGGAAGAAAAATACTGGACCTAAAAATCACACAGCTGGTCTTTTCAATTTTCTTAACTGCTGAATTGGATTAACTGCATGATCCGAGTCGATTGATTGTGCAGAAATCAATGGCTGAGGAGGCCAGATCTTCTCTCCTGGTTGGCTTCTTTCCTAAGCCTCTGAGCATGTGATGTTCACTCAGTGCACCATCAACTTTTAAAATAAATTACCTTTTAAATGCTCGAGTTATAAACTTCAGTGTGTGATATTTGTTTTGAAAATATTCATTAAATGAGGAGCAAAATATAATTTAAAGGCTCATATGAAGAAATAGCATTTATTAGACTTTTTTCCAATTGTATTTATTATAGAAAAATCTAGATGAGAGGGATAAAGAGAAACTAAAACACCATAATTCAGTCACCTAATATTAATGTTATGACATGTATCTTTAGAATCTTTCTCTTTACATATATGTGTGTATATATGTGTGTATGTATATACACATGTGTATATGTGTATGTTGTATATATTTACTTGTATATGTGTGGTATGCAGAATAATGGATGCCCAAAGATTCCCACATTTTAATGCCTGGAGCCTGGAATGCTACAGGTTCCAAGACGGAGGAGAATTAGATTGCAGATAGAATTAAGGTTGCTAGTCAGCTGATCTTAAAGTAGGGAGATTATCCTGGATTATCCAGGTGGGCATGATGTACTGGCGAGAGTCCTTAAAAGTGGAATATGGAGGTGGAAAAAGAGGGAAGAGTGTTGAGATATGTGAGGGACTCAATGTGTCATTATTAGCTTTGAAGGCAGAGGAGGGGGGATCATGAGCCAAGCAGTGCAGACCTCTAAAAGTTATAAAAGGCAAGAAAACCGATTCTTCTACAAGGCTTCCAGAGAGGAACACAGGGCATTTGACACTGATTTTAATCCAGTGAGATTGTACTGAACTTTTAACCAACAGAACTGTAAGATAAATTTGTGTTATTTTAAGCAGCTAAGATTGTGGTAATTTATTAATGCACAAATTAGAAAAATAATAATAGTGTGTGCATGTATATATGTATATATGTGTATATAGGTATATATGTATATATAGACTGTGTGTGCCGAAATAGGAACATCATCTACATGCTATTTAATTTGTATTTTCTTTTAAAAATATCATGAGCATTTTTCATGTTATTAAATATACTAAAGCACAGTTAGAATAGGAGCATAATATTCCATTATATTGATATGACTTAGTTTTCACATGTTGGAGAAAAGTTTTTTTTTTTGTTTGTTTCATAATTATAAATTGCATGCACTAAATAATGTAAATCAATGTCTGATAATTTTCTTAGGATACATTTGAGAAACTTTTAAACTATTTTTGTACTATTAAGTCTTTATATTTAATAGTATTGCCATTTTAAAACAAAAGTGGGAAAATGTTATCTAATTAAAATTAGTTTTTTAAACTATAAGATCTTGAGTGTGATATAAATGTTCAGTTCTACTTTTTGAGTCATTTTGGGTTGAGACCCAATGCATTAATGAAATAAGGACACTCTATTCCCTTGTCTTCTTGCTTCTATAAAGGAATTCCATGTTCAATGCCGAGAGAGAACAGTATTCAAGTAATGTATCAGGTCCTCTCCACTCCAGCCATTTTCTTTACTGCTTGGGAGAAGTGACTGACCTGACTGAGACTGTTGGTAAGAAACATCATCCATTAGACCACATTAATCAGACTTCTACAGAAAAATTCTGTTGGGTCATCTGGTCTCTCTCTGACTCCTCTGAGCTTCTTTGTACTATTCAGAAAGCACAATGGGTGAGGTACTTCCCTGTGTGGTAGGAAAACACAACATGCTAGGTCTGTTGTGCTTAGAACTACAATCTGTCTAGATAGATTAGCTTCTGGAGGAAAGGGGGTTTGAAGTAGCAGAGTCCAGTTCATTCAATAAATACCCATCTGTGGAGCCCAATGCAGGGCTCGAACTCATGACCCTGAGATCAAGACCTAAGCTGAAATCAAGAGTCAGTTGCTTAACTGATTGCGCCACCCAGACGCCCTCCCTCCCTCCTTTCATTTTTAAGTAATTATATTACTTCTCCAGGGGGATTTGGAGGAGTTTTTTTTTTTTTCTTAATTCATTTTGGTAGTATTTTATTGATGATTTTCACATCTATACTCATTAGGGAAATTGGCCTATAGTTTTCTTGTGGTATCTTTTTTTTAATTTAAACTTTATTTTTTCAGTGTTCCAAGATTCATTGTTTATGCATCACACCCAGTGCTCCATGCAACATGTGCCCTCCTCAGTACCCACCACCAGGCTCACCCAGCACCCCACTCCCTCCCCCCCCAAGACTCCCAGTTTATTTCTCAGAGTGTACGGTCTCTCACGGTTTGTTTCCCCCTCCGAAATCCCCCCAACTCTTTTCTCCTCTCTTTCTCCCAATGTCCTCCAGGTTATTCCCTATGTTCCACACGTAAGTGAAACCATACGATAATTGACTCTCTCTGCTTACTTATATCACTCAGCATAATCTCTTCCAGTCCCATCCATGTTGATACAAAAGTTGGGTATTCATCCTTTCTGATGGAGGCCTAATATTCCATTGTGTATATGGGCCATATCTTCTTTATCCATTTATCTGTTGAAGGGCATCTTGGCTCTTTCCACAGTTTGGCGACTGTGACCATTGCTATTATGAACATTGGGGTGCATATGGCCCTTCTTTTCACTACATCTGTATCTTTGGGGTAAATACCCAGTAGTGCAATTGCAGGGTCATAGGGTAGCTCTATTTTTAATTTCCTAAGGAATCTCCACACTGTTGGAGGAGGTTTAACATGAGACTATTCCTCCCTCTTATTCTTATAGCCACAAAATAGAATGATTTATAGAGCCTTTTTAAAAAACAGTGATTTCACTATGGGGATTCTGATTTCCTTGGTCTGAAGTGGGCCTTAATTACATTTTATTTTTTAAGCACCCCAAAATGTTCTACGATGGGTTCCATATGACACCATATCAGCTGGCTAGCTGATATATCTTTATGTCAAAAGCACAGAGAGAGGAAATAATATGATTTGCCGTGACTAATAGGTCTTGGTAATATTTGAAAATCTTCACAAAGCAGCATTCATCTTCCACTGTGGAAGAAGTTAATAGCATCGTTTCTAACATGTGGATTTCCTAGTCGGGCATTATTGCAATGTAACCTGAAGATTCAAGTGGTTATGTTAGAGCCCATTGAATAAGGAGCATTCACTTTCTCTTTCGAGTCATCCTTCCTTAAAGCAGGTAGTAGTCAGTGGCTGTTTCTACTCTTGTTCTGAAATTGACTTTCCTTCTATTCCCTTGTCTCTGAGTTTTTCTTTTCAACTTGCCTCAAAAATCTCAACAAAAGGAAACTGAATGAGTAAAGTGAAGAGAAGCAAGGAGTTGAAGAAAAAGTCTTTAATGGAAAAAAAAGCAAATAAGTGGTAGAGAGAAAAGAATAGGTGAGAGTGGGGAGAAAATGGAGGTACTGGAATCTAGAAACTAGAATCTAGTTTTCCTGTGCTTCACATGTGTTAAAATATCAAAAGTAATTTATTTCTCTATGTGTGTTCTTCTAATAGGAATAAGATATGATTGGATGGGTTAAACAAGATAGAATTTCATGGAACCAAAGACTAATATATCATTTCTTTTTTTTTTTTTTTTTTTTTTTTTTTTTAAAGACTTATTTATTTATTTGACAGAGATCACAAGTAGGCAGAAAGACAGGCAGAGAGAGAGGGGGAAGCAGGCTCCCTGCCGAGCAGAGAGCCCGATGCGGGGCTCGATCCCAGGACCCTGGGATCATGACCCGAGCCGAAGGCAGAGGCCTTAACCCACTGAGCCACGCAGGCGCCCCTAATATATCATTTCTTATCTGTTCCTCTAAATCACACCTAGTAGTCAAGATGAGATATGATAAAAATCTAGCTTCCTGTAAAAAAGTGTTACCTTCATCCATATGTAATTCCCATTTCCTATACAAATGCATAGGCAGAGGGAAATGGGAATTACATATGGATAGAAGTAATGCTTTTTAAAATGCATTTTTCTATAACTGTGTAGAGATATAGCTATCTCTCTAGATAGAAGAAGATGAAGATAAAGAAGATAGATAGATAGATAGTTAGATTACAAACTATAGAAATGATCCCTGAAAGTATAGTCTTAGATAGATAGATAGATAGATGGATGGATGCGGGGGAGGGTGTTCACGTTACTCGTCTCCGTTCCATAGATTTCAGATTGGATTTTTAAATGTTTCATTCTCCACTGGAAACCCTAATATAATCAAAGAATCTTTACATGATGAAAATTTTATCTATGGCTAGTCTGATCTTATTTTACAAATAATGAAAATCAGAAACTCAAAGTTATCCAGGTCAAATTACTATTTAGTGATGATCTCATGACAGATTTTGCTGTGTAACAAATCTCTTTCTTCATAATATGCAATGATGAAAAATGAAATGGATCAAAAAAGCAATGTGAGAAAATTACTATGAAACGTTAGATGAGGGAATCCTAATTTTAGCAGTCCTGAGGCATGATAAACAGCTAAAGAATAGAATGTGGTTATTTTATCCCATCTGTAAATGGAGTAAGTGGCTACTTGCCTAGGAGTTGTGATTTGAAAAATCCAGTAATCACCTCCTACCCCCACCCTCAGCCAGCCCCTGCAACCAGGCAAGGCTTGAAACACTGCCAGAAATCCATATCTTGCAGAAGCAATTATTCAACTATAGTCAATTATTTATGTGTCCTTATATTTCTATAACTAAATCTATTTTTATAATGAGTATTTTGTCTTCATTTGGTTATTGGTAGGCAGAGTTGTATTTGTAAACTTTAGATGGTCTTAAAATTCATGGCAATTAAATTTTCACAGTCTGAGTGAGACTCAGTCAACACATTCTTATGTACACATAAAGCTTAGGCACTTAAAACTTAGGAGTGGAAAAACAAATAGTATCACTGGCAATTGTAAAAATTGAGTAATTACTGCTATAATACAGTATGTGAGTGCATGCCTGTGTTTAAACATAATAAAAAAATGCTCAAAACATCTTCAGAAGATTTTTTTTCAATGTTGGAAAGCTAGTAAGACAAACTTAAAATTATCTTGAATATATATATATGTATATATATATATACACACACACACACACACATATATATGGAGAGAAAGAGAGAGCGTGCTGCAGGAATAGTATTTTTTCATGTACACATTTAGAATATTTATATAGAATATATATTATATAAACTCTTAAGTATATAATAATATATAAATACATGTATATGCTTCATGTCAAACAAGACAGTGGATATATAAAAAATAGCTACATGAGAATGTGATGATTAAAACTATAATCACACATTCCCATTTAATAAAACTCAAATGAGATTTATTTTATTGTAACTAATATGCCATTCCTGCCAACTACTTGAGACTCCTATATCTCAAAAGCTTAATGGCTGAACCTTTAGAGATTTAATATGCCACCATGTCTTGAGAAATGAGCGAGACATACTTGATTAGTTTAAAAGTGAAGTGTGCATTTCTCTGAGACTATTTAGCAGGCTATGGCTTATGTGTGTAAAATGTCAGGATTCTTAAGTTTGACGTGAAGTCAGTGTCTGGAGATAAATTAACTTAAAATTTATTAAGAAGAGAAGAAATCTATCATTCAGCATATTTTGAAACACAAAAAGAATTCAGGGAGGCTGACAACATGTTCAATTCACTATGCACTGTCAGAGAGACTGTCGACTGACTCTCAGATGTTTGACGCTCCGTAGTTCCTATAGGCATCTTTACCAGCTTTGGAGATCGCTACTTTTACCACATTCTGACAATCTAGTGTTCTGATTGCCTTGAAGTTTAATGTACTTCTATTTTGAGGCATTTACTGAATTGTATTAAGAACCATGGTGCTTGGGTTATAGAAGCAGTATCATTTTTCTTTATTCCATTAAAAAGGTCTCTCATCTTCTACCTATATATTTTCCCTAGCTGGAAAAGAAAATATTGCTGTCACTTTCAGTGGGGTTTGCCTTTCATCTCACAGTGGCATTTCAGGTCTCTAAGTGGTATCCAATTTATTTGTATTCCAATGCCACTTCAGTGAAGTGTGCCTCTCTGTCAGCTGAATGCAAGCTTCAGGTGTTCAGTACTTGGAAGCCATGCCATGAACAAATTGACAATATCAACTGTAGCCAGTCATCTTGCAGGTAATTTCCACATACCTGCTGGAGAAGAGTTCTCAGAATTATTCAGCAGCACTATGTATAATATTTTTGAGGGTAATCTGAGATTTCTTTCCTTGACTTTCTCAGACTATAATATTTTATTGTCAGTTTCCTTTTATCATGTTGAAGAATAATTTTATTTCCAAGAAAATAGGATTAATTTAATATTAGATTTTAATCTTTCTAAATTTTTTCAACTTACTATTAAAATCAAACTTTAGTCCCTGTAATTTCTAATTTCTGAAACCTGAGGGATAACCCAGAATTACATCGTACATAACATAACACAGAATAAATATAACAACATATTTTTTTCTGTCCTTTTTTAATGTTCCCCCTTTTACTCATTCACTTCTAAAAGGTTCACATAGAATATTATGTGATTTGCGTATCATATTCTAAAATGTCCCCTCCAGTTTATGGCAGATTTACTGAAGAAAAAAAAAAAAAAAAAAGGCTCCAATTTTCTCAATGAAATGCAATGGAATCAATAGATTGTCAGTTCCAAATCCATGCTATAAGAACTCTTGTGCACATCTACTCTTTCTTGGGACCTCTGCTTCTACCATGAGGTCAGGTTCAGGCTAGCCTTCTGGAAGATGAAATACAACTTGATGTAGAACCAATTTATTCAACAGAACCACCTACATCAACGTGTCCACTTCCAACCCAAGGTGACCACAGATGAGTAAGCCCAGCTAAAATCACTTCAGCCCAGTTCAGGTGACTCATAGACTCATGATAAATCATAACTTACGGAACTTTGTGTGTAGACAGATTGCAAAATGAAACAACTCTTTAAATTTGGTTAAGACACAGCAGAGTGTCAGGTCAAGGAGAGAGCATGACTTTTAAAAATATTTGTGAAAGATAAAGTTATTTCTAACCATACTCATTTTCTCCCAAAAGATTTATTGAATTTCCTAAATCAATCTCTTATGTTCATTCATCACTGAAGAGTTTCCAAATGCAACACAGAGAAACCAATATTTGAGCTGGACTTTGAAGAGGGAAAAATAATTTGTAATATAGAGAAGGAGCAGAATAGTCTTACTGGCAGAGTGAACAATAGGAACAAAGATGAAGTGAACTGAGCCGGCATAAAGTTGCTTATGGAGGCCAGGGCATGATGAGACGGGGAGCTGTTTGGGCCTAAGTCCTAAAAAACTTTCTCAGGCAAGTTAAAGGATGTGAATCTAATCCTGTGGGAATTAAGGGGACCAATGATAATTTTTGATAGAAAAATAACAATAACGCAGGATATGGAGTGGAGAATGGTTTCAATGAGGGTAAGATTAGATGCAGGGAAACCAGGTAGGGGGCTTATTCAAAAGAAGTATGACGAGGGCTTCCAAGGCAGTATCTAGAAAGGATGGAAAGAAGAGCTAAATTCTTTAAGTTTTCAAAGTTAGAATTGAATACTTTTTCAGAGTTGACTGGTTAAAGTAGCTTAGAAGAGGGGAGGAACAGGAAAAGCACAAAATCCTAGCATTTCCCTCAGATTTCCAGAGTAAGAGATGGGGTGGATTGTGATACTTTCATTCAAATGGAAAATATTAGAATAGAAACTTGTGTTAAGAGAAAAAATAATAAATTTGGTTTTAACATATTAATTTTGAAGTAGCTTCAGGACATACAGGTTAAAACATGGGAATTGAAAATACAAGATAAAGCTAAGAATAATAAAACTGTAGTTCCTTATCTCAGCATTTTGATGGTAATTAAAGGCATGGGAGCCTGGGGATACCGAGGGATAAAGTTAGAGTAAGAAAAGAGTAAGAAAAGAAGAGAGTCAAAGAATTGAACTCTGGGGAATACAAAAATTTAAAGGACGAGTAAAGGAAGAGGTGCTGTTAAGAACACTTAAAAGCAACTTTCAGATGTGGATGAAATTTTTAAGAAAAAAGTATCTTGGAAAATAATGATGCGCATTCTTCAAGGACAGAGTGGTCAGTAGTGTCCAGGAATACACAGGAGATGAGTAAGATGAGGTTTCAAAGAGCAGTTCTGTTGGCAATTAAGAGGTGATTGCAGGAAGAATAGCTTCATCAGGCACTAAAAGTCCCTGCTTGTTAAGAGTAATTAATAGATAGATGGGAATTAAAGAAGTTGAAAAGTGAGCCTGTGCTACATTGTCATAAATTTTGGTGGTGAATTAAAGGAGGGAATTAAAACTTGAGGGAAAGGTAGGTTAAGGATGAGGATATTTCAGCTTCTTTGTGGGCTAGCAGAAGCGATCTTTGGAGAAAAAGACTAGCTGGGTTTCAAAGGGCTAGCAGGAAACTGATTCTTGGGTGTAGGTGAAACACCTTTGAAGATGAGAGAGGGCACCTCTGCCTGGTTAGAAGGGAAGAATGGACACCAAAATAGGCATTTTTAAAACAGGAAATGCAAAGTCATGGGATATTCCACCTGATAATCTTGGCTTTTTCTGTTAAGCAAGAGTCTGTTGAGTGTGATGATATTGAAAGTATAATAGAATACAGATCAAGGTTTTGGTATAGACATTCTGGGAATTCAAAAAGAAGTTGAAAGGGAAAAGAAATGTGATTCCAAACAGTTCTAAAGGCTCAGTAGAGATTGAAAACTCTAAGTTTATGGTCATAAAGATGTGCATTGATTGTGTGAAGTCCAAGGATAGCAGTGGAAGAAGTAGGTGGTTGAATTCATTTGAGTGAGAACAGGGAAGGAAAAAAAAAAAAAAAAAAGAACAGGGAAAAAAAAAAAGACTATGTAAAAGCATAGTCATAATGACACTCTTTTGAAGAGAGATTGTAGTCAAGATAGGAGCCTGGAGAGAAGCCAGAGTACAGCTTATATTAGAAGGAGGATTGAAAATGCAAGGTAAACCCTGTTCAATTCAGTTCTTCTGTGGTGCAAAATAAACCTCTACTGTGGCTTTTTTGTATATAAAAGTTGGATTTTAACTGACTTATGTCTGTTCTCTTCAAACACTAAGTACAGTTTCTCTGGTTTGAATATTTTATTACTACAACTCTTTTGGTGAGCATTCACAATTATAAGCTACTCCAAACACAATTTCCTCTATTAATAAGGCACTATTTTATTTACCTTTCCCAAGCTAAGCTAAATGTCAGGCATAGTTCAACAAAATAAATCTATAATTCTCAATAGACACAAATGCTTATTTTATTAATGCCAACTCTAACTCCATTAAAATCAAATGGGATTGACATTGTGTACATATTTCAGATAAACTAATTTTGTTTGTTAATATGAAATACATAAGGAGAGTAATTAAAGCATTTGTTGCCCTTTTCTCCTAGTTCCATATGCATGGACTTAGAAGATAATAATTAAGATGAATTTGTTCAACTCAAACACAGACAACACAAAAATATGAAGGTAGATACACAGATGGGAAATATATGGATAAACAGATGGCCATATCACTTTAGAAAAATAAAAACTTGTTTGTTCTAATTAACAGTGAAAATCATTCTTTAACTTGCAGCTTGGTTCAAAGATAACAGTATAAGCACTAAACCATCGTGTTATAACCTGTTGTCCTAAAGCCAAAAACGAATACAGTCTATTTTTAAATTTTTACTATAGATCTTAAAACAATTCTAGAGACAGTTGATATGAGTAACTTCTATGTGAATAGAAGGAAACTAATAAAATCGTGTAATTGATACATTCATAAAGCAAAGAAATATAGAAATCATTTCGCCTTCCTCATTCAAGATTGAGGTTTGGGGCGAATGTTCTTTTTTAAAGGGACTGAAGTAATCAGGTAAACTGAAGAATAGGGTCTGAAGTCTAAGGTCAAACACAGGGACTGGCCACATGTGTGAGTAAAGGGAGAAATGTCGAAGATAAGTCCAAGGAAAATATAGGCTTTTTGGGGGTTAGAGTAGCTTCCAAGAAGAGTCAGGGAGAAGGAACCATTGGAGTTAGTTAGGGCTATAAGGTCCCATATTTGGTGGGTTATTTTAAACTAGGAAATAGGCCATTGCTATACTTCTTGCTGAAATCCATCAAGATTAGTTCAGAAAGTAGACAGAGCTAGAATGCTGATGCAGGAAAACTAGGCACAATAACAGGGAGAGGAAAGCCTGAGGCAAAGGAAATGACTCTGGTTTACATGTGTATGTTTTAAAATAGAGACATTAATTCTTACTTGACTTTGTACTGTGCCTATGCATAAGTTTCAAAATATAGTTCAACAGAACATAAGAGGTGACATATAGGTAACACTTTTTTTTTTTTTTTTAAGGTTTTCTTTATTTATGTGAGAGAGAGAGAGAGAGAGAGTGAGCACGAGTGGAGGGAAGGGGTAGAGGAAGAGGGAGAAACAGATACCCTACTGAGCAGGGACCTTGACACGGGGCTCAATTCCAGGATGCTGGAGTCACAACCCAAGCCTAAGGCAGACGCTTAACTCACTGAGCCACCCAGGTGCCCTGGGAATCCACTGTTTTATAGCTGTCAGTAAGCAAGCCTGCTGTTTGTCCAAGGGAGGGGAGAGATAATACCTAATTTCTCAACCTTGAGAAATAAACCTAAAAGATAGTCTAGAGGTCAGGGACTTGGGCTCTGGCACATCCAGCGAGATTTCTAAGAGTGCAAAAGACCCAATGAGTACTATCTCTCCAAACACTGTTATACAAATCATTTTCATTCATTTGTAATTTATATATTCACTGTCTCTCCTTTTTAATCTGTTTCTTTTTTCTCTCTCTCTTTTTTTTTTTTTAATTATTTATTCACTTGATAGACAGAGATCATGAGTAGGCAGAGAGGCAGGCAGAGAGAGAGAGGAGGAAGGGAAGCAGGCTCCCCGCAGAACAGAGAGCCCGATGCGGGGCTCGATCCCAGGACCCCGAGATCACGACCTGAGCCGAAGGCAGAGGCTTAACCCACTGAGCCACCCAGGTGCCCCTCCTTTTTAATCTGTTTCATTTCTTTCATGACACTTTTCATCAACATTTTTAAAAAAGATTTATTTATTTATTTTGGGGGGGAGGGACAGAGGGAGAGGGAGAATCCTGAAGCACACTCCGTGCTGAGTGTGGAGCTCCATTCCAGGACCCTGAGGTCATGACCTGAGCCGAAATCGAGTCAGCTGCTTAGCCAACTGAGCCACCCAGGTGTTCCTTATCAACATTTTTCATGTGTATCTCTCCCAGCAGAATAGAAGCTCTAAGAAATCAGATTTTGTTTTATTCTCTACTTTAGAAGTATGGCTTGCTATATTTGTTTTGTAAAGTAATTGCAATTGAATTTAAATATTAGTAGTTTACTAAAAGCTGGGTGCTTTTCTGGGTACCAGGGATAGAACAATTACCAAGATGGAGAAGGTCTCTAACTCTTAAAATCCTTACAAGTAAAAGATAAACTATAAAAGTGGCTACCTCATGTAGTTATTGAGAGGGTGTAATAAATAATATAATTAAAATATTTAGTAATATTCATATTGTATAGTTAGTGCTCATGAATTTTAGCAATAATTCATTAAAATATAATGCACCTACTATTGTTACTTCTTGGATTTTACACTTTATAGTTTGAAAAACTAATGAAATATTTAAATTTTTTTATTTTTAAAGTTACTCAAACACATAGACTTCACAGAAAATAATGCAATGTAAGATTAACTGACATAAATACTCATTACTTTTTAAAAGAATATTGTTAAATAAAGAAAAAGTTGCAAACACAACTAGTGCCCCACCCTATCCCTTTCTCTCCTCTGCCTCTCCAAAATTAATGACATCATTTCCATTCACATTCTTAAAAAATATGGAATTTATATTTTATTTCATTTTACTTAAATCGAAATTTAAATCAAAAAACCTTTCCTTGGGGTGCCTGCGTGGCTCAGTCATTTAAGTGTCTGCCTTCAGCTCAGGTCATGATCCTGGAGTCCCGGGATGGAAGCCCGTGTGGAGCCCCACCTTAGGATTCCTGCTAGGTGGGGAGTCTGCTTCTCCCTCTTTCTCTGTTCCTTGCCCTGCTTGTGTTCTCTCTCTCTCTCTCTCTCTCTCTCTCTTTCTCTCACTCTCTCAAACAAATAAATAAAATCTTAAAAAAAAAAAAAAACCAACAAAACATTTCTAAGTTACCCATCAGATCTTTTTAGTCTTTCCCAAATTACCTCAATGGCACATTTGTAGGGAATGAAAGTGTGTAAAATAGTACCTGAATTTGCTGTAGTAAAATTACTTCACGGAATTCTGTGCTCTATGCTTTTAATATCTTTTGCTTATACATATAAGGAATTTCATCAATACACTCATCTTGCGTTCAGAAATGATTATGAATACTATGACTCTAAGACCTTGAACTTTTAAGAATATTTTATTTGGAACATTTTTCTTCTTATCACTAGTTCATACTTTAGGGACTTATTAAAATGTTCTTGCTAATTTCACTTGCAAACTATATTGCTATTACTGGTATTTACTGCACTTAACCTTCACCTTTACGAAAGTAATATTAAGGTGTTATTTGCATAAGTTAAAATCATTACATTTGAATGTTGCCCTGACTATATTTTTTTAAATGACTTTTCCATAAATTACATTAGAGAAACATTATTGAGGAAAACACATTTTGAAGGGTGATTGAAGAATTTTTTTTTTTTATGAGATAAACTGATTTTGATTTTCACTTTAGAGATGGATCTTTGGCCAATGTAAATTCCTTTCACTTATTGGAGTTCTTTACATCATATCTCCACTACAGTGGCTAGCTGGCTACTTCAACGAGAAGTATATCAAATCTCAAGAAACTGATACAGAGAATGGTAAAAGAAATGTTAATAAATATAATTTTTCTGTTTTTACAAGTTAGGCAGTCCCGTGATAGCTTATAAAAAATAAAACACAGTGTACTTTGTTTTTTTTCAAGAATTGTAAGAAAAAAATCTTAGCTTTGCCAACACAATTTGAACTAGAGTTTTCACTTACTGCTTTAATCTTTTTTTTTTTTTTAAGATTTTATTTATTTACCTGACAGACAGATCACAAGTAGGCAGAGAGGCAGGCAGAGAGAGAGGAGGAAGCAGGCTCCCCGCTGAGCAGAGAGCCCGATGCGGGGCTCAATCCCAGGACGCTGGGATCATGACCTGAGCTGAAGGCAGCGGCCTTAACCCACTGAGCCACCCAGGCGCCCCTCACTTACTGCTTTAATCTTTTAATACAAACTTGATTTTGCTTTGTTTTGGTACTTTATTCTTAATAATACCAAAAGAATCATTAAACACATTACCAGAGAAACATGTAAAAGAAAAAAAGTGTTCTAATCTAAATATTTTTTGCAGAAAACTACAGCTAGACATTTTGCACTCAGAACTAGACAGTGTTTGGACTGTCTGCCTATTCCTCAAGGTTTGAGGAACTACCATAACCACCTAGGAAGTAGGGTAGTCACGGGAGCCTGATCTCCCTTAAGGCTGCTGGGAGTTTGTCAAACTCAAGTTCACAGACACAGTCCTTCATAGACTACCTTCACTGCATATACCAACCACTAGTTTAAGTATCTCTGGGGGCATTCTTACTTCTGATCAGCTGGCTACAAAGTTGGGTGTTCCCATGACTGACATCAGGTTCACACTGAAATTGCTCACAGAACTCAGGAAAGCACTGTACTTATGATTACAGTTTATTATAAGCAAAAGGATACAAATAAGGAGAAAGAAAGGGAGAAATGCAGGGAGTGAGGTCTGGTGAAATTCTAAATGCAAAGCTTCTGTTGTCTTCAGGGACTTAGTAGTCTCCTTGTATCAGTGTATAGTAATACTCAGAGTATTGCAGACCAGAGAAGAGTCCAGAGTTTTTACTGGGGCTTCATTGTGTAGGCATAATTGATTAAATCATTACCTCTAAGACTCAATTTCTAGTTTCCCCTCCTTGGATGTCAGGCTGAAATTATGTGGCTCAAAACACCAAAGTTCTAATCACATGGATGGTATTACTGGTGTTGTCAGCCCTGGTCCTCAGTCATCTCGGTTGCTTAAACTATATAAAGGAGAACCATGGCCCACCTCATTAACATAAACTACCAGGTATAGTTTAGCGACCCACTCTGAATACCAAAGATACTTGTCACTAGAAAAATTCCAAGAGTCTAGAGGTTTCTGGTCAGGAACCAGAAACAGTAGCCAGCCAAATTCTTTATTACAGAAGGTGTTTCCTTCAGACATCTAATTATAAATTCCAAATCATGATGCCATTAAAAAATATGAACATGATCAAAATCATAGTAGCTAGTTAATTTCTGTACTAGAAACCTAGAGCTCTCGGTCTATATATGTTCCTCCTAAGCAACCACAAGGAAAGACCTTGTACAGTTAAGAGCTACATAACTTCAGTGAGCCTGGGAGGGACTGAAGGAAAACTAGGAAAACACAAAGCATCAAGGAAAAAAAATGAACAAGGTGATGGTGATGTCAGAGTAAATCAAAGCCTGAAAAGTTGACCACCTTCTAACAGGAGAAAAGAATCTGCGGGTCCACAGATCTGCATAAATTGGACAAATTTTCCTGGTAACCCAATGATCTTTTTCACTGTGTCTTAAATTTGACTTAGGGTTAAATGATAAATCTTGTGTTTTACACAGATATGATCTGGGATAACACATTATCAGACAAGAGTTCTATAAGTTTACTGGGGCACCTGGGTGGCTCAGTGGGTTAAGCCGCTGCCTTCAGCTCAGGTCGTGATCCTGGGCTCGAGCCCCGCATCGGGCTCTCTGCTCAGCGGGGAGCCTGCTTTCCTTCCTCTCTCTGCCTGCCTCTCTGCCTACTTGTGATCTCTGTCTGTCAGATAAATAAATAAAATCTTATAAGTTTACTGTGAGTGCGGATGGTTTAAGTTGCAAAACTCATGCTATACAGAGTGGCTTGTTTGTTTTAATTCCAGGTGCCTATACACCATTGTCCTTGCTACCTCTGTGAACAGCGGTCCCTTAGACGTGTATAATTAAATGCTGCTACCAAAGCATGAGAATGTATTGATTTGAGATGAGAATTTCTCAATCTGCGTTTAAAGAAAGGTTTTCCCTGTTGCTCCAGATTAAGTTGGTAGCATACCTTAGTGCTACACAATAAAGTTCTCATAAAAGCCCTTGAGTTACCTGAACCTCACCTAGATGTACCTGATACTCAAAAGCTGTTATGTGTGCAATATGGAGAATGAAAACTAAGGAACGTAAATGATGTGAAAATGAATGGGCACAATATCCCTGGCTTTTTTTTTTTTTTTTTTTTTTTTAAGTAGAGAGAATGCTACCTATGAGGAAAGAAAATTAAACATCATCACACTGTCCTGGGGTAAAAGCAGAATATATATTAGGATATGATGTGGATTTTTATCAGTGTTCTTCACTGAGGGCAAATAAGAAGCCATGTGTGTAAGTTGCTGCAAGAGAGATTTAGCTGAGATATAAACAGGAGATTCCTGACAGACACATTGCTAAATATGCAAACAGGTTACAGAGGGAGGTTCGGTTCTCTCAATATGAGAGAAAATTTTAGATCTGAGATCGTGAAAATGTTATCCGCTTGTGCATCAATGCAAACTGGAAAGAAAATTTCACTTCGATAGTCCTCTAACTCAGTAATTCTATAATTCCATGTCTAAGCAAAGGTACAATGATTTGTTTTCATGAATGTTTAGAAAGATTATGCCTTTAAGAATCATTGATTCAGTCTGCTAATAACTAACGGGACAATTTTTTTTCTAGTTTGTCTAGTTTTTGTAAATGTTTACATCTGCATTGAGACATATGATCAATCAAGGCACAAGAAAAGTTTTATTAAGTAAGCCAGATAGTACCCATTCAAAATATCTTCATAATAGTTATTCTGAGTAAAAGAAGACAGACAAGAAAGAATGTATACTGTGGAGGGAAGGAAAACCTTTCCCTTCAAAAATTCTAAGTTCTTTGGCTTGGCCAATAATTAAATTGACATACAGATTAACAAGAGAAAAAAATTAATTTCGCAAATACAGAAACCCTATTAAAAAAATACGAGACTCTAAGACACTCAGACAGTTGAGGCTTGTATACCGTTCTGAGCTAAGGAGAAGCTGGAAGGGTCTGAGGCCTCGAAGGGAAAGAGACAATTCACAGGAAGGTGAGAAAAGCAAATGTTTGGTAAACAGATGTTTGTCCTCCCATACAGATAAGGCTTTCTGATATAAAAAGTTATCTCCGGTAATAGGTCTCTTCCTGGTATAGGCCCCCTGTCTACATTCTTTTAGGCAGTTAAGGAAAAAGTAAATAGATTTTTCTGAGTCTGCTGGGTCTTAATTGCCTTTAGCTCAAAACATCCTAAATGCCAAAGTAGCACATATTCTGCTCCCCCTCCACTGTAGGATTCCATTCATACAACACTCTAGAAAAGCACACAGTAATCTGTGCTGACAGAAAATAAATCGGTGGTTGCTGGAGTATGGGAATGAGAATATTGCAGAACTGATGCCATTCTAAAGGCCTGCCTTTCTCTTCTGCCTTGAATTGCTTAAAAATAAGGTAATCTGTACATAAGAAACTCTGACCTACAACACAAGCCAAACTATGTTAATATTCACATAACTCTCAAACACAATCTAAAGCTTAAACTCTAACCAAGATAATAATATCATTTAAAGCTCTTCAGGGAACTTAATGCAATAGATGCCAACCCCAAAGCATGTGACAGTCAAAGGACTGGAACTGGGGACTTTTTTTTTTTTTTAAAGATTTTATTTATTTGATAGAGATCACAAGTAGGCAGAGAGGCAGGCAGAGAGAGAGAGAGGAAGGGAAGCAGGCCACCCGCTGAGCAGAGAGCCCGACGGGAGGGTTCGATCCCAGGACCCTGAGATCATGACCTGAGCCGAAGGCAGAGGCTTTAACCCACTGAGCCTCCCAGGCGCCCCAAACTGGGGACTTCTTTTTTTTTTATTTTTAAATTATTTTTTAATTTTATTTATTTGACAGAAATCACAACTAGGCAGAGAGGCAGGCAGAGAGAGAGTGGGAAGCAGGCTCCCCGCAGAGCAGAGAGCCCGATGCGGGGCTCGATCCCAGGTCACTGGGATCATGACCCGAGCCGAGGGCAGAGGCCCCAATCCACTGAGCCACCCAGGCGCCCCCAAACTGGGGACTTCTTAAGACAGATAACGTCTACTGGAGCCTACAAGTTGCTCTGAAGAGTTATAATTAAACTCAGCTTTATCTACTTAATCGTTAAGACTAAATTTCCCTTTCTTTCCCCTTAAAAATCCCCTGCCTGCACCAAGGTGGTAAAATGGTTATTTGGGACATTAGTCTTCCATCTTCTTGGTGAGCCTGATTTCTCGAATAAAGTCATAGTCCTTGCTCTAGCAACTTGTTACTCAACTTATTGAACAGTGGCGCAGCAAGTAGATTGAACTTGGGTTTGGTAGCAAGAACTGGAGGGGGTTGGGAAGCAGGGGCATGAGGAATCTCTTGGGAGTGATTGTTATGTTCATGATCTCAACTGTGATCGTTCACAGGTGTGTACGTGTCAAAACTTATGAACGTGTACATTTTAAATATGTGTAGCTTATCGTATGTTAATTATACCTCAAAGCTATTTTTAGAAACTCATTGACTGATATATTTAAAATAGTACATTAAACATAAATTATACCTCAATAAATATTTTTTTTTCAAAAATCACATACTGCTCTTTTGTTCCCTTAGTCAATATAACACTATTATTTTTTGTAGCTCTTCCTCATTCCTTTCTAATTACCAGTTAGAGCACTCTTCTTAAACTAGTATAAATTTTCACTTCCCATTTTCTCTTCCTTATAATTTAGTGTATTTCTTTTATAATCTTCTACCTCACCTCACCCTTTAATTGAAATTAAGAGCAGTGCCTCCACAACCATGACTGGCAGCAAATATTTTCTGAGATTTTATCTATATGTTACACTAGGTATTTTTCTAACTAGAGTTATTTGCTTTTTAACCTTTTTAAAAAAAGATTCTGCGCAATTCATGTTAAAAATCGTTTCTATTAAGCCACCTTTGAAGAACTGTAATTGAGTAGCTGGTTACTATTTGGCTCTTTTTTGGATAATTTTATACATACACATCTCTGGTATGTTCAGTCAGTAAAAGAGATGTTGAACGGTATTACAGGTAAGAAGTAGTTTAATTATAATTTCCTAAGGGAAAAATTCATCTAGTAACTCCAAAACATTATGTCAACACAGGTCCATGAACACCAAATATTTTAAATTAACATAATGAAATGAAATGGAAAAAAGGAAAAATTAGTAACACTAAAAATGGCAAATATAGGGGAATTATAATAAGAACATGTTGGGGCACGTGGGTGGCTCAGTTGGTTAAGCATCTGCCTTCAGTTCAGTCATGATCCTGGTTCTTGAGATTAAGCCCCCCATGGGGCTTCTTGCTCAGCGGGGGAGTCTGCTTCGCCCTCTCCTTCTGCCCCTACCCCCTGCTTGTGTTCTCTCTCTCTCTCTCTCTCTCAAATGAGTGAATAAAATCTTCAAAGCAAGAAACATGTCAATAATAAAATCTCATTGAGCTATATCATTTTATGTATAATAAATGTAATTTTATACCTACTAGGGGCACAAGTGTTTTACATGCATTTTCTTTAAACAGTTGTTCTGAACAATTGTAACAGATATTGTTATCTCCATTTTATAAATGATGAAAATAAGATTTTACAGGAGTTTAAATATTAACTTGCCCAAGAACTCAAGACTAATAAATAGCATTCAAGCCCATGTATCTTCAATTCTAAAATGTTAACATGAGTCTTGGTGTGCCTGTGTGTGTGTGTGTGTGTGTGTGTATGTGTTTGTACATGCATACATGCATCTTCAAGGGGGACATTGATATGCTGGAGATATTTGCTTTGATTTTTAAAATCAATGTTCAAATACTAAGGTTAAAATTAAACATGTTAGACTTTTAGGCAATTTACAAATCTTTATTTGTAAATCTGTCAAATGTAAATAAGCATGTTTAAGGAAATTGAAAAAGTTTGGTTCTGTTCATAAACTAAATTTCTTCAAACAAGTTTTATAATTCTAGTATATTTGATTTTTTTGATTCTTTGTCTGAAATAAAACTTTCATGAGGTTTTAAATGTCTCCTGTAAATCAAATAGATTAAATTTATAAACCTGGTGAAACTTGAGTTCTCATAAATGTTCTAATATTGTATGTAACTTTGGTAGGGCTTTTTTTGTTGTTTTTAAAAAATATTTTGTTTATTTGAGAGAGAGAGAGAGAGAGAGAGGCGGGATGGAGGGTGTGCATGGAGGAACAGAGTGAGGGGAGAGAGTGTCCCAAGCAGCCTCCATGCTCTGTGGGGATTCCATCAGGAGGCTTTATCTTAGAATCCTGATATCATGACCTGAGCCAAAATCAAGAGTCAGATGCTTAACCAATGGAGCCACCCAGGTGCTCCAAATTTGGTAGGTTTTTAATTCTAGGTTTTCATTTCTAAAGTAGTTGCTCAATTTTAAAAAAATTTAAATAGAATTTTAAGGCCTCTCCTCTAAATACTTTTTCTTAAATATTATAAATACAAAAAAATCCCAGAAAGTCAGATTCTTTCTTAAAATAAAAATATAAATACTATGGCTTTGATTCTAAACTTTTCTATTCTTGATTTAAGTCCTCTCAGAGTTGAGTGTTGCTGACTCACTAAGAATTTTACAATTCTTTAAACATTTTTGTCTGTTCCTCAACAAAATGTTGGAGAAGAAATGTTATCAGAGAGACAATGCCTTATACTATAGAAAATCATAGTTGTTTAATGTTATAACATAGTTGTTATAGAAAATCATAGTTGTTTAATCATAGTTTACTCTCTCTTTTGGGTGTTGATTATATTTTTGTTTTGATTTGTTTTTTTGCTAAAATTTCAGGGAATTTTTATTTATCATGGATATTGATACTTCAATTTGCTTGTACTGCAGAGTCACAGAGAGGTGTGGGCAGGGTGTTTGCAGGGTTTAAGGGTTTAGCACAGCATCTAGTACCCAGAAGGTTGTTCAATAAGGACTTGTTGTACTTCTCAGATGCCAACTCTTGATACAATAAACTGTCAATTATTCACTCTCTAAACACAGATGCTTTTAAAAAAAATATTGTTATACTACAATTTGCCAGTTAAGGACTTAATCCCATTTGTTGTGTTGTTGTTGGGTTCTTAGTTATTTTAGAGGTTAGGTGGTAGGGCACACTCCCCCTCCCCCAATAACAGTACAGTATCTTATTAGAAGTTCCTGAGACTGGGCAATTCCAGCTTGCAAAGCATGGTGGGACATAGGCAGGAGGATGAGAGACTGTAGTTGTCCCCTAGGGTTATAATATTCCATCACTGTTCTCTTTGCAACTGGAGGTCCTCTTTCCAGTCCTCTCTATTAAAACCGTTGACATGCAAGACTTCATCTGCTTCATAATGATGCTTTTACCAGATTCTTCACACTCTCAGGAGCTCCTTGGTTTGGCTCTTGGGCATGCCAGTGGAGAAGTGAAGAGAGAAAAGAGAGAGAATTGTGGGGGTGATTGGGAGGCTTAGGGCTGTTTGCAGCACCGGGCACCCCTGCCCTGTCCCATCTTGGCCCCAGTGCTTCTTGACAATCTGTTCTAATAAGTCAAATGCGTATGTGGAAATGCAATTATTTTCAAACCAAAAAGGAAATTACCAATATAATTATATATAGGTAGTTATATATATTCTCAATTTCTATCTTCCGGTCCATCTGTCACATTTTTTAAGGCACTTTGACACATCTAGAAATTAAAATTTGGCATGAATATAGAAATCTCTGTTCAAAGCCAATGGAGAAATCCTAACTTTATGGGGTTATTTTTACTCTGGTTATGCCTAATTTTAGCTTAAACATAAAGGTATCTCTAAGTGAAAATGTGACAAGTATGCTTGAAAGTCACTTGATTCATCTTGGAAAACCTTTTATTATAGTCTCAGAATTCAAAAAAGTGTAACATACTAATGACCTGGTAAAATATCACTTTGTAACTCAGGTAATTTCTAATTCTTTGCTTTCAGTAAAATTTTAGGGTGGCCTAGTTGAGTTGCTAGTTAATAGAGTATTAAAATTAAAACTTGATGACAGATCACTAATCTAGTGTTCTGAGTGACTTTGTTGTAACAGAACATCCTTCAGTCCCATCTACATATTCATGTAAATAAGATTTCTCAAAGTTTATAACTAATATAAACCCTATGTTATTTTGATAAGTAACAGTCATCTATAAAATATTCGTTAATTAAAAAATGAACAGCCTCATTCATCTAATTAAGAGACATATTTTTTAAAAAATTTTTCTTTATTATAATAATAACAATGAAATTTATAATACATTGTGTCTTTTTAATTAGACATTTACTATTAAAACTATAACACTAATTCAATGTAGAAGACAATTTCTAACACTTGGAATGTTATAGTACCTAGAAATGATGGGTTTAAATTTCTGTTTTGTTGCAAAGAAATATTACAGAGTCAATAATCAAAAAAACTTTGAGGCATAAAATAAACTACATTAGAATAAGATTCTGCTGGAGAAGTGAAATGGAAATACAAAATCAAGGGGAAAAGGAATTAGTATAAAATTTATGACTCTTAACAAAGAGTGTGTTGGTGCGTTTCTTTCAGTGGATGTTAGTGATTACCAGTTCACACTATTGGATGATGATAGGCGTTGGGGAAAGTAGATAAAGTTAAGGGAGACTGCTTGCTGTTTTAATTAACATGGCCAGGCAAGGCCTCCCTGAGAAGTTGGCATTTCAGATGGAGGAGATAGCAGACATTTGGGATAAGAATCTTTCTGCCTGAAGGCACCGGCAATGCAGAGGTCCTCAGAGAAGAAGGAGCCTACCTAGCATGTTCATGGAAGTAACAAGGAGCCCAGTGTGGCGGCAGTGCAGGGTGGAAGGAAGAAAATAGGTGAATAGTAGATTTTTTTTTCTTTTCAAAATTAAAGGATCTGCAAGAAAAGTAGTTTGACGATCCCTGTGTCATGTGTTATAAAGCAGGTGTTGTAAGACATGTGTTCCAGACCCCGGATACCAATTATACATCCATTTCTCACAAAACTAAATGCCTGCCCAAGCCAGTTTCTTGATTGGGTTTCTCACGTGTATTTTACTCTGCAGTTATAGATACGTATTTTCCATCTGCTCTAAAGATCTTTGTACTTGGTGGGAAGTTAAGCTCTGTACATTCCTTACCCTCGAGACTTGACAGAATCTTACATTTTCTTATCCTTTTGGATACTCTACTCTTACGGCTACTTAAAATAATATCTGAGTGATTATTGGGCTCTTATGTGGCTGTGTCTCACCTTGGCCATTCTTCTGTATACAAACCCCATATTCTTAGCAACTATGTCACACTGCCTCTCTCTTCTACTTACAAACATGTTAGATATATAAATTCAGGGGTGTCTGGCTGGCTCAGTCAGTGGAGCGTGCGACTCTTGATCTAGGTTGTAAGTTCAAGCCCCATGTTGGGTGTAGAGATTACTAAAAAAAATTAAAATTTTATTTTATTTTTTAAAGATTTTATTTTATTTTTTTAAATGTAATTTTCAACCCCAGTGTGAGGCTTGAACTCATGACCCTGAGATCAAGAGTCATATGCTCTACTGACTGAACCAGGCAGATGCCCCCTAAAAATAAAATCATAAGAAAAGATATATAAATTTATATAAATTTCAAGATTCCATATATAAGCAAGTGCTATAAGCTTAAATAGCAAATAATAGATTTTGAATATTAAAAATATTATGCTTAAATATTTAAAAAATATCATTTGATTAAATTGCTTATAAAAAATATTCCAAACCAAACATCTTTTGAAATGAAATATTATTTATATATTGATACTAATTCCAGAATTCATTTCTGGAATTCAGTAAATAATAATCTTTGATAACTTTTGTATGTAGCTCCATGGGAAAAGCAAAAAGTTTGTCTAATTGGGTATTATAAAAATTGCACCATCAGCAGCAAAACAGTAATAAACGTGTGAAATATGTGTCAAAGAATTGACTTATTTTAAAGTCTCTCCTTTTGTTTTTCTCAAAATGAAGTTATAAAATTCTGTTCTTGATAGTGGAATCACCAGAATTTTATGGTTTATAATTCTATATTGGTGTGGAAATCATAAAATTTAAAAAAAAAAAAGTCTTGGAAGCAATTTTAGGTACTACAGTGAAAAGAAGTTAGAAACTCCCAAAGGGAGAAAGGCAAATAAATTATGATTCTAAGGGAAAACTCCAAATCCTAACCCTTAGTGAATTAAACTTAATTATATTTTCTTAGGGGAGGGGAGATGTTTCTCTCTGGAATCTCAGCATTTATAAAAATGCCAATAATTTTGTTGGTGATAAAGAAAATGTAGCATTTCTGTTTAATGGTTAGAGCTGATTCCATGACCTAACTGGAAATGCAGTGAATTTTCCCTTCTCTTTTCTAAAGGAAAAGCTTCTAGAGAAACTACAGTAGAATATTAGTAGGTGGAAACAACTGTCATTTAGTGCCTTTTTAAAAAAGCTTTATTGATATATAATTGACAAATAAAATTATTATATATTTAAAGTGTCCAATGTACATTTCTCAGAAAACAATGGTTAATGATTTTCTGTCTTGCCTATATGTAGGGAAGAGTCCACACAGATGGTTTTGTTATATGTAGTGACATTTTTCTTACTTAAATAAAAAATCCTTTTTTCCATGCCAAAAATAAAAAATAAAATGTACAATGTAATGATTTGATATAGGGACATATATTAAAAGGATTCCCACAATCAGGTTAATTAACACATCTATCACCTCCTGTCTTTCCTTTTTTTTTTTTTTTTTGATGAGACCTCTTAAGATATTCTGTCAGCAAATTTCAGTTTTACAATATGGTATTATCAGCTATGGTCACTGTGTCATATATTAGATTCTCTTACCTTATTCATCTTATAACTGAAAGTTTGTACCCTTTTACAAACCTCTCCCCAATTCCCCCACTGCCTGCTTAAATGGTTTCACATTCCTTAAATTATAAGTGTGTTGCTAAATTAAGTGTATATCTACAATGACAAGATTTACAAGATAAAAAGTCTCTTTATTGATGTACAGAATAATACAGATTGATGTACAGAACAATATTGATTGTTGCAGAAGTGTTTCTGGAACCAGTGAGAGTATTTAAAATGTTAAGCCCACATGTTAATGTCCTAGATGTAGCCTGTATTAGTTTGCTCAGGATGCTATAACAAAATAACACAGACTGGGTGATTTAAACTGCAGACATTTACTTCTTACCATTCTAGAGACTGGAAAGTCCAAGGTCAAGATGCAGGCAGGTTGGTTCCTGGGAAGGATTCTCTTCCTTGCTTACAGAAATACAGCATTCTCACAGTGCACTCCACAAGGGCAAAGAGATAGCTGTGTCTCTCTCTCGCTCTTCTTTTAACAACCCTAATCTGATCATGAGAGCTCCATCCTTATGGCCTCATCTAACCTCAGTTACCTCCCAAAGGCCCCATGTCCAAGATATAGTAGGGGGGGCCACAATTCAGTCCAAAGCCACCCATAGTATTTTGTATGTCATATGTGTATAACTTCCATCACTTCTTGATTTTTCTGATTTGAAAACTCTTTACTCCTTGTCTGTATTTAAAGACAACAAAATTGTATTTTTAAATCATTTTACATTTAAGCATACTGCTTAAGCTTTTTAAAAATAATAATTATTTTTTAGGTAAATTTTAGATTCACAGCAAAATTGAGCAGTAGGTACAGGGATATCCCCTGTACCCTTGTAGGCACAGCCTCTCCCATTATCCATAGCTCCATAGAATGGTATACTTCTTACAACTGATGAACCTACACTGGCACATTATGAACACCCATGTCCATAAGTTTACATTGGGGTTTACTCTTAATGTTGTACATTCTGTGGGTTTGGACAAATGTGTAATGAATGACATCTATCCATTACTATAGAATCATACAGAGTAGTTTCACTGCCCTAGAAGTCCTCTGTTCTTTGTCTATTCATCCCTTTCTCCCCCCACCTCCCAGCACAATGAGTGCCAGGTGATCCCTGGAGACCGCTGATCTTTGTACTGTCTCCATAGTTTTGCTTTTTCCAGAGTGTCCTGTAGTGTACAGCCCTGTCAGATTGGCTTCTTTCACTTAGTGGCACGCATTTAATGTTCTCCATGTCTTTCATGGCTTGACAGCTCATTTCTTTCTAGCACTGAATAATATTCCATTGCCTGCAGATACCACAGTTTCTCTGTTCACCTACTGAGGGACATCTTGGTTGCTTTCAAGCTTTGGCAGTTATGAATAAAGATGCTGTAAACATCCATGCGCAGGTTTTTGTGTGGACATAGGTTTTCAACTCCTTTGGTTAAATACCAAGGAGCTCAATTCATATAATAAGAGTAGGTTTAGTTTTGTGAGAAATTAAGAGTGTGTTTGGTTTTGTAAGAGATCACCAAATTGTCCTCCAAAATGGCTGTACTTTTGCATTCCCAACCACAACAAATGAGAGTTCCTGTTACTTCATGTCCTGACCGTCATTTGGTATTGTCAGTGTTCTAGAGCTGTTTTAATAGGTATGTAGTGTGATATTGTACTGTTGTTTTAATTTGCATTTCTGTGATGATAAATGATGCAGAACACATTTCTTTTTTTTAAGTTTTTATTTATTTGTCAGAGAGAGAACAAGTAGGGGGAGCAGCACACAGAGGGAGAAGCAGGCTCTCCAATGAGCAAGGAACCTGATTCAGGACTTGATCCCAAGACCCTGAGACCGTGACCTGAGCCAAAGGCAGACGCTTAACTGACTGAGCCCCCCAGGTATCACCAGAGATCTTTTCATATGATTTTTTTTCCCCTCTGTATATATTCTTTAGTGAGGTATCTGTTAAGGTTTTGGCTTATCTTTTAACTCATTTTTATATAAGGCTTTGTTGAGGCTTACAAATTCTTTGTATATTTTACATAACAATCTTTTTCAGATATGTTTTTTGCAACTATTTTCTCCCCATATGTGACTTGTCTTCTCAATCACTTGACACTTGCACAGCAGATTTTATTTTTTTTTAAATTTTAATGAAGTGCAGTTTATCAGTTCTTTCTTTCATAGAGCACGCCTTTGGTGTTCAATGTGGTAAGTCTTCACCAAGCCCAAGGTTATCTAGATTTTTTTCCTATCCTATGTTTTCCCTGTTTTTTTTTTTCCCCTATCTTCTAGGAACTTTATAGTTTTGCATTTTATATCTAGGTCTGTGATCTGTTTTGTGTTAATTTTTGTTAAAGGTGTAAAGTCTGTATCTAGATTTACCTTTTTGCATGTGGATTTTCTTCTTAAGCTTTACTATACGTTTTACTGAGATTAGTGAGTGGCAATATTAGCTAACATCTGTTGATAGTTGCTAATCCTGTAGGTGCAGGCAACATTAGAGGAGCTTTCATGTTTTAAACTCATTTAATGATCATACAACCCCATGAGATAGGCAATATTATTTATATTTTACAGAAGAGAAAACTGATTTTCCAGAAACTGAATAGTTTGCTCAAAGACACAGAAGCAGGCCATTGAAGGACTCATGTTTCAAACCCACGCAGCCTAGTTCCAGAGCACATTCTGCTGTTTATATACCTATAATATACCTATGCTATTACAACATTAGATAATAAACACTGGTTTTAATATTATAGATCTAATTAATAATTGGAAAAGGTAAAGACAGTACTCGACTAGAGAAAAAGACGTGTTTTTAAGGTAGAGAATGTTTCTTAACTATGTGTATTTCATTTATTGAAATATTAGGATTTTTATTGCCTTGGATCAATGTGTATTACACATGCTTCAAAGTAAATCTGAAGAAATATATCTCCTTAGACATCCAGTGGTAAGCAATAAGTAGATGAAAGTATTTGCCTTCATAGTTTGTGGATCAATATTTTAAATTATGTTATGATTAATTATAACTCATCAAAGATAATTGGTGACAGGTGATAGCTAGGTTTATCTTGGTGATCACTTTGTAATGTATCTAAAGGTTGAATCACCGTGTCATATACCTGAAACTAATATAATATTTTATGTGAACCTATACTTCAGTAAAAACATAATAATAATTAGAAGTTTGCTCATATTATGTAACTGATTAAATATCACAGACTTGGGGAATCTATGACAAATCTGTGACATTCTTGTTTACAACCACCATGCATTGGTGATATTCAGGAATGTAATCGCATCGCCCACAATTGTCTCTTAGTCTTTAATGGGGACTTTCAGCTCTTCACACAGGTAAACTGGAGGTAAGAATCCAGTGTGGCTGCTTTATTTAGCTCAGTCACTTTATATCTGCTTCCTCTAACTCAGATGTCTCTACAAAACAAACAAACAAACAAAATCACTCATGGAAATTTAATCTTCCAGGTAAAATAGTGCAATAACCAATACATGGGTTACACAGGCCACACCAGATTTTTTTTTTTTAAAGATTTTATTTATTTGACACAGAGAGAGAGAGATCACAAGTAGGCAGAGAGACAGGCAGAGAGAGAGAGGGAAGCAGGCTCCCTGCTGAGCAGAGAGCCCCCCCCCCCTCCAACAACCGACACGGGGCTCTATCCCAGGACCCTGGGATCATGACCTGAGCCGAAGGCAGAGGCTTTAACCCACTGAGCCACCCAGGCGCCCGGCCACACCAGATATTATAGGCCTGTGCTCACATAGCTTGTGCACAGAGAGCATGATAGAGCACCGTGTTATAAATCTTCATTTGTACCGTCTCTGGGGCAGAAGTTTTCATTTTTCTAGCCAACTGACCAACTTATCACTAAGGTCTGTCGCATTTTCCTTGATGACATTTCTTATATTTATAGCTAATAATTTCTACCAGTTGTCTGTCCGTTGAATTGCTGCCACCTGGTCCTCATAATGTGCCCGAAAAGCAGCCGTCAACATTATCATTTAATTTCTTCTTCAGCTAAGAGCAAGTTTACCATGATGTCCTACAACCACACAACACTTTATTTATGGATATAAAACAGCTTTTTCACCCTTGTATTTCCCCATCAGAAATGTTGCTGTTTGGATTACACTAACTAAACAATCCAAAAAGTGCTTCTAATGTTACTGGCCCCAGACTAGAGAGTTTTCTGTACTGTTCTTGGCAGTTCTGGTACCAGAAGCTGAAAGATTGGTATTCAAAAGCTGGGCATTAGATGCTATAAGAAAAGCGTGTTGTGCGTCAGACTCAGAATACAATTATCCTGTCATGTACCACTCCCTCTAAAAAAGGAAAAAAATGAAACAAAACTGAACAGTCATTTGGGAGTCAACCACAGTCTGAATGTATACCTTTCAAATAAACAAAATGTGGACTCGTAGATAAAAAAGACCATTCTCAAGACATTTCTTTCTAGTGTACATATAAAGCAGAAATTTTTGGGTGCCTGGGAGGCTCAGTTAGTTAAGCAACTGCCTTCAGCTTTGTTTCATGATCCCAGAGTCCCAGGATCAAATTTCGCATTGGGCTCCCAGCTCCATGGGGATTCTGCTTCTCTCTCTGACCTTCTCCCCTCTCATGCTCTTTCACTCTCACTTTCTCGAATAAATAAATAAAATCTTAGAAAAAAAGAGAAATTTACATAGCTAAATTTAGGTAGGTTGAACCATTGGATATTGCTATTTTAGGAAAGTAAACATGGTCAAATATTGGCAATTTCCTATGACTTTTCTTAAAACTCAGGTTGCAAAATATAATGATCCTAATTTTTACTGAGAATAATGAGAAACATCGTTATGCAAGCAAATAACAAAAATAGCAAGACACAGCATTTAATGTCACATCATCTATCTCACTTGTCTAGATAAAGTGTCATGCATTACCTTAATTTTCAGCTAGTGCTTATATCTCACACTCTCTAGAAGACTGCCACAGAGCAGATTTAAAAGTGGCAATATAAATTACAAATTCTGGTATCTAATATTGTGGTTTCCAAACACCATGCTGACAAATGATGAGTGTATTGTGAACTCTCCAGTTCAATAATCCAACATTCCACCAGTAGTTAGCAAAACTAGTGTGAAATAAAACAAACTCTGAAATAAATGCCAAGGTTAAAAATACTGCTTCAAAGTCTATAAACTTATTACATGCTCTTATAAAGTGCCAACAGTTTTCCGTTCCCAGTACTTTCGTTTTACTTTAAATCGATTGGAATTACCGCATTAAATCTATGTCTTTGAGAGCTCAGTCTGGGAATAAGAAGTCAGATTAGACATAATATGGTCAGCAAACTCACAGTATAATTATTTTTTCTTATCATTCTAAGCTCTTTACTCAAATCCACGTGTGTTGAAGGAACACACTGTTTTCAAAGCACTGCATGTGTGCTACGAAGAAAACAAAAGTTAAAAAAAAGTCTTTTTCCCTCAAAGAATTTACATTCTAACTTTAGAGACAAGATAGGAACACTTCTGTGTTTTTGAAAAGATTTACTTTAAGTAACCTGTTAAGATAGCAAAATAAAAGAGGTATCACATGGCCGTATGTAATTGTCCGATGTGTGTAGTGTATATGGTAATTAATGTAAGAATTCAGGAGAGGGAAAGATCTTTCCAGACTCAGTGCAGAAGAGGTTTGCCAGTGGAGTGGGATTTGTGCTTCCTTTTAATAAAGGATCACTGATGCTTAGAAGAGAGAGAGGGGATAGAGGTTGCTTTCATTCAGGATGCCAGGGGCTTGGGCTGGGTAGATATGGGAAGTGAGAGCACATAGAGATAGTCATTTGCAACTGGTTTCTAATTAGACATCACCACTACTTTGAAGTTCCGCAGTGTTTCTGATCATTTCTAGTTACTTAGAAACCTTATTACTCATTATTGTCGTCTGCTTGTTTATCACCATATTAACTTATTTGTCAGCAATTCTTTGACATCGTCTCAAAATTCCAATTGGTATAATTTATTTTAGGAAAATATACATACCAGAAAATTTATAGTAGCGCCTTAGGAATAAGAGAGCTCAGTTTTATTCATTTCAAAATGGAGTCTATGAGAAGCCTCTCTAAATTTGGAATTATCTTCCATTTCCAGTTTATTGGAGATTAATATAGAAACATGTTCTAAGTTGTATTTCTTCTGAACCCATAAAGAAACATGAAAGAATTTTCTGATCTTGTGTCCCTTTCATTTGGATAGTAACAAAATTCTTCGGCATGATTTTCTTGACATTAATCGTCTATTTGAGGAGCCACTTTACTATTATCACCTAACTCCCAAATATTTATTCATTATATAGCTCCTGAAAGACTAATTTTGTGAATCTGGGACAGATAGTGAATGTGCAGAGGAATCCTCAAATACTGCATTTGACGGGTTCTGATTATCTGACTGGTACTGTCTGTTGGCTACTCCTGGGAAGATCTCAAGCTCCTGCCTGACCATTATGTGTGCTCCCAGTCTGGCTCCGGGCTTCCATTTTGAGAACCATTATGCTTTGTAACTACAAGAACCTCTCTTAAATTCCCTATACCTGCCATAGTTTTCTGTTTGAAAGAATTAAACGTATTAAAGAGGGCACATATTGCATGGGACACTGGGTGTAGTGCATAAACAATGAATCTTGGAACACTGAAAAATAAAATAATTAAAAAAAATAACCAATGCACTAATAATTCTGTAGTAACAATACTTCTGGGTACCCTTAGAAATAAATATCATGTTTAAAAAAAAAAAGAATTTCTCAACATTTTAATAGTGCTAGATGTTTTAGCAAAACATCTAGTAAAATCTAGTATTTTTCATCTCAACAGTCCAGTATTTTCTTTCCAATATTAAGGTCTTTTAATATTTTGAATTTTGTCAGTGTTAGAGTAAACTGTCAGTGAGGCTTTATTCATTTTTGAAAGTTTTCCACAAATGAACTTTACATATTCATAGCCCCAGTATCTCTTATCTAAGAAATAGCACTGTACAGCTATCTAACTCAAGACCTTTGTTTCTTTGAAATAGATTCCCTTCTCATGTTGTGTATGTATCTATTTAAGCGTGTGTGTGTGTGTGTGTGTGTGTGTGTGTGTATGTGTGTGTGTGTGTGTTCCCTCTGATGTGGGTTACTATGGCTCACTGCTAAGGAAGGGCTCTCTAATTCCTAGTCATCTTGAAAGGAGGGAAAAAAGATTTATTTTGAAACACTCATAGTTTGTAGGTATTTTGAGCCCCAAGTAGAACAAAACATTAGAGGATTACAAACACACTTACAATAAATAACATAATATACACCAGGATAGTCAATATTTGTCTGACATGCTGTGAATCATAGATCCTCTTGTATAATGAGGTATCTAACCCATATAGGTTAATGATCGGTGGCTAAAATCTTCAGCACATGAGTCACAAATCAAAATAATTCAGTTTATTAGGCATAGAAAATGGCAAAGTTCACAATAACCTCATGGTGTCAATTTAATTCTGCCAGAAAAACACAAACCCAAATAAATCAGGAGATGTGACTTTAATGTCAGTTAGTCTTGTTTTCTCACAAATGGAATCATCTCTCAGTCTTAAATTCTAACCAGGTTAAAAAGCACTGTCCAAGTTTTATTTCCAAGAGGCTTCAAACCCTTATGATGGATGGTCATGCAAAGGAAGGAGTTTGTCCTAAATTATGCAGTTCCATGTTCACAGTAAACCCTTTTCTGATTAAACTTCTGTTACCTTTGGACTCTTCCAACAGAAACAATGATGATTTACACATAAAACCCTCTACTCCTGATCCTTTCCATTTTTTCCTCTTTCACAAATTTTAGTTACCTCAAATCTCTTGAGAAATGATGAAGTATGAATAGATGAGTAGATGCATGCTGAGAATGGATGGGTTATAGGATCGATGATGGATACAGACAGACATACACGCGTGTATACACAATTACGTAGACAAATGCCCAGCACTATTTATTGAAAAATCTGTCCTTCCTCATTTATCTGCCAAGCTACATCTGTCAGGGCTCCAAATGTGTGGTGTTGTTTCTGGGCTTCTGTGCTGCTCCATTGCTCTATTTATCTACCAACGTCTTAATTACTACAGTATATTATAAATACTGACATTTGGTTGAGCAAGTGTTTTCACCACTTACTTTTTCATATGTGTCTTCTCCATTATTGACCCTTTGTACTTACAAGCACATTTTAGAATCTTTCAAGTTCTACTGAAAACAAAACAAAACAAAGCACCCTATTGAGATTTTTACTGGAAGTACATTCAAGCTCTAAATTATTTTTGTTTTCAAATCCATATTCATGGTATATATCTAAATAGATTTCTCCCAGTAATGTTTCATAGTTTCTACATTGGTGGCCTTGCATACCTTTTGATAAATTTGTTCTTAGATATATGATAGTTTTCAACTATTTGAATATCTTTTTAAATTTTATTTTCTATTTTTTGTTGGTATATAGAAATCAAATTGATTTTTTAAATAATTCACTTTAAATTGAAACATTTTCTGAACTCTTACTAATTATAATAACTTGTGGAGCCTCTGATTTTCTGCCTAAATAATTTATCAACTACAAATAATACCAATTTTGTTTATTCTTTTCCAATCTTCTTTTTCCCCTTCTACTTAGCTGGCTACTGTTTCCAATACAGTGTTATCTGGGTGTGGTAAAAGATGAACCAGTCTTAAAGGAAAGATATCAATGTTTTCTTTCTTTTTCTTTTTTTAAAGATTTTCTTTATTTATTTGAGAGAGGAGATCACAAGCAAGAGTAGAGGGGCAGAGGGAGAAGGAGACTCCCCGCTGAGCAGGGAGCAGGAAGCAAGGCTCCATCCCAGGACCTTGGGATCATGACCTGAATGGAAGGCAGACACTGAATCATCATAGCCCCCCAGGAGCCCCAAGAGTTCAACATTTTCAACATTAAGTGTATTATTTTTTCTAAGTTCATTGTAGACGCCAAATGTCTGCTCTAGTTTGCTTACTGATTCTTTCTTTAAAATAGGATATAAAGTTTTATCAAATACATTTCCTATATCTGTTGACAGGACTACAATCCAATAATGTTGGGAATTTCATTAACTGATTGTCTAAAGTTAAATCAAGTTTGAAATCCTGAAAGAAATCTCTTATAAAATATTATCCTTGTTTGAAGATTGAGATTCTTTTGGCTAATATTTTGTTTAGGAATTTTCATCTCAGTTTCTGAATGAGATTTGCCTATTGTATATGTTTCCTGCAATGTCCTTATAAAATTTTGGTAGAGAGGTATGAAGTTACACTACTCTTGTTGTACAAAGGGAGTATTCCCAATTTTTCTGCCTCTTGAATGGTAGAACTCACTAGTAGGGCTAACTAGGCCTAAGAGCTGCTAGTAAGAATAGTTTTTTAAAGAAATTTTTTATTACTGATTATATTTAATGACATAGAATTGTCAAGATCTCTCTTCCAGAATAATTTTTGATAAATTGTTTTTCTAAGAATTTTAAAATTTCATATACATTTTCAAATTTATTGATGTGTTATTAAATAATACCCAGTCATTATCTGCTTAATTTCTGCAATACCTCTAGTATTGTACTTTTCTCACAGCTGGTGTTGACAGTTTGATTCTTGTCTCTTTCTTCTGTTTATTCTCACCGGAGGTTTGTCAGTTTTATTGGTCTTAAAGACTTTTGGCATTGTTCATTTTCGCTAAAACCTCTGCCTTATATTTAATATATTTTCCCTTTCACTATTTAAGAAACTGGATGGGCTATGTCTAGAATTAATCATTTGTATATCTTTTTTTAAAGATGTAAATCAATTTAGGGACGTTTCTTTCATTTGAAACTGAAGGAGTCTTGATACAGTAAGAGGGTGGAAGAGATTATGCTGAGTGAAATAAGTCAAACAGAGAGAGTCAAGTATCATATGGTTTCACTTATTGGTGGAGCATAACAAATAATATAGAGGACAAGGGTAGATGGAGAGGAGAAGGGAGTTGAGGGAAATTGGAAGGGGAGGTGAACCATGAGAGACTATGGACTCTGAAAAACAACCTGAGGGTTTTGAAGGGGCGGGGTGGGAGGGTGGGGGAACCAGGTGGTGGGTATTAGGGAGGGCACAGATTGCATGGAGCACTGGGTGTGGTGAAAAAACAATGAATACTGTTACGCTGAAAATAAATAAAAAATTAAAAAAAAATAACAAAAAAAAAATAAATGGACCTAGATTCAAAAAAAAAAAAAAAAGAGGGTACCACTCATAATGGTGACTTAAAAACCTTATTAAAAAGTAGCATTGACATCGTGTTTTATAATTTATAAAAATGCTTTGATACACATTTAATTTCAAGCAACTGAAATACAGAAATACAGAAACTTAGTAATGTAATTCTTTTTTTTTTTTTTTAAAGATTTTATTTATTTATTTGACAGACAGAGATCACAAGTAGGCAGAGAGGCAGGCACAGAGAGAGGAGGAAGCAGTCTCCCTGCTGAGCAGAGAGCCGGATGAGGGGCTCGATCCCAGGACCCTGGGATCATGACCTGAGCTGAAGGCAGAGGCTTTAACCCACTGAGCCACCCAGGCACCCAGTAATGTAATTCTTATAAGACCTTATAAGAATGGTAATAATCTAGGTGTGAGAATTTTTCAGTCTCATTGCTGCTAAGTGATAGAGTGGAAACTTGGATTCCTGGCTTTTAGAAAGTTATGCTATTTCCAAAAATAATATGGGCTCTAAGACTATTAAGAATATTTCCCCTTGTATTGTATCACTTGTTGTTCCTATTGTTTCTCGTAATATTATATTATCTGTCTTCCACGAACTATTGTGAACTTGTTTTGGCAAAAATTCTCCAGCAGTACAGGGCCTGGTACTTTCTAGTTCATTATTCTGATTGTCTCCATAAATCCTGTTCACATAGTCTCCTTCCAGGATCTGTAAACATTCATTTTATTGCAGTCAAATTGCTGTAATATTCTTGTAAGAATCTCCCAAATATTAGTTCCAAATCCTAATCTTTTCAAGCCGTGAAACTCTTTCAGTCTGGCTAGATTTTAGTCTCCAGGGCACATAGTTTTATTTGTTTTCTGTAGTGCTGTCTTTAAAGTATTTTTGAATATGTGGTTAATTACTGAATGCACATCACCATTCTTTCCAGCATCCTCCCTTGCCTCGGCAGTGCAGAGAAAGGCGTGTGTTGCCTGAGTAAATATCATCATCATCATCTATTCTAGAAAGAAAAACTGAGGACTCTTCTTTTTTGATGTGCACAATTTTTAAAGCCTTAAACAGATGATGGATGTTAAATACTTCCCTGCAGAGTGAATGTAGCTTAATAACACCAACGAGCTCGTGAGAAAGTCAACTCTTAGTTTTACCCAGCAGGCCGTTCTCGCTTTCCTTTATGAAAGAACGGGTAATGTTACTTGCAGGCTCACCGACATATTATAAATGCCTTTCTCAATTACCTCTTTTGTTTATTTCACTGGTTCTCTGGGTTATCCTTTCTCAAACAAAATGCTTGGATCCCAGCAGAGAAGCCCTTTGAGACCTACTTAACCGTTGCCCCTAACATTAAGAAAAGGACCCCAAAGGATACACTGCTTGGCATCCGCACGAGAGGCAAGCTGTTGACTGGCATCACTGAGAGGTTTTGGGGATTAATTGAGCAGAGGATCAGAATGGGAAACTAGTGTTCTGGCTCTGCCTTCACCAGGTCTTCACAGTGTGGCTTCATTATTCCAAAACGAAAGTGAAAAGGCTGTTCCGATTAAAAACAAATGAAGTAGATCATTAGAGTGTTTTATATAGAAAGAAAGGGATGGTGAAATGTGACAAAGGAGTTGTGTTGAGAGTTCAGGCCTTCTTTTGAACATGCAAAAGAGCACGTCTTGTAACATTACTTGAATATAGGATCTACAGTAGTAGGCATGGCCAACCAACAAAACTACACCGGATGGGCAAATGAAAAGAGAGAGGGATAGTACAGCTCTTCAGGAAAGGTACAGATTGGCTTGAAGCTACCATTCATTCCTCTACCACCACCAAAATAGACACCCCCGAAACCTACACATGCACTTTCTGGGTTTATTTAGCCAAACTACTGAAATCTATTGGACGTGCAGTAAACACACCTCATTGCTATTGACCTTACCTTCTTCAAATGCACGGCTACCAAAATTGAGAAAACAGACATGGTTCTGGCTGTTACCTGTTTTAACACCGCTTCTGGGAAAAACTATGTTTATAATCATTGCAGTTCCATTTAGATAAATATTTTCAATATCAGGCCCTTTTGGATCTTGAACCACCTTTACCCACAAAAGGGCCGTATCATCATGGAGCAAAGAAAGTAAAGTCAGTTCCCAGAGGTGACTGATCATTATCTCTCCCTCCAGCTATCCAAAAAAGCCGAAAATCCTTTTCTTTAGCAAATGGTGTCATGTCAGTCAGAGGAAGGCAGTGCCCAAAGGGAGAGAAGAGTAAACAGTATCAAATATATCAGAAAGGATAGGTACTGAGTAAAGACCACTGAATTTGCAGCGAAGTAGATAGAGGTGACTTTACCGGTGCAATTCAGCGGTTGAGGGTGAGCGCAGAGTATAGGAAAGATGCGGCAGCAGAGGCCTGGACTGCAGCGGACTTCCTGCTTCCAGTCTTGTCAGACTCTACTCCATTCTCCAGTCATTGCCAGAGTGATCCCTCTAAATCCGACCACTTTATTCTCCAAATAAAAGTCTTCCGTCGCCTTCCTGGTTACTACACAGCATGGTGTACCTGTTGACAGTGCACCTACTCATCCTTCACTCCAACTCACCCTTTAACTACCAGTTTTTATTTTAAACTCATCCTGATCTAGCAGATGGAATTGAAAATCGTCTTCTGTGTGCTCCACCATATCCAGAAGATATTTCTCTCATATCACTGACAACATCTAAACCATTTACATATTTTTGTGGTTATCTTTTTCTTTTTTTAAAGATTTTATTTATTTATTTATTTATTTATTTTTAAAATTTTTTTATTTTAATAAACATATAATGTATTTTTATCCCCAGGGGTACAGGTCTGTGAATCGCCAGGTTTACACATTTCACAGCACTCATCATAGCACATACCCTCCCCAATGTCCATTTCCCCACCACCCTCTCCCGTCCCCCCTCCCCCCAGCAAACCTCAGTCTGTTTTTTGAGATTGAGTCTTTTATGGTTTGTCTCCCTCCCAATCCCATCTTTTCATTTTTTCTTTTCCTACCTCCCCCAACACCCCCGCCTTGCATCTCCACTTCCTCATATCAAAGAGATCATATGATAGTTGTCTTTCTCCGATTGACTTATTTCGCTAAGCATGATACCCTCTAGTTCCATCCACATCGTCGCAAATGGCAAGATTTCATGTCTTTTGATGGCTGCATAGTATTCCATTGTGTATATATACCACATCTTCTTTATCCATTCATCTGTTGATGGACATCTAGGCTCTTTCCACAGTTCGGCTATTGTGGACATTGCTGCTATAAACATTCGGGTGCACGTGCGCCTTCGGAGCACCATGTTTGTATCTTTAGGATATATACCCAGTAGTGCAATTGCTGGGTCATAGGGTAGCTCTATTTTCAGTTTTTTGAGGAACCTCCACACTGTTTTCCAGAGTGGTTGCACCAACTTGCATTCCCACCAGCAGTGTAGGAGGGTTCCCCTCTCTCCGCATCCTCGCCAGCATCTGTCATTTCTTGACTTGTTAATTTTAGCCATTCTGACTGGTGTGAGGTGGTATCTCATTGTGGTTTTGATTTGTATTTCCCTGATGCCGAGTCATGTGGAGCATTTTTTCATGTGTCTGTTGGCCATCTGGATGTCTTCCTTGCAGAAATGTCTGTTCATGTCCTCTGCCCATTTCTTGACTGGATTATTTGTTCTTTGGGTATTGAGTTTGATAAGCTCTTTATAGATTTTGGATACTAGCCCTTTAACTGATATGTCGTTTGCAAATATCTTCTCCCATTCTGTCAGTTGTCTTTTGGTTTTGTTGACTGTTTCCTTTGCTGTGCAAAAGCTTTTGATCTTGATGAAATCCCAATAGTTCATTTTTGCCCTTGCTTCTGTTGTCTTTGGCGATGTTCCTAGGAAGAAGTTGCTGCGGTTGAGGTCAAAGAGGTTGCTGCCTGCATTCTCCTCAAGGATTTTGATAGATTCCTTTCTCACATTGAGGTCCTTCATCCATTTTGAGTCTTTTTCGTGTGTGGTGTAAGGAAATAGTCCAATTTCATTTTTCTGCATGTGGCTGTCCAATTTTCCCAGCACCATTTGTTGAAGAGGCTGTCTTTTTTCCATTGGATATTCTTTCCTGCTTTGTCAAAGATTAGTTGACCATAGAGTTGAGGGTCTATTTCTGGGCTCTCTATTCTGTTCCATTGGTCTATATGTCTGTTTTTGTGCCAGTACCATACTGTCTTGATGATGACAGCTTTGTAATAGAGCTTGAAGTCTGGAATTGTGATGCCACCGACTTTGGCTTTCTTTTTCAATATTCCTTTGGCTATTCGAGGTCTTTTCTGGTTCCATATAAATTTTAGGATTATTTGTTCTATTTCTTTAAAAAAAATGGATGGGATTTTGATAGGGATTGCATTAAATGTGTAGATTGCTTTAGGTAGAATAGACATTTTCACAATATTTGTTCTTCCAATCCATGAGCATGGAATATTTTTCCATTTCTTTGTGTCTTCCTCAATTTCTTTCATGAGTACTTTATAGTTTTCTGAGTATAGATTCTTTGCCTCTTTGGTTAGATTTATTCCTAGGTACCTTATGGTTTTGGGTGTGATTGTAAATGGGACTGACTCCTCAATTTCTCTTTCTTCTGTCTTGTTGTTAGTGTAAAGAAATGCGACTGATTTCTGTGCATTGACTTTATATCCTGACACTTTACTGAATTCCTGTATAAGTTCTAGCAGTTTTGGAGTGGAGCCTTTTGGGTTTTCCACATATAGTATCATATCATCTGCAAAGAGTGAGAGTTTGACTTCTTCTTTGCCAATGTGGATGCCTTTAATTTCTTTTTGTTGTCTGATTGCTGAGGCTAGGACTTCTAGTACTATGTTGAACAGCAGTGGTGATAACGGACATCCCTGCCGTGTTCCTGACCTTAGCGGAAAAGCTTTCAGTTTTTCTCCATTGAGAATGATATTTGCGGTGGGTTTTTCATAGATGGCTTTGATAATATTGAGGTATGTGCCTTCTATCCCTACACTTTGAAGAGTTTTAATCAGGAAGGGATGCTGCACTTTGTCAAATGCTTTTTCAGCATCTATTGAGAGTATCATATGGTTCTTACTCTTTCTTTTATTAATGTATTGTATCACATTGATTGATTTGCGGATGTTGAACCAACCTTGCAGCCCTGGAATAAATCCCACTTGGTCGTGGTGAATAATCCTTTTAATGGACTGTTGGATCCTATTGGCCAGTATTTTGGTGAGAATTTTTGCATCTATGTTCATCAAGGATATTGGTCTGTAATTCTCTTTTTTGGTGGGATCCTTGTCTGGTTTTGGGATCAAGGTGATGCTGGCCTCATAGAATGAGTTTGGAAGTTTTCCTTCCATTTCTATTTTTTGAAACAGTTTCAGGAGAATAGGAATTAATTCTTCTATAAATGTTTGGTAGAATTCCCCTGGGAGGCCGTCTGGTCCTGGACATTTGTTTGTTTGGAGATTTTTGATGACTGTTTCAATCTCCTTACTGGTTATGGGTCTGTTCAGGTTATGTATTTCTTCCTGGTTCAGTTGTGGTAGTTTATATGTCTCTAGAAATGTATCCATTTCTTCCAGATTGTCAAATTTGTTGGCGTAGAGTTGCTCATAGTATGTTCTTATAATTGTTTGTATTTCTTTGGTGTTGGTTGTGATCTCTCCTCTTTCATTCATGATTTTATTTATTTGTGTCCTTTCTCTTTTCTTTTTGATAAGTCTGGCCAGGGGTTTGTCAATCTTATTAATTCTTTCAAAGAACCAGCTCCTAGTTTTGTTGATTTGTTCTATTGTTTTTTTAGTTTCTATTTCATTGATTTCTGCTCTGATCTTTATGATTTCTCTTCTCCTGCTGGGTTTAGGCTTTCTTTGTTGTTCTCTCTCCAGCTCCTTTAGGTGTAGGGTTAGGTTGTGTATTTGAGACCTTTCTTGTTTCTTGAGAAAGGCTTCTACTGCTATCTATTTTCCTCTCAGGACTGCCTTTGTTGTGTCCCACAGATTTTGAACCATTGTGTTTTCATTATCATTTGTTTCCATGAATTTTTTCAATTCTTCTTTAATTTCCTGGTTGACCCATTCATTTTTTAGAAGGGTGCTGTTTAATCTCCATGTATTTGCGTTCTTTCCAAATTTCCTCTTGTGATTGAGTTCTAGCTTCAGAGCATTGTGGTCTGAAAATATGCAGGGAATGATCTCAATCTTTTGGTACTGATTGAGGCCTGATTTATGACCCAGGATGTGGTCTATTCTGGAGAATGTTCCATGTGCACTACAGAAGAATGTATATTCTGTTGCTTTGGGATGGAATGTTCTGAAGATATCTGTGATGTCCATCTGGTCCAGTGTGTCATTTAAGGCCTTTATTTCTTTGTTGATCCTTTGCTTAGATGATCTGTCCATTTCAGTGAGGGGAGTGTTAAAGTCCCCTGCTATTATTGTATTATTGTCGATGTATTTCTTTGATTTTGTTATTAAGTGGTTTATATAGTTGGCTGCTCCCATGTTAGGGGCATAGATATTTAAGATTGTTAGGTCTTCTTGTTGGACAGACCCTTTGAGTATGATATAGTGTCCTTCCTCATCTCTTATTATAGTCTTTGGCTTAAAATCTAATTGATCTGATCTAAGGATTGCCACCCCAGCTTTCTTCTGATGTCCATTAGCATGGTACATTGTTTTCCACCCCCTCACTTTCAATCTGGAGGTGTCTTTGGGTCTAAAATGAGTTTCTTGTAGGCAGCATATTGATGGGTTTTGTTTTTTTATCCATTCTGATACCCTGTGTCTTTTGATTGGGGCATTTAGCCCATTAACATTCAGGGTAACTATTGAGAGATATGAATTTAGTGCCATTGTATTGCCTGTAAGGTGACTGTTACTGTATATTGTCTCTGTTTCTTTCTGATCTACTCCTTTTAGGGTCTCTCTTTGCTTAGAGGACCCCTTTTAATATTTCCTGTAGAGCTGGTTTGGTGTTTGCAAATTCTTTCAGCTTTTGTTTGTCCTGGAAGCTCTTTATCTCTCCTTCTATTTTCAATGATAGCCTAGCCGGATATAGTATTCTTGGCTGCATGTTTTTCTGGTTTAGTGCTCTGAATATATCATGCCAGTTCTCTGGCCTGCCAGGTCTCTGTGGATAGGTCTGCTGCCAATCTAATGTTTTTACCCTTATATGTTACAGACTTCTTTTCCCAGGCTGCTTTCAGGATTTTCTCTTTGTCACTAAGACTTGTAAATTTTACTATCAGGTGACGAGGTGTGGACCTATTTTTATTGATTTTGAGGGGCGTTCTTAGCATCTCCTGGATTTTGATGTTTGTTCCCTTTGCCATATTAGGGAAATTCTCTCCAATAATTGTCTCCAATATACCTTCTGCTCCCCTCTCTCTTTCTTCTTCTTCTGGAATCCCAATTATTCTAATGTTGGGTCGTCTTATGGTGTCGCTTATCTCTCGAATTCTCTCCTCGTGGTCCAGTATTTGTTTGTCTCTTTTGCTCAGCTTCTTTATTCTCTGTCATTTGGTCTTCTATGTCACTAATTCTTTCTTCTGCCTCATTTATCCTGGCAGTGAGAGCTTCCATTTTTGATTGCACCTCATGAATAGCTTTTTTGATTTCAACTTGGTTAGATTTTAGTTCTTTTATTTCTCCAGAAAGGGCTTTTATCTCTCCGGAGAGGGTTTCTCTAATATCTTCTATGCCTTTTTCGAGCCCGGCTAGAACCTTGAGAATTGTCATTCTGAACTCTAGATCTGTCATTTTACCTATGTCTGTATTGATTCGGTCTCCAGCCTTCGGTACGGCCTCTTGTTGTTTTTTTTGAGGTGAGTTTTTCTGACTTGTCATTTTGTCCAGATAAGATTTGCTTTCTCCTGCTGTGGATTTCTGCTGTTCTTGGTGACTTAAGTTGGTCTTGGCTGGGTTTCTTGTTGATCTTCTGGGGGAGGGGCCTGTTGTAGTGATTCTCAAGTGTCTTTGCCGCAGGCGGAATTGCACCGCCCTTGCCAGGGGCCGGGCTAAGTAATCCGCTCGGGTTTGCTTTCGGGAGCTTTTGTTCCCTGAGTGCTTTCTGTAGAGTCCGGAGGACGGGAATGAAGATGGCGGCCGCCCAGTCTCCGGCCCGGAGGAGCCGAGAGCTTGGGGTTCCGCTCCTCAGTGCGCTCTCAGAGCAAAGTGCCCAACCGCCCCGCCTCCCTGGCCTGCGGCCGCACCTTGAGGAAAGCAGTCAATTGCTGGCACTTGGAGAAAAGCGCCCGGTCGTTTCGGTCTCCGTGGCCTCTGGCCGCGCTCCGAGCCCACCCAGCCTGCTACTGGCACAAGGTAACCCCAGGCTTAGAGCTCACTTCCTCGGCTCTGTCGCTGTAGCCGGCTTCCCCGCTCCAATACCTGCGAGCTCCGTGGCCCTCAGACACCCCCGGTCCTTCCGTGACCCCCCGGGCCTGGGGTTATGCTGACCCCGCCTGGGTTTCCCCCTGGTTTAGTCCCTGGATCGATGTCTCCCAGTGGAGCCGACTTTTAAAAAAAAGTCCCGATTTTGTGCTCCGTTGCTCCGCCGCTTGCCGGGAGCCGGCCCCTCCCCCCGGGGTCTATCTTCCCGTCGCTTTGGATTCACTTCTCCGCAGGTCCTACCTTTCAGAAAGTGATCGATTTTCTTTTTCTAGAATTGTTGCTCTTCTTCGCTTCGATTTCCTGTTGGATTTGTAGGTGTTCACAATGGTTAGATAAGCTATCTAGCTGATCTCCTGCTACCCGATGTCGTCTTAGCCTGCTACTTCTCCACCATCTTGACTCCTCCTATTTATTTATTTGACAGACAGAGATCACAGGCAGACAGAGAGGCAGGCAGGGAGAGAGGAGGAAGCAGGCTCCCCGCTTAGCAGAGAGCCCGATATGGGGCTTGATCGCAGGACCCTGAGATCATGACCTGAGCCGAAAGCAGAGGCTTCAACCCACTGAGCCACCCAGGCGCCCCTGTGGTTATCTTTCTTAATAGACTTTAAGCTTCCTGAGGGCAAACACAGTGTCTAGCACATTGTAGAAACCCAATACTTAATTGTCGGATGAATGAGAGGACAGAGAGGGAGGGATAGAGAATAATGGTGGTGGTTAACCTTAGAAAAAAGAATACCTTCACCTCCAAACAACAGGGAAGGAAAAGAAGTACTAACATAATAGGAAACAAATTAATGATACAATTTGGAAATGAAAATGAAAAAGAAAATGAAAAAAGAATCAAATATCAGCTTCATGGCAAACTAAAATTTGTACAGGAAAGGAATAGTATATACAAATAGGATGAACTTGACACTGGTCTGAGCAGCTGTAGCTCTGTGCTTACTCCAGGGATGCCTGGAACCATAATTTCCTTGGCTAGAATTGGAATCAAATGTACTACCTAGGAATTTATTACATGCAACTTGAATTCCAAAACTTCCCTAGTGACACCCAGTAGCAAGTAGTTTACATTTTTTATTGAGAATGGAGAGTAATGGTTTGCATCTAGTTTAACCAGTTACATAGCTTTATTTTAGCTTTTGACTGGTAGTTTATTAAAGATTTCTCAAGAAACTTCTGTTCAGCTGCTCTGAGACAAAAGTATCTTACCCATATGTTGGTGAATCATAATCCAAAGACAAAGTGTATCCTGTAAAATTGAGAAAAGACCATGAGCAGTGTGCCTAGCAATCTCAGACCTCTCTGATGTTTACCTGTGCTTTCTTTCTCCTGCTGTACCTTTAACTTTATCAAGTCTATGTATGAATATATGCTGTATAATCCTTTCACTTCTCCATCCTCATGTAATTGATGCAATTGGCACATTGTGTAAGAATGAAAGTGACCCTTGACTCTGTAACTTAAATGATGGCTAAGATTTTGGGAAGAAGAAAGGCTGAGATGCAAACCTTTGATGACAGGCTGACTCCCAGGCTACTTCTGCTTTGAGAACATGCAAATGCTGTAACCACTCATAGGAGGAAAAGTCTATCAACAGAACTTGGAATACTGATACTGAACAAAGGGAGATAGCTAACCACTTACAGAAGAAATTCAGGTAGAGGGGAAGCCAGCCAGAAATTTTGTAATTTGGGTTACTTTGAAAAAATGAAAGTAGTAGAAAAAAGTGAGGATGCCAAGTCTACCAGATTATGGTTGGTGATCCTAAAGAGAATGGACAGCGTGCCAAATGAGAATTGAGCAGATATTTCTTTTGATCAGAAGGTGACTTAGTCTAAATGAGAATCACTAAAAAAAGACTACACAGGTTGCAAGGGGAGGAAATCAAAGACAAACAAAACACAGTAACTCATTTTTGGAACATTATAAATAGCTCCCTGGGAAGCCTCTGCTAAAATGGATTTTATATATTCAGATCCAAGGAGCTATTTCTTTTATATTAGGTACTACTGAATGGAAGACTATGCTTGGTCTTACCCAGGATCCTTAATTAGTTGCAGCTTTTACAGAAATGTGGTTAGAAGGTCAAATGTCCAATTTATAAAGCTGGATAAAGGCAAGGTTTATAAAATATACCTATAGAAGGGAAACTAGGTAGTTAATGAAATAGTCAGATACCAAATGCAGTAATCTTTCTGAAGCTTCTAAATGTTGAAAATATTAGTACTTTTGGATTGTTTATATGATGATACTGTGTATCCCTTAATTTCATGCCTTTGACTTAAATGATGAAGAGTTTCTAAAAACTTAGGCTCCTCCTTTCTACCAATGGATGAGTAGGGTTAGGTAAGAGAAGCTGCAGCTGACCTTGTGGTTCATTTACTATGAGTAGAAGTTAATGACAAAAAAGATCAGAATTATACAGAAGAAAGGAAAAATCCCTCAACAATTAAACTGAGTGTGGGGGTGTTTATATGGTTAATTTAAATGGGTTTGGAATAGATAGCTATTAAAATTTTAATGGACCACTATAGGAGATTATTTGATCTAGTTCCTTTACCAACTCCTCCATTTATCCTAGATTTGATGAATTTTAAAAATCTAGTGATTACATAAAAGCAGAATCTGCAGTCTCTTCCAAAGTAGTACTATTTAAAACAATGAATGTTTAAAAAGATTATCCTGAATGACAAGATGGCCAGACTGCTAGAATATCCCAGTGAGGAATCTAAGATCCTTTTGATTGGTATGCAAGAAGACCATCCAGAGTGGTAAAGAAATTGTATTAAAGGGGTGCCTGGGTGGCTCAGTTGGTTGATCATCCGTCTTGATTTCGGCTCAGGTTATGCTCTCAGGGTTGTGAGATCAAGTCCTGCCTTACGCTCCATGCTCAGGGGAGAGTCTGCTTGGAATTCTCTCTCTTTGCCTCTCCCCCCTCCCCACCTTCTCTCTAAAATAAATAAAATAAATCTTTAAAAAAAGAATTTGCATTAAAATTTCTAGACAGTGGTGCACAGTACACAAATATGCTTAAACCTGCTAGTGGAAGGGTAAAGCACAATGCAATCAAGTTAGCAGTACAAGATAAAATATTCAAAAATAAAAGTATAGTTCAAAGTAGAATTTAATGAATGAAAGCTCTGTAAGTTTGTTGCATCACCCTTGCCAGAATTATTAGGATGTATAAACAAGGAACTCTTGCCTTACCCAAGCCATTGGGAAAAAGGATGTCATACAAATCTACTCTTCATTCCCTTTTATTTGGGCGTGTTAGACGGGGAACCTTAGAACTGCCTCAATCCACTCAAGTGCTAAATATAAAACAATATGGGATACCTGGAAAGGGTCAGGGAGAGAGGAAGGAATATCAAGAAATTTCAGTTTTGAGGGGTGCCTGGGTGGCACAGTCCAGTTAAGCGTCTGACTCTGGGTTTCACCTCGGGTCATGATCTTTGCGTTGTAAGATTGAGTTCGGTGTCAGGCTCCATGCTCAGCTCAAAGTCTGCCTGAGATTCTTTCTCTCTCTCTTCTCTGCCCCTCCCACTCGTGCCCTCTATCTAGGATAAATAAATAAATCTTTAAAAAAAGAGAAATTTCAGTTTTGGTTGAAGATCTGATAGGTGGAGGTGAATTAGTATCCATAAATTTCTTGTTTAATAGTCTAGTCTAGTATGTGAGAAAAGATACTGGATTCTGGAGGATAATTCTAAACTCTAGAGGACTGAATAAAGAGGAATCTTCAATAGCATCATCCATTTCTGTGTTAAAAGTTCCAAGTTGTGCAACAAGCTAAGGGAGATATGTATTCTATGATCAGTTTGGCTAATGCTTTCTTGTAGATTCCTATTTAGAAGAAAGTCAAAACCAAATCTGCCTTCATGTGAAACAGACTCCAATACACATTTATTGTGTTCCTATAGGGATATTTAAATTATTCTGCTTATTATAATAACCTGGTGAGAAGAAATGTTGATTTATTTCAATCAAAAAGTGCTGTTACTCATTACATCAATAACATAATGTTGATATCTAAATCTAAAAATCAAACTAAGCATGAATTCCAAATGTTGGTTAATTATATAACCACCAGGAGTAGCCAATTAACCCAGCTAAAGTATAGGGTCCATCACAACTAATAAAATTTTGAGTAATTACATGGGCTAGAACTACTAGCAGCATTTCTCAGCCAACCACAATGAGTTATTTTCTCTCTAGCTCTAAAATTAAAACAACAGGCACAAAGACTGCTTGGTTTCTGAAGAACCACATACAACATCTGTAACTTTTATTGGCTCCTATTCTTGTAATAAGAAAGGAAAAAAAACTGAATTTGAATAATGTTTTGAACATCATCAGGCTCTCTTGAAGCTTCAAATGGCCATTGACCTATCCAACTCCTCTCTGACTGAGACACAAATGATTTGAGAAATACAAACAGCTAGGAAGCTCAAGCTGGCTAAAACTGTTGGTAAAAGCCCATACTGCCACCCGGTAGTTATATAATTTGGACTAGAATATTACCTAAGGCTGCCTCATAAGAAGCATGGTTCACAGATAGTAGCTCAAGGGCAGAGAGCCAAAACTCTCTCTAGAAGGCCACTGCATAACAACTAGTTGATCATTTCATTTTGACTGAAGAAGGAAAACGCAATTCCACTCAACGGGCAGAATTAAGAGAGATATTCCTCGAGGAGCTAGATAATAGAAATGATATAGTATGGTTTCATGTTTTTTTTAGGAAGTGGCCAGTAGATTGACAATATGGGCCAGGAAGTGGCCATTAGTGGACTAGAAGATTAGAGATTAGAGTGGTATATGGAAAAACTTTATGCACTTCTAGAGGAAACAAATGAAAGTGGGGTAAGCTGATGCCCATTTAAAGAAAAAAAAAAAACCAACTTCTGAATTCACAAGGTCACTAAAACTAAGTAAATACCCTGTTCCTTTGAAAGTAGTTTCCTGGATGGTGACAGATATTAACTAGAGTATGGTGCTCATTTTGCAATATAGTCAAATATCAAATCATTCTGTTGCACACCTGAAACTAATATAATGTATGTTAATTATATCTAATAAAAAGAAAAAGAGAAAGAATGTAGTTTCTTAGGTATACAGATGAGTTTTCATGGAGATATTCAATGAATCAGGAACAACAAAAAATAGCTGTATCCCATTGTGTGCTCAAAAAGTGATTAACAATTATTCCATTTAAAAAAATTACTTATTTCAGAGAGAAAGAGAGAGCTCATGAGTGAAGGGACCAATAGAGCAAGAAGGAAAGAATCTCAAGCAGACTTTGCACTGAGTTAGGAGCCTGATGCAGGGCTCAATCCCACGACCCTCAGATCATGACCTAAGCTGAAGTCAACAGTTGGACACTTAACCAGCTGAGCCACCCAGATGCCCAAGTAATTATTCCATCTTTAATACTAACATCAGAGACTAAAAACAACTATGGAGTGCTATTGAGAATGTCCAGGACAGTTAAAGGATTACATTAACTCATCACACATGATCCCGGGTATATATTGTCTTGACCAGCATAGACATTTATTCTAGATTTGGATATACATACCAGGTAATTGAAGCAAATTACTCTAAGACTACTAGAGGCCTAGAGGAGAGAAAAAAAAAATATATATATATATATATATGAAATGTTGGTCCTGTCTCCTAACCCCTCACTTGTATATCATTGGTGAAGGAACGTATTTATTACAGGTATGGTACAATAGTAAGATAGATCATGTATAATGGACTTATAGTTTTCCAGCTACAAGTTAGTTAATTGAATAGAAATTAACATGTACAATTTAAACATGTGCTTATTGGGTGGGATAGCATCAGCAAGATGGCAGAATAGGAAACCCTAGATCCTACTTCCCTCCATGGATATACTGATTCAACAATACGTGAACCAGTTCCCTTTGTGAGATATTAGTAGACCGGCTGAAAGACTCCTACAGCCCACACAAGGAAGCCAGTAGGAAAAGTTGGGACCCTCTTGCCAGAATCCCTCCCATCTGGTACAGCACCACATGATGAGGAGGGAACTCCCAGCTCCCAATTTCTCCCTGGAGAGAGGAGAGGACTGGACTGTATATCCAACATTCTGAATTTTCTGATGGCTTTACCTGAGACTGATTTCTGTCTTGCCTGAATTTCAGAGTTAACAGGGAGTCCCAGGTTATGAACTACTGAGAATAAAGCTGGTGGCTTGAACCAGTGCACATTCATTGTCATAGCCTCCTAGTCCCCATGCCCATTGTCTCAGTGAAGAACAAGTAGATGAAAATGCTTAAACACCAAATTCTCCCCTAGGAGGGAAAGACTTAGAGTATCCATTCAACTTTCTGACTTCAGAGGGCTGCCCAAGGGACTAACTTCTTTATCACCTGTCTTGGAACACTGACGGGACTGGCATACTCTCTCTAGATGCTTGGGGACCACTGAGAACACAGGTGACAATTTTGGGTAATGTACATTCACTGCCAGAGCCTGTCCTGGCTCAAAAGTACATGACTAGGAAGCTCACAACTTCCAGCTTCTCTTTGTGGAGGGTAAGGGAATATTGAAATGTACATCTAACTTTCAGGTTTTGGGGGGCTGACCAAGGGAATGATTTCAGTGTCACCTATCTCAGGGTATTAATGAACCTCTGCATATTCTAGATGGCCTGGGGGCTGCTGAAGACAATAACAAAAAGAGCTGGGTGGTAGGCTGCTGTTCTGGCTGACCCATGGTACAGCAGACAGATACCAGAGGTAGCAAGAGATTATAAACTCCTGGAAAAAGAAACTGGTAATCTCTGTCATTAGGAATTTACACATACACATCCAGGGAAGACATACACACAGGGAGGGTTTGAGAAACCCCCAGAGTCTGAAGTGAGGCTTATTGGTGAAGGGTTTCTTTTGTGCCATGTCAGTTGATAAAGTTGGGAGAGTTGGCTTATATTTCAAATATGCAGATACCAACACAAAATGTCAAGGAGCTCTAAAAAAAAAAAAAAAAGAAAATTCACAGTCCAAACAAAGACAAAATCAGTCTGCAGACACCAATCTAAAGAAATAGAGGTATATGAGTTATTTGAGAGAGAACTAAAAATAAGCATCACAAAAATGTCAGCAAGCTCTTAAAAATGAACAAAATGAATACTTCAACAGTAAGTTTAAAAATATAAAAAATAAAACCCGAGAATGTTGGACCAAAGAATATAACAAACTGAAAATTACTAGAGGGTTTCAGCACAGATTTGATCAAGCAGAAGAAAGAATCAGCAAATTCAAAGACAAGTCATTTGAAATTAGACAGAAGAGCAAAAATTAAAAAAAAAAGATTGAAAAAGAATGAAGAGAGCTTAAGGGCTTTAGGGGTTACCAACAAATGGATGAATATACACATTTAAGGAATCCCAGAAGGTGAAGAGAGAAAGGAGCAGAAAGCTTATTTAAAGAAAAAAATGACTGAAAACTTTCTAAATCTGGGTAAGGAAATGGACATCCAGATTCAAGAGACCCAGAGTTTCCAAATATAATGAAACCAAAGATGTTAGCACCAAGATGTATTATGATCAAAGTTTCAAAATTAAAAGAGAATTTTGAAATCAGTAGGAAAAAAGCAACTTGCCACATGCAAGGGAACACCCAGAAGACTATCAGTGAATTTCTCACCAGAAACCATACAGGCCAGAAGGAAATGGGATGGGAAGGAAAACAAAACAAAACAAAACAAACCCAGTAAAGAACACCTGTCAACCAGGAATGTTATGTCTGGCAAAACTCTCTTACAAAAATGAGGGAGAAATAATGACTTTGCCAGATTAACAAAACCTGAGGATTATATCAGCAGTAGACCTGCCTGACAAGAAATGCTGAAGTAATTGTTCAAGTTGAAAGGAAAGGGCAATAAACAACATGCAAACATTAAAAAAAAAAAAAGAAACAAAAAAACCCCAAAAGAAACAACAACAAAAAAAACCTAAACAACGTGAAAGTATACAAAGAAGGAAACAGACAAAAGAAAATAAAAAAAAAAACCCCAAAAAACTAATTACAAAGTTTAAAAAAACCCATTAGTTTTAAAAAAACTCATTAGCAAATATATAAATACAGAATAGTGTAATATATAAATATATAAATATAAATAATATATTAAAATATGAATATATATAAATATATAAATACAATATATAAATAAATATATACAGAATAGTATAATACAATAGTGTAATAGTATAATGCAATAATGGTAATCCATAAATCACTTTTAATTCTAGTATAGAAATTAAATGTCTATCAACAGATGAGTAGTTAACTGTATGTGTCAGCTTGACCTGGCTAAAGGATGACCAAATATGTGGTGAAAAATTGTGTCTGGATGTGTCTCCAAGGGTAATAAATAAAAAGCTAAATGAGTTAGCATATAGATATTCACATATATTGAGTCTATTTCTCTGGAGAACCCTGACTAATAAAATGGATAAAGAAGATGTCATCTATACAATGGAATATTATTTAGCCACAAAAAAGAAATCCTATCATATTTAACAATATGGACGCATCTTGGGAACATTATGCTAAGTGAACTAAGTCAGCCACAGGAATAAAAACTGCCTGATTCCTTTTATATAAGGCACCTAAAGCAGTTAAACTCATAGAAACAGAAAGGGAATGGTGGTTGCCAGAGGCTAAGAGGAGGGAAAAATGAGAAGTTGCCATTTAATGAGTAAAGTTTCAGTTATACAAGATGAAACAGTTCTAGAAGCCTGCTGTACAACATGGTGATTGTAGTTAACAATATTTACTGTATAATTAAAAGTTTGTTAAGATGGTAGAGCTCCTATTATTCCTTTTAACCACAATTAAACAGAAACGTGCTTACTAAATGGGGGTGGGGATAAGACACTGAAGAGATGACTTGCAGTATCAAATGAATGATATATTTAATATGCATGAGAGTAAAATCACTATTAGATAGATTGTTAAAATGCTACCACTTTTATACATAAGGAAGAGGAAATAGGAAAGACCTTGGAACTTATTTAAACATCTCACCTATTTCTATTTTTTTCCCCTGAGCTTGCTCTTGTACTTTTCAGGATCTAAATTACATCTTATGGGTTCCAAAGTAGAGATTAGTTATTAAACATCATGCAGCTACCGTACCTCTAAATATTACCACCTGAATTCCTAGAGGAATTCTGTTCTCCTCTCATGTCTAAGCTGGGAGTAACAATTACTGCCGCTTTCCTACCTAGTGGACGAGACAGTCCTATTAGGTTTTACATACCCAGCACAGCTCCAGATGACTGGGAATGGGCAAAGAGGAAACAATGGCCAGATTCACATGGGCCAGCTTTGTAAGTCACTCCTCTTGCTGAACCTCATAAGCCTACCCCGGGATTAGTTGAAAATGCATGATAAATAGAAATAAGAGGAAGTGATTTTTGAAGGAAAGTAAACTTATGAATGGATAATAGAAAAAAGAAAGTTAAATTTACTTTGGTACCTGTTGAGTCGGTGAAAATAAAAGAAATATTATTTCTCATCTGTCATAACAGATTCCCATAGGTAAAGCTGGTTTTCTCTAGAAGCCTCCTCCTCTCTTTGAAGCTGAAAGTCCATGATAGTTCCCACTGAATTTCAGAAGCAAGTGATCTGAAGTTATCTAGGTGATGCATATCCATAATGCTTATGACATCTTGTAGATAAATGTTTGAAATTATCATTTTGTGGAACAGACTCTTTTGAGAGGTAACATGCTAGAACTTTTGCCTCCTGGATATAATCACTCCAGGCTTTCAAATACAAGCTAGTAACATGTAGAATTTATTCTGCTGAAGGGGGCACTAGGGACCATGGGTAGATCCAGTTTTCAGAGACAATATTGAAATCTTCTGGGATAGGTCAGAGTGGTGTCTTCATGAAACTGTTCTGTGAATGTGGAATGTGATTCGGGCCCTTCCGGAAATTCTGTGAGCTCCTTGGTATCTTTAATAAATTCTTTATTTGCTTAAATTAGCAGGGTTGCTTCTATCAATTACAATTGAAAACCTTAAGTATTACTAAATGACATATTGAAAAGTAGGGAGCTGTTAAATAATAGGCCCCAAAATGTGGAACTGGATAAATACAGCATGTAGGGCAGAATTGGGTTAATACCTTACCATTTAGACGAGGATACTGGTGAGTCTTACTATGCAACCATGAAGCATTTTATTCATTTTATTCCTGTACCTTCAGATGCAGAACTAAGGCTCAGACAGTGGCAATGGGGGCTATAAAGTAGGGAAAGAGGTAGGAAAAATTCAGTATGTTAAAGTGTATTTATTATCTCATATAATTTTCAGCAAGGTCAGAAAAGGACAGTTTGTAGGGCACTAGTCTAGAAGTAGACAGAGAAGGAAATGCAGATTTGCTAAGAGAGAAAATATCTGCCTGTGGCTTACAAACTGAATTGACTGAGAGAACCACTCATTAGAGAAGGGCAAAAGTGGATAATTGGAACAGAAGTAAAGAAGAGGACACTTAGCAGAAGAAAAAACTTAGAGGACTCTTAGACTGTCTCTGCTGGATCAGGGGACAGTGGAAAGTCAAGATCAGATTTGGAGTGGGGCCTGTTCAACCAAGGAAAGTGACTCAGTTCATAGGTAATGACTCTTGTATATGCACCAATGAAGGCAAGATCTGGCCCATTTACCACTTAACATCCCATGGAGAAAATCCAAAGTAAAGTTGAAATTCCTTAACTCTAAAATACCCCAGCCTTACTACTTGACTTCTTTAAGAATTAAACGCATTTGGTCTTTGCCTAGGGTTTTGAAAATCTGATGTATGAGGAAAGTTAGCTGACCACGAAATTAAAGCTGAAAGAGGTACACAACACAGTCATTAGCTCAGTCTAGGAGCCAGACCCAAGTCTCAAGCCATGTCTGACTCTGGGTCAGTTACTTCTCTGCTCCCTCTAAACTTCAGTTCCCTAATCTTTACATTAGGGAATGTCTCTTGGCATTTATGTGAGAATTTTTTTAAAAAAATGAAGGAGACATCAACGCATATTCCCAAACACAAAGCAAGTATTAGAGAACTATTATTATGGGTTCTTACTACAACACATTTATATGGAACATGAATCCTAAATTAAAGTTAATGGAAATGGTCAAAGTTGTCATTTGGAAATTTTAAAGATACTTTCTTAATTTAAAGATTATATGACTATAAATTTTTAGCTATGGCTAATAACAAAGTTCACAGTAAAACTCTGATAGTTTAAGTTTTTCATTATATAAATAACAAAGATACGGACTTTAGATAAACAAAAAGGAGCAAAGATAATCAGGGATTTGTCACATAATAGGGAATATGTAAAGGAACATATCCTACTACAGATGGCAAAATAGAACCAGATTGAGAATCTTTTCCTTTCAAAGTTTAACAAACTTCACTAAAAAGAAGAAACTCAACCAATATAAGGTACCAGCGGCAATAAACGCATAGGAAAATGTCATGACACAGACTTTGGTTCTTACATAATTTAGTCTTGTCCTGTTCCCATGACACCAACCCAAAATTGGCACTAGGGCAAGAAAGAAGGTGAATAAACAAAATCCTAAAAATCTTTAGTAATACAATTTCCGTGCCCCTTCCTTATCTCCCTTGGGAAAAAGGCAGATGAAAGAGGAGGTGTCACTCTGGGAAAAAGTTAAGAGAAGCTGTAAAATGTTCCTCTTTATCACCACATGCTCTCAGTAGTGCAAGATAAAAAGAGATCCTCACTGTGGTATCTCTGGGCTAGGAGAAAAGCAGGTGAGGAGGAAAATGGACATAATCACACAAGCATCAGTAAACTGTGACTTAGGGGAACTGATAGAACAGAGAAGACAAGACTTTTGAAGGAGTTAGAAGCTAATGGATAAATAGTCATTCAATACAATCCTATAAAACAATAAAAACCAAAGAAACTCCAGCTATATTCAACAACAGAGGAATCTCATATATGTCATATTGGACTAAAGAAAAAAGATTAATTAAGAATACACATAGTTTAATTCTGTGTTTTTCCAGAAGTGCAGAAATAGTTAATCAGATACACACATAACAATTTTTTACTTTAAAGCAGGAAAATGTACATTTATTTGCTTATATTTTGATGTAGGGTCATGGATTTTTTTTTCCCCAGTATAGACCTACAGATTAGTTGATCTTCAATTTTTTTCATTACTGATAATCTCCAATGAGAAACAAAAATGCCAAAGCATCCATAAAGCAGGGGCACCTAGGTGGCTCAGTCGGTTTAACTTCTGCCTTCAGCTCCACGCACGACACCAGAATCCTGGGACTGACAGAGCCCCACATCCGGCTCCCTGCTCAGCGGGGACAGGGAGCCTGCTTCTCCTTTTCCCTCTCCTGCTTGTGCTTTCTCTCTCTCATAAATAAACAAAATCTTAAAAAAAAAAAAAAAGGAAAAAAAAAGCAAACGTGAAGCAGACTGAGCGCAGAATCCTTCAAGGAATTTACTAATGTATTTTCATTCTTTTCATGCTACCTCAGTCATACCGGATTTGATAGCATTTTTCCCCCCAGGAATTTGTTTATGTCAAAATTGAAGAAAGTATTCAAATTACTTTTTATGAAAAAAAAAAATTACTTTTTATGGAAACATCTCTTTTCCTTACACATTATACCTAATGAGTTTTTTAAATGTTTAGTCGAATAATGTAATCATAACTTCCACAACTGGCAAAAACATTTTTGGGATCAGATGCAACTTAGTCTTGACAAGCATGCAGTCCAGTCAGTGAACGCAGAAATTGGCGGACACGCTAGAGAGGACCTGACCAGTCACAAGTCACGGGCATCAGTGAGAATGTTTCATGGACGGTATATGGACTATCAGATAATTGTGCAGGTTATTTGAGTAGAAGTCAGCTAAGTAAGTGACATAGAGTAAAACTGAGATAATCTAATGACAGTAAAAGCAGAGGAAAGTGACAGAAAGATAAATGGAGTTAGGAAAAAGATCATGTGCTGGGGCGGGGGTGGGGGATGAGGAACAGACAATGATGATTCAGTAACAGCTATTTAGCATTCCTGAAGTACTTCACTCAAATGGAGCAGGAAAAAAGATTTAAATTCATGATAAAAGGAAGTTTTCATTAAGAAAAAAATATCTGAAAATAGAAAGACACAGCATATTCCAGGAAAGGTTAAGATCAGCAGTGATCTTTTTTTTTTTTTTTAATAAAAAGCTTAAATTATACTGGATTTCCAAGACAAGAAAAATTTCTTGAGCTTTGAGGTAAGGAAACACGTTTTTTTAAAAAAAGTAAAAATGTTAAACTGGCCTCAGAGTATTCCAAACAATGTACAATGCCAACACCAACATGGTAACAAGGTTTACAAATTTCTGGGGTAAATAGGGGCACCTAGCTGGTTCAGTTGATAGAACATGCAACTCTTGACCCCAGGATTGGGAGTTCAAGCCCCATGTTGGGTGTGGAGATTACTTAAAACAAAAACCAAACCAAATTTCTGAGATAAATAAAATGTAAACTAAGAATTTGATTTGATTTGGTTTTTAAACAAAAAATTTTAGAACCAGCTAAATTGTCCTTCCAGAACACTGAGAGTTCCAAAGATGAAAGAATTCCAGAAAGGCAGCACTGAATGTATGTGAATATAGACCAAAACTAGACAATTAATTGAATTACATTATAAAAATATGTAAATGATATAAAATTTGACAATACAATAACAATGTCTAATAAATTTTTTTTTAATTTTAATAAAGGTCTTTTAGAGGGTTCCCTGGTGGCTCAGTAGGTTAAGCAACCTACTCTTGGTTTCAGCTCAGGTCATGATTTCAGGGTCCTAAGATCGAGGCCTGCATGGGACTCTGTGCTCAGCATTGTCTGCTCATTCCCCTCCCTCCCTCTCTGCTCCTCCTCCTGCTTCTGCGCGCACTCGGGCATTTTCCTCTCTCTCTCTCTCTCAAATAAATAAAGTCTTAAAAAAAGGTCTTTTACAGTCTCTTTAATAAATGGTGCTGGGAAAACTGGACAGCTATATGTAGAAGAATGAAACTTGACCATTCTCTTACACCGTACACAAAGATAAACTCGAAATGGATAAAAGACCTCAACGTGAGACAGGAATCCATCAGAATCCTCGAGGAGAACATAGGGAGTAACCTCTTTGATATCAGCCACAGCAACTTCTTTCAAGATATGTCTCCAAAGGCGAAGGAAACAAAGGCAAAGATGAACTTCTGGGACTTCATCAAGATAAAAAGCTTCTGCACAGCAAAAGAAACAGTCATCAAAACAAAGAGGCAACCCACGGAATGGGAGAAGATATTTGCAAATGACAGTACAGATAAAAGGTTGATATCCAGGATCTATAAAGAACTCCTCAAACTCAACACACACAAAACAGATAATCATATTAAAAAATGGGCAGAAGATATGAACAGACACTTCTCCAATGAAGACATACAAATGGCTACCAGACACATGAAAAAATGTTCATCATCACTAGCCATCAGGGAGATTCAAATCAAAACCACATTGAGATACCACCTTACACCAGTTAGAATGGCCAAAATTAGCAAGACAGGAAACAACGTGTGTTGGAGAGGATGTGGAGAAAGGGGAACCCTCTTACACTGTTGGTGGGAATGCAAACTGGTGCAGCCACTTTGGAGAACAGTGTGGAGATTCCTCAGGAAATTAAAAATAGATCTTCCCTATGACCCTGCAATTGCACTGCTGGGTATTTACCCCAAAGATACAGATGTAGTGAAAAGAAGGGCCATCTGTACCCCAATGTTTATAGCAGCAATGGCCACGGTCGCCAAACTGTGGAAAGAACCAAGATGCCCTTCAACGGATGAATGGATAAGGAAGATGTGGTCCATATACACTATGGAGTATTATGCCTCCATCAGAAAGGACGAATACCCAACTTTTGTAGCAACATGGACAGGACTGGAAGAGATTATGCTGAGTGAAATAAGTCAAACAGAGAGAGTCAAGTATCATATGGTTTCACTTATTGGTGGAGCATAACAAATAATATAGAGGACAAGGGTAGATGGAGAGGAGAAGGGAGTTGAGGGAAATTGGAAGGGGAGGTGAACCATGAGAGACTATGGACTCTGAAAAACAACCTGAGGGTTTTGAAGGGGCGGGGGGTGGGAGGGTGGGGGAACCAGGTGGTGGGTATTAGGGAGGGCACAGATTGCATGGAGCACTGGTTGTGGTGAAAAAACAATGAATACTGTTACGCTGAAAATAAATAAAAAATTGGAAAAAAATAAAATAAAATAAAATACAATAAACAATACAGGAAAAAAAAAAAAAAAAAAGGTCTTTTAGGAACTAATAATCCCCATAATGAAGAACCAGCGTAGCATTTCCTTTAGTTTACCAGTTTCATTTTCTCCTATTAATTCAAGTAAGATTTAAATTAATATATATTAAACAGCAAGCATCCCATTGTCTCATTTTTATAAAACTATAATTCCTGTCTAGCCTTCTTTCATTACAATGCACAGAAAGAAAAAAGCAATTAAACTACTTAATGTTAACTCAAGTGTTCTTCCTGGATGGTGAAATGTAGGAATTTTTTTCCTGTATGGTTTGAACTTTTCGTAGCGCATTTTAATGCCTTTGTGATGCATTTTATAAACATAGTAACTTTATTATTCTAAAAGAAATGAGAGAATGCACAAAAAATTGGAGGTACAGTAAAGAAAAATTTTGCCTAATCATCTTGACCTTTGTTCTAACAAAGCCCTTTATTTTTATTATTACCCAACTGATGAAAATCTGACATTGGATTGCGTAGTAAACACACTATTAGTTTAAAAAAATTAATTAATTAAAAAGAAAACCCAGAATGCCATACGAGCAGCCAAGCCTGCAGAAGAACTTCAGAAAGAAGTTTCCCTCATTAATCCCTTGTCAAGCAGAAGTACTAATTGGCTTTAGAAGAAAAATTGGTGGGGGAAGAAAGGAAATGATTTAAAAGGACTCAAGGCTTTGCTCTCTCACAAATCACACAAATGATGATTATTCTGTATGTAACTGACTGAATGACTATAATGTGCTCTGTTTAGGACGTTATTGTATTTCCCTAGTAGGTGTAGGTTTTTCTAGCCTATCTAAGGTTTTAAGACACCCTGGGAGTCTTCTACTTCTAAAGCATTATGTAAATGCAGTACATTAACAACTGATCCTGTATTTGGAATGTTAAAAATGAAATTTGTTCTAAAAATTAAATGGTCCCTTTTAGAGATAAGTTAAAAAAGAAAATCACTTTAAGTTAGAAGAAAACTTCAAAATGTCAACACTGTCAAAACAAAAGTTACAGTATTTCGAGTTTGGGAAAAGAAGAAAGCCATTTTATGAAGGGCAATTATTTCTTGCCTTTTCCAAATAAAGAAGTCTTTCTTTTTAATGATCTGTTTATTTCTGGTGTTGGGCTAAATTTAGATTTAAATTGTTTTATCTGCGAATATAATTGAACAGTGGCAAAATCTTAAAATTTGTTATCTAGACAAGTTGGGTGACCTCCATTTGGGGGAGAAAATATCATTCAAAGGAAAAACACCTGGGGCGCCTGGGTGGCTCAGTGGGTTAAGCCGCTGCCTTTGGCTCAGGTCATGATCTCAGGGTCCTGGGATTGAGTCCCGCATCAGGCTCTCTGCTCAGCAGGGAGCCTGCTTCCCTCTCTCTCTCTCTGCCTGCCTCTGTCTACTGTGATCTCTCTCTGTCAAATAAATAAATAAATCTTTAAAAAAACAAACAAACAAACAAACAAAAAAAAACAAAGGAAAAACACCTGTCCAGATCTGAGGTCTTTCCGGGTACTTGTAAAATCCAGTTAACGCTCTAGTTAACATCCTAACTATGACTTGATCTGGTGAAATTTCTGATTCTATGACAACATGTAATACTGTTTTCTAGAAGACCCGTGTAAAGTTATCTCAAAGCATGGAAAACAGAACCTTTAAATGATGTGGTTTAATAATCATTTTCTTTAGTTGTAAATCCTTCTCTATTTTTTTAAATGAGATATGCAGCGTAATATGCCCCCTCTTCTTTCTTTTCTAGTAGGACCATCCTTTATCTTTTGTTTCTATCAGTGTATGAACTTGTTATTCCTCCTGAAAAGGTCAAATAAAATGGGAAGGATAAATCATCGCTGTGCTATAAAGTGTGTCAATATTGCTCTAAGTCAAAGGCGCCAGGATTGTATATGGGGAGCAGCACCACTGAAACCCATTAGCCCTGTCTGCAGACACCTAGAAGTGACTAACCTGAAAACATGGGTGTGTGATTTACCATATCTCCTCATTCTTTTAATGTTTTTATTCTTTATTCATTTATTATTTTTTAGGGGGTGGGGCAGGGAGAGAGACAATCTTAAGCAGGCTCCATCTCATGACCCTGAGATTATGACCTGAACCAAAATCAAGAGTTGGTCACTTACCCGACTGAGCCACCCAGGCACTCCTGTTTTTATCTATTAGGATAAAGAAATTTTAAAAAAGTACTTGGAGCTAGTTCTTTCACGTCATAGAATCAATTATTTGTATTCTTGAACATTGAGATTGTTTCTGTTTTTACTAATGTAAGCAACAATTCTTTAAAATACATTCCTAAGATTTAAAGTGCTCATTATTAAGGTTTGCCCATTTTTCAGACTTCTGGTGTATATAAACGACTGTCCTCCAAGAAATAAAACAAAGCTCTGATTTTGCTGTATTGTAGATAACACTAGTTTGCCATTTTTTATCTTTTTGTCAATTTATACTTAACCTTTACTCTCCATTTGTGGTTTTAGTTCCCATGCGCTGCTTCCTTGTTTAGTTCTAAACAAGAACTAAAAACACAGGGAGCTATTGGTGACTATGGAGTTTGTACCTGAGCTCTGCTGTATCAGACCATAGTTCAGAGCAGAGAAAGAACCGGAAGGAGAGAAGCGATTGTTGGGAAGTAACTTAAATGGCAACAGAAGGAAAGAGGGAGGGAGAAGAAATAGAAGACTCAGCACGAGTTAGAATTAGGGAAGAGTTTTAGGAAATTTGGTAGGAGGGAGAAGGTGCCTTCTTTGTAGCTTCCATAGATGAGAGTGAGAAAGAAATAGAATTATTTCTTAAGTCTGTTGTGTGTTTAAAATGATCTATGCCCTCATTGTTTTCATTTTCAGATCTCACTAAATATGCTGCTTTTAAATTATTTTTAGAATGTTTGAATGCTGTTTCTTTGAATGTATCTCTAAGCTGTGGCTTGGCACCTGGGATTTCAACTTTAGAAATGTTGTATCAATTGCAATAATTCATAAATCTAAAATACTGTAATGTCATTTAGAAACATTTGCAACAGGAAACCCTGGGTGGCTCAGTTGGTTAAATGTCTGGCTCTTGATTTCAGCTCAGGTCATGATCTCAGGGTGGTGAGATAGAGTCCAATGCTGGGCTCTGTACTGAGCCTGGATCCTGCTTAAGATTCTCTGTCTCTCTCCCTCGGTTCCTCCCCACCATTCACACTCACAAATGCTCTCTCACACTCTCTCTCTAAAAAAAAAAAAATAATAATTACTTTTATAATGCAACAAAAGTATATTTTGCATTTTGTCAATATATGAATATTCTGGTCTATCATAATTAAAGCTTTTGCCACTGTATGTTCTATTTTTTTCTCTGTATGGGTTTTTGTTTTTTGTATTTTTAATCATGACATATTTTATATTAAATTATTCTTTAAGATATCTAAAAAATTATTCACATTTACAAAGATAAATGTTTCTTTTGGGTTTAAATATTTACATATTTCAGAATAAATACAAAGAAAGGAAAAAGTTTCTAGGTATGAGACAAGTATACCATCGATTTGTTATATCAGGTATGCATAAAAAATATATCTTTAACTTCAGGTGTTTCTTTAACTTTCAAATATTTATTACACACTTATAGAGCATCAGACATTGTGCTAGCCAATAAGAAAAACAGGCACAGGGTCTTTCTGACCATGGTTGTTAGAGGGGGAAACGATGTAATCAAACAAACAAATAAAAGGTAAAATTGTGTTTTTGACATGCTGCAGTGTGATACACAAGCCTATGAAGATTCATAATAACAGAATCTGACCTGGAAATTGTTTCCTTTTTATTTGATAAGAAACTGCTTAACTTTTTTTTTTTTTTTTAGGATTTTATTTATTTATTTGACAGAGAGAGATCACAAGTAGGCAGAGAGGCAGGCAGAGAGAGAGGGGGAAACAGGCTTCCTGCTGAGCAGAGAGCCCGATGCGGGGCTCCATCCCAGGACCCTGAGATCATGCATGACCTGAGCCGAAGGCAGAGGCTTAACCCACTGAGCCACCCAGGCGCCCGTAACTTATTTTTTATCTGAAGCTAAAGTCTCACCAAATTTTAACATATTGTTTCCCATAGCAACTATCTTTGAAATGATGTGGTCCATGTTTGTTATATTTTAGAAACTTAGGCTAAGTGTAATTGTAAAGAGTTTGGGAAGAGAAACCAAATGACACTCCCAAGGTTTCACCAAAAATATTCACAGGTAAGGTGAGCACAGTCATGATAATGGAATGAACTTTCTAGAGCAAAAGCAATAGAATTCATATATTTGAAAGAGAAGACATTCAAATGTTAAAATAAACTAAGGGAAGATCTCATGCACCAAAAACTATTCCTTGAAAACTCTGGAAAATTTAATATCTATGTAATATAAGTTCACTAAGTATAAATATGTCACTTTAAAATATGACAAAAGTATCTTAAATTTCATGGGCAAATTTTAAAACTTTATATTGCTTTAAGATTTGATTATAATGAAATAATTGCTTCAATTATTTAAATAATTTTAAAAGGAAACTAAGGAAATAAAATCATAAATATGTTCTTTTAAAGCCCCTTTTTCCAAATTTATTCCCAAACTTGTTAAAACAAATTAGATCACCTTGCCAATTAAAAACATTATAGTTTATGTTCTTTTACCTTTTTCTGCTTATATTAGAGTAATAAAAATAAGTTGCTGTAACCATGAGAATAATAACAAGATCAAGGAGTAATCTTCCTTGTTTCTCTTTTAAATACCATTCTAGATTCTGAGGTCTACTCTCTTCTGACATGCGTGGACCATGATACTTTCATGTTGTTTCTCTGACATTCTCTGGGGTATTGTCCTTATTTGCATTGTCAAAGCTAGGCTTCAAGCACATTCGTGTTCAGCTCAGAGCAGGGCAGATGTGGTCGTGTACCTCTGATGCTTTAAGACATGGGTGGGCCCAGAAGTAACATAGGTTCCTTCTAATTCCATTCCATTAGTGAAAACATGGTCACATAAGCACATTATGGGAAGAGGGGACTAGAGAGGGTAGTCCTCAGCTGGTGGGCACACCTCGCAATAATTTTATTTCCTACCAGAGAAAAGAAGAAGCAAATTTTGTTGCACATTTAGCAGTTTCTCCCATAAAGATTTTTTTGTACTGAATTTATGTATTTCTTTTTAAAATTTTATTTATTTTATATTTTTATTTATTTATTTATTTATTTATTTATTTATTTATGAGAAAGAGAGAGCACAAACAGGGGGAGTAACTGAGGTAGAGGGAGAAGTAGGCTCCCCGTTGAGTAGGGATCCCAATGGGGGACTCAGTCCCAGGATTCTGGGATCATGACCTGAGCTGAAGGCAAACGCTTAACTGACTGAACTACCCAGGTGCCCCTGCACTGAATTTAATTATGCATAAAATGTTTCTGTATCATCAGAGCTTTTACGTAAAGAAATTTGCCACTGACCATCTTGTTTTTATCACCTAAAATATTCATTCTTTTTGCCAATGTTTTTTGAGCAGCTCCTATATATTGGTGAAGTAGATATAGGGAATTATATGTCAGAGTCCTAGACTTCCAGGAATTTGTCATGTAGTTGAGATGATATATGCCCACTTCTGTGACAAATGATTTTTTTTTTAAAGATTTTATTTATTTATTTGACAGAGAGAGACACAGTGAGAGAGGGACCACAAGCGGTGGGGAGTGGGAGAGGGAGAAGCAGGCTTCGTGTGGAGCAGGGAGCCTGATGTGGGGCTTGATCCCAGGACTCTGGGATCATAACCTGAGCTGAAGGCAGATATGCTTAACCCACTGAGCCACCCAGGCATTCCATGACAAATGATCTAAAAAAAAAAAATTTTTTTTTAAATACAAGTTAATTTCTGTGGCAAATGATTAAACAAGTTTGTCATTTAATAGTAGCAAAGACTCTTATGACAAGCCTGGGCCCTGTTTATAAACATTAGGAAAACTGCAAGCTGTAAAAGTTTAAGTAAAACCAAATCTAAATGCCTGAGATCTCTTTTCCAAAGCCAGTGTTATTTTATATCATTATAATGTGTATAATAAAATTATTAAATACACAAATTAGAACTCTCCAACAGTTAACTGAATTTCAAGAATCTAAGCCATAAAGAGTCTCACACACAACAGAGTATTACAGATAGTTACAGAGTTTGCAGAAAAATTTGCAGGGAGCCATCCATAAATCAGTAGATTTGTTTACTATAAACAATCTTAGACAATTAGGTACACCCTGATAAAACATTCGTCAGATAAGGACTTCCCACTAGCAAATACAATGAGTTTGTTTTCCATGAGGTCTGTAGCATTTTTGTGAAGATTAGTCCAGATCACCTCAATTCTTTCTAAGAATGACACAGACATGCATTACCAACCCAACCCAGCAAGTGAATGGATTCTTTCTTGCTCTGTTATTCATTTAATCCCTGTCAAGGGTTCTAGTTTCTTCCCGTCAAATTTCCTGTCTCTCCAGTTGTCCTAATGGTCAAACTTAGTTATAGAGCTATGAACTTCTACACATATATGAATGTTTCTACAAACTGTTTTACTAAACAAAAATTATAAGCTTATACAAATAGGTGGCATAGGTATTTTATAAACTAATTATTCATCCTTACCAAATTAAGAAATATATATATATATATATATATATATATATATATATATTCTGTTAAGGGACATATTGAAGGAAGGGAGATAACATTCTTTTCAGAGCAGAGCCAGAAGCTTGAAAGCAAAACCCAAGGTCTCCCAAAATTCTGCTATAGCAATGAGTCCAAGCAAAGCTATTCACAGCTGGGGTTTGAAGAGATTAGGAGGTAAAGATTAGGAGGTAAAGAAAAGATTGATGAGAGAATAAAAATAGGAAGAGAGAAAGATATAGAAAATTTTAAACCACTTTATTTTAGTACATCTAGATTCAATCAGATGGGGTCTCCAGACTCTCATACAAATCACTTTTCCTCATGGACCATCGTGGAGAATTTAAGAACCAACAGAGAGTTAAGATGCTCTGAAGTGAGACTGCATGAAGTCTACAGCTTCATTTCACTCAGCCTTAAGAGTCACTGCTGCTATATTCCAGAAAATTAATTTTCCACCTAGTGATTTTCTTTGGTTTTCCAATAATAGAACATTTAAAAATCTACAGATCCAAGAATTTAAAGAGCTGTAGGCAGTGTTCAGTCAACTAGTTCTAACACAGCCCAAGATACCCTGAAATTAAGGACAGAGGAATAGAGGTTACTTGAAACTGTGAGGATAAAGGAACCCTTTTAAGAAGAATATTTAACGAGATCAGTGGGCTAAGAACTAAATCGTGATTAATGCTTACATTTAAAGAATGAGAAGAGTTAGGAAGTCTAATAGATACTCTGTGTGTGTGTGTGTGTGTGTGTGTGTGTGTGTGTGTTTAGAAAGGTGAGTGTAGAGCTGGGATAGTGAAGCAAAGAAAGTGTAGCACAGTCAACAGTGCCAACGTTTTGGAGAGGTCAAGACAGATATGGACTGAGGGAAACAATTAGATGTGACATTTAGTTTATTGTTGACAACAGAGAGGTTTCATTAGAGTAACTGGAGAGAGAAACAAAATTTCCAGAAGATAAGGAGTGAGTGGATGGTCAGCAATTATGACAAAGCATGTTAATTCATCTTTTGAAGAATATTGGAATGAAAGAACAGAAGTCATATTGAATTTAGCCTAGTAATATTTTTATTGGCTTTAACATCTACCCAGTATTATATCTAACTTGGTAAATCGTATATTCCCCTTTTTAACTATTTATTGAAAAACCAACTTTTGTAAAGTATTTATGGAATTAAGAGCAATTTTCCAACAAGTTAGAACTGTTCCCTTGACTTCTGTTAAACGATGTTAGGCCTATTTTTAGTTTAATGAAATAATTCACTTATAGGGAGCACAGAGGGATTTCACAGTTCATTTAACTCAACCCCATTGTAGTCAGGCTTCAATGAAAAGGATTCAGGATCCTTTTTCCTGTGAGAATTTTTTTTTTTTTTAATTGCTAAGGAGGAGAGGAATATATTTATGTTAGCTGATAATTTAAAACTCAAATTAAATGCACCTAATTACTGTTGCAGTCTTATTCAGGAAACATTTATTTTATCCTAAATGACAAACTGAATCTACACTAGCAAAGTCACATAGTTTAGGATTCCCTGAGTTTAAACATGGGAACTGCGAAGATCAAAACAAGAAACTGAGAAGACAGTTTGGAGTCAATGAAAAGAACTGGAAAGCTATGGATTGCTGGAAGAGATGGTCATTGCCCAAGCCAGAGAAGAGCACAGTTTCAGTAACATTATTAACAGGAAAAGGAAATAGTGAGGCAGTGCTGATAGTCATTATGAAGGAAAAGCAGCAGGGTTCAACAATAAATTAGATACACAGACAAAGGACCAGAGATAGGATTGTAATATGTACATTAAGGTATTTTTACATAATTTGGCTACATATGCAAAAAATAAACTTTATGACCAATCATAGTAGTTCAGTCTGGTACCTTCATTACAATGTTATTTGAAAATCAATAATCAGTGAAAGACATGGAACATTCTAGTTCTATACCAATTTTATTCTTAGAGAGTTTTTACATTCCCACATTTAATGTTGGGGAATGTTGGGTCTTTTGTGTGTGTTTATGTATGTGTGTGTGTATATATATAAATATAAATATAAAAAATATATTTTAACATACATTAATCCATAAATATAAAAATGGTAAAAATAAATAATATAGTCATATATAATATATATTTAATGTAATTATAACATATATACATTATATGTATTATAGATGTATATACATATAATATATATACATAAATATGTATATATAGAAAAATATATTATTAACCCCCAATACATATATATGTGTATTTTTTTAAAAGATTTTTTACTTATTTATTTATTTATTTATTTATTTGATTTTTTACTTATTTATTTGACAGCAAGAGAGAGATCACAAGTAGGCAGAGAGACAGGGAGAGGCAGAGAGAGGAGGAAGCAGGCTCCCTGTGGAGCAGAGAACAGAATGCAGGGCTCGATCCCAGAACTCTGAGATCATGACCTAAGCTGAAGGCAGAGGCTTAACCCACTGAGGCTCCCAGGTACCCGTATATATATGTATATTTTTTCATAGTGGTTTATAATAAACCTCTTTAGTGACATTTCTTGGGCTGTGTGAGCATAGAAACTTAATTTTTTTTTAAAGTTTCAAATTCTGTCAATTGATCACAAATAAAGAATTATACTAGTTGAAGAAGTCTACATGATATCTACATTAGCAGTATGATAGTACAGATATCTTCCTTGACACATCCTTTTAGAAGCCATGTATTGAGATGATAGATAGATAGGAACCTGGATAGAAGAAACTTGGATCCCTAAGTCATCAGATAAGGAAGACTCCCGCCCCAAGTCTTACTGGATTTGGCATGAGCAATAAATAAACATTAGTTATAAGAAGTCAATGAGATTTTAGGGCTTGTTACCACAATAAAACCTAGCCCAATACAACTAAACAAAAATGGACAAGGCCCTCAGTAAACAAAAGGGAAACATCTACCCTGAAAACTCTCCACCATAGGATTGTCTTCATTAAGGGCTTGGGATTCAAATTAATATTACCCGTATTGTTCAGAAGACCCCTAACTGAGAAATTACCTTAAAGATGTCCCCAGCTGATAGCATTCCATGGGTGTGCTATCATCAAAATAGGACTAAAAGGTATAAATTGATAAAACACACTAAATATGTGCCCCCAAGTAAAAAATGTACAACTAAAACATGAGAGGAAACAAGCCACTATTGACAAAAACTATCAGATAACAAAAACAAATATTCCCAATGACTTCAGATGCTGGAGTTATAAGGCCTAGAATATGACATAAATAAATAGTTTTTAAATTTTTGAAAGAGCAGAAGATTCAATAAAAAAATTCGGAAAAATGGTACACTATTGGAAACAAGCAGACAGATTTTTAAGTGAAGCAAATAGTGTAACAATTGATTTAAAAAAGACCTTGACTATGTAGAAATAGCAGGTTAAATACATCTGAAAAGATTATCCATAAGCAGAAAAATAGATGTAAATAAATTACTCAGGAAGACAGAAGAAGAAAAAGAAAAGAGGTTAAGAGACATAGAGGATAGATGGAGGTTGAACATATTTTAATAGGAATTCTGAAAGACAATGAGCAGACAGGAAAGAAGCAAATTTAAAAGACATAATGGCTGAAGATTTACCTGAAATTGATGACAAACATACATCTTCAAATTCAGGAAACACTGTAACTCCCAGACAGGATAAATGAAAGAAAAGCACACTTATATAAATCATAATGAAAACATAGAGCACCAAAGACTAGAAGATTTTGAAGCAACCGGAGAGATCGAATGGTAATTAAACTGACTTTGATTAAGTAAAAATGACAGTATTTTGTGAATAACCACTTATAAACATACATGAAAGGCAAGAATGGTTTACCACTACAAAATTTATTGATTCAGTTCACTATATTAACAGATAGAAAAAAATGAGTGGGCCATCTTTTAAGAGTATGTTAAAATGGAGCACTTCTCTGTTTTGTTGAAACCACAAAGAATGGAAACAACACAGTAGGTCCCATATAATTGCACATTTAAGAATTTTCAGGAGAAATGTTAGGAGACTAGTTTGGTGATGCTTGGCTTATCACCTCATATGAGGATATGCAACGGGTAGTGAAAGTGTAGATCAGCTGGTTGGAGAGATTCGTTGAGAATATTCCTTTCAGAGAGTTGTTGGAATGCTTGCACATCTTCCTGATGACTTCCAGGGAAAGTGGAGAGAGGATCTCAAGCCAAGAGAGATGAGATACAAGGAAACTACTTTATATATGTACCCCTGGGGTTTGGAGTCCGCAGGAGATTAGTTTCTTAAACATGCTTGAAAAGCATAATAAGTTGTAGCTATGGACCTACGGCAGCAGGGAGTAGAGAGGTCAGGCTGAATTAGGGGTGGGTGAAACCTTTTTTTCAAAGATGCAGTCAGCATAGAACTTGCATGAATGGGAATTTATGTCTTTTTTTTTTCAAAGATGCAGTCAGCATAGAACTTGCATGAATGGGACTTTATGCAAAAAATAATTTCCTGGAGAGGGAGACAAACAAAAAAGAATTCCTGTAAACATACAAAAGGAATCAGTTATAAATGTCACACTGAAGATGATATAACCTGTAACATTGAAATTGGGTCAAAACTTCCCAGGAGAAAAGCCTCTGAATATCCCAGAAATGCTCTCCAGAAAGAAAAATGGCAGGTTTGAATGCCTGTCAAGTGCAGAAGTTCCTATACTGGAGCAGGAGGGTGCCAGGCGTTTAAACCTGTTCCGCTCCCCTCCCCCATTCCCTTCCCCCAGACCTGACTCTGGAGGGTCTATAACAGCTAGTGAGTGGTTAGCAGAGACAGAGTTCTGAGGAAAGAAGTCGACCAAGCTCCTTCGACTTCAAGCTTCCAGGCCTGGTACAAAACCTAGCTGGAAAGTGGGACTAGGCTGTGGGCTGGGAAAGCTCAGGTGTCAGATTAACCCCACGCGGATGATTGAGCTCAAAAATGACACTATTTCTGGGCTGAGAAGTGATTTTATACCAGGAATGACAGGAAACACCACATGATCTACAGTCTGTTTTATCCGAGGTCTTGAAAAAAAGCGAACAGCAAACTAGGGCATAAAATAGATATGAAGTGAAGTTGGGGGAGATGAAAGCAAAGTTGTTTTCTGCTCACATTCTATTTAGAGTTCTCCTCTTTCTGCTCCATAGTCACAATTTCAGTAGATGCAAAGCTTTCTATAAAATTAAACACCCACTCATGCAAAGTAAATAAATATCTCAGCAAACTGTAAATAGAAGGACATTTTCTTAACCTGAAAAAGGGTATCTACCAATTACATGAAACAAAATTCTTACTTAATGATGAACATAAAAATATTCCTCTCAAAATTAGGGAAAAGGAAAGACTGGGGTGCCTTTTGCCACCCATTATTTAATATTGGACTGGCAGTAGTCGTAATGCACCTAGTAAAATAATTTTATTTTATTTTATTTATTTATTTTTAAAGATCTTATTTATTTACTTGAGAGAGAGAGAGAGGACATAAGCAAGGGGAAGGGCAAAGGGAGAGGGAGAAGCAAACTCCCCATTGAGAAGAGAGCCCAATGCTGGCCATCCCAGGACCCCAAGAGAATAACCTGAGCTAAAGACAGACACTTAACTGACTGAGCCACCCAGGTGCCCCATTAATTTTAAAGTATAATGATTCAAATGAAAAATAAAACTGTAATTACTTGGAGGTAATTATGACTTCTATAGGGAATGTTAGAAAAATATACAAATTACTGTAATAAATAAGAGTTTGGCAAATTTTCAGATATAAGATTAATATACAGAAGTCAATTATATTTCTATTACCAGCAACAGACAAAAAATGTAATTTTGTGACACTGACGCGCTACCTACTGCGCTAACGAGGCACCTTAGAAAATGTAATTTTAAAAGATACCATTTATAATAGCAACAGAAAAGTAATGGGATACCTAAGAAAAATATTTTTTAAAAGGTACATGGTCTTCATGGAGAAAATTATTAAAATGTATTAAAAGACAATAAAGAAGTCCTAAATAAATAGAGATAAATACACTACCCACAAAGAATAAGACTTGATATCAAAGGGTGACGATACTTCCAAATAATCTACAGATATCTTGAAAAGCCAACCAAAATTACAACATAGTTTCTCATGGAAATTAATAAACTAATTTGAAATTTTTATATGGAAGAAAAAAAGAGCCAAGGAGAGCCAAGAAAATTTGTAAGGAAAAGGACGTGATGATAAAGGAGTAGAAGGCAGGGAGTACAAAAAGTTCTTACCTTATAAGAAAATCACACTTTTTTTTAATGAAGCTGTAACAGTTAGATTAATGTGTCATGATCAGTAGAACTCAGGAACAGTCTTACTAATATCTGAAAATTTGATAAAACCAAAGGTGTCATTGCAGATTACTGTAAAAGGATAGACCATGCAATAAATGATAGGCTTTCTATATGGAAGAAATAAAATAAAATTGAATTTATATGTAAAATATCAGGTAGGTTAAGGACCAAAATGTAGTAAACAAATATTTTATATGTGAATAACTTCATGATCTCAAACAATTCCAAAAATCGTGATTTAAAGGGGCCTACGTGCCTCCAAATTTATAGCAGCAATACCCACAATAGCCAAACTGTGGAAAGAGCCCAGATGTCCATGGATGGATAAATGTATAAAGAAGATATGGTACACACACACGCACACTCACACACAATGGAGTATTACTCAGTCATCAAAAATAATTAAATCTTGCCATTTGCAATGATGTGGATAGAACCAGAGGGTATTATGTTAAGCGAAATAAGTCAGTCAGAGAAAAACAAATCCCATATGATTTCACTCGTATGTGGGATTTAAGAAACAAAACAGATGAACATAGGGGAAGGGAAAATAAAACAAGATGAAAGCAGAGTGGGAGACAAACTGTAAGAGACTCTTAACTCTAGGAAACAAACTGAGGGTTGCTGGAGGGGAGGTGGGTGGTAGGATAGGGCAATTGGGCAAAAGGCATTAAGGAGGGCACATGATGTAATGAGTCCACTGGGCGTTACATGCAACTGATGGATCACTAAATTCTGCCCCAAAATTAACAATATGCTGTATGTTAGCTAACTTGACTTTAAATAAATCAAAAAAGCAAAAAAATCCCCAAAAAAACAAAAACCCAAAATTATGAATATTAAGATTCCTGAATTTGGCACATTCAAAATAAAAATATCTGTTCATCAAAAGATACCATTTAAGTGAAGAGACAACACATACTGGGAGAAAATATTTGAAAATTACTTAAAAATGGTATAAGATTAGAGTCTGTAATATATAAAGAATACTAACGAAACAATAAAGGAACAACCCATGAGAATGGACAAAATATATACATAAATGATTCAAGAAAGAAATCCAAATAGCCAATAAACATAGAGAAAAATGGCTCAACCTTAAGGAAATAGAAATTAAAATCACAATAAAGTACCATTTCACATTAAGAATTAAGAAGTTAAGTACCCTGGCAATACTTCGATCAGAGGGAATTATTATGCAGTTCTTTTTGGGAGTATAAAGTAATGCAACTACTTTGAAAAACAATTTGGTATTATTTTGTAAAAAATGCACAAATTCTGTGGAACAACAAACCCATAACTTCTTGTTAACTTATCTGTGAATCTCTAACACATCTATAACCTGTCCTGACCCACATATGCCCTAAACTATCACAACAATATGTGCAGCAGCACTTTTTTAAAACCACTCATTCCAAGAAGAATGAGCACATCGGTTGTGACATATCGGCATGATAGAGTCTTCAACAGCGGTGAAAACTATGTCACTAGACCTAGACGGGTATCACAGACGGACCTTAGAAACAAGATTCTGCCTGAACACTGCACATTCAAGAATATTACCTACATTGATGATACCACTTAAATTTGAATCAAGAGACGCAGAGAATTTAATAAAATAAATCGTTAACAGCGACAAACTTCTATCTAGTTAATGAAGTAATTAAAAAGCAAAAAGGGGACCCTGGAATCGGGGAGTAGTAAATGCAGAGAGCAGTGACTTTGCCTGGGGCTGTAGGAATAAAACTAAACTCAATCTGGAGAAAGGGCCTAATTAATTGGTGCTGTTGTTTGCAAACCAGGAAGGACCCCATGAAGTTGAGATCCATACCCTTAAGGTAAGGGGCTTGGATGGCCAGTGCCTAGCTCCCGGTGGCGGTGGTGGGGGCTGTCCCTGTTGGAAGACACCGGTGCTGCTGGGGTGAAGATGAGTTGCCAAGCTAAGGGTCACAGCAACAGGGAGCAAACCAGGAGAAGCAAGTCACTTTTTTCTCCCATCCTCCAGTGTCCCTCTGGTACCTTTATTGGCGGAGCCCAACAGGCAACCAGCTGGTGAAGCAGAAATGTGGTCGGCGGAGTCCCTGCCCCAGCATCATGGAGCAGAGTGTAGAAGATGGGTGTGAAGCGGAGAGATGGTTGTTGGATAACCAATACACTGTTTCAAGTTTAAAACCTGCCAAACAATATTGTGTGTTTAATATATATATAGTAAACCTGTAAAGAAATGCATGGGAACAGAAAACACAAAATTCAAAATAAAGGCTGCCTCTAATGGTTATGTAGAGAAATGTGATCTGAAAGAGGCACGCGGAGCTCTTCTGTCTTTTTCAAGTTTTATTTTCAAGCTGGATGGTGCATTCGTAAGTATTGGTTATCTTATCCTCTAGGCATTTTGGATGTTTGAAATGTTTCATTAAAAAACTAGGCAAGGGAAGCAGTCCTTTTGCAGAAGGAAGAAACTGAGAGAAGTATGCACACTTAAATCCAAAAAACGGTGAGACCACCATCTTGTCTCATGGTGAGTGTTTTGTTTACGTGGTAAGCTCAAGGTAAAAGTTCCTACCTCATGATAACAACTGGAATATAGATTTAGATTGAGTGAGTGTTTTGTCATCATGCTAAATGGCAGGTTTTCAAATCTCCTCCAGATTGACACTTGCTCCTGGAAGGACAAATCGTCCATGAAGTCCCCATCTGCTTGTCTGAGAAACATCTGTGGGGATGTGGACTCAGTCCTAATTTAGGTGGCAGTAATGCACCTACTAGTGAAATTATCCCTCCTTAGTAATAACATCTACTCGCAAAAGAAAGCTTTGAAAAGATGTTTGTTTCAGGCTGTTTAAAAATGGAACCTGAAAACACACATTGAAATTTTTTATTCAATGTTTGTAACTTTTATCTGACATTATACAGATTTATTTTGACAACCTATTTAGTTGTTGACAAGGCTGTTTTGCTTTCTTGTAAGTGTATTTTAAAGGTTTATGTTGAACATATTTTGTATAAATCTCATAATGATGCAAACACCAACATCAGGAAAACTGAGTGCGTCTTCAAAATATATTTACCTTCCTATGGCTGCTTAGAATGTGAGCACTAATAAAATGTTTAAAAAGGCTTTCGTTAGAAATCAGTTGAGACTTCTGGAATAAAAACTGCTTGAAAAACTATGTCTAATATATACTATTCAGTGACCAAACCTTGGGAAGCACATACCTCCCCACATTTCTCAGGTACCAAGAAAGGATAATTATATCTCCCAAATAACTCACCTCTATCCACCCCTCTCCATTCCCACTGCCAAAAACCATAAAATCCTGCCATCTTCTTTCTCTTCAACTACTGTGTCACCACTGACAGTGTCTGGTATATCATGGGTTTTTTAAAATAGTAGTTTGAATGAATGGATGAATTTTTATGTCTCAACGTTATTAAGGCCAAAAGTGTTGAGGTACGGGATCAGGTGGGTAGAGGCATGTGGAAAGAACAAGAGAGGAGCAGGAGGTATGTGAAGTGGTGATGGAAATGTTCTCATGTTACATTGTTTTTGGAAAGTCTTTGATATTTTCATAGTGTAGAATTATGGATAAGTTTTTCCAAAATATACATTCCATAAAGATAAATTTTCCATAATTATTTTCAAATTTAGAAGTGATGGGGATGTCTCAAATCTCAAGTGGAACTTTGTTGGAAAGCTGTAAAAAATGCAGATATAAATGTCTTTCAATTCACGATTCACCAAATCAAGTTATCAAAGTTCTAAAAAGAAACTTTCTGACATTTTATTCTTATTTATTTTATTCGTTTATTTTTAGCTTTCCATTTATGTAATATCATGTCAGTCACACAGCAGATATTTAATAAATGTTGCTGATTCAAATGTCATTTGCTAACATTTATGCAGACACTGACTCAGATATTTTTGTTCAAAAACTTATTTTGTTATCCTTAACCAGGATAACCGCTTAAAAATTTTGATGGAAAAGTTAGCTTTTTATATTTATGGGTGTTGTATCGTTCCTTTAATGACATAGTATTTGATTCAGCAATCATGCTTGGATTCTAAATATTTACTGGAATCCAGTGATTTAAGAAGTTGGTAATTGGTACAAGTAATGATTATCAGTAGTAAATTTGCATTATAAAACCCTTCTCTAGTGACATTGGTTGGTGGTTTTATATCTATTGGTTCGTGTCTAATCAAGACTAGAGACCATCTAATCATAAAATTTAGAGTAAGACTAATACTTAAGGTTTTTTTTCTTAAAATTATTTAACCAAGCTAAACCTATTGGATTTTTGTTAAGCACAGTATTTTGGAGCACAGCCAAATTATTGACTACATATTATCAATTTTCTAAATAGTTCCAGTATGGATTTTTAGACTTGTAGATGTAGCATACACTTAGCAAAGACTTACTGTCATCCTTCATTTGCCTTTCCAATATCTTGAAAGTACTGATGCTCATGATTTTTTTCAATAGCAGAGGGAGAGAAGAGTAAAATCACAACCTACAAAATGAAATTACTACTGGATCCATTGTCAGACACTCACTGGACTCCTAAGTCTGCCATTTAGTAGTTGTGAAAACCTGAATAAAGCACTTACCTTCCCAGAGCTTGGGTTTGTTCTCATGCGTGAGAATAACAGTATCAGGTCTACTTATCTCGGAGGAATAGACAAGATAATGTACGTGAAATCTGGGTAAAACAAAGCATTGTTTGACTTTAACATTTGATATCGTACATAAAGATCCAAAAAAGGCAGGGGTGGGGGAGGATTAAACCAACAAAGGAAAAATGTACTTTATGCTGGACATCATTAGTCGTTCCAAAATGGGTCTCCCCAGCTCCTAGCCCAATACTAGGCACATAATCAATGAATATCTAAACATTAGCTAATTAAATAAACAGAAGAAATAAAAGTAACTATATACTAGTAACAAGGGAAAACCCAAAACTGGAACAACATTGGAAGAGAAGGCACCTTATAGAGTATGCTTAGATTCCAGGAAATCCTTCCCTATTCTAACTATATCACTGGTTCTATAGGATAGCAACGCATGGAAAATGAGAGCATCCATTGTGAGATATAGTATGTGTTACTACTATGGATGAGGAGTTCAGGGCTAAGGCATCCCAAGTTCTTTAACAAGGTGGAGTGACCTGCAAGAAAGTGGTAAGCACTCCTAGGCTAACTGCCTGAATCACTTGCCTAAGTGTGCCTTATCCACAGGGGTGGGTGTTGAACGTGTCTACCAAGAGACTCAGTGTGTAGCCACAGATAATGGACCAGGGATGACCACCAGACCCCAAGCTACCCAATCAAACTGTCTCTCCCAGGAATTTGTAGTTTTTTACCAAGTCACAGAAATGAAGTGTCAGTGGAACCAAGACTATATTATTTATCCCATGCAGTAGAGGGAGGGTCTACAAATTCTGCTTCACAGATGCTATTTGATTTTTGCTAAAGACAGTATTTTGGTGCACAGCCAAATTATTCCTGGTTGTTCAAATCTTCTTAGGATTCTGTGAGGTATGTTAATATCCTCCTAATAAATTTCCCCTTATTCCTGAACCAAGGGTTTTAAAATAAAGCTTTTTTCTTTTTATTTAAAATCAATTAATTAACATACAGAGTATTATTAGTTTCAGAGGTAGAGTTTAGTGATTCATCAGTTGCATAGAGCAACCGCTGCTCATTACATCAAGTGCCCTCCTTAATTCCCATCGCCCAGTTATGCCGTCCCCTTACCCCTGTCCCCTCCAGCAATCCTCAGTTTATTTCCTATAGTTAAGAGTCTCTTGTGGTTTGTCTCCCTCTCTGATTTTGTCTTATTTTATTCTTCGCTCCCTTCCCTATGTTCATCTGTTTTGTTTCTTAAATTCCACATATGAGGAAATCATATGATATTTGTTTTTCTCTGACTTTGCTTAGCGTGATAAAAAAAAGATCTTTTTAAAAAAGATCTTATTTATTTATTTTATAAAGAGAGAGAGAGAGAGAGCATGAGCAGGGGGAGGAGCAGAGGGAGAGGGAGGGGGAGAAAATCTCCAGCAGACTCCGTACTGAGCCCCAAAGCAGGGCTGGATCCCTTGACCCTGAGATCATGATCTGAGTCAAAACCAAGAGCCTGACACTTAACCAACTGAGCCACCAAGGTGCCCCGGAAAAAAAAAAAAAAAAGATTTTAAAAATAATGATACATATGATACTTTCTGACTGAGCTGTGTCATACAATGTGCTCCTTACTGGAGCCAAGTTTAGTTGTTGAGTTACAAATGCTGCCAAACTGGTGATCCTGGGAAGAACCCACAGCTCCATGGAGAAGAGGTCCCAGAAATGAGAAAGGAAGACTGTTGATTAGACCAGTGATTACATTAAAGAGAAAGAGGAATTAAAACCTACAGTGGATGAGGAGAGAAATAATAGGCTTCATTACATATAATAAAAAAGGAAATCTTTTATTTTGGGGGAAAATTTCTCATCTTTAATGAGAAAAGTAGGCTTACATTTTGAGAGGGGTAGAATGTAAACAAGAATTTAACAGTGACTTTCCTTAGCCTGGGGACATCTAGTCCATAAATCTATTCTTTGGACATCTAATGTGTGAGCAAGCAAGTAGACCATTGAAACTTCAAATTTCCTCCCAATTTATATTTATGAAGTTATATAAATTTTTTCTTTCAGGAGACTTTTAAATATGGAGGATAGCCTAACCCCAAAGTTTTCTAATTAGTAGTTCAGAATGACAAACCTTCTCGTAATTATCAAAGTCTTATGACCATGAAATCACACTGAAGAACATTGAGAGGCACACATGACAGGCGGGCCATGTTTATTCATCACCAAATGATTTGTGTGGATTAATTCCATAATAAAAGTCAGGAAATTAAAAGTTTTAACTGAATTTAAGCACAATCCTCCAGGGAAATGCATTGCTAGAGGAAGAAATAACATTTTTGAAACAGTTTCTAAAAATAAGGTTAGTAGCTAATATCATTAATATTCTAAAGCAGTCCTCTGAGACTGAGCATAGACAAATCATTGATTTTTACATTTATCTTTCTTGGGACTTCTATAGTCACTTCAAGGTGTCTTCATGTAATCCACTCATACCAGAGAATGTTCTCAAGGATATTCTAAATAATTAACCTTCTCACACTGGAGTTCAAGTGTCTCTCTGTGATAAAGCACTTGAACACCTCAAAAGCATAATTATAAGCATACCCTTGAGAGTTGGGATATATCAAGTTCTCGAAACGAGGGTGGATATTAAAACTGATATAGCAGCAATTAGTTATTATGAATTTTCTCCCATTACCCAGCCTGGTGGATTGTGTCGGTGAAATAGAATTCTGCTTAAAGGAGTCCACGTAATTTCTGATCACCAGTCTCAATCCTCAGCCTTGAATTTATTATAATATCTCAAAGGCAAAGCCATCAAAACTGATTTGACTTTCTTTTCTCCCACTGTTGAATCAGTTATGTATGAACATAAGCACACAACTAAAGGGGACTTCTTTTTTATAGATAAATAAGAAATTATTTTTGAAGAGGAAATAATGCATCAATTAAAAATAGTAAAAACGAATCCTTGCAGAGTGGAACCCCTTAACTAGGCAACTTAAAAATGTATGTAGGTTTCATAAGTCTTAAAAATTGTGGGTTTAAATGTATGAAATAAGCAATTTTGAGTATTTGGCATTGTGGCAGATACTGCACAGGTCTACAAATCTTTCATAAAAAGCCACTTTGCTGTTGATCTAACATATATGTTCACTACCTGTATCTTAGACTGTACCAGTATCTTAGACTTAAACTGTAGTTTATAAAATGCAAAATAAAGGTTTTTTTTATTCTTTTTATGAATACATAAATGCATCTGGCAATCAATGCTTTTCTCATTCTGCTAGTCATTAAAAAGATCATTTCAGTAGAAGTCAAGACTATCCTATACTAGTGATAATTTTAATATCCTCTATCTCTAGCACTACTAGCTAGCACTACTGTATGATAGATACACTGTGACAGATGATTTTTTAGATGATGTATTTTGTTCAAAGCTTTTAGGAAGAGGGATTCTTAATAAACAATACACTCTACTAAGGTTTTCTAAAACTTATATTTAAAGTGTTTGATTCCAGCAGATTGATTGTAATACTCCCATATAATTATAAATAAGCTGTGTGTGTGTGTGTCTTGATAAAGATCATTTAATATTATAGAATGTAACTATTTCCTCAAAACCGTTTCGATGTCTTTTCATATACTGCTAAATGATATTAAAAGCCTTTGCCATGCGTACAAAGTCCTACACGGGCTGGGCCTCCGTTATCACTTTGACCTCATCCCCCCGCCTTTTGGCACCAATTTTCCTTGCTCAGCTCTTTTCTCCTAATTCTGGCTCCTTTATTTGCGCCAGAGTCTGTGCTCATTCTTTCCCCACTTCTTGGCATGCTTTTGATGAAGATACAGCTTATTCTCCTACTTTCTTCAATTCCCTGTTCCAAGGTCATCATTTTCTCTAAAAACTACCATCTCTCTCTCTCTCTCTCTCTCTCTCACACACACACACACACACACACACACACTCCTTTAGTCTATTTTACTTAACCTACCTTTGTATGTTGTTTGTTTTTATAGCGCCCCTGACACATTTGTATGCCTATTTTTATGTCTTCCGTCTATAAAAAGTATATTTTACTAGGGAGAAATTTTATTTTTTCAATTATTATATACCCAACGCCTAATGCAGTGTCTGGCACTCAGTGGTTGTTAAGTTGTTATTTTTTTGGATAACTAAATGGATGAATAAATGAATGAAATCAATTTTTAAAAAATATTTATATTTTTGGGGGGGTGGGGAAAGGCCAGCAAGCAAGCATGGGTGGGAGGGGCTAAGGGAGAAGGAGAGAGAATTTCAGGAAGACTCTGCACTGTGCATGGAGCCCAATGCAGGGCTCGATCTCAGGACTGTGAGATCAGGACTTGAGCCAAAACCAAGAGTTGCAGCTTACCACTGAGTCACCCAGTCTCCCCAGATGAAATCAATTTTTAGAATCAAGCACAAATTTTTGTTTTTTCATCCTTGGTGTTGTGTCATAAAAATCTGTTTTATTTTTTTCTTAAAAGTCTTCAATTCACTTACAATTATCTTTTATTAGCATAGTTTTTTAAATTAATTAGGTAATAAATACCAGTCTGTAAAACACAGTAACCATGCCCATACATGGTAACTAATTTAAATATGAACACGTAGACCAAAATAAGAAACAAGAACTTCGGAAACCATTTTATAAGCTATAGTTACTCTCCGTAGTGACTCCTCTCCTTCGAAACCATAACAGAGAGGAAGAAGGAAGGAAGGGGAGAAGGAAGGAAGGAAGGGAGATGAACTTTTAAACTGGACATGTAGTTTTGAGGCTAACATTTTTCCAATCCTGTCTAGAGTCTCTAGTTTGTATCACTCAATCTTAGCCTCCAATCTTAGATTCTTTGTGTAGAAACATTCAAAAAGCAATTCAGTGAATATGCAGTCTTTCAGTATGTGATCATTATAAATGAAGGCAATAATGACTAGTTATGGGAAATTCAGCCACTGTGCAATGACTGAACACAATAATCAATTTCTTTCCAGGAATGCAATCTTGTATAAGAAAACTTACTCTTCAGTATATGCACAAAATATAGTTTGCATTCCTAATGGTTTTCTTAGTCATTTGATTTTTACTTATTTCAGTACTTCCAGTAATAGCATATGTCACTCTCATGTATGATAAAGTGGAATATAATTAAAACACATGCTTTAATTATATCCCTTGCAAACTTGTCCTTAAGGTCTATTACATAACAGAACTTTAGCACCTAATGGTATATTATATAACAAAACTTCAGCACCTGAAGTTTATCTTCCAATGGACATCTGAGACTCTGTATTGGTAGATAAAATAGGGAGGGATGGATGCAGGAAGATATCACCAAAACTGATGATAAAAAGATAGACCTAGTGTGTGGTATCTGGAGAGCCAATGAGGCAAGAGTGGGCATTAAGAGAACAACATTATCTGTAATTGACCCAAGTCACCAAATATCCCAATATGGTTTATTATTTCTAGAAAATAAGGCACGACTTAATAGAGTAATAAATAAACCATTATTAGTTGTAATAAAGGCAATGAAAGGGGTGTTGCTGAGAAAATAAGCAGAGTGAGAATGGGAATGAGGACGTATTTCAGGGTGTGTGGTCAGGGATGGGCTCTTTGAAAGGTAATGTGTAGACTGAGACCAGAAGGATTCAATGGAGTCGGTCATAAGAAATAACATGGGCAAGAGTTGTCTGGGCAGAGAAAATATGGGCAGAGTTCCCTCGCCTGGGAAGACCTTAGCGTATCTGAAGTAACAGCCCCTCAGAATATGGGGAGCACAGTGAGCAAGAAGGAAAGAGGGCAAGGCAGGCAGAGATTGTCATCCAGTCCTCCTTAGACTATGACAAGGCATTTGGGCATGATTCTGAGTCCAAAAGAGAGCACGATGAGTTGTTAAAAGCAGATGGCCATGAGCAAATTTATGTTTTAATACTGTCACTCGGGGGGCACCTGGGTGGCTCAGTGGGTTAAGCTCTGCCTTCGGCTCAGGTCATGATCTCAGGGTCCTGGGATCGAGCCCCACATCGGGCTCTCTGCTCAGCAGGAAGCCTGCTTCCCCGTCTCTCTCTGCCTGCCTCCCTGCCTACTTGTGATCTCTATCTGTCTAATAAATAGATAAAATATTAAAAAAAAAAATACTGTCACTCGGGCTGCTGTATGGAGTACTGATTCGAGAGGACCAGCGGTTCAAGAGAGGCTCCCCCAGAGGAGGGGGTGTTGGTCTCCATGAAGGGATGTCACTTTGCAAAGTTTAAGAAAGATAGCCACATGGAGACGTATTTGGGAGGAAGAATTGATAGGCTGAGTTGATAGATTGATTATGAGGTATGTAAGAGATCAGAGTTGCTAAGCATAAAGGAAATGCTTAAAATATGTTACTTACATATATGAATATATGATGGGGTTTCTCAGTAACGTTCACTAAGCTTTTTCTAGGCATCATACTATATTGCTTAGATGTATTTTCTCATTTAATTGTTATAAGTCTCTAAGTTCTTAGATCTGAAAATAGGCTCAGAGAAATTGGTACATAGCTCTATCAGTAAGTAAGTTAGTACATCATAGAGTTTTGATTTATACCCATCTTAATCCAGGGCTCGTACTTGTAACCGCTACATTATACTGTTGAATTTTTTTAGTATTAAAATTACCTTTCAAGACTTTAAATTAAACATGGCAGATTAAACAAAAATTTTTTTTTGCTGTTTCCAAACCACATTAATGTGACATCAAAATAATTTTTAAAAAGATAAACACTCTAAGGCCCAGGTAAGGGGAGAATTGTGATGGTAGCAATATAGAGATGTCAACAAAATTTTAGGAAACTGAAGCAGATGGAGCAGTTGCTAGTGTCTTGGCAGGCAGGAGGAAACAACATTCAGGCTGGAGGAAAAAACATAAAGCAAAAGGATTTGTATTTCTAGAGAACTAGAAAGGCTCAGGATATCTTTACAGTGGAGTGCAGGGATCAGTTGAAAGTTTGTATAGGAAGTAGTTAGGCTCTCAGGTTTCCTACCTGGTCCAAGCATTTTAGGTATTTAATCTCCTTGACTTTGCCAGGAGGTTTATAATTGGGGGATACTAAGCCCAAAGTCTTGCATAATCAAGGTCATGAGAATCTCTGAAAGTGGAGGGGAGGGACTATATAGAAAATGATGGTGAACGATGGCGAAGCCATAGCTCCGGCACTTACTCAACCACCAGAATGCCATCAGCCACTCTTCACATCCACGAAGAAGTCAAAGTATTGGTCCAAATAGGATTTTGTGGCATGGTCCCCCAAGGAAACAAGTGGGGTTTTATCTGATCATCCAGTGAGGAATACCCACGGGCAGCCCCTTCCCTTCACCTCTAACTTTATATATATGTAAAAACTCCAAAGGATTGGGAATTAGACTAGATTGAAAATTAGAATATCACGGGGCTTCACAGAAACCACCAGAAGCTAGAAGACAAATAGGAAAACATTTTTTAATATCTGGACGAAAATTATTTTCAATCTTGAATTCTATACTCTCCTGAACTCTCAAGTAAGTATAAGAAATAATAAAGATGGATTATATGCTGCATTCAACAAAGCCGAGATGACACGTATTTCTGTGGTAAGTTTGGGGCCAAATTATTGCTAGGTACAGATAAGAAATAATTGGAAAGCAATGACTAAATTAATAGAAAAATGTTCAACAAGAAAGGAATTGATTTACTGGAATCAATAATTGTGATATAATCAATAATGCTATTTAGCTAAACTAATAGATTTTATTATATAAATATATAATCAGACTGGGCAAGGAAGTGTCTTATCATGCATTTGGCACTTGCTTTTGTGAGATGCAAGTCGTTGAGAAGTGCAGATAGTTTGGGAATGGGTCTGATGATATTTTGAAGTCCCCAATTGTTACGAAGTTGTATGTGAGCAGTTAAAGAAATTTGTTTGTATTACTGTACGTTTGCTCTGCAAAGAATTGTTCTATCTGGACATATAAGAAGTTTGAGTTAACACTGTTAAAACAGAAATAAGCTCCCAGCTGGCCATCACTCTGATATCAAGTTCAGAATCTCAGACTTAACTGAGAGAAATTTATTTTATTTTATTTTAAAGATTTATTTATTTATTTGAGAGAGAGAAAGAAAACATGCAAGCGGGGGGTGGGGTAGAGGGAGAAAGAGAGAGAATCTCAAGTGGACTCCACGCTGAGTGCAGAGCCTGACCTAGGGCTTCATCTCACAACCCTGAGATAATGACCTGACCCGAAATCGAGAGTCAGTTGCTTAACCCACTAAGCCACCCAGGTATTCCAAGGAAAATATTTTAAAACATGAGAATAAAGTTTATTTTAAAAGCAATAAACTTATGCCATAGATTATTTTTAGGCTTAGAGTTAGGTGGAGTTGAACATAAACAAAAAACTGATGAAAGCAGAAAATTCAGATAATGCTAGAGTTGAATATTCACCTTAACCATCTGGTCACCAGTGACACCTCTTTCCCACTCTGCAAATGCTTAGATTAGCCTTTGAGGTGTATGGAAGAGATTGCAGATACGAAAATTTTATTATTTATTAGTTTGGGAATCCATAGAAGACAGGTAACCAAAACTTGTGACATATATTCATTGCAGTAGGTAAATAGTATATTCATGGTCAATAAGAAGGAAAGGAATTCAAGTAAACAGAGAGAACTATTATTAATATAGTTAGGGTGAAAGACTTGAATGACACATTTCTTTCTTTATTTCAAAGAAAAGTTTTAGAGAAACTGTTAAATATGAGTTTAATTTACATTGAAAACATTATCTCTTTTTGACTCTTTTATTTGTACAAATAATTATTTATGCTCCAAATAGTTTGGGGGTGAGTGTGCAAATGAAAGATAAATGTTTGTATATTTTGTTATACAGAAATATGAAGGGTGAAAATAAGGTGAATGATAATAGCTGCTTTTTGCTGCCATTATTGAATAGACCTGTTTAATTTAGTGTGACAAGTATTTGTTGAGCTCCTACTATAATGTAGAATACTGTACTGGATGTTATTGGAGATGCAGAGAAGAATATGTAATGTTGAGGGATAGAACACAGGAGAAAACTGTGACACACAACTGATTGTAACTGAAGGCACAATATTAGAGGGAAGCAATGTGCTACGTACTGTAGGGCACATAGATTTCTAAGCTGTACTACTAAGGCTTCCGATTCAGTAAGTCTTGACGTGGGGTGCAAGAATTTGCATTTCTAACAAGTTCTTAGATGATGCTGACGTTGCTGAACTGTGAACTACAGGTGAAACATCAAATTGCATTTTCAGGTTCATAAATATCTTTTACTGAGGGATTATTTGAATAGTGTCCAACAGGATTTAATGGTTAGAATTTCTTGGCTTCAAGTCAGCCACATGATTCTGCTTATTTTCTTAAATAATTTGCTATTAAAACCAGGATGATTTACAGAAATGAAGAGTATGTTGAAAAGATAACTTTCAAAAGACAGGAACCAGAATAGTTCCACCTATCCAAAAGTCAGGAATCAATGAGCCATGATTTCATGAAGATTTCCTAGTGATGTCCAATATCCAGCAAATTTTAATCCTGGTGTAATTCCAAAAGTAGAGCATCTCTCCAGCCTAGGTTGAAGCATGCAGGGTCTCCCTAGCCAGGGTAAGACAAGGCAGAGATTAACAGCCTTTCAAGATTCTGTCCTGGGGCTAGAAGTAGTTCTGCAAAGTGCGTTTGGGATGCCATGAATAGAAGAAGGGGGAATGTATGCCAGATGAACAAAAATAGTGGATGTCATTAAAATAGGTCATATTTTAATAGGCAAACCAATAGAAGCTATGCTACTTTTAGACAAAGAGAACTATAGGCATGAAGGAGAGTAAGAACAGAATGTTTGGGATGTATGGAATAGTCCTGTATTTTGAATTACAAAGAACAATTTTATATGAGTGGGAAATAAGGAAAGCAAATGTAGGTTGGAGATAACTTGTGAAGGGTGTTGAATTCAGGGGAAAAAAAAGAAAAGACACTGTTGATTAGTGTTGGAGAAGGTCATGAAACAATTTCTCCCACTGTGTCTCTCAGTGAGATGCACACCCACCCCACTTAACAGCCTTTTCTTCCTCTGTTGATTTTAGGTTCAGAGATTCTTTATTTAAATTTCACTCTTATCAGATTCTCCATTCTCTTGCTCTGTACTTGTTGGAGGAGGTCATCATTAGGACCAGACTGCTGGTTGACCTGGGAGCTAAAGCCACGCAATCAGAGGCTCCTCACTCCCCACCCCTCCTTGAAATGCACTTGCTGCCCACCATTCCCACAGTGGGAGCTGTTTCAAGGATGGAGCCTTGAGAGTGTCTGAATGGTACCCATGACTAAACCTAGTTAAAGCCTCTGTAGAAACTTAATTATAAATCTTGCTGGGGGCATGGAACCTACTCATCTTGCTGCCACCGAAGACAGTCCTTGTGTGTAAGATTCCTTACTAATTAAACCTACCGCCTGCCCATCTGCAGTGGCCTACCTCTTTCTTGGTCTCTTCCTGTCCTGTAAGTTTGGGGACCAGTTTGAGATTTCACCTGGGGAACTTCTAAGGTCAGGACCCAACAATTAATGGGGCAATTCCTTAAGAGATCAGTGAGACGTTCAGAAAGCAGGAGTGTGATTCTTTCAGGGACAAAATGCAAACCAGGAACCAACTTGGAGACTATTTCCAGATTCAGAAATCAGGTGAAAGGTCTTAACTTAGGGTATTAACAAATGAAAGGAAAAAAAAAAGAAAGAGAAGATATATGCTTTTAAGATAGGATCTACAGGGCGGATTGGCCGTGGGGTTGAATGAAGAGGAGGCATTAAACTGAAGCCTATCTTGGAGAACATCACACATAGCGAGTGAGTGGTTCAGTGGCTTCTGAAGTACCTTTTAACCCGATCGTCTTAGGAGCTTGTGATTGCCATGTCTGCGGAAAGACATCTATGCTCTGGAGTTCTTACTGGGAAATAGACCATTCTCAGTTTTCTAATGTTTCTGTGGGAATGGAAATATTTGTTGTCTCAGCATTGAATTATGGTTTTAAATGTGCTAGTATTTTATTAATGATTTTTTCTTATTTATTTGTTTGGTTAAGCTTCCTTGATCAATGAATAAAAATGTACATTTTATTTTAGGCTCAAATATTATAAGCAAAGACAATCTTTGCATGCAATTGTATGCATTGGTACCAAGTACCATTGTATATGATAGTATTTTTGTTAAAATTTCATGGAGGTGTTATGAAAACATGAGGCTGACTGATTCATTTTGTGTGATTAGGGAGCAGAATTTGTCTTAAGTGACCCTTTTATGACACACTTTTGAATTTTTAGAAAGTATTTCCTAACATATGTAAGTGTGATAAGCACCCTTTTTCTTGTAGAAGTATATGCCTTAGAACACTGAATTAATATATTTTGTTTAATCTAGTGAAAGAAAGGCATGTGCTCTTGAGGTTATACTTGGACCCAGATTATATAAGTTAGTTATTTCAGAGGACAGATTTTAATGTTAGAATGAAGGCAGGTTAAGCAGATATTCCCAAATGTCTCAGGTATATTTGAGGATCTAAAACCAAAGCACAGGGCTGATGTTTATCATGCCTGTTTTTAGGTACAGAAATGTTAGGGCTGGTACTGTTAACTGTTTCATCAAGTCACTTACCCTTTCTGTACTGCTTTTTTATCTGTGATGCAGTAATAAATGCGCCTGTAATACATGCAGAAGTCAAAACAAAGAAACAAGAAACTTCTGCATCATGAGATAGCATTCATTATAATTGTAATTAGATTTACAGTTTTTGAGGTAAAATCCTCAGTCACAAGAGTATTCTACCGTGAAACTAAAATTCTTTGCTTAAAATATATTAGCAGAATATTGCTATTGGCATTTGTTTTTTCAGGAAAAGCAAAAACAAATGAAGGAAAATTCTCCTGAAAGTCAGCCAGCTGCTCGTGACACGGGTTTATAAAGCAGTCGGTTCATATTTCTTAGTTACAAATCAAGGGCAAGCTTTCGAAAGGAGTGCAAAAAACTCAAGGAGCTGATACATCAGAGTTTAATCAAGTCTTTGAAGCAGCATTTCTTTGAAGCTTTATGGAAGTTGTTTCATCTTAGTATGATTTGTTTTTCTCTAATTCTAAACTGAGATAGATTTAGTTTGTGCTGCTGTCCTACCTGTTCTCAGTCTGGTTGTACTAAGCAGGGTGCCATGAAAGTGGTGGCTTACGGAGAACCCTCTGGAAAAGACTATCTGCGTCCTCGCCGCCTAGTAGCTGCTGTCTCTGGACCAGATGTTTCATTTCTTTGAGCTTCAGTTTTCTGACTTCCATGATTTGAGATTATCTACCTTAAGGCTGTGTTGTAAAAAAGGAAATATAAAGATTTAGCACAGTGATTGTAAAATAGGAAGCAGTACATAATTCGCACGTGGAAATTTAGACAATGGGGAATGCACATCAAAAACTACCCATTGGTTTGTTAATTCGCTGGAGTTTTACCCTTATGTAATTAATAATAATAACCCAGGCAGTGGGAGTGCTCTGAATTCATTATCTAACCTAATTCTCAAAGCAATTCTATGACACTGATAACGGTATCTTTTCTTCACTAATAAATAAACTGATTTGAGACACTAAATACTTGTCCAAACTCACTGCATTAAATGGTGGGATTGGGCTTCAAATTCATGTACTCTTAGAGATCTAGGGTGTAAGTATTGTGCTATGCAAAATCTAAGAAATCTAAGAAAATCTAAGGAAAAGTACCAGGGAAAATGGGTTATTAATGAGGTTCATCAGACGATAGATGAAATGAGTTAGTAAACGGAACAACTATTTGTGTGAATGTGAGGCTGCAGTTTTGGACTTTCTGATCCTTCCTTCAAGAGCTTCCTCAAATGGGAGGTGGTTATGAGAATACATTTGTGAGCACATCATTCTTAGCAAAACACTTAATTTTCATTTCCATGTATGAAAACTCAAAACTATCAAGTAATCCTCCTACATCTTCCAGGAGCTAATAAGTAATAAACAAGTTCATTTTTACTTCCCTGAAAATATGTTTTTTTGCCCCCAAAGAATGGAATGCACGTTACTTGAGAAGTAGTTTTCATTGATTTTTACCAGTCTTCATGTTATCATCTGAATCCTATCATTTGGCTGTACCTTCGAGATCACAAGAGGACTTTGAAACAGTGAAAAGGACTTCTGTATTTGGAAGAAAAAATGAGCTGCCTCTTTCACCTTCAGCAGGGAACCAAGTTAAACTGAGACTGATGATCATTTGTATTCTAGAAAAAGTCTAAATGCCTACCTAAGTGTACTTGTTACTAAGAAACATGGCAGATTAAAACAATGAAATACACACAGTTACATGGCACAAATAAGCAATTACAGAAAATTGTTGCAAACTCCCTTTGTTCCTTTAAACTTCCTTCTAATTTTGCTCTAATTCTAACCACCAATTTAACTTTTGTCACAAGAACATTGTTTGATCTTTTTTCTTTTCCTTTTTCTTATAAGGAATATACATTGCTACATACAACCTGCTGGGAGTGGAAATAACTAGAAGTGTTTGGACAAGGTGGTAAATCTGGGCAAAAAACTGTAACTGGTGATTAAGGGGTTATCCTGAATCAATCAATCCCATAAGCAGTTTGGGAGCACCATGTGCCAGTTACAGCTGTAGGTGCTAGGGATCCAAGAATGAAAATGTGGTACCTGTCTTTGTGGATTTTGTAATCCAGCAATTACACGCATCTGAGTGTAAAGTAAGATGGTAAGTGATAAAGGGGGAGTGGACATTGAGAAGGCCAAGAAGAATTGCCATGTACTATTTAGTGCTGGGTACTGTGCTAGGTCCTAATATATTTAACGCATTAAGTTAGACTTAAGAGAAAACCGAAGAGTTGAGGATGTTTTAGTGTGTTGTCACACAGCTAGTGGTTCTAGCTAGGACTAGACCTTGAATCTCTCATCTTCTCAAGCATTTGCTTTTTATTACCATAGCAGTGTTTATGAAACACTTCTAACTATAAAAAATCAGCTAGAGAATTTCTTAAAATACAGATTTATAGCCCTAGTACTTTAGGGCAAGGGCTAGAGAATCTGCATTTTTAACAAGTACGTGTCAAGCTTTTGTTTTTCTTTTAAAAATTATTTATTTTTCATTAAGCAAGTTTTGGAAGCTCTAATTATCAGCCTGCTACATTCTATGTTTATTGTGAAGGACAAAGAGATCATACCTGGATGAAGGAGAGAGGGATGTACCTGAATGCTTTGGAAGAGAAATGGTTTTTTTTTTTTATGTTTGACCTTAATAGGAATTTGCTAAGTGGCAAAGGCAGAACTTCTGGCAATGACTTGATTCAGAGTATGTTACAGCTTTCTGTTGGTAAAGGTAAAATAGATTTCCTGTCTCCCTGGGTTACCTGATCTCTAACTCACCATGATATGTCACAGATAGACAGATGGTAGATAGATGGATAGATACATATTAGGTAGGTAGACAGATGCCTACATACATACACATTAATACATTCAACATGATTTCTCATGATTAGCAATGTGTATATAGGTGGAGATATATAGGTGTATATTTTTCAAATGTATTTATAATTTATTACCTGTTTAAATTAAAAAAATAGTAAATGACTATAGAGAGTTTGAACATTGGGAGCTTACCTATATTCCACTTATATTCATATATGTTCACATTTCTTTAATATGTGTATAACTATATTCTTACCACCTTAACATAAAAATGAAATCTGAAGTATTTTCTCTTATCCATCTTTATATGTATATATTTACATTTACATTTTTTTTGTTTTCTGCTGTTAAACATTATTTTTTTTCTTTGTCAACTAATAAACACAGAGTGAAAACAATCGAACAGTACCAGCAGGCTTAAAATGAGACACGGTGTTACTCTTCAGCCATTCTCCATATCACAAGACCGGCTTCTCCGAAACAGCTACTTTCCCTCTTAGAGCTTCTGCGTTTGGTACTTGCTGCTCTATTTCCAATAATAGACTTACATGGCTGTGGTGGTGGAAGCCGTGACGTGCTGTGCAGGTCCCCCTCCTTAAATAACGGGTTTGTTATTCAGATGTTGCACATGCCACTGGCAGACAGCCCTCTGTCAACAACCTGTTCCAGAAACTGCCCCGTTAAGAGAGCTACCTCCCCTAAGATCAGAATCCCTTCCTTGGGTGGTCTGCATCCGCTGGTTAATGTACAGGGTGGGACCAGGAGGATAGATGGATATGAAGGTCTTATTCTCCCCACTCCCTCATCTCTGCCTTGGGGCTGTTCTAAAGGATCATGCTACCTCCAGACTGCTCTGAGTGGTCATCCCATTTACAGAGCAGGGTCAGCTGCGATATTAGACTGAAAATGCTTTGCTGCTCAGTTTTTCCTTTTGCCTAACCCTGTTCTCCTTCTTTCCTTTCCTTTCTATAGGTGTTAAGCCCAAGAGTGATCCTTAATGAGCTGCAAGCTGATTTCCATCTCAAAGTTAGCTTCCCAGGGGACTCACCCTCTGCCATTGCTACTTTTTAAAAATTTCTATGGTTTTGGGCGCCTGGGTGGCTCAGTGGGTTAAGCCGCTGCCTTTGGCTCAGGTCATGATCTCAGGGTCCTGGGATCGAGTCCCGCATCAGACTCTCTGCTCAGCAGGGAGCCTGCTCCCCTCTCCCTCTCTCTGCCTACCTCTCTGCCTACTTGTGATCTCTCTCTGTCAAATAAATAAATAAAATCTTTTAAAAAAAATTTCTATGGTTTAGGTATGTACTGACTTGTGGCTATGATTCAGAGATACTTACTTCTTACATCATAGAAACTGCCTACCCTATGTTCTTAATTCCTTTTATTCTCACAAAATTGCTATGTTAGAATTCTTTTTTTTAAAGAACATTTTATTTATTTATTTGACAGAGAGAGCATAAGCTGGGTGAGTGGCAGGTAGAAGGAGAGGGAGAAGCAGGCTCCCCTCCTGGCAGAGAGCCTGTCTCAGGACTGGATCTCGGGACTCTGGAATCATGACCTGAGCCACAGGCAGACACTTAGCCAAGGAGTATATTATAATTGATTTTTTCAATCATATAACTTTAGGTTTAAGAGTTAATAATTGCCTAACCTTTACATTTTTTTTTTTCTAATTCTTCTCAAGTAAACCCAGAGATCTGTAATCATTCAATACTATTTTCTAAAAGGCCAAACACATCACATGATTTATCTTTTCGCTTTTGGGACATTTGCATCCAACAACACCCTACTGTTTGGTCCAACTTTTTGCTGTCCAGGACTGTTGCATGTTTATTATTCTGGGGTTTCTCTTCATGATCATCTACACTTATAGGATCCCACATCTCCCTTTTCGTTTACATATGCATTTTGTTGGAGCATATCCTTCAGTAGACTTCCTAGGAATAAGTGAAAGGGAACTGTTTTATTCCTGTCTATCCCTTTATTATCTTTTCTTTATCCTTTGAGCTCTGCATTTCTGTGATTATAAGTATTGGTCTGAATTTTTTAGATTTGTATTTATTATGCTAGACAATTGATTTAGGAGATTTTTTCTTTTTTTCTGTTGTTTTCATACATAATTTCTTGTTTTCTACTTTATGTTTTATGTTTTAGTAGATAACAAGTAAATTATTAGTAATTTGCTGTACAGTGTTATTTAGATATTGGACGTTCTGTAGGGATTTTTTAACTTCCTAATTTTCTTTTCTCAATATTTGTATCATTTTTAAAAAAAAAAAACTTTTTGGAGCTTTTCCTCACTGTTCAAACTTGTCATTAATTTTTCAATTGACATATTTTCATTTCCAAGTTATTTATTATTCTTGATATTTCCTTATATGGCAAATTATTCTTATTTTAGAAACAAAATTTTCCTCAATATTAATTATAGTTCCTTATTAAATTTTATTCTGCTTCCTGCATTATCTCTAATTCCTCTTACTTCTCTTTCCTTTTCCTCTATTTGCTCTTGTGGCTTTCTTCCTCTACCTAGTGATTTCTTTGTTGTTCATTTAAATTTAAAAGTGAGATTTTTAAAAACTGCATAAAAGTTTCATGTGCCTGGCAGAGCTTATCTGCTCATGGGTTTCACTGTATGACTGTGTGATTAAGTCAGCCTTTTGGGTGGGAATACTAAATTTTTGGCATATTTTGGTTTATGCTTTTTCCAAAGAAGAATCTTGTGATCTCTAGCCTGAGGGGGGAAAGAGGGAAGTCATGTATATCTGGCTGATAACATTCTGAGACCATGATCTTGGGATCCACTATTTCTTATTTGCTAATATTTTATTTAGTATTTTTTTTCTCAATTTTATTCATGAGAGAAGATTGTCCTCTAATTTTTCTTTCTTCTAATGCTCTTTTCAAGTTTGGATGTTAACGTTGTTCTGGATTCACAGAACAACTTGTAATTTTTTTCTTGTTTTGTCTTTGGCATATTTTATATTACTATTTTATCCCCCTTCAGTCACTTAAAAAATTCACCACTGAAACAATCTTGGTTAAAGTGTTTTTGTGGAAGAACTACTTATAGAGTAAGATACAATAGATATAAGACTTCAGATTTCTATTTTTCTTTTTGTTTCAGTTTTGGTAGGTTTTGTTTTTCTAAAATATGGTCAGTTCATCTAAATTTTCTGAATTTTGGTATAAGTCCTTCAAATGTCCAATTATAATTTTTTTTTTTTTTACTGTTTCTTGGCTTGTCTCCTTTCTCACTCCTGATATTCCTGCTTTATTTCCTCTTTAGTTTAACTAGATGACTTACCAGATTTATTAGTCTCTTCAGAGAACCAAATTTTGCCTTTTTGTTTCCCTCTTGTGTTTGTTTTTTATTTTATTAAATTGTTTTTATCTTCATTATCTCTGTCCTTCAACATTCCATGCATGTATTTTTGTGAAATGAGTCCATATTCAATATATTTTAATACCAGATAATGCACTTAATTTTGGAAATTAAATAATATTCTAAATTCTCCTAATCATCAAGTTTATTAAAGAAGACATCCAATGGAAGGACGTTAAGCAAATAATTTGAACTGAAAGATGAAAAAGAGATATGAGAGTTACTTCCACTTCTGGCTGTTTTCAAAGTTCTCAAGATTCTGTCACCCTTAGTCTAAGAGCTAAACAAGCTAAACAAACTATAAAATCATTAAAAAATTCTTCTGCGAGTTGAAAACACAAAGAAACTTAACTGGTCAGAATTCCAGAAAATGGTAAGGACCACATGAGAGAGAAGACCATCCACACTGTTCTCATTTCAGGTGGAATGATGGACTGAAAAGAATCTGTCCTAGATAGGGTTAAAGAGAAATCTGCCAAATCTTAAAACAAGCTTTAAAAACCACATGAAGGCTACATGACAGATTAGAATTATGGGGAGTCCAGCCACAGACTAAATCTGTACCCACCTCCCAACTTTTTCCTATCAATTCTCCCAAAGACTCGGGAGTAATATACCAAAGGTTGGGAACCAAGGAAAAGTGCTGAGATATATGTTCTCAGCCATGCAGGGTTTCTCTGAGGTTCAAAGCAGCTCCCCTTTGAAGGTGAGGGCCCAGCAGGAATGCTGAGAGAAATTCACCCAAGGAAGCCTGGGCTCTTAGACTGAAGGCATGTCAAGAGAGCGGAGAGAAATCCATGTGAGGCGCTCAGGTTTTCAGCTATGAAAGACTGAAAGTGAGGAAGCAGGAATGAGGGCAACTGCACTTGAGGCCATCGGGGTCTTCACTGAAGGTAAAGCATCCCCATTTCCAAGGCTAGAGACAGGATGGCAGAGCAGAAAGAAATCTCTCCAGATGCAGAAAACCAGGGGTGCGGACGTAAAGAAAAGAGAAAAGCACTGATGTAAAGGTTGGAAGACAGGCTGTAAAGGAGACAAATACCACAATACGGAAGCTGGTGGCTCAGATGTAAAGCTACAAGTGACCTCCTCAGTCTCAACAGTGTTCAGATTCCCCAAGCCTTGCTGAAGGCAAAGTCGTGGGCTGGCTTTCAAAACATTGAAGACGGTGTTAAACTGATTCACAATGAAAGAGTTTGTTCTGTAATGTTCCTTTCTTTTCAAGCACTTCGCAAGTTTTGGTGCCATCATACAGAATGTGTTTTTAATCCTTAAAATTTGTGGAGACTTCCTTTATGGCCTAGCATAAGGTCAAGTTTTATAAACGCTCTACAAGTATCTGAAAAGAATATATATTCTGCAGTGTTATTCTAGGGTTCTATGGTCAATTTTATTAACTGTGTTTTTAAAACCTCCATTTCTCTTGATATTTTGTTTGCTGGTTCTAGCAGTTCCTGAGAGAAATGACTGAAATTCCTACCACAATTGCTCTTTCCATTTCTCCTTGTATTTTTGTCAATCTTGGCTTCATGTATTTTGAGATAACATTACAAGGTACTTACAGGTTTGGAATGGTTTTACTTCTTATGGATTAACAACTTTATCATTATGAAATGTCCTTTTTAAAAAATCTCTAATAGTGCCGATCTATTTTGTTTCCCATTAATATGAGAACTCCAGGTATCATTTATTTATGCTTGTATGGTATTTCCCTTATTTTCAACCTCTTTGTGTTCTTATATTTAAGTTCTTTTGTAAGAACAGCATATATTTGAGTTTACATTACTTATCTTAGTGTTTATTTTCTGTTCATCTCATGTGTTCTTTTTTTTTTTTTTAACTTTCTTTTGGATTAACCGGCATTTTCTATGATCCCCTTTGCCCTCTATTAGCTTGTAGGTTAGAGTTCTTTCACTATCCTTTCTCCATCTGCCACAACCGGGAAGTGGATGTGGGATTTGAGTCATGTGATTGTTTTTAAAGTGCTGGTTAGGCGCCTGGCCTTGGAGTGTCCTTACTGATAGTATCTTAGACACTAAGGTGAAAGGTCAAATTTAATATCATTTGCAATAGTTTTGTGTCAAATTCCGTAGAAAATGGGGAAGGAAGTGAACTAGGGAATGGTTTATTTATTGGACAGAGAGATCACAAGTAGGCAGAGAGGGAGAGCGGGAAGCAGGCTCCCCACTGAGCAGAGAGAGCCCGATGTGGGGCTTGACCCCAGGACCCTGAGATCACCTGAGCCGAAGGCAGAGGCTTAACCCACTGAGCCACCCAGGCGCCCCAAATGGAATTTTTTAATGCTGTGTGAATTGTGGATTGTTGGTGAAAATGCGGGAGGCGGCTAAATTCGACAATCCCCCGCTCCTTCTTCCACACCACAGCGATGTCCTTATTTAGAGTTCATCATCATTTGCTTGTGGAAATTGACCTTCAGTTTCTCAGGTTTACAACAGTCGCCACAGAATGTTCTGGGGTCATCGCTTGCTGAACCAACAGCATCAGAGTGCGTTTGCGGGGTCTTGAGAGCAGGGAAGCTCGTCTTTCCACATGGGAGTGCTGCCGAGTATCGGGCTCTAGTGGCTTTCTGTGTGGAGTTATCTTTCCCTTGCATTAAAGTAACTCATTTCTTCTTACTTTGATAGTATTTCTCAGTTAATCACATCACTGTCAGGTTGTAATAACAACCACATATTTTATTATGTGGTTTCAATCGTAACACTTCATTTTTTAAAAACACTTCCCACTCATTCTCGGAGTTTCTCTTGATACTTCTTACAGTTCAGTCATAGCTTATTTTCATCTCTAATCTCGCTCCTCTCTCTATGCATGTAGCCATGGAAACCATCACAGAATGCCTGCGTTTTACCAATCATGGTATAAATTACAGGCCATTACAATTGTTATGTTACTGTTCTGGTAAGAGGGCTGCATTTTCACCTATGAAAAGGGTTATGACTGCTATTAATTCTAAGAGGATTTTTGGTAGTTTGTGTGAGAGTAGGTCAGGAATGCTGTGGTCTTCCCCTCAGTCAGTGTCACAATGAGATAAGTCATTATTGGATAGTTTTAATAGCTGCTTTTAAGGTTACTGTGAATGACTATGTCCCTAATTAAGATTCTTGATTCCATTCTAATTTCCCATTAAATATTAAACCTCACAAAACTCCCTTTAGAAATGGGATTCCACAAATTTGTGAGACATTTACTTTGTGCTAGGCACGGTGCCAGGTGTTACAGGCACTAATTTCAAAGAGTAATAGAATGAAACAAATATGCAAATAAGCATAACAGCAGAATATAGAGTATTAATTAGTCAGGGACCAATGAGGAAAATAGAAAACACTCAACGTATTTAAGATAGAGAATTTAATACAGGAAATTGGTTTCCAGTTAACGAAAGAGAGGACAATGAAGCAACCCAGAAATTGGGAAAAACAAAGGGTGCTACCAGCCCGGGGCTGGAGAGACAAAAGCAAGAGGCAGTATGACTGGAGCCTGGAGACTCAGATCATTGGGTCACTGAGTGGAAGATAAAATCCAGGAGAGCCTGTCTGGCAGGTGCTAAAGCCAAGGGAAAGAGACAGCAGCTGGCAGAGACAGCAGCCGCACAGAAGGAGGGGCAAGCCTCTGGCTTTTCTTTTCCTCCCCAGCCCCAGTGTCTCACCACTGCTTTCAATGGCCCAACCCAGCTGAGGGTCTTCGGACAGAAAGCCCGGTGAGTGCAAACTGCAAGCGTGGCCTCTCTTCAGGACAGAGAACAAGAGAAGGGCGGGGTGGGGATCCCAAGGTGAACTGACCCAGGACTGATACTGAATGCACAGAAGTTTCGGCTGGGGGATAGTTGAGATGAGATTACTGCAAAGTTCTTTTCACATGCCCAGATTGGCTCTGTTCTGTATTGGAACTGCGTCGCCAAACACCATGATCAATTTTCACTTCATTGGAAAGGGAAAGTTTGAAAATAGATGAAACTGCTATAAGATGTTGGCTTGTGAATTTGGTCTCTATCCCTTCCCACAGACCCACATACCACAACAATTTGTTTACATTGGTAAAAGTAGTTTGCAATTTCAGGAATTGCTTCTGTTCAAAACAAAACAAAAAACTGTAAAACACACACACTCAAACCCGTAGTTGATCATAGGTAATTTCATACATTTCCGTGGTTAGGTAAGTTATTTTGCATGATATGGAACTGTTTATGTTAAAGAATATACTAAAGTGTATAATGTGAAGTTTTATCAACGCACATGTAAGTACATCTGTGCCCATGAGGATAGAAGCAAACATTTGGAATATTTTTAGAAAAGATAATTACACACACCAATACACAATCAGATATGAACAGTCTACACTTAGATGACAGGACAATAAAGTTTAATAGTTTTAGGAAGCCAGAGTCCCCAAATTTCCTAAAATTTCTTTTGTTATTGTAAAATAAAAATGTTAAGATATGCTGAACCCCAGATTTACTTGTTTGATACTTTAATTTTTTTCCCTACCTTTTGCTTTTCCTTTCACTCATTCCTTCCCAATTATTCTAAATGAGTGTATCCGTTATTTGTATTTCGTTCTTTATTTTGTACTTCCTGGCCGTGCCATTCTTCAGAGACTTCATCCTCTGCTGGGGATTTAATTACCATATTTGTGCAGATACTTTTCCAAGCGTACATCTTTAATTCTGAATTCACTCCTCTGTTTCTGTGCAGTATCTCCAATGAAATGCTGCCATCTCAGTCTTGGGATATTCTGCCATCGTTTGGAAAAAGCAGTTCAGTATCAGCAAGGGTCCAGGCAGGAAACAGGTGGCATACTCGAATGGTTAATTGAAGAGATTAAGTGAATAAACTATTTACAGTGGTGTGGGTGGGAGTAAGGGAATATTTTTTTTTTTAAAGGCATGTTGATATATCCAGGGACTGGCAACAGCAAGAAATTCACCACCTCTCAGCCTGAATGTTTGGGGAGGAGTGGTTACTGGAACCTGGAGGGAACTGAAGCTAGGAGAGACAGATGTCCTGAGAGACACTGCGGCCCCGGGAGAGGAATGCAGCCCCTGCTAAAACTGCGGTCTCCCTTTCAGGAAGCAGCACTTGGCCTCTGTTTTCTCCTGCCCTTTTCTTTCTGGTCCTCTCATTGGTCAAACCTAATAGAAATTCAGAGGACAAGAGAGCATAAGTCTATCTTCCCTGAGGAGACTGATCAGCATGATATATCTATATGATATATCTATATATATATACACACATACATCATATATATACGATATATCTATATATATACATATATATACATATATCATAGATATCTCTATGATATATGTATATATATATATATAAAATGCTAGGCTGGTGGTTTTGCTTTGTTTTCTTTACCAAAGGGAGACCCATTAAGACATCCGTCTTTTCAGATAATCTTGGATGGCCACTTCCAAGGCTACCCATCTGGTTTTCTTCTGTCCTGTTCTCCAGTAATGAGGATGAAATTTCGGGAATCACCAGCATTAGGAGACACTATAGAAAGATGAACAAAGCGTAGAGGTAGAATATATGAGAGTGAAATGCTATGGAGAGTCAGATCAAACAAAGCCTGTGGAGTGTTTATTGCTCATCTGTTTTCTGTTCATAGGGATACAGAGAATCTGGTGAGTTCATGTCACAGCAGATTCAAGGAATTAAGCTGGTACAGGTGGTGGGTTAACAAGACTGAGCGAGGCAGTCAAAAGGTGCACATGAATGGAGCCTGCAGTCATGATTATAGGAATGGTACAAAGCATTAGACGAGAGGGGGCCTTGTGGATTTTTTCACAGGAAACAAGGCAGGAACTGAGAGAACAGGGATTAGAGGGTATAAGCAGGTTGAAGTGACCTGAACATAGAAATTGGTACATCATTTGTGAAGCATCCTAGAAAGCTACTATAAAAACACACAATTATGTGTATTCTTGATACCATAAATGTGTGGGTTTTGAACTTGCCTGGATCCTGAAATGTGTTTGACAATCCTTTGATGTCTCTCTTGGACAGCTACTTGCAAGACTATTCTAAAACTTCACTATTCTCTTCAGACTCCCTACTTCATCTGTGATCTTCAATCTTTTTACCAGGGGATATGTTCTCCAAACTCCACACACACACAAACAAAGCAGACATCAACTTGGAATTTATTCAACTCTCTTACTTGAAAGCTTATCTAATTTTTTTATGTTGTCTTTTCCTCTAGTCTCTAAGAGGTATTCCTCCTTGACTGGCACATCTGATCTCATTTCTTGCCATTTTTCTGATACTTTGATCCATCAATAGATGATTTTTTTCTTCTCTTTTACTGTCAGCATTTACCTTCATATTATCTTCTTCTCATTAGCCATGTTTAAAAATTAACCATTTTTAAATTGTTAAAAAGGATTTGACAGACCCCCACCTCTCTCTTTAGCTTTCATTTTATCTTTCACTTCCTCTAGTGCCAATCTTCTTGAAAAGATGTATTATTTTCATTGCCACCCGTTTGTCATCTCAAATCGACCCACTTATCTGTCCCAATTTGGCAACAACTATTCCACTGAATCTGTTTTGCCAGAGCTCATTGTTGAATTCTGGTCTGTGACTTTACCCAGCACATCGGTCTCATGGCACCCCACTCAACACCTTGTATGAACAACTGTCTTACTCTCTTCTTCATAGTCTGTCTTCTTTCATTTAACAGCATCTTCAATATCACAAATAAGATTTTGAGGTTTTTTTTAGAACAGTGCTTAGGTATCTAAACACTGGACTGGTGAATAAAGACAATTTTTAGGTACAAAGAAAGGATGAGCCTGTGGGGAGTTGAAGGTACTGGTGGGAAAGTAGTTTACCTCATCGGCCGTGGGGTTTAGGCTGGCTAGGGAAAAAAATGAGAACAGGGGATGCTGAAAAAAGTTGGAGTAATTAGGTTGTGTGAGAGGGATGGGAGTGAGGAATTGGTCTGGATGCTTTTCATGGAAGAAAAGATGCATTGACATAGAAAACTATGTTAGCAGAGAGGGATTTCACTACAGGTTCACAAATGTCCCAAGAAGCAGTCCTGGGTAATGATAAATGCTAGACTTGGCACCAGGGGATTTGGTAGAAATTAAGGTGAAGGGTTTTGGTTTGAAACAGTTAAAAAATTTGGAATTATGCATTTAGGTGTTGAATGGGCAGAACATGAAGACTTCGTATTAGTCTCTGGTGATGGGAAACAAACATGAGAAGAATGGAGCAAGTAAAATCTAGAAGCCTGTCAACAAACCCTAGTAGAAGAATTTGAGAAGAATTGCAGGGTTCACAATGAAACTTCTTTCTTGCCACTAACTCAGAAGGAGCTCTTCACTCTTTTTTACTGAAATTTTTCCCTGCATGATTCGTTGAGCAGCTGCCCACAGTACTCTTACTTGATACCTCTTTCATGTAAGCTTCTTATTTCATCTTACAAATACACTGAGTCAGTTAAGCATCTGCCTTCGGCTTAGGTCAGGATCCCAGGGTCCTGGGGTTGAGCCCTGTGTGGGGCTCTCTGCTCAGTGGGGAGTCTGCTTCTCCCTCTCCCTCTGCCCTCCCCACCACTCATGCTCACCTTCTCTCTCTCTCTCTCTCTCTCAAATTAACGTAAGATATTAAAAAAAAAATAAAACAAAACAAAAACCAAATAGACTGCCATCTTTTATTTAGGTGAGAAATTGGTACACTATGATTTTTTTTTTCAAACTCTATGTGCCTAGGACAGTATACTGATCGCTGTGTTTTGTTTTCCTTTAAATATTTGTTGGCCATTTCATTAAAGATCATATACTTAAATAATCTTATCTTTGAGTAGTACTTTCTTGATTATTTAGAAAATGTTTATGACAAAGTATTTACTTAAAAGCAACGCCATTTCCTTGGTCTAACAAATTTAAGTCATTTTTACCAGTGATGCTAATTGAACAAAATCTTTCTCAAGTAAGCTATTAATTGATAGATATTGGTGAGTTAAAATAATTGAGAAAAACTGTTTTAAATTTCACATTTATAAGTTTTGTTTGAATTGTCACCAGAATTTTGATAAGAATTTTTTGTTGTTGTTGTTGTGATAGTCATGAATCTGAGAAGGAAACAGCTGCAAATGTTAGGGGATGGTGGAAGGGTTTAAGAGTATATTCTGTTTCCTCTTGGAAACAAAAGGGAAAGAAATCTGTTAGCTCAGCAGGGGAAAGTTGTTTTGCAACTCGAATAGCTTTTGATTCTCTTTTTTTATTCTTTTTTTTTTTTAATTTGGGAAACAGCTGAAAGGCTATACTAGCAGAAATTGTGGAACCAGAGAAAGTCAAGATTTTAAAAGTAGATGAGAAACACAACCAGGTTGGAGCCAGGTACAAGGACATTTCCAGCAGAGCACACTGTGTACATACACAGAAAATTCTGACCCCTTATTGGGCTGTCCTAGGATTCTTCATCCCAGGAAGCTCTGCAAAGGAAGGATCATAGTCTTATATTTTATTGCATTTGGTCCTGAACCCAGAAATCATTCAAGCTTAAAGAGATATTTAAAAATATCTATATACAATATTCTTTTTCATCCAGCATTTAAAGATATTAAGGCATAAATGAACCCACATCTGCCTTAACTGCATTTTCTTTTTTTTTTAAAGTGCTTTGTTTTGAGTATGTGAAAAATAAGACTGATTTTTAAATCCTTAGGGAGAAAATTGCTTCAAAAAGCCCATTTCATTCTTCAAGACTGTTATTACGGACCAAAACATTAAAATGCCAGAGAGTTGGTGGAACAATAAAGTAAAGGTCAGTCGGCATGATGCTAACTTAGTCAAAGAAAGTACTTTCCAGGTAAAAGCATTTCTGCTTTTTTTTTTTAAATAAAAATGGTAAAGAAAACAATTCATTCATATGAGGTTCATTTGATTTTCTCTAAGAAATATAGTTTATTTTTGCTGCCTGAGCTGGGAAGCCTGGAGAAATCATGGTGAGCTGCTATTTGCATTTCACAGGTTGACTGATTGACTGACTAATAGCCACATCTTGCTCTGTGGGGGGAGAATAAGGGAAAAAAAAATTAAGTGTGCTTGTGTGTCTGTGTGTGTATGTGTGTGTTTCCATGCAAGCACGTGCTTGTGCAAGATCCTGTTTGTAACACGCCTTGTTAAAAGATTTAAAAGATGGTTTTGGAGAATAAGGAATGGGCCCTGTTAGCAAGATTATGAGGTGGTGCATTTTAAATGAAAACAGTGAGCATAACTTTTCACTTATTCATGCTACAGATATTCATTAAACAACTGCTTCGTGCTTGGTAATACGCTCTGTGGTGCGGAGAGAGAGGAGGAAGCAGATTCTCAGTCTTCAGTTTGCTTACAAGTGTGTTTCATAGAAATGTTTGGAACGTTTTGTCAAGGTACTTTGGGGAGCAGGGTGAAAGGGCAGGGAAGGGTTAAATCCCTAGGATGAGGTTGGTAGCTAGAAGGCAATGCAGGGCCAGAAAGGCGAGCAGAGATAGAACACGGAGGAGTCTTGTAACCCATGGTGAGCGATTTGTAAGTCCAAAGCGTGGATTCATACAACCTTCATTTTTTCCCTCTTTTAAAACCTCGTTGTCTTTGCCTCTCTCAAAATAGTGCATTTACTTATGACACTAAACAACATGACATTTTACAAAAGAAAACTGAAATATGAAAAAATTCCAATTAAGATGTTTACAGTTGAATCTGACACCACCGAAGTAATCCATTAAGGAGCACACAGGCTTTAGAAAGACATTCTAAGTCGGCTATTTCTTTTGGGGTCTGAGTACTAAACAGAGTTCTGTTACTGGTACAGTGGAATGAATTTGTCTTGAGATGCATACATCTGAGAGGGAGACATAGTTGAGCTGTGCTTTATTGAAACCTAGAACTGCTACCATGCTCCTGTCATCCACTTCCTGAAGCGTGCATTTGTTTACTTAAATATACTTACTTGCATATTTTATACTAATACACTATTTCACTTTAATAAGAACGTTATAAACCAATGTACTCTATGCCCTAGGTTTGGAGTTTCTAGTAGGCAATACCAGATCTAGCAGATGCACAGCTGTTTTGTTCCATATCATTGTTCCATAATGTCTTGATGATGAGTTGTAAGGCCTATTTCTTTGGTTAGTACATGTTACTCTCAGCAATATATGCTTCGTTTATATGCTTTTATGTGTGCGTGTGTGCGTACATGTGTATGCATGTGTATTTTGCTTTTTACTTTTGCTTTTCCCCCAAGGGCCATTTTAATTAATTAATTAATTAATTTTCATTTTTGCGAGAGAGAGGGAGAGCGAGTGTGACAGCGCACAGGAGCAGGGGGAGCAGCAGAGGGAGAGGGAAAGGCAGACCCCGTGCTGAGCAGGGAGCCCGATGTGGGACTTGATCCCAGGACCCTAGGATCATGACCTGAGCTGAAGGCAGACGCTTAACCGACTGAGCCACCCAGGTGCCCCAGGAACGATTATTCTTATCCAGTTCCTCTTTGTCTCCTTCATGGTCCTCGAGTCTGTGTTCTTTCCCCAGATCTAATTAGGAGATCTGAAATGATTCTTATTTGTTTACACCCTCAGATCTTCTCAGTTACAGTAATTTTTCACTGAATATACTATTTTCTAGATTATTGTTGAGATGTGTTTCTTATTTGTCTCTTCCTGCCTCAAGTTTGCAAGCACCACAACCTTAGGGAAGCCCGCGAGAAGCACCCAAATTCATTACAGTGACTTGCTCTCTCCACAGCTGATGGTCACACCACTTTTCTTTTACCTCTAAGGGATACAAGAGAAAGAAAACAGCACCAGCAGCAGCACATGGGGGTACTGGAGGTACTCAGCGAATGTTTGTTGAATTAAACTGCATTTTTAAACTTCCCGAAATATATCTTAGAAATAGAATTAGAAAATTCCACAATATTTTCCTTCAAAAAGAGGTAATTACATGGTTTCTGATGGTATAATGATGTTTTTGGTGTTGATAGATAGTTTCCCATGACCTGTGGCAATGTATTGTTAGTGAAATTAATGCCGGATAGCTTTGTACACTGCCTTCATTTTTCTTTTGTCAAAGATAAAAATGAGTTTAGCCAAAATTTTCAGTGGAATTTTTAACTGTAATATTTATAACCCCAGAAAATGTTATTGTGTACACATGGCACTAAATGCAATTCAGATCAAATTACTTTATTTTTCTAGAATATTTGGTTTCACATGAAGTTAGAAATTTGCAAGTTCCATCAGTGAAAAATGTTAAGTGCCCATTTACTACATGTTAGACATTAAGCTAAATACTCCTGGAATAAAAAAGAACACATGGGCCTAATTATTGGCACAGTAAGTTTTATGATGCCATTAAACACCCAAGTGGTGCGTAGGTGGCAGAGTTGGTTAAGCATCTGACTCTTGGTTTTTGCTCAGGTCGTGATCTCAGTGTCATGCGATCGAGCCCTGCTTCAGGCTTCTTGCTCATTGCCAAGTCTGCTTAAGTTTCTCTCTCTCCCCACCTTGCACTCTCTCTCTCTCTCGAAAATAAAACTTAAAAAAAAAAAAAAAAGATGTCATTGAACACCCAAGTAGAGATGGAGGATGTCAAGTAGACAGGTGAGCAAGGCCTAGGCTGGGGAGATACATTTAGAAGTGGTGGCTTACAGATGACATTTAAAGCCTTTGGGACTTAATGAGCTCACAAAGGGAGAGAGCACAGATCACAAAGAAAAATCATGTAAGCCTGGGTTCTGGAATTCTGTGATGTTAGGATACAAAATTCTTACACAGTCCAAAGGAAGGGACTCCTGTGCCAGTGTCCACGGGCTGTATCAAGGCAGAGCACATTAAATATGAAAGCAGAAGTGTTGCATTATCTGTAATTGACTGTAAAATATTAGCAGAAACGTGGTAAAATATGCACCTGTGGCTTAGTTTTGACGGACAGCTGAGGCTGGTCCGTCATTCTGGCACTGCAGTGGTCAGGAATATACACCTTAGGAGCGATCAGCTTTGGCAAGACTCCTGAAAAGCATGCGCTATAGTCGTCATTCGGCTGTCGGAGTTTTCCATGAGCCCCACAGGGTGTGCCCCGTTGGTTACGGGGAACTGAAGTTTTCCATTACCACGGTTTTGCTCGTGGAATGAGTACTGTTCAGAGACATAGATTCACTAGCAATGCACAAGCGATCCCACTCTTTGTAAATCAGAAAAAAAGTTCTTTTTTAAAAGACTTTATTTATTTATTTACTATTTTATTTATTTATTTGACACAGAGAGAGAGATCACAAGTAGGCAGAGAGGCAGGCAGAGAGAGAGAGAGGAGGCAGGCTCCCTGTTGAGCAGAGAGCCCGATGCGGGGCTCGATCCCAGGACCCTGAGATCATGACCTGAGCCGAAGGCAGAGGCTTAACCCACTGAGCCACCCAGGTGCCCCTCCCTTAAAAAAAATTCCAATGAGTGAATAGGCTCTCCCCTTCAGAAATGTACCCTGGGCTCAAGATTTCCATCTAATCTGTCTTCAAAACTTAGGGAGAATTCTGTCATTTGGCAGTTAGTTGATAGTTTAGCTGAATCTTCCTGCTAGAATTAGTGTTGCAACTGCCTTGAGTGAATTTTCATGCAGGTACTTTTCAGAGCACATGGGTTATTGAGTACATTTTATAAACGTTTGTGTTTGCTTGAGAAGAAATAACTGTATAGGTGGCAGAAGGTGGTCAGATGCTGGCTTTCATTACAATATATCGCCTGGTAGCAAGAGGAGTGTGTGTGTGTGTGTGTGTGTGTGTGTGTGTGTGTGTGTGCACGGGCATGTACCCTCAACCACTTCTGACAGAGACTATATTAATATCTATCAAAAGAACTTAATAATTATAACAGCATATAATTGTTGTAGGTTAGTTAGTAGTATGACATTTCTTGAATATCGTGTGGTAGTGATTCAAACATTACAGTATTTATAAGAAGAATGAAACAACCAGAATATCTATGGTATAGAGGATTGGGAAATACAATTAAAAACAAAATCTTCTCCCAACCCAAAAATCCCTCCCACAAGGATAGTAAAGAAAGAAACCACTTTTATTATTGAAAAAGTACTAAACCAGAATGTGATATCCGTCACAATCGGCTAAGACCGAAAAAGAATCTCATTTTAGAGCCAAGTAAGTTCAGTTACATACATCTTCTAAAGATAAACAATAACTAGTCTTCATATGAGATGGTTTCGTGGTACCGTTTGTCACACAGTTCATCCAACCTTGCCTGGTAATTAGGGTAATCATCTGTTAGCTAATTGGCTTTATTGAAAGGAAAGGAAACCTGTTTCTTTTACAACTTGGGACAAGGTACCCACTGAAGTTGGGTTCCTACCCTTACCCAGGAAACTGGGAGATAGGATCAAGCATCCCTTGATTTTGACATTTCAGAGAGATGGCTGCTGGTCCTTGAGAAAGGCAAGGACCAGAGGTAAGACCCTGGAGAGCTCATGGAAACTTGTTAACATTCAATAGATCAGGTCCCTTTAAAGATGCTGAGATAGGTCATGTATGAACTGCGTAACCAAAAGCATAGCAGTGTGCATTCTATGGGGCCAACAAAATAAGTTTAGTTCAGATGTCATATTATATAGGGCTTATAAAAGGAGAAGTTTGCCCTGCTTCTTTTCAGATATATCCTTTAAAGGACTTTCATGGAATAAACAATTGATAGATTAGAGATAATAAAGAGCACCATAGAACATATAGATAATTTTTTCAAAGAGTAGGAAAAAAGAAATAGGGCATAGGGAATTGAACTAGAAGGGCACAGGGAATTGAACTAGAAGTTGTCTGAGCAGCATAACAGTCGTAATAATACTTAAAATGGATAGAGTCATTTGTATGATTCTTCGGTTAAAAACCAAGGAGAATTACCTGAAGTGATACTTTTAACACAAAGTCTAAAGTTTTTTATGCAGCTTTGTAGAAAGGTCTAAGTAATCCTCAACAATGTTCAGACAGCTAAAGCAATGAAATGCAGTCCAGTAAATCATTCTGATAGGCTGATGGGAAGTATGTATACATTTCAAGACTAGAAAGATAGATTTGGTTTGATGATAGAGGGTTATGATGAACAGGTTAAGCAAGACATTTGAACTTAATCTAATTGGTAATAGGAAGATAGATAGGAAAAATTTTTGAGTAGAATGAGTGGCATGACATCATCAGCAGGAAGCTAGATGAGGCATTGTGCTCAAAATAGATTAGCAAGAAGAAGAAAAAGGGCTTTTTAAGGACTGTGTTATAATCTAGGTACAAAATAATTTGAAAAGTGTGTTAAGAATGGGAAAAGGGAAAAAGCAAATAATATGTTATATGTCAATAAAAATAAATAAAGAAGGGAAAAGGGAACACATGTAGAAGATACTATTGAAAAAAATCTACAGAATTTGACTATCCATTTAGTATTGAGAGAGAAGTATTTGTACAATAATGAAATGCCATTTTGAACAACGAGAGTAAGTTAATAGTTATTCAAAGCAGAAATAGGGAACAGAAAAGGGATGGGTTTTATGGAGGAGATAATTAGTTTTGGACCCAAATTTGAGGTGTTGGTTGTTGATGCCCAGGTGGAGATGTTCACTTAAATTGGGGACACAATACTGAAGCTCAAGAAAATGGGGCGGGAATATAGCTGGTCAGAGAGTTATCTACATAGAGGTGATAGTGGAAATCATTCTAGAAGACTTTAGATGTTGTGCTAACTTTGCTGAGAAATCTTAGAGCTATCAAGTCTAAAAATTAGAACTTAAATTTGGTTTTCAGAGAATACAGTTTTTTTCCTATAGGTGTCTAAATAAATGTATTTATTTGTTATTATAAATAACCACATAGCAGGAATAAGTATTATTAAAAATAGAACCATGCATTGTTTTGTGGAAAAATAAAGGCATTAATCAATCATTTAGAGGTGCAGAATATTATTTTTCTTACGATTAACACTCTGAGTCCCCAGTGTGTAAGTCTTGTCTCTCTTGGGTTTAAAATATCAAAAGAGGAATTATCTGTGAGCTCTATCATTGGAACTATTTAATGGTGTTAGAAATATTAAAACAAAAATCTCTGTTCTAATTGGAATCTTTGTTTGTTTTGTTTTGTTTTGCTTACGTTAAAGGATTCTTTCAGATAAAGGGAGTAGAGTATTGCCATTTCAATCATTCCATCATGTCAGGCAGCATATAAGTAATTATCATGTTGGACAGAGCTCAGCAGAATACAAACAACTGAAGGTTACAAGTAAAGATAATAGCCACCATTTTTAAGAGTATATGGAAAGGAAAGACTTTATGGGGCACCTGGGTAGCTCAGTTGGTTAAGCATCTGCATTCAGCTTGGGTCATGATCCCAGGATTCTGGGATTGAGCCCCATGTCAGGCTCCCTGCTCAATGGGGAGTCTACTTCTCCCTCTGCTTCCCTCTCACTCTCTCACTCTTTCTCAAATAAATAAAATCTTTAACCAGAAAAAAAAAAGAAAGAAAGAAAGGAAAAAGACTTTATGTAGTCACAAATGCCAAGATTTACTGGACCAAATTATCCTAGTACTCACCCAAAGGAAAGCTCACACAGAACTCTTAAGACTTTTCCTTAGATGAAATGATGTCTTGGATAAACACTTCTCTTCCATTTTGTCCTCCTGGTCTCAGGGCTTTTTCCTGGAGTAAATTTTCACTTCTTGGCCTGGAACTTTTGCCTGGAGACTTTCTTAATACTGATTCTGTTCTATTCCAGTCTTTTTCTCTGTATGTTACCATGATCCCATTTGCTAGGTACCCATGAACCTGGGCCTACCAGGTGGTAATTCATGGTCAGATTCCTGAGTCCTTTATCTATCCTGGATGGAAGTTCATCGAAGATGAACAGTTTTCTGTAAATTACAAAGGCACTGAAATCATCAAAAATTTGATAGACATGGTACCAAGGAGCAAAGTTGTTAGAAACTAGAGATGAAGAAGGGGTGGAAAGAAGGACGAGCCTGTATGTATTTTGTCGAATACACACTTCCCTATTGTTTTATTAAATCTGGCCCAGGCTTCAGCTAGTTGCTGAACCCTTTAAAATCCAAATTGCTAAGCAAAAATAAAGTAACAAGAGTAACTGCTAAGCTATTTCTAAATTATTACCAGGAAGATGGCTGGCTGCATGTGGGATGACTGTCAAATAGACCTATTGGATATTATTTGCTGCCAGATATTCAGGGTTTATATTAAACTGTGCCTTAATTTAAAATTATTGGACAGCATTCAAGTTGGAAGCTAAACAAGGTTTTTCTTAGAACTTTCTGCATCTCTAGTCGTTTTAAAGACCTTCTACCACTATACAATTAAATATATCTATTTAATTTACTTTTTTTATTCTTTTAAAAAAAACAAAAACCTTTGTTCTCTTCAAAAATCAAAGTTGGAAACCACTCTAGCAAGAGAAGTAAGAGTTGGGTGCTCAACCATCTGAGCCACCCAGGCGCACCCATATAATTCCATTTAAGTAATTAATTAGTTAAAAGATTTTATTTATTAGAGAGGCAGAGAGAGCACAAGCATGGGGTGGGACAGAGGGTGAGAGAGAAGCAGACTGCCCCCCGAGCAGGGAACCTGGGAACTTGAGGGGCTCAGTCCCAGGAGCATCATGATCTGAGCCGAAGGCAGATGCTTAACCGACTGAGCCACCCAGGCACCCCTAAATCCCTTTTACATAGGCTATTTCTGCCAGTGTGTGTTCTGTGTTGTTATATACACATTCTAGTTTATTAATTGGTCTACCAGTTCTTTGACTCTTCACCTTCATTTTTATTGTCTTTGCCATGAATTCAGTATTATGGTAAGTTATGCTTGTGGGGAAAAAATTACTGGGTATTTCTATTGAAGGAAATTTAACCATAACACCTGTCCATGAGGTAGATGTCAGCAATTTCCTCATTTTATTGATGAAGACACTGAAGTGAAATGAGTGCCACTTGCTCAGAGTTATTTAGCTGGGGAGTGGCAGGGATGGGGAGTCGAGCCTTGGTCTGACTAACTCTATACCATGTTGCTGACTAATAATTAGGATTTGATTATATTGGCTTAAGTCTTCTAGCGTCTTATCCAAATAAAGCATCAGCTATTCATCTTTCGGGGAAGACAGCAAAGACAGATCTTCGCTTTGTACTTACTCTTTGTTGTCACCTGATCTGCTTCTGTCTAGCCTCATTTCCACGAAAGTTTAAGTTCTTCAGTGTATCTATTTGATTGTAATTTCCTCTTGCTCAGCAGTGTTAGAGGCAATCAGCATATAAACAATCCTCACATCAAGTAACCCAATACCTTTATTACAATGATATGAAATATTTTTCATTATTTCTTGCTTTATTTTACAGTGTTTTCCACCTGGGTAACAGGGTGGTGAAGAATTCCTCAAGCGTGGCCGCAAAACAATGAAGCCATGTTTGTGTGAATACAGCGCCAAAGCAATTAACCAAGAGGTACGATGCCAGTCATGCCTTTCTTTCTTCCCCCAAACGAGATCCCCAAACTGTCTGGAACAACTTTCTCAATTAATCTATCTGTTGATATTTCTTTGTGTAGGCAGTTCAACAGTCAAATGTTGTTTTCCTTTTCATATCACTTATTAATTAAAAAATGGCTCTTTCTTTTTTGAAACCAGTACCTAGTTTGTCAGAAACTGCATGGTTTCATTTTTCTAGATACGTAATTACCCTGAGAAACAAAGCTGCGATCAGATGCAAATTACATTTAATCCCTTTGAGTCCTAACAAGCACGCCAGTATTTTATATCTAAAGAAAAGTTTAGGCTCAGAAGACAGCTACATAGGTTTTGTCTCATGCATTTAGGCAAATGCCCTACACATTAAAAATTACTTTACAAGTAGAATTTTGGGAAGTCATGGAATTGTCTTCCTTTAAAAAAAAAAAATTGTCCTTGGGATAAATACTGTTAATGCCATTGTTATTATATATATAATTTTGCTTTTGAGTGGAGCCTCGAAAATCCTGGCAAAGAAGTGCTAGGAATTGGTGCAAACCTAATGTTATGATAGCTTTTAACAATCAACAGTCCAGTAATAGTTCATCGAAAGACCTTTTAAATTAACCAGTGTGTGTGGTGTGTGTGCGTGTTCATGCACGTGTGTGCCTGTGTGTAGGTTGTCTTGGCAGGGAAAAATTTTTAGCCAGACCAGTGATTAATCCAGATTCTCCTGCTTTCTTTGTTCCTGTTTGCCTCAACAGTTCATAGACAAAGGGTACAAAACACCACACTGACTTGATGAGATGTTAACCCCCATTACTGATCCTGTACCTGAGATCATAGCTTTCCAAATAACCCCCTATGTTTGTCTAAACCAGAGTAATCTCAAGAGAATGTTAGAAATTGAATGTTTTAACTATTAAGTTCAGAAGAGTAATTTGAGTGTATAAGACTGAATTATAATTTGCCTTGTAATATGGCAGCAGAGATTGGCTTATTATAAACTAACTTTAATAGTAATTATGACAAATGTGACTTTCAGCTAAGATTGTATGATTTAAATCAGAAATAATGCAGAATAGACCTAATCTTATGAAGGACAGAATTGTATTGTGACTGTGAGTAAAATATGGAAATATGTACCACAATTCCACAGTTCTTTTCAATGAGCAGAAACCATTTAGATGGTTATTTCTAGGACTATCCTATGTTATTCAGTAATTGCTTTTGGTCCATGTTGTCCAATATAAAATCTTCAGTGAATTTAAAGGGTAAAAATTAATCGAAATCATTAAAAAATGGAAAACAAGGAATGAAAAATGCTTTTAAAACATAAATATACATAATTAATCTATACTGCTTTTTGTGGGCATAGAGAGGAGAAAAAGCAGTAAACGTTTGTTTAAGAAAGGGAGGTTAAGAAAGGGAGGTTAAGAAAGGGAGGTTAAGAAAGGGAGATTAAGAAAGGGAGGTTAAGAAAGGGAGCTTGTCTATTAATTTCCTATGCCAGCTGCTGTGGGACACTACATGGCCCAGAACGACTGCATAGAACCCTTGCTATATAAAGAGGAAAATCCAGGCAATCCTACTGGATTGATGCATCTAGCCTCCATCTTTGAACATTATCCTTATCTCTTGTGACTTTCTTACCCGAGTTCTATGCTCGGAAAAATGCCCATCCTCAGATACCATTGCTGTGCGGATATAGGCAGCTGACCAGTGTTTTATAAATTGGATGTGGAATCAGAGATTGGCAACATTAGGATATGGCCTTGCACGGGGAGGTGGCAAGCGTAATGATGAAGGTATCACAGCTCCCTGAACGGCAGTGACAGACATTTTGAACTCCAATCCCAGACGGAGTGATTGCTGACTGAGGCATGCACGGATGTAGGGATAATTTCAGAACTGTTCACCCGGCCTCCCAGAGAGTCCGTGAGCTACCCAATGTCATTTAATAAAGGTTTTTAGTTTTTTTTTTTTTTTTTTGAATGGGAACTAGCCATATTGGGTTTTCTTTTTGGTAAATAAGAACTAGAATTGATTCACTTCCCTCAGCTCTACCCACTACTAATAGAACTTGCCTGGAAGTTAATGAATTCCTTTCTCACCTCTCATCCTCTCGAATGTTGCTTCGACTATAGCATGTCTTAGGCCAGGATTCCTGGGAAGCAGACTCTGAGATGGAGAGGAGCAGGCAGGGTAGAGACTAGACTTTACTTTCTGAAATGAAGATGCAGACGTAGGATATTCATTAGGGGACACTTGGAGGATTAGTAGCTGTGGAAAGAAAGGGAAGGAAACAAGATTGAGCAGAGAGAGCTTGGCTGGGGTACAGTTTCACAGAAGACTCCAGTGAGCCCCATGTAAACATGGGAAACTCGAATGGTTCTCAGAACGGTCTTCCATGTTGATCAGCCCTGGGGAGTGAGCTGCTCTGGGAAGGGGGCTGACCTTGGGCAAGGTGATTCCTTTTACGTAGAGCAATTAGAACGAGGATTGATGGCTGAGGAATCCCACAATTTAAAAAAAAAAAAAAGAAAGGAATTCCAGCAGTTGGAAGCATACATTCTTCAGGATAGAGTGTCTGCTATGTAGCTCATATGTTTTTATTATTATTTCTTTCCACAGCTATTGTCTCTTAAGACTGAGGACTCTGTTTCATGGAAGAATTCTCATAGTGGTAAAGCTTATAATACTTAAGCACTTGAGCTCCGATGCTGGGCTGCCTGGGTTTCAGTCATGGCTTTAATTCCTACTTGGTATTATAGCTCTGTTTCTTATATAATTTTTTTCATTGAATTTCCATTTATTGTTTATTTATTTATTTATTTATTTAAATTATTATTTTACAAATTATTGGTTTCAGGGATACAGGTCTATGATTCATCAGTCTTTATTTTGATTTAATTTAATTTAATTTAATATTATTTTATTTCATTTTTTATTAAAATATAATGTATTATTTGCTTCGGGGGTACAGGTCTGTGATTCCTTAGTCTTACACAATACCCAGCACTCACCACAGCACACCTTTTGATTCTCTTATCTTTGGAGATGTGCTGCCTCTGAGGTTACAGAAGTTGTTGCCTGTGTTCTCCTCTGGGATTTTGATGGATTCCTGTTTCACATTTAGGCCTTTCATCCGTTTTGAGTCTATTTTTGTGTCTGGTGTAAGGAATGGTCCAGTTTCATTCTTCTGCATGTGGCTGTCCAATTTTCCCAACACCATTTGTTGAAGAGGCTGTCTTTTTTCCATTGGACATTCCTTCCTGCTTTGTTGAAGATTAGTTGACCGTAGAGTTGAGGGTCTATAATAGCTGGGCTCTCTATTCTGTTCCATTGATCTATGTGTCTGTTTCTGTGCCAGTGCCACACTGTCTTGATGATGACAGCTTTGTAATAGAGCTTGAAGTCTAGAATTGTGATGCCACCAACTTTGGCTTTCTTTTTCAACATTCCTTTGACTACTTGTGGTCTTTCCTGGTTCCGTACAAATTTTAGGATTATTTGTTCCAGTTCTATGAAAAAGAAGTTAATGGTGAAATGGAGGTAATACTCCCCTACTCAGTGATTGTGAGTTAATCTATGTAAAAGGAGTAAAGTTAGTTTGTTTGTTTGTTTGTTTTTTGTGTATGGCATAATGCTCAATTATGTTAGCTTAAATTTACTTTTGGATGCCTAGAATCTAAAAGACCGTGAAGCACTTATTAGGTATTTGATTCTCATTTTGTAGAATGAGTACATCATGCAACATGACTTAGAGACCCTGATGGCGTTGCCTCTCCGGAAACATCTCTCCCTTTCAGAGAGGTACTTGTTGAAATGAAAAAGATTTACTGGGAGTGTGGTAAGTATATTTGATCCATGTAGTATCTTATCATGTAAGCCAGGAGAAATTAATCATAATATGTTTTCAGGCACCTGAGTTAATAGGGCAGTTTTGATAAGGTAAAAGGGAGGAAAAAGAATATACAAGGAAGCATGGTTCTAGTAGAAATACTCTGGCATAAACATACAGATGCCAGTGGGAAATCTCCAACCCCAAGGAAGGCAGAGATTTTGGTCAAGGACCTCCTGTTATCCGATCAGGAATTCATCAGGAATTCCCTGACAATAGTGGACATGGTATCTGGCACTTGCTTATTATTGAAAAAATAACCGCACAGTCTCCTGGGGCTGGAGAGGAGATTTTTTAGGATTTACAAGGTGTATGCTTTCTAAACACTCACTGCTGTCTAATTAGAAAGTGATTTATAAAATCTTTTTGGTGAGACACTAATTGAAACTAAGAGGGTGGCCTGCCTTTCCTTTTCTTTTTTAAAGGCACAAATGACCAGTGATTTTTTGGGGGGTGGCGGGGACACAAGGTAATATTTTCTGATAAGATGCTCTGTGAGATAACGTTCATAGCTCTTTTTTGTTTCCCTTTTCAAACTTGATGGAAAATGTGAAATGTTTATATTGCAGAGCAAACATCCATGCCTATAATTTGTGATGCTATTATGTTTCCAACAGAGGAAAATGTTTTTCTCTGGGACTTTGGGGCACTGTATTAGGACATGAGGAAGGGTCAGTATAATATGGTGACATGAGGGAGGGGTCGTTGTTCTCAAAAAACACGATGCTCATAATATTTTCCTCTCTACTTCCTGAGAATTTTCATCACCTCAAACAAAGGAAATTAAACACATGAGGAAAACAGTATTTTGTTGTTGTTGAGTTTCTGATCTAATAATCACTTAAACACCTGCAGGGTCCCAACACAATGCAAGACGTTCCACTCGGGCCATGTCCTTTTAGAACTGTAAACAATTATTAAGAATAAAACCATCTGAGAAAAGTGTGAAAACTTCCCAGAAGAAAATCCTCACAATTACCCTCTGGGGTAGATGTTATCCTGACATTACAGAGGAAAACACTGAGGCTCAGTGATATGAAAGCAGTTGTTTGAGCTCATTTGACCTCCACTTTTCCTTATCGCTCAGTATACTGTCTCTACTTATTTCAGATCGTAGGTTAAAACCCTATCCATGGAGCCCTGGGTGTTGTATGCAAACAATGAATCATGGAACACTGCATCAAAAACTAATGATGTGGGAACCTGGGTGGCTCAGTGGGTTAAAGCCTCTGCTTTCGACTTGGGTCATGATCCCAGGGTCCTGGGATCGAGTCCCGCATCAGGCTCTCTGCTCGGCAGGGAGTCTGCTTCCTCCTCTTTCTCTCGGCCTGCCTCTCTGCCTACTTGTGATCTCTGTCTGTCAAATAAATAAATAAAATCTTAAAAAAAAAAAAACTAATGATGTACTGTATGGTGACTAACATAGCATAATAAAAAACAAAAAAACAAAAACAAAATGAACAAACCCTATCCGTGATTTACCATGAGGGGATTTAATAGAGACCAGCTCCAGATTTTCCCAACTATTGGCCAAAACACTGAGACATTTCCGATGGTGATGTTTTAGAGTCTGTCACGAGGTGAACTTGAGAGGGACTTTTATATGGGCACCATCTCTGCTTCCTTCTGAGTTTCTTAAGAATTGTCTTTACATGTCCCAGATCAGAATCATGAATCATGTAGGGTACTCGTTTAAAGTACAGGTTCCTAATTACAGGTCAATTATATCTCAATGAAATGGGGAGGGGGAGTGAAGAAAAAAATAAGTTTTGGAAAAATAATAAAATACAGATTTTGGGGTCCCACTACAGACCTCCTGGTTAGAATTTAGGGAGGTGGAAATTTGCATCTCTGACATGCACTGTAAGTGATTTTTACTAACTTGAGAAACACTCTTTTAGCCCTGGATCTTAAGGAGAGGTAGGGTGCTTCACAGTATTTGTGGGGAAAAAAGTAATCAAAGTGAGGTCTTTGATTAATGGCTCTGGGAAAGAGAATGAGAAACATATCTAAAAATACTACCTTAGAATTGGAAAGGTTGATGGGTGAGAACAATAAGTTATTAAAAACCAAGAATAATTTAAGAACTAATTTTACAGATAATTGATAATGAAATGATCTGATAATAGTGCAAGTAGAGTACATAAGGGTGAGTTTTGAAGAAGCTATAATTAAGAGGATTAAGGAGACCAGCTGAAAAAGAATTAAAGAAATCAAGATAAATTATAACTGAGCAGGAACAAGAAATATACTTCCTGGAGATAAGGCAGTTTTAAAAAAGGGGCATTAGGTACTAGATTTATCTGAAAATCTGTAATTGAGATTGGAATAATGACACTTCAGCCTTACACAGAAACCTAGATGAAACATAGATGAAGTTTTTCTTGGGGGGTTTATGTGTAACCTGGATTTGAGGGGTTCTCTCTTGCTTTATACAGTAACAGTAAATATACATTGTCATGCTAGAGATTATTTTCAAGTGTTGAAGTAAAAAACCTTGATAGCACTTCTACTAAATACACCTGAATTGTCATTTCTTATGCAAAAAAAAAAATACAGTTTAAATATAATATGCAACTTTAAATAGAATTTCCATTCTTTTATGATGAAAAAGAAAGCCAAAGTTGGTGGCATCACAATTCTAGACTTCAAGCTCTATTACAAAGCTGTCATCATCAAGACAGTATGGTACTGGCGCAAAAACAGACACATAGATCACTGGAACAGAATACAGAGCCCAGAAATAGACCTTTAATTCTTTGGTCAGCTAATCTTCAACAAAGCAGGAAAGAATGTCCAATGGAAAAAAGACAGCCTCTTCAACAAATGGTGTTGGGAAAATTGGACAGCTACATGCAGAAAAAAGAAACTGGCCCATTTACTTATACCACACACAAAAAGAGACTCAAAATGGTTGGAAGACCTCCATGTGAGACAGGAATCCATCCAAATCCTTGAGGAGAACACGGGCAGCAACCTCTTCGACCTCAGCCACAGCAACTTCTTCCTAGAGACATCGCCAAAGACAAGGGAAGCAAGGGAAAAAATGAACTATTGGGGCTTCATCAAGATCAAAAGCTTTTGTAGAGCAAAGGAAACAGTCAACAAAACCAAAAGAGAACTGACAGAGAAGATATTTGCAAATGACATATCAGATATAGGGCTAGTATCCAAAATGTATAAAGAACTTATCAAACTCAACACCCAAGGAACAATTAATCCAATCAAGAAATGGGCAGAGGACATGAACGCACATTCCTGCAAAGACATCCAGATGGGCAAGAGACACATGAAAAAATGCTCAACACCACTTAGCATCAGGGAAATGCAAGTCAAAACCACAATGAGATACCACCTCACACCAGTCAGAATGGCTAAAATTAACAAGCCAGGAAACGACAGATATTGGAGAGGTTGCAGAGAAAGGGGAACCCTCCTACACTGTTGGTGGGAAGGCAAGCTGGTGCAGCCACTCTGGAAAACAGCATGGAGGTTTTTCAAAAAGTTGAAAATAGAGCTACCCTATGACCCAGCAATCGCACTACTGGGTATTTACCCTAAAGATACAAATGTAGTGATCCGAAGGGGCACGTGCACCCGAATGTTTATAGCAGCAACGTCCATAATAGCCCAACTATAGAAAGAACCTACATGTCGATCAAGAGATGAATGGATAAAGAAGAAGTTATATATATATATATCGTGCAGCCATCAAAAGAAAGGAAATCTTGCCATTTACAATGATGTGGATGGAACTAGAGGGTATTATGCTGAGTGAAATAATTCAGTCAGGGAAAACAATTATCCTATGATCTCCCTGATATGAGGAATCTGAGAGGCAGAGTGGTGAGTTTGGGAGTAGGGAAGGAAGAAATGAAACAAGATGGGATTGGGAGATGAACAAACCATAAGAGACTCTTAATCTCACAAAACAAACTGAGGGTTGCTGGGGGGAGGGGGTGTATGGAGAGGGAGGTTGAGTTATGGACATTGGGGAAGGTATGTGCTATGGTGAGTGCTATGAATTGTGTAAGCCTGACAATTCACAGACCTGTACCCCTGGGGCAAATAATACATTATATGTTAATAAAAATAATAAAAAAAAAAGAATTTCCATTCTTCTGATAGAACAACAGTATTGCTTACTTTTCATTGAATAATTATATTTAATATATCAAATAACTTGACTAATTATATGTGATAACTTACATAGTGTTACATATTAGTTTCCAGATGTTTGAAACACTTTTTGTCTGATGTAAATAATATTTGACTTGGAAATCAATATAACATATAATAATAAATTTATGAACATATTTTTAGATTTTATACTCTAGGCCACTGACTAAACTGTTTTTACCAATATCGGTTATTTGTATTCACTGTTTTTTAGAATAAAATATGCATTCTGATAATGCACATTCCCTGCCCCATAAACTTTGCTATTCTTTTTAATTGAAAATTTTGAGATTATATTCAGTTCACATGTAAGAATATCAGGAAGTCCCTGTCTACTTTTCCCAATGGTAATTATTTCCTAAGTCATAGTATATCATACTAGGATATTGACGTTGATACAATTCATCAATCTTATTCAGATTTCTCTAGTTTTATTTGTGCTCATGTGTGTGTCTAAACAGTTTTATCACATGTGTTGGTTTGTGTATCCACCAGCGCAGTAGGACGCTGAGCCGTTTCATCTCTGCAAGGACCCTTCATGTTGCTTTTTTGGTAAACACACCCATCTCCCTCCAGTTCTCTGTCTCTCTATACACATATATATATTTATATATTCTGTATATAATTTATATATTTATATATTCTGAGGCATTTATATTTCTAGTGAAGTTGACGATTGTTTGGAGCAAATCACAACCCATAAAACAAAAAGTGGGAACTCTGATTGTAATCGCTTTAAACATTAAAATATTAATTTTTGGAGAATTGATAGGTCTGCGTTCTTAATCTTTCCATCTGTGTCAATGCCTTCCAGTCAAAGACCACCAGCAACAACCTATAGTTGAGCAAGTTGGGTTTATTCTTCTTGGCAGCAAAGAAGAACATACATACTGGGGAATGACAGGGTGTTTCAGGTTGTTAAAAATAATCTATTATAGGATTTAGGCTTGTGTTAGTGGTTTTGAAGAAGATTCAAGGAAATAGGGCTTTGCTCTGCATTGGATGCTCTAAGGAAGTAGGGGCAATTCTGTAACTGGGGAGTAATAATAGATCTCATCCATAAGGAAGGAAGAATGAAGTGAGTCTAGAGCTAATCGGTAAAGAAGCGGCAGACACTCGTATTAACTAGAATGGAGGATGTTTAGTCAGTTTTGTTATTTGGACATATTCATGTTTTGTCTGTGTCCAGACATGATTAGGTCATGATGGTAGTAATCTTGTTTTTGTATTTATTCATCACGGTCATGGGTAGCCTCGTTTGCTGGTGTAATTCTACAAAATTCTGTGTCTTCAGCAGGAGAACGAGAACATGTGATGGTCAGGTCAGCTTATCCAGGATTGCTTTTGTCTTTCTCATCAGGAACATGGTAAGACTTTCCATTTGTTCAGATGTCGTTATACCTATTTTAGTAACATTTTATAGTTTTAAAATATTGTCCTTCATTGATATATTTATTACTAAATATCTTTTGGGTTTTGTCATTATCAAAAAAAAGATTTTATTCCTTATTTTTATTCACCAGTATTGATTGCTCAAATAAAGAAAACTCTTGGGTGTTGTGCATTTATGTCATGTTTTCTAACTCAGTAAAGTCTTTCATTAGTTTTGTTTTTGAAAATTTCATATCTTGGATTTTCTATCCTCTTAACAGGATAATTTTGTCTCTTTCACTACTTATGCTGGTTATTTAATTTTCTTAGATATTTGCTTTTGCTTTTGTTAAAACTTTCAAGACACTATTTAATATTAATAGTGAAAACATTCATCTCTGTCTTTAACTGGAAAGATTTTAGTGTTTCTTTAATATAATATGTACTGTTGGGTTGTGGTAAGATAGTCTATCTTGTAGACTTACAAGTCTATCACATAGTTTGTTTTTGTTAATATTTTATTTAGTGCTTTTACTGGAAATGACTGCTGAATTTCATCAAATATCTTGTAATCATCTATCAATATGGTTATTTATTTTTCTTCTGTTAATGTGCAGAAGTAATGGACTTCCTGATAGACTTCTTGATAATGCATCCTCTTGCATTCCTGGGATAAACCCTTAGTCCTATACTTTCATTTTGATTTGTTTCTGGATTGTACTCACTAATATCTTATGCAGCATGTTGTATATGTTACCAGAGAGCTTTTAGAAAATATTCAGTCTCTAGGGAAATAGCAAAGATCTTGGCTAAATGGCCAAAAAAAAGTAAGAAAAAAACCTTCAAATGTGGTAGTCAGAAAAATATGCACACACACCCAAACACAGAGCGCAACCTATACCATTATATTCCTAGGCTTGTCAGGAAATAAAAGCACTCCATTTCCCATCACTGATGGTGATACATAAAAGAAGTCACTCTTGCACACGCTAGGAAAAGTGAGTGTTGCACTGCAGTTGGAGAACATCATCTTCTGGCTATATCTATTAAAATAAAGATACACATACTTTTGTTTAACAGTTTAAATTTCATTGAATCCAACATACAGATAAATAAGAGCATAATTACTTAATAAAAGATATGAAAATATCTTGAGTAAAGAAGGAAAGGAAAATGGTTGGGACGAAGAGAATGCCTACCAAAACGGGGATGGAGTGTCTGCATCATGGAATATTATGCTATGAGTAAAAGCAATGAGTTAGTTTTCCATTAATTAACCTGGAGAGTGTTCCAACATGTGTTTTGGATGACCAAAATGAGGTGCAGAAAGGTTATGGATGTAACCTTAATTAATAGAAAAGCAGGTAGCCACATGTGTGTATGGTTATGTACATATATTGTATCCTGTATTTTAAATATCTTCTTAATAGTCAGTGAAAAACAAGTTGAAATATATCTTTACTCTAAATGTTGTTTTCTTTCTTTGTATCCAAATAAAATGCTTTCTTTCCATGTGGATAACAAAACTGAGCTCTTTTATCTGAGAATATATGGTAGCTTTTAATGTATAATGTGTCTGTAGACTTGTTTATAAATGACAATATGAAAAGTAACAGCAAAGAAAACAGGAACAAGGGATGCCTGGGTGACTCAGTCAGCAAAGCGTCTGCCTTTGGCTCAGATCGTGATCTCAGGGTTCTCCGATCGAGTCCTGCATCAGGTTCCTTGCTCAGCAGGGAGCCTGCTTCTCCTTCTGCCTGCTGCTCCCCCTGCTTGTGTTCTCTCTCTCTCTGACAAATAAATAAATAAAATCTAAAACAAAACAAAACCCGACGCGACCCTAACCCCAACCCAAATCCAAACCCAAAACCAAAACCTCGAGGGGCCTGGCCTTCAGAACAATAGTTAGATAGCACAGTTACAAAACTATTTATGTGACTGTTTGATGTCTCCATTTCCCAAGATTTAAAATATGAACAATTTTAATATTTCAAGACAGAATGTAAATTCTGTGATTCAGCATTAAAAAACAAGTTTATCTTGAAGTGAAGGTTTCTATAGAAACATGAAGTACATCTCAACATATCAACATGTATCTAAAATTGAGGATCAAGTAAAGTAAGCAGAAGCCGTACTGTAAAACATGCCTCTTAATGATTTATCATAATAAGTGACATGCTCGCCATGAGAAGGTGAGCTGACGGGGGACTCTTCTCCAATCCTATTTCTGTCACAGCTGGAGGTGCGTGGTTTCCTTGCTCTTCTGAAGGAATTACTTCTACATGGTGAGCTCCTGCAACAAGAGTTAAATATGAAATGGCTTTGCTTCTTAAGTATTAATAATTCAATCATATGTAAAAGGAACTTAGTAATGCATAGTATAATTAAAGAAGTCAGAGCTTCTAGGAGCTCAAGATCTTCTTGGAGATTTACTCAGACGTTATCATCTTTACATGATGACAGTCCTTAGGAACAAGTGTTTATGTTGACAGTGAAATTCTCCTAAAAGTGAAAATATTTGTATCTGTAAGCTAATTAGTTTTTTAAATTTATGTGATCTGAAACAGCTAGCTGATTTTTTCCAATAAATTGTCTATTTTGATGCAGTGCGTGTTAGGCTTGCTTTCTCTTTGTGCCTTCCTTCCTAACCCCCTTCTTCCTTTTTCCTTTTCTTCCCTCCCTCCCTCCCTTCCATCCTTCCTCTGCCCTCTTTTCTTCCTTCTCCTTCCTTCTTTTCATTCTACCATCAAAAGTTGTACAAACATTAACTGAGCAGGGGTAGTATTTACTTCCCTCCTAGGTTCCTATAGAAAAATAGCTTTAAAGACTTAATTTCTGTTTTGCTTAGGCAAACTTACTAACCTTGAGAAAATCAAGCATCAATTTTGGGGGGAGGGGAGCAAGTTTACATAATACCTATAAACATTTACATGATATCGCTAAATATTTACCCCGTGCAAATCAACTAGTTTTCTACTGCTATTACTAAGTACAGTTTAAAACCGTTTCTGTCAATTGGTTACTGAAGATTTCAATGGGATGGGCAGCTAGGGGAAAAATTAGGAGGTGGGAGATAGGTACTTTAAAAAAGGGCACAAAAAGGAAAAAAATATATGTATTTTTTGAGATTTAGTCCTTTACTTATGAACAAATATTTATTGAATGCCAGAGAGTTCTTCCAGGTGCTGGAGATTCGGCTGTGGTAAAAGAGAAAATGTCCCTGGAGCTTATTTGTTAGTTGAGAATCTCCCCAGGTAAAGAATGAAAACAGCCCTCAGAAATTATCTTGAATGTGCTTCCAGAATGGATATCACCCCATGGGAAATAAAGACTTCCCAATAAAATAATGCAACAGTGAAGTTTCATTGTCACCAATGCCTTAGATACCTAATATCAGAAAGGAAAGTGTAATAGGACTGAGGAAGGAAACTGTATCTAGAGATCTATCCTTTAATATAATCTCTCACAGATTATTCAAAGCCACCCCTGTTTTAGTAAGCATGAAGGACCTCTGGCAATGTGAATTATTTAAATATACAAAGGTGTTGATTGTATTCTTGTTTTTCTATCTCTGCAAACAGATGAACATCAAATGTCTGATAGAAACAGGCTCGTACACATTTTTACTTTAAATAATGCATTAGAGTAGAAAGCACTTATGAAGAAACAGCCAAGGCAAACTGAGATTTTTATTTCTAAAAGATTGAGGAATAAACATGTCTTCTTAAGAAACGGGATTTGAGCATTGTACCAATAAAAGAAAATGGATCAGGAATTATCAAAACATTAAAAATCAGATGATAAAGGCAGAATTAACATTAGTTTTGTATTAATATAGTGAGTTTCTATAAGAAAATTCTCTAGAATGGCCACATGGCAGATAATTCAATATTTATTTTCTGGTGTATTTTATATTTACTTGGATCATAAATAAATGTCTGAAATTGAGTCGCATGCTCTCTCTAAGACCCCGTGTACATATAGAATTCATCTTTCTAAGTATTTATTTGTTGCATTTTGTCCAGCTGCATATTGCCTGCCTGCCATGAACTCTATTTGTGAGAAGATTCCAATCCAGTAATACATGAGTATGTGTGACAAAGTATAAAAACAATAGAAAGTACTGCAGATGGCAAAAGATGATGGTATACATTGTTAACAGTTTTTGGCCAGAGTGATCGGATGGGAGAGTAGTGGGGAAACCTTTATGGAGTGGAGTCGTGGAAGTTTCCAGACGGGACTGAAACAAAGCGTGTGTACGGCACAGTGAGCAGCAGCCGCAGGAGTGGAGCTGGGGTGGTGTATGCGGGGGTTGGGGTGAGACTAGTCTCCCCAGTCATAGACCTTTTGTAGCTGGTAGTGAGAGAAACGTCGGGATGGATTCAGACTTCTCAGGAGGCTCGAATAGCAAGATACGAAAGGCGAATTTCTTTTAAGTGGCAATAGGCAGCTATTGAATATCCCAGAGTATTGGGTCAAAGCAAAAGAATCTGGCAGGGGGGTGTCTGGGTGGCTGTTGTGAAGCGTCTGTCTTTGGCTCGGGTCATGATCCCAGAGTCCCAGCACGAGCCCCACGTGAGGCTTCCTGCTCCGTGGAGAGTCTGCTTCCCCCCTCCCTCTTCTCTGTGTGCGCTCGCTCTCTCTTTCTCTCTCTAATAAATAAAATTAAAAAAAAAAAAATCCTGGCAGGATACTCCATGAGCGATTGGCTATACAAGGTGTTTAGGACACACCGTATACACACACAGCTTAAGAAGAATGAATACTGAAAAGCGAGTTTTCTCAAGACACTAAAATGTTACTTGGGCTCTGGAGGAGCAAAAATTTGGAGGGAAAGTCAAAAGAAGTTCACCGAATTACATTGTAGAAGAGGCTCTGTGGCCATTTTCTTGAGCCAAGTTCCTTTCGTGTGGTAACATTCCCTAAGTTGGTTTCTGGAATATGAGAGTAAAAGGTACCTGTGACCTATTTCCTTGGAAGCGATCTTCCGGCGGGGAGGGTTCGAAAGAATAAGTAACTATCTGTGAAGAGAAGGATCTTAGACAGTTTCCTCCAGTTACCTGCAGTTCAGCTTGGTTTGAAGTAAGAGAATAAAACTCCTATATACCTCCGAGAAGCAAGGAATTAACTGTGGCAAGGAGTTCTGCATTGCAAAAAGAAATGACGTAGCAGCGACAGAAATGCCTGAGGACAAGGGACCAGTGAGGCGAGATGATGATCAAGGACCAGATGGGCATTTCCTACTCTGGACACTTCTGCTGTGCTTACATTTTCTTCATCTTGCGTGCAAATGCAACAAATTGTGTGTGTGTCTCTGTGTGTGTGGTGCAAGACGTAGAGAAGTGTGAGGTGAAATTATGTATCTGTTAATATAGGCTAAGAATCTAATCAAAGGAGGTATGGCTATACTAGAGGTATGGCTGTACTAGAAAAATAACATCTAGATAAATAACATCTAGATAAAAAAGATAATAGTATCCTTTCCCTATATATCATTAGATTATGAGTTCTGGCATTGTTTTTTGGTGACTGGTAATAAGCACTCAGTAAGTGAATGAGGACCTATATTTTCTGCCATCCACTTTAGGCGACCATACTTGCTAAAAAATAGTAGAAAGTTATGGAATCCCTGTACTTAGTTGGGTGCATAGGTCCTTTTTATTCTAAGTGGAAAAAACTACCTTATGTCATCCCTAAACTTGCACCCTCACTATACCTAGTCCATTATTTTTTAGCGCACAGCATATTTTCCCTTGAAAATCCTGCTGAGTTGAAAACCTATAGTTACATGGAATTTTTTTCAATGTATAAAAATGAATAGAACTTTCTTTAATGTATATAAAATTAACAGATTTTTAGTTAACATTTAATGGCGAAGGCAGGCGCGTTAACCTGTCTCCATAACCACATACTGAAAATACACAAACTTTCAGAGTATAAAACATTTGAATATACAGTTCGGCGTTACATTTGGAAATACATGATTATTTTAAGCCTTCTACAATGTTGACCAGAGATGTGAAAATTGATGTCTTCATTCTCAACAGTTGGTAGTTTTTGCAGCGTGATGCCATGCTAATGGAACCTTGATTTGCACAGTGAAGTGGAAACCAGTAACTCTGTGCTGAGGGTATAATATATGGGCGATTTATATATGTAAGTGTGCATTCGAGTGTAGGCATATTTACATAAATATGAAATATTATTTAAGTGTACTTAGGAACGTGTGAGAGCAAATACAGATTTATTTTTATTAGTTTTAACATTATATTTAATTTAAAGATATAACATTTTGATGTTTTTTCTGGTTTTAGAATTAGTATTTATTGCAGGAGAATTGGAAAAGTGGAGAAATACATAAGATACAAAGAACCATAATCTCATGATCCAAATGCTTTGTTGTATTTCTTGTGGTCTATTTTCAATGCAGAAACCTTGATCTGGCCAGAGTTGGATGTAGACAAAACCCTTCAAAATTTCATTTTTCTACTTTGTTTAAGCTCTAGCCCACGTAATGCAAGGAATGAGTTTGTCTTCAAAACTAATTGGTCCTTTACTAGCCTCCGTTTTCTCTCATATCTCACTCCAGATTCAAACCTTCTATGCAAGTAAATCTGCTTCAGAAATTATTATGCTTATGTAGTACGGTTTCATATACGGTTTTTGTTTTGATAGAGCACTCACCTGTTTTTCTTAAAAACGAATGCAGTGGGCACCTGGGTGGCCTTTGGCTCGGGTCGTGATCCCAGTACAGAGTACCTTCCTGTTCCTCTGTGGGGCTCCCCGCTCAGTGGGGAGTCTGCTTCTCCCTCTCCCTTGGCCCCTACCCCCTGCTTGTGCAGTCTCTCTCTTGCATGCTATTTCTCTCTCAAATAAATTAAATCTTTAAAAAAATAAAAAAAAATGAATGCAGCATTACAAAACATAAATCCCAGAAATATAAAGATTCATAGCCGTGTTTCTCTCTCTCCAGTCTGATGTTTGTTTCTTACAGCACACGCAAGACTGGTAAGCTTTTATGATTTATAAATACCTAGAGGTTTCTTTGACTTCTGTGTCAAGAAAAGCACCTCACATACAGTGGCACTTACTAAATATGAATTGATTGCATCACCTTGTTGGGATATAGGTAGAATGATTGTTGGTGTCTTTTATGGGCCATGAGTTCATTACCAATTGATGTACTACAGACTATGTGATGCAGATCCGCTGAGTATGTAATACTGTTGTAGCTATGGCTATTTTATGAAATTCTTTATGAATTTCCCCATTTTTATTTATGACTGTGTTCCATGTGGTCTGTTACCCTTTTATTCTTCATCCAAAAATCAGAAAGAATATTTCTACTGAGATTTGCCATTGGTATGCATAAGCAACTGTGTTGCTTGAAACTATTTCTTTCAGTTAATGCAACATTGAACTGTAGAAGTTCCTAGAGTGAAATAAAATGGCTCTTCTTAGACTGACAAAAACACCCCGAGGCGCTCTGCTTATTTAAATAGCATTCTTCAGCAAAGGTAGCTCCATCAACAATTAGTGTCTTCTTCATAACTCCTAAATTATTCATTAATGCAAATCCAAAATCTAATCACTTTATTCTCTGGCAAAGTTGAAAGAAGAAAATTAATGGTATTTATTAAAAAAAAACAGTCTCTAGTTCTTTTAATATGTTTGAATAATGATAAATATAATTTTGATATGCAAGGTTTCTATTGCAATTTAATTTTTTGAATAACAAAAGAAAGATGAAGACAGGATTTTCACTGGGTTCTTTTACTTTTCAGAACGTCTTGAACTGACAAACTGCATCTCTGGTACATACGAATTTCTCTTTGCTGGCAGCAAAAATTCTGCTAATAGTTTCGTATCTGTTCTACACTTGTACATTGAATAGTTTATGGCGTATGTTTAACCTGCACGTCTCTTCTTTCCCTGCCACAGAGCTTCATAAACGGAATAAGAATAAGGCTGCAGGTCTCTACTTCTTACTTTAGAAATAAGACTACCACCTCAGGGCACTTTCTCCAAGCTTACGTTCTGGCCAAGTGCTATACCTTTTTGGGTCATTGGTTCCCTTCGGGGAGGAAGAAAAATCAGACACTGATGATGGTTTTAACTCTATAAAACTCTGTGTGTGTGTGTGTGTGTTTTGAAAGTCTTATAAAAAGTCTGTTTAGAAAGCTCATCATGTTCACCTTGGTCTTCTTGGTCTGAAGCTTAAAAGCCGTTTTAGTGTGTTTCTGTGCTAATTGCATACAGATTTTTGGCAGTTTTTATGATTATTCTTTTTTGTCAGATCTCCTTCCTGCTGTCTTACTGCTTTTGTTTTCCTTTAGTTATGATGCCAAAATTCATGCAGTTTCGTCTTGTCCTATAGCATACTTTCCTGTAAGCTGTGTTGAAATCTTTGATGGAAGGATGTGGAGTATAAATGAGAACATATAGGCAGAAATTCGTATGTTGCATATACCGTGACCCTCTGCTGTGCTGGCGGAATGATAACTGTTAGGGCCAGCTTGTAGATTTTTCCACTCAGTAGGAGGAAACGGTGAGTTACGAGTAAGTGAGACAAAACGAAGTCCTCTACTTCTCACATATAGAGAATATGCACTATTCAGATGTGGGAGAGAAAATTTCATTTAAAGGTGAAGTAACACAGATAAGGAGTCACAAGAGTACTTCTTGATATTTTGTCATCTGTGTATAGCCAAGGCAAGGAAGTCTTTACACTTTAAACGTGCAAATGACAAGAAGAGACGGTAGTGTGATTGTAACACTTACGTGAATTATTCCTGGTCCTGGGGCTCAGGCCTAGGCGGTTTGAGAATTACATTTCAGCTGCCTCCGTGCTTGGCTCAGGAATAGGTACATGACCTATCCAGAACCAATGAGAATCAGTTGTGTGGGAGACCCAGTATTGGCAGAAGCAAGACCTGCCTCTGCACAATTCAGTAGAATGAGTAATAATTTCCTTGTCCAGAGTTTGAGCAGTAAACATTTTATTGACTTTCTGTTTAAAAAGAGAAAACGCATCCGATCAGGGTCACTGTGATACTCATGATGACTTAGTAATTCAGTAAAGCATTCTCTACTACCTACTTGATGCAACATTTGGGGAAAGTAATCAGGGACCTCGGGCATGTCCATGTAAATCACGGATTATATAATCTTTAAAGAGGCAATTTACGCAGTCTACAAGGTGAACAATAGCATGCCCCAGGATTTGTGAATTTTGTGACTTGCACAAAAGCCAGGTCCGAATGATTTACTTTAAAACTTAAATAAAACTTACTCTAATGATTGATTCAATTTTTTATGTGAAAATACAACTTGGTGGGGAAAGTCAGGTCATACGAAATGACATTGTACTGACATTTTAACAGAAAGAAATCGAGAATCTCCTTTTTAAAAAATATTTGGATTTCCATGTTTTTATAAAAGAAGTTAGTCTTTTGAAGTATATGCACTCAATTTGAACAATGTAGATGAATTCTCAGCCTTTTCAGAGAGAGTGGTGAAGTTTTTGAGATTTGACAAGAAAGAAATTTTTAATAGTGATTTGTAGCTAAAAATAGATTTGTGTTAAAACAATTTTTATTGACCATTTCAGGGTCTAAAAAAATACATTAAGCTTTTAATTGCATGGCATTTGTCAGTAAAGGGTTGGAGCATAATTGTTAGTGAGCTTTCAGAAGTGTTTCTTGGAGATAATGTTTGAATAATCTATTGCCCAAATTTGAATAATTTATGCATGAACCAGTGTAGAGTTATAATTGCAATTATAATGTTCAGTTCAGTAGCAACGAGCCGCATTTGAAGTTGGTGCCGATTACAGTGTATAGCTTAGGTTCTGCTTTTCATTTCATCTTTAACAAAGGATTCTGAGTAAGGGGGGGATGGCTCAGAGCTTGACAGAAGTTCCCAAGTGAAGTTTTAAAGAGTGTCTTTCTAAAGATTTTTATTTCATTTTATAATTTTTTTTTAAATAGTCAAAGTCTAAAATCCAATCTTGCTTGCTTCTGTGCCGTAGAGATAAAGCAAAGGGACTGAAGTGCCCCTGGTTGGACAGAAAGGACTTTTTTACTTTTATTCTGAAGGAGCAGCTGCTCTCATCAATAATTTCCCGAAGCGATAGTCCTGGAGTGTAAACAATATTTTATACGGATGACAGTGGAACAGAATATGTTATTGCTGAAATTTGTGCACTTCACTGTGGAGAATGGATTAACCCTGTGTAACACGGCATCAAATACATTCTATTTTCTGAATTTAATGAAAGGGTTAAGAGTTTTTACATGATGGAAGTTTGACTCAGAAGGAAACAATGTAGTAATTTTACTTTCACAAATATGCAAAAATTTCATTTCACAGCATTTTCTAAGCAATTAATACTATTAATCTTAGTATTTTGCCAGCCAATTCAAATTAATTTTGTAATGTGATGTTAAGTTTTTGCTTTCTTCAAAAATTTGAAAAACGCTACTGAAGGGTTGACCACTTTAGAGGGTGAATTTTCTCTACTTAAACATTTGTCAATTGGTTATGAATTACTTTTATTTCTTCTGAACTCAGTGAAAACATTTAAAAAGACTTTGATTAGTTTGATCAAAATTAAAACAGTTTTAGCTATCCTTGAAGACCAAGTATGTCCATAAAAATCATTTGTTGCTAGAAACTTTGAGATTTATTTTTATTCTTACAGTCTAGTATCTACAGCTTTCTTCCTCCAAATTTTGTCTACTTTGGCTACAATATAAGATATTTCTTAATTTTACCACTCACATCACAGATACTCTCAAATGGGCACAGATACTCTCAACTGAGAACTAGAAAATCAATCGCAAAGGCTGAATTGTGTAATTCTTGCATCTCAGGTATTATAATATACATTGAGTTGTAGATTCACAGACTTAAACATTGGAAAAGGGAACTTGAGCTCATTCAGTTCTGTCCCCTGCTTCTAAGTGGGGCAAAACAATACGGACATATTGTAGACGTGTTTCAGTAAAAAATCTTAAAATCAGATAAAATTATACAGCCTTTAAAATAGCGTTTTTTTCTCTTTTCATAAACTGTGTACTCGTAATTTACTTCTTCTGCTATCACGTAGATCAATTCTCATTTGCTACTTTCCAATCTCTAAATTTATTTTTGAGAGCATCAAAAGAGTATTAAAGATGAGCTACTTAAATATGAAGCCCCCTATTAAGATTATTGAGAAATTAAAGTATAACTGAAGATCTATTTTTTCTGTATTTTGTTGAGTTAAAATAAATTTTTATTTTTAGACATCTTCCAAAGAAGGTGAATATTGTTTTTACTTATTTTGACTTTTCTTTTCCAATAAGAATAAAAAAAGAGACAAGATTTAGTTATCACAATTATACCTTATTAAGTTTCAGAACTAATGTGTAGTTTGAAGTATAGATAATGACTACATTTATATGAAAATATGCACTGAAAAATTCAAATTCGGTTGATAAAATTTATTTTTAAATTTGTTTAAAATGATCAACAGAGATGAATCTCTTTGACCATCATAATTTATAACTAACTAATTACAAGTGGCACAAGGTAGATTTTATAAAGAAATAATTTTGATGAAACAACATAATGTAATCAACATTACAAGATGACATGCTTTACCTATTTAAGAGAAACTTGCTTTTCACATTTAATAGAGGGGTAGTGGAGAGGAAGGAGCATGAACGCTGCAGTTGGACTACTCTGTCATTAGTACGTATTGTGGACTTGGGCAGGTCACTTGGAAACGTTCATTTCCTCTTCAGGAACAAGTAGATACTTGAGAAGATGACAGTTTAGTTTTTTTTTTTTTTTTAACATGTAAAGAATGTAGAATAGGACCTGGCACATGGTTAACGCTCTGTAGTAGTTGATATTATTTATGGTTTATGTGTAAGTAGATACCATTTATTTTAGGTGAATTTATTTTTTAAGTAGTGCTCTCTACTTGGTAACATTTTCAGAAATACCAATTTTGGTAATTTATAAAAATTTGTAGTCTCAGATCTTTCACGACTTTGGATGGTTCTTTTTTCCCCCCAGTGACTTTGAATCAGTCAGGTACTCCTTTGTAAACTATCATTTTATGATTGGGAGTACAAAAGGGAAGAAAGCACTTTCTATCAAGAGCTTTATATATACATATATATAACATATATATATGTATATATACATTTTATATATACATATATTCATTTATTTTCATTAATTAATTAATTAATTAAGAGTATCCACAATGAAACAGTTATATGCAGGGTAAACACATGTACATATATTCTAAATATATTGTATTATAATATATATATAAATATATATAATATATATAAATATATATAATATATATAAATATATATATAAATATATTGTATTATATATAATTAAACATATCTAATATATCTCTATTATATAATTAGAACTCTCTCTATGTCTATATGTAGTTAGAACTATAGCTATCTATTTATCTATAACTTAAATCCTCTGAAAAGTTATGTGTGGTTTTCATATGCTTTTATTATAATAGAGGAAGTAGGAGCATGAACTAGATAAGGTTAACTAATATATGATAATACAGGTTTCTCTACTCTGAAACACCTGCTTTTCCCAAAAATACGATATTGTCCATAGGTGGTGAATTTAGGCCAGTGATGTGTGCTATAACTAAGGATGACTTAGTGTGGTAAAACCAAAATGTCAAGAATGTTAGAGTTTGTATTTATGTTAAATGACTCAAATATCAATCTAAAATAAATAGCAAATGACCTCAATAAATAACAGCTGACAATGTTTTACTGTTTATTAATAATCTTGGTGAGGTTGTAAGGTTTCTGAGTCAATGTTTGCTAGCTATGTTATATTTTAAATCTATATTACAATGATCGAATGCATTAGATCATTTAGGAATGCTTGAGGAGTGCTTTAACAACACCTGGTGAAGAGGAAATAGACCATTCTACATGAATTACTCATTACTAAGGGACGGTTTATTAATGTGTTTGCAATTCTATAGGTTAAGCAAATAAAAAATGTCATCTAAATTATTTGTAAAACAGGATGTCATTCCTTAAAGGGTCTTCCCTTCTCAATTCAAGGATTTTTCAGGAGATCTAACTGGTGAATTTATAGGCTTATGTCTGTAACAGATCATTCATAGACTGATATTCTAGGGATATTTTAAGGATTTCTCTTATGCAGTGATTTTTTTTTCTCGAAGATGTTCTAATTGACATTTCTGTCAGGACTCAAAAGAGACTAGAAAACACAACTTCCTGAAGTACTATCTTTTTAAATTTAGTTCCAGATAGAATTTAGTACCATTAAGCTTTTTTGTTGTATGCTTTTAAAAATCTCCTTTGAAGATGATAAACATATTAACCAAGAAATTACTTGAGTGAAAAATGCTAGGCAATACATAGACATAATTCTAAAGCATATTTATATTAATACATGTTGTTTTCCTAAAAATAGAACAATGTCCATTGATTTTAAAATGGGTTTTTCTGAATTATATCTGCTTCTGAGATATGTAATTGTTTTGCATTAATTTATGTCTTACATCTTAGCAGAACATTCACACATGTGCCTCTTGTATAAAATAGGGTAATGGTAATCAAGCGCTATTATCCCAGACTGGAGGAAATTTGTGTAATGATTAAAAACATGAGATTTAGGGTCAGTCACTTTCTAGATCCATGACCTTCACAAGTGACTGACTTGCCTTTTCTAAAGACTCAGTTTATCTTCTGTGAGATGAGATTCCTGATAACTATGTGCTCAATTTAGTAAATGTTAGTGATTTTTATGAAAAATCAAACGTAACATTTCCTTAACCATCATTGCAGGAGATATAAACAGCTGATTTTCTAACTCTCAATTCCTAATGTCGCTGTTACTGACCAAGTAAACCACTGTAGTATAGTATTTAATCTTAATATAAGAACTTGGATATAAACTTTTATAAAAAACCTCATAAAGCCGTTTCTTTACAACTGTGCATAATATTTACATAGTTCTATTCACACAGGGATCCAGAACTGCATATCTATAGAACTATTAGGGTCTCAACTGAGAATGTCTAAAAAGATTTTAGCAACAGGTGCAAAACAGCTGCAGTTCTATTTCAATAATGACAGCGGATAGATTTATTCACTGTGGGCTTTCTTTTATGCATTCTGAACTGACACTAACATTTAGGACACAAAGGAAATTAAATAATCAAAAATCACATTTTATTGGGTGAGGAAAATTTGAGCCTTGAGAATTATTTGGCGTATGCAATAATAATTAACTGTCAAAGCCCAGTTTATTCTTTAAGATCACTCTGGATTGCAATATCAGCATTAGCAGTGAGCAGTAGGATGAATATGTGACAAAATGTACGAATTAGCTTCTTTAATAACAAACACTGCTTTGTGTAAAATCTGGCTTATATACTACTTGAAACTTTTTTATTCCAAACAAGTTGGAGAGGTTGACTGGTTTCCATATTGTAACTATTGATGCTTTTGTCATTTTTGATTTTTTTTAAAAACTGTTTCTTGGTTTTAAAAGATGCTCCAGACCCAAGGTTTTGTATGAGTTATAATTACAGTGAATTGAGGAAGTATTTGCAGAGAGTATGTGTTAGAAGCTTCTGGAAAGTAGAGAAGCTGCAGGAGAAGTAGAAGGAAAGAGCTGCCTACGGAGTGTTGAGTATAATGCAAGCCACGGGCTGGCTTAGGTAACTTCTAGGTGGCAAATTTTGTGGGCTTAAGATGGATACTGGACTCAATCATAACATAGGAACTGGGAAGACCTTCCTTTCTGGGAGATGAAAGATAACATCAGTTTTAGACAAAGTGCACTTGAGTTGCTGCTGGGGTACCCGGGAGGGATTTCAGTGTGGTGTGGCTCCCCTGTCTGTGTTCCTTCTGGTGGTCCACCCAGCCAGGGAGTCTGTATTTCGTCTCACGCATCATTCGTGTCTAATATCCTCAAATAATTTTTCGTGAAAAGCACATGCCCTTGCTTCACGTTTGTAAGATTCTCTGTTTGCTCTCCTAGGATAGTAATTGTGCTTTCAGGTCTGGATCTTGCTGCTTCCTTTGGTCTAGTTCTGCTCATGCTGCTGTTTCATAAGGCTCAATACCAGGGGTGTCTCTGTTTTTGTGGATGGAAGTGTCGTCTCACTCCTCCTGAGAACGGGCTTGCCACGTGCATTTGGGAGAGGAAAAAGTTCTGTAGCGTGGGCCTGGCCTCTCTGCTCTGGGTTGGGAGAATGAGTGTGACGTGTCTACAGGTGTAATGTGTCTTCTTTTCCTTAGTTTGACATCGTATGTTTGCCCGCTTGTTGTTCTCTAGGGTTTCTTCAGTTGATCTGGTTGGCTGAGCAGATGTTATCTTTCTTGTTCAAAATCGGCTATAAAAATTTTCTAAAATTTTGAGCCTGCTTCAGTTAGAAGGTTTACTCAGGATACGGGAAAGCTGTTATTTCTTTTTTGAAGTATGGTGTGTATCTTTTCAAGGATTTCCAGTTGAGATGTGTCCTTTGAGAAACAGGATCTAGTGAAGCAAGGTCGATGCTGTAGGTTCAGATATTGTGTTCTTGCTAGACCTGGTCTCAGAACGGTAAAGTGACGTCCTCGTTTTGGGTCCCTCCTTTTTTCAGTGTCGTTTTCCTCTCTCTCACACTTCATCCTATCCTAACCAGAGAAGTAGCCACTGGCCATGCAGTTCTTCAGTAAGGACTTAGCCAAGCCAGAATCCTTTGAGAGCCCACAGCAGAGGTAGTGTTTTAATCCACAGGAGCCACCAACGGCAGTGCAGTGAAAGTTCCTCTCCCCTGTATCAATTGTTTATTAGAAACTACATTTCCTTAATAAGAAATAGAAAAAGTAAGATTTAAAAGGCACGTTTGGCACATCTGGACTAAAAATAGTACGCAGGAATGCTTCACATTTTCTTGGATCTGATGAGGTCATCATTGAAAAACATCTTGCATATTTGTGTGTGTGTGGTGTGTGTGTTTGTGTGTGTGTGTGTATAGTTTTTCAAAGATAAATGATATGGTCAAATTTTTTCAACAATTAAGATGAAATTATCAAAATTATCTATATTTTCCCACACTTGATCTCGTTCACCTGTTAGCATGTCTTTGTTGTTACTCCATATTTGTCTTCGTTACCATTAATGAATCATTTATGTCTGTCCATGTGTATCTATTTTGTATTTATCTTGACACCTGTGACTGATACCAGTAACAAAATAAAAAAATAAAATCAGTCTGTTATATCATGGAATATTAATTTACTGATGTAATATTGATCTTTGATCACAATTAAAAAATAGAGAAATATTTTAAAGGACAAATCAAACCATAAACGACAAGAACATTTGTCAGTGTCGTAAAGTCCATTGTACTTTGATTTCATTTCTGAGAAATTGCTTCATGCTGAGTTGTGTGATCCTAGGATGTGCTCTTTTATCTGTAAGTCCAAACGATTTTTGACAAATATAAATTAGCTCTCTAGTTCTAATCTGTGCTGATGGAACACAAAATGTTGTCTTTGAATTTAGTAATATATTTTGTAAATAACTCTCCCAAACTGAAATGTTTTTCAATTTTGGATAATTTGCTTTTTGTCTAATTTATAGGAGATCCACTTACTGAAGTGTTAGGAAAAAGTGGCAACATAAGACTATGGCACACAGATTGGATTCCTGACTTGTAATCGACTCCATTTCGTAGATATCAATAATACCGTCTATGTGATAGACATTTATTGATAACACTCTCAGGGTCCCCGAGGGAAACAGAGATTCGTTAAAGCACTGTCTTCCTAGCTTTATGTCGTGAAAACACACATATGATAAACTGATAGACTTGTTATCTATGATTTGGGGTATTGTTTAACTATGATCTAGATCTCCTATATTTAACTGTCCAATTACAAATTATGATGGTCTTCTGTACTCTTAAGATGCTTTCTACTTTTGGATGTAATATCTTCTTTAAAAATTACTGGAAATATTACAATTTAATTTATTTAGTATTAAGCCCTCTTTAAGACTTGAGAAAAATGATACTTTTAAAATTATACATGTATGCCTGGGGCTTCAGGTTCTGAAATCTAATAAAATATGTTTAACACTAAATAATTTAAAAACAAAAATCATTCACAGATTAATTAGAGGCTCAAGCTAATTATTCTGTACATTTTATTACTCCTGGCAGACAAATTGTTACCAAGTCAGCCTGTTCTAGCTGAATAGCTATTGTAAACCCTCACAATCTGGCTTTATATAATGGAGACTGTCACATTCACTGGTAATAGTATTTCTGCTTTGTTGGTTAGGGAAGCTGTGACACTTCAAAGCCAGCAACTCGTTTTTGGTCACAAATATAACCTTGACTTCCCTATATATGGAAACAACAAAGATCTTTTTTTTTTTTCTTTCAACAACAAAGATCTTGAAAGAATAAGAAGAAGGTTTAGATACCTAAGACATTTGATTTGGTACATCTCTGTGTTCGATGTATTTGAGTTTGAGAAAAAAAGAATATATTAACATAATTTTTTAAAAAGAAAAGTTTATTTGGGGCGGGGGAAGAAGCTATTAGGGCGATAAGTATGGCAGGCAGCATTTAATCAAGGTGATCTCCTTGAGATTAGTTGAATCTGATGCACTGGTTGAGAAGTCAGCTGTATTGTATTAATAATTCGACTTTCATTCCAGGTGATGGCAGAGATGAGAGTTAGCTGAGATAAAGAGGCTAAATCTGCAAGGCAAAGATGGAACAATGGGGAAGCCCAAAGAGAGCTGGGGGTGGGGGGGAATCCAACAGAGAAATGGAAGGGAAAAGAAGGTTAGGGAGGGCAGGGCTCTTTTTATTTTGTCTGAAATGCTCTTGTCTCCTTGTCTCCGTGGCAAACTCTGGTTTATCCGTCAAGACTCAGCTGAAATTACATTCTCTCATTTTCTGCCTTGACTCGCATTTCTCTTCTGTATTCCCACTGCACTTGGCACAAACCACTATTTCTAACCTTACTAGAATGTTTTAGAGTTATTAATTTATTTAGCCATCTCTGTCTTGAGATCATGGGAAATGTGTCTTTTTTTTTTTTAAGATTTTATTTATTTATTTGACAGACAGAGATCACAAGTAGGCAGAGGCAGGCAGAGAGAGAGAGGGGGAAGCAGTTTCCCCGCTGAGCAGAGAGCCCGATGTGGGGCTCAATCCCAGGACCCTGGGATCATGACCTGAGCCAAAAGCAGAGGCTTTAACCCACTGAGCCACCCAGGTACCCCGAAATGTGTCTTTTTAAATGCATTTCAGCACCCAGAAAAATGCCCAATATGATACACAATAGTTGTCAAATAACTTGTTTGTATTTCTCTAGGAAAGATGGTGGTTGGACTTTGAAAAATCCCAAAAGGTCCTCTGGATGTTTTCAATTCTTGCATAGCAGTTAACTGGCATTAGAGTCATTAGACAAGTTGTAGTGCTTTTTGCTCATGAAAGGATAATATAGGGAGAGACCTGGCGCCTTTGAAAGAGTGTGGGATTAGAACTGCTTATAAGTGTGGTGCTTATGGCTGGCAGGAAGGCACAGTTAACAGGCACACTTGTGCTCCTGCAGGTGTTTGCAGAAAGGACTAATCAAGGGAAGTTGTACAGCAAAGGCAAAAGACCTTACTCTTAAACCTTAATCCTAAATCTCATATGGAAGGAAGAATGAAACTTGTGGAAACTGTTCCAGGAATTTGTAGAAACTACGAGCTCATTGTGCAAATGTAAGCTTGTTTGGAGGCTCTAGCCAGGGAGTGCAGCTGCTCGCAAGACTTTGACCGGAGGACGCTCCCCCTCTATCAGGAAAGGGCGTGCTCATCGACCCACCTTGCAGCTTGTGCATGTGAAGTTCAAGGTATCGCAGGGTCTTGTAGAGGAAGAAGAAAATGAAAAGTCAAGTACCATGTTAGAGAACAAAAAGAGGAGGGAGGAAAAACATGAGGCCAAAGAGTCTGCATGACAAGCTTGTGTCTCTCCCCGCAGAATTCGGAGCTGGGCCTTATGGAGGAGATCATTAGAGCAGGTCTGCAGATGAAAAGGAGTGAGTCGGAAGTCTGAAAGGAGTGAGGAAACGTTCTTTCTGTAGCAAAACGTTCTTTCTGTAGCTAAACTGGGGCTTAGCTGCTCCTCTGAAGTAGCTGAAGCATGTCTGATCCAGCCGATTAGTAACTGTGCTGTGGGTATTATCGTGTCCATTTTGCAGATGAGGAAATGGAGGCAGAGAAATGTAAAGTGAACTTTTTCTATGTGTAAGTTTGTCCTTAGGCAGAATGGCTTCAGAGCTGGTATTGTTAATCACTGTGCTACATCAGAACTCAAGGTAGTTTTCATCATAAAGAAGCAGAGTTAGAAAACCTAGCTTGATCACTCATCAAAATTAGCTTCCTAGCACATACTTCGTAAATTGAACTTACCCATCCTGACACTGGCCGAGTTGAACAGACACAGCCTTGTTCCCAGAAGCTTGACTTGTCCCCCAGATCATCCCACACAGGTATGAATAGACAATACAACCAGGGGGAGGGCAGGGTGGTCCAAATGAGAGACCGAGGCTGACCAGGGCTGTTCAGCTTTTTCTCACAAGCTTGCCAGTTAGGTGAGTAATTATTTCCGTTGAGAAGTATAATGGGATGGAGGCTATATTTTTGGAAGGAGTGGGAATTCCCACTGCTTCTTGGACCTACTCCTAGGAAGCACTTAGATATGGTGGACTGGAACATGCAATCAAAATATGGAAATGCAACAATATATTTTATTGAATTCCTAAACAGGAGGCTGAATAATGTGAGGTTAGCCGCATTGGATTTTAGAGGCAGCACACCTGTTTTGAATTCCAGATCTACCATTTATTAGCGGTGTAGTCCTAGGGAATTTATTTTCTTTCTCCCTGAGCCTCAGTTTCTTTATGCCCCAGATGGAGATTAAAAACATCAAATTTATTATATAAAAATGATACTTTATATAAAAGAATTCATCTTATGAAACGACATAGTCCATACCTAAACCTTTCAGGTGAAGAATGGAGAAGTGGTTTTCTAACTGGGGTCCAGTCGTTCCTCAATAACATTTCTCCGCAGCCCTAGGGTTCAAAAGCAAGGCGTGAATGCTTCTTGTCAACGTGCGATGTTCAAGAAGTGGATTCTTCTAATTAACTCAAGATGGCAATCTCCCAAAGCTGTCTGTTTTCAAGATTGTAGGTATTTCATTTTCATTCTGTTGTGATAAAGAGGAATGTGATGAAGATCATCGGAATTACCTCCCATTATGAGCTTGTTAATTTGTCTGCTGTAATTTTCTAAGCATTTTCTTGGAACACATCCAGAAATTTATAAAAGAGATCATCTTCCATTTCATACTGCTACAGACTGTGAAACAATAACTAATTTGAGATAATAAGTATTGTAGCTTATGTAAACATACATAAATACAACACATGCTGGAAAATGCACAATGCAAGGGACACCAGGACTAGATGAAATATATTCTTGGATATTCTTGTATAAGATGAGATAAATTTGGAAATATGCTAAGATGTTAGTATACTCCATTAATCATTTATTCAATTAATATTTGTCAGGCACCTACTGTTATCAGGTACTGCTCTAAGCAGTAAGTTAGAGGGACAAAACCCCCTGTTCTGGAGTTGTTTATATTTTGAGATCAGCACAGATATGTTGAACCTTCACAAGACTTTCCCCCTAGGTTGTTTTCCCTCCAAGTTTATTCACTTAAACATACCTATTTTAAAAATTAGTCATAGTCACTGTTTCCATAGTAATAGTAAAAGCTGGTTTGCTTAAATTCTATCCATTACTAATTTTTAGTATGTGACACCAACTTGATTCACCAAAACGAAAGTTTATGACTACTCCTGTCATGGGTTGACTATTATCTGTACTCAGGATGATACTTTGTTACTAAAGTAGCGTAACATTTACTTAAGTAAGCTTTAAGTACTAAACATGTATCATTGTCTTTCTTTAAAAACTGGTAAACATGTAATGTTTACATGATAATGCTTCATAAGTCAAAATATTTGATGTACTCATATGCCTCATTTTTCAGTCATCTGAATTAACCCTACACCTGTTGAGCTCCTATTTGACATAAAGTGTATTTTTTCCTTTATCTTCATTTTTAATACTTATTCCCCTTTATTTTGTATTCTTCTGCTTTTCTGATTATTCAGGAACACTTTCTCTGGCTCAGCTTTTGTTCCAGACTCCTTTCCAACACATTATATTGTCTTACATGAAATATGATTACTTTGAGTAAGCCCCACTGGAGTTGCTCCTCGTAAAAGCAATTTATACGGTCATAAATACATCATTTAAGTTTAAGCACCTAGGCTGAGCAACTCCTGCAGCTCCCCTGGGATTTAGAGCTCGCTCAGAGCCCTGTACGTTGGAAGCCTGGAATCAAACCTGTATAGTGTATTTACTTACCCAGACCTTTATTTATCCCTCACATTGTTTTAATACTGGTTGAGCACATGGATGCCAGAAACTTTATTTTTTACAAAAACATTTATTCCAGTCACTCTACATATTCATAGCATTAGCATCAAAATATGAGTTGTGCTCTTGTTTTCAGGAGAAACAATTACAAACTTGTGACGTGAGGAGGAATAATGCCAAGTTCACACATTATTATTCTGTAAAAAACGACACTATCCTGTACAGCAAGAACTTAGATTATCTTAAAGTTCACTGGTTGCCTTTCATAATCGTTTTTCCATCTTTGAAGAAATATGAAATAGAGTTTTAAGCAAGAACCATAAAATAAGACTAAAGATATTATAAAAATAACTTAAAGTCACCTTTGCTGTATTTGTATAAACGCATGAATTTCAACTGAGGAAAAACTCATAAGATATTCTGAAAGCAAATAACAGAGAGAGCTTTTTATAGTACTGATGATTATGTTGATTTCTGGCAGCTATCAATTATAACTGATGTCCACTATAATCTTGATTGATGTTTAATGCCAATCATTTCCAATTATTTTGGTTTAACAAAGGAAAAGTTCTTATGGAAATGTGTATACCTACTTGACAACCTCTTTTGCAGTTTCCCTAATTGAGGATCTGTTTTTGACATGTCTCTGTATCTTTTAGTATTTTCTTTATATCCTGCTCTCTATTCTTCCCCCCTCTATTTAAGCCCCATTTCAATTTCTACATATAAAGTATACACAGGGAGAACTTGGCATTTCAGACCTAAGAAAATTATCTAACTTCCTGTCGACAAATACATGACACCTTATGTAGATATACTTATATATAACATACAAATACATGTATTTGACATAGAAAATTGGATTTTTAAGTTTTTGATACTCATACTTTTCTATATGTACATACAAATATATATATCATACATATTATATGTATGTACACATATATATGTATGCACATATTTGTATGTGTAGTTATGGGAGAGGAGAGAGCTTGCAAGGGTTATGGGGAAACTAATTTCTGTCTTAAAAAAAAATAAAGAGGGGAACCTCTGTGGCTCAGTCGGTTAAGCTTCTGCTTTTGGCTCAGGTCATGATCTCAAGATCCTGGGATTGAGTCCAGCATCTGGCTCCCAGCTCAGCTGAGAGCCGACTTCTCACTCTCCCTCTGCCTGCTGCTTTACTTGTGCTGTCTCTGTATCGCTCTATCAAATAAATAAGAATTAAAAAAAAAGATGTGATGAATTATTCACATTTTTCTACATGATTATTTAATAATTATGGCCATAATGTGTTTTTATTGCCTTGGAAACACAGGTGGAAATTTTAAGTGTGTATCACCTGTGACAACTCACAATGTGTTTTATATTACCAACACATTTATTTGCATGTTGGCTTGAAATTAATATTATTGGAAACCCTGATAAAGAAATTTATCAAAAAATTCTGAAAGAGAGAGAGAGAGAAAGAAAGAAAGAAAAGAGAAAAGGAAGGAAGGAAAGAAGGAAAGAAAACAAGAAAGAAAGAAATCTAAATACCTTAACTAGCCATAGTGGCTTTGATATATTTGAAGTCTGCAGTGTTAATTTGGATACAGTTGGGACTGGTTGGAATTTTCACTGTGACTTAAGTAAAGAATTAAATCTTTTTCTTCTATGTGGTGTGGCATATTTGGATTTTATTTACCTAATTTATTTGTTTGTTTATTTTTTTAACATCTTATTTGTTTATTTTTGATTTGTTTGAGCCTTTATCTCTTAGATCTCCAATCATCAGATAAGCTTTACTGTAGCAACAAACTGCTGCAAAACCTCAGGGACTTTTGACATAGATATTTATTTTTTATTTGCACTGCATGATCATTGAGGGAAGGCTCTGACTCTGTTCCACATTGCCTACACTCTGGTGCCATTAAAGATAAGCCACTATCTGACACATTGCTCATTCTTATGGTAGAGGGGAAAAAGAACATAGCGCATTGGTTCTTACAGCTTCTGCTCAGAAATGTTACCCATCACTTTGAGTCATGTTTCATTGTCCTAAGGAAGTCAAATGGTCAGGCTTGACTTAACTGGTGTGGAGAGTTGTAATAATCCCCCAGGAAGGGCAGTGAAGAATATCTGTGATCAAAATATAATCTACAGTATTTTGTTTTTTTTTTTAATCCAGAGGCAAAAATATAATAGAGGGCTTGGGAATTTTCCCTTTGAGGAAAATTCTGTTTCTATTATAGATAAATAGGTATCTATTTTAGGCCAGTAAGGAGGGGAGGGGGGGCAGAAGGATCATTGGAGCTCTTTAGCTGCCTAACTAACTCACAGTCTAACCCATTTTCAGACATCAGGAGAGATTTATGCTGTAATACAAATGCATTGTTCCTGCCCATTGTGTCCTCTCCATAACTTTCATAAACTTTCAGTGGTAGTGGGTGGAGATTTGGAAATTCTCTCTCTTTTGACCTTGGAAATAGAACTAATCTGAATGACAGTGTCATTCAGCTTTGCTAGAGGAGCAAATAAATCCTAAAATCTCAAGACTTAACTCCGTAAAGATTTGTTTCATGTTCAGACAAAATGTGATGCATTGAGAATGTCTGTCTTAGGCTGGTTAACCCAGAAAGCAAACTGAGAGGATTTGTGTCCATGGAGCTTGGTGGAGAGAACCGCTGAAATCATCACATGGGGGTGAAGTAAGAAAGTAGAATTGGGCAGAGGGAAGAGTTGAACTGTAATGCAGTCTTTTTTATTTTTAAGTTTTTATTTAAATTCCAGTTAGTTAACATACAGTGTAATATTAGTTTCAGGTATACAATATAGTGATTCAGCACTTTCATACAATACATGCTGCTCATCCCAAGTGCCCTCCTTAGTCCCCATCACCTATTTGACCCATCCCTACTCACCTCCCCTCTGGTAACCATCAGTTTATTTTCTGTAGTTAAGAGGCTGTTTCTTGGTTTGCCTCTTTCTCTCTCTTTCTCCCCCCCCCCCTTTGCTCATTTGTTTCTTAAATTCCACATTATCAGTGAGATCATATGATAATTGTCTTTCTGTGACTGACTTATTTCACTTAGCATAATACTCTCTAGCTTCATCCCCATTGTTGCAAATGGCAAGATTTCATTCTTTTTTATGGCTAGGTAATATTCCATTGTTTGTATATGTATGTGTATATATATGTGTATATGTATATATGTGTGTGTGTGTGTGTGTGTGTGTGTACACACATACACATCTTTTTTTTTTTTTAAAGATTTTATTTATTTATTTGACAGACAGAGCAAGGCAGAGAGGCCGGGAGAGAAGCAGGCTACCCTGCTGAGCAGAGAGCCTGATGCGGGGCTCGATCCCAGGACTCTGGGATCATGACCTGACCTGAAGGCAGAGGCTTTAACCCACTGAGCCACCCAGGAGCCCCCCACACATGCATCTTTATCCATTCATTAGGTGATAGACATTTGGGCTCTTTCCATAATTTGGCTACTGTTGATAATACTATTATAAACTTTGGGGTCTATGTGCCCCTTTGAGTCAGTGTTGTTTTTATCCTTTGGCTAAGTACCAGTAGTGTAATTGCTGGGTTATAGGGTAGCTCTATTGTAACTTTTTTGAGGAAATTCCATACTGTCTTCCAGGGTGCTTGCACCAGTTTGCATTTTCTCCAGCAGTGTAAGAGGGTTCCCCTTTCTCTGCATCCTTAGGAGTACCTCTTGTTTCTTGTGTTGTTGATTTTAGCCATTCTGAGAGGTGTGAGGGGATATCTCATTGTAGTTTTGATGTCTCATTGTATCAAAAGATGCTCAAAAGCTCATTGATGTAGAGCATCTTTTCATGTGCCTGTTGGCCCTCTGTAGGTCTTCTTTGGAAAAATGTCTAGTCATGTCTTCTGCTCATTTTTAATTAGATAATTCATTTTTTGAGTGTTGAGTTTCAGAAGTTTTTAAAAAAGATTTTATTTATTTTAGAGAGAGAGAGAAAGCATGAGGTGGGGAGGGGCAAAGGGATAGAATCTTTAAGCAGACTCCCTGCTGAGTACAGAGGCTGTTGCAGGGCTTGATCTCAAGACACATGAGATCATGACCACATGAGTGGAAACCAAGTTGGATGCTTAACCAACCAAGTTGGTGCCTCTATCAATTTTTAAATATATTTTGGATGCTAACCCTTTATCAGATATGCTATTTGCAAATATCTCCTTCCATTCCATAGGTTGCCTTTTAGTTTTGTTGTTTCCTTTGCCGTGCAGGAGCTCTTTATTTTGATGAAGACGCAATAGTTCATTTTTGTAATGAAGTCTTACCAGAGACCTCAGTCAATCTTACTAGAATATCTGGTGCTGGGCTATTTCTTTCTGTGTTGTCTTACTTGGGGAAGGGAGCTCAGCTGTTATACTTCTGTACTGACCAGTTATTACACAGGTGCTACCCTTAGAAAGGGGTCATAGACTTGACAAAGAAGCTCTGTTGGGCTGAAGCCAGAGAACAACTCAGTTGAGACCTTTCATCACTACTGACGAGGGAATGTTGGTGACTCACCGCAGCCTCTACGATGACTGGCTTCCTCCATTTTATAGGTGGACCATTAATAACTCGTGCTCTCCAAAACTACCACCACAGTGGGCAAAGGAGCTAGAGGTCTTCACCCACAATTCATTGTTTCATACCGAGTTCATGGCTCTAACCTAATTGCAGGGAAGCAGTGGGCCTCATAGATATTTACTGAGTGTTAATAGTGTCTGACACACTGACTGATTTACAAGATGGTAATTTTTGGTGCTTGAAAGAACTTGTCTTCACCAAGAAAGATGTTTATTGGGGAGGTAAAGTTTATGTAACATTCCTCCAAATTTAGGGACTGGGTCATTTATTTGGATTTGTTCTATTTTAGGATTACACTATAAAGAGGTAAGGGAAACTTTGTACATCCTTTCTTACTGATTGAGAAAAAAATGTTTCATGCCATCCAGTACTACAGAGAAAAGAAGGAGCTCTCCTTCTAAAATCATCATCTTCAATATGAAGGTTTGTTTCACTCACACAGAAGTCCCTAAGTAGAAGGTCCAGATATAGTAAGTTTCATAAATGAGGGACCCAGTCTCCTTTGGGTTGTTGCTCTGCAATCCTGAGAATGTTACGCTTATTTGCATGACTCTCCACCATGTCCAAGTGTAAGTAGCAAGTTAGGAGTAGGAAGAGAAAAGGGTCATCTTTCCTTCCTTTCAGGACACACTGGAACTTGTTTGTATCCTTTCCTTTCATATTCTTTTGGACAGAACTTAATCAGGTAGCCACATCTCCCTGAGAATGGAAGTCTTCACTCTGGGCTGCCCTGTACCTAGGAAGAGGTGAAAAAGGACAGAGCGGGCTATCTCGTCTGTCCGCAGCAGTGGCCTGGAGCCTGTCTGTCAAAACCAGGTTGGGGACTTGATTGTGGCAGAAGTCTCTGTTTTCTTCATTTTGCTTTTAAAATAGATTTTATTTGTTAGGGAAAGCGAGAGAGAGAGAGAGGGAGAGAGAGGGGGAGAGAAGGAACGAGCAGAGAGAAGAGGGAGAGGGAGAAGCAGACTCCCCGAAGAGCAGGGACCTCGATGTGGGAGTTGATCCGGGACCCTGGGGTCATGACCTGAGCTGAAGGCAGAGGCTTAACTCACTGAGCCACCCAGGCGCCCCTGTTTCTTCATTTCTGAAGAGTGGGAGAAGGGCATTTATTTCTCTCTTTTTGAAGTAGGGGTACGATGACACTACTTATTGGGATGCAGTAAGATCACTCTCCAAACAGCAGGATGTAAAATTGTGCTCACTAGAGCACAAAATAAGCTTTTTGTATTTTTGTTCCATGTTAAAAATAGAGGGTTAATTCAAATGGGTTTAGAATGGTAATTATTTTTTATCAGTATTTTTTATGCTTTTAAAATAGTACATAAATATGTGTCGTTCTTAATTTAAATTGACATTCACTGTGTGACTTCTAGAATAGTGTGTAGGTGATCTGTGGGTCTCTCCAGGGAGCTAGAGAGTCTGCTCAAACATTTCGGTGAGGCCTACGGGCTTTATTTGGTGATATGAGTTAAATTCCTTTTACAAAAAGGGCTAAGCTTATCATATATGTATCTCATTTAATACACCAAGACTGGTGATATTAGTTTAAGATTATGGGTCATTTCATGGAGTTTAATGGAATTTAAAGGTCATTAAATGGAATATTTGGGGCATTTTTACTCTTTCGGTACAGATATTTCTAATTTTCTGACCCTGGCTTTATTCATGACTCTTCTCTTGAGCCAACTGCCATAGCTTTCCTCCCTCTAAAAGCCCTTTCTTTTGCCTCTTGAAATCCTCTTTCGGGAGGCCAAAATTTTATATTCTTCCTTAACTCTTTCTACTTTAACTGAATCTTACATAGCTCCAAAAGTCTTCATTTTTTTATAAGTCTTTTAACTGGTGTCACTCATTATCCTGTAAGCCCAGATACCTCAGTACTGTGAGTAGGGCTAGTTTCCTCACCACCCTCAACACCCAGCTTCTCCAATTTCTCTTTTTTCTGAACCTCTTGTGCACAATAACCACAGCAATAACCACATTTCTTTGAAGGTGAATCAGCATCAGTTAGGGATACATCTCACTCCCTTTCCTCATTTTTTTTCCCCAAAGATTTTATTTATTTGAGAGAGAGAGAGAGAGAGAGAGAGCCTGAAAGGGGTGAGGGGCAGAGGGAGAAGCTGGCTCCCTGATGAGCAGAGGGCCCGATGTGGGACTGGATCCTGGGACTCCAGGATCATGACCCGAGCCGAAGGCAGTTGCTTAACCAACTGAGCCACCCAGGTGCCCCTCCCTTTCCTCATTTTAACACCTTTGACCTCCAGACCGCTCCCTGTCACTCTGAAGACTTGGGTGTCCCCTCTACACTGTTTCTGTCTGAATGGCAGCTGTCATTCTCCAGCATGAGGTCAATCCCATGTTTGGACTTCTGCAGAGGATTATAGTACTGTAGCCATATCTGTTGGCTATCTTTTTTATTTTTAATTTTTTTAAAAGATTTTTATTTATTTGAGAGAGAATGAGAATGAACATGAGTGGGGAGAGGAGAAGAGGGAGAGGCACAAGCAGGCTTCCCACTGAGCACAGAGCCCAACATGGGGCTTGATGCCAGGACCTTGGGATCATGACCTGAGCCGAAGGCAGATGCTTAACAGACTGGGCCACCCAAGCCCCTCTTGACTATATTTCACTCTGCTTAAGCTATATACTCCCCAGATCCACATTGCGCATTTTTCTTCCCATAATTATGTCAATTCTAAGTTCTTACCTTAAAATATTCTTTACATATGTAAACAGCTATGCTTTCAACTCTCTCACGTCGAAGGAGAATGTGTCATATTAGAAGAATGTAAACTCTTAAATCAGTCAGACTTGAGTTGGATTTCAGTTTTGGATTTTTTAACAGTGTGATTCTCGGTAGTTTATTTAATCAGATTTGGTTAAGATATGCCAATGAAATTTTAAACCTAGCTACACAGTTGCTTCATATTCCTCACCTCCTTATTGTATCTAGTATAAAGGAACACATGTTCCTACCTTTTATTTTATTTATTTATTTTTTTAAAGATTTTATTTATTTACTTGACAGACAGAGACCACAAGCAGGCAGAGAGGCAGGCAGAGAGAGAGAGAGAGGAGGAAGCAGGCTTCCCGCTGAGCAGAGAGCCCAACGAGGGGCTCGATCCCAGGACGCTGGGATCATGACCCGAGCTGAAGGCAGAGGCTTTAACCCACTGAGCCACCCAGGCACCCCTTCCTACCTTTTAAACATTAAGACTCACTTTCTTGCTCCATCATTCCTTGGATTCAGAATAAAAAGACAAGAGGCTCTTACCTGGAGCACATGCCATGAAACTCTACATACGTGTGATACCCAGCACATGGTAAGAAATTATCATGTGTGTTGCAGAAGCCCAGGGTACTGACTTTCCCTCTTTTGGTCAGTATAGAATCATCACTAGCAGGATTATTTTAAGAACTAGACAATTAATCATTAAGTGCAAAGTCCCTAGAATATACTAGGTGACCAATACATGTATTACTACTGTATATTCAAACACTACAAAGGTTGCTCAGCCTCTTGAGATGTTAGGCCCCCTCCTCTCTCCTGGCTACCCTCCGCACAGTTCTTGCTTCCCTCCTTCTTCAGCACAGATCCTATGGTCCGTTACCTCGATGATTCTCTTGCCAAAACCACCAACATCCTTGCCTTCTTGTCTTTTTCCCCCATTCTCCTGACAAAATAAAACACTCTCTCAACCAGTTATCTACGTTTCCTGGTTCTACTTGTGGCTTTCTAATGACCGCTGGAAAAATGACGTAGTAATGCAAATTTCCACCATGATAAATCTGTCATCTCTGGTATTAGGTTTGCATTAACCTTGGGCCACTTAAAATGTTATTTTCTATTTTGCTAGGCATTCTGTTTATCCATTTTCTGCAGCAATTAAAAAAAAATCCCTATTATTTTGTTACAGTATTCCATCTCCCTTTCAGAATATCACTTAGGGAGTGCCTGCATGGCTCAGTGGGTTACCTTCAGCTCAGGTCATGGTCTCAGGGTCCTGGGATCGAGCCCCGCATCGGGCTCTCTGCTCAACGGGGAGCCTGCTTCCCCCCCTCTCTCTCTGCCTGCCTCTCTGCCTACCTGTGATCTCTCTCTCTGTCAAATAAATAAATACAATCTTAAAAAAAAAAAAAAGAATATGACTTAGCTTAGAGAGTTCTCCTCTTCACTTCCTGCCATCCCACCTTAAAATGACACAAATTCATATCTCTATATTTCTCCTTACATTCTACCTCTACTCAAACAATCATTTTTTACTGCCGTTTAAGACAGGAGTGAATTCCATTTGCTAAAAGGACTCTGGCTCATCAGTAACCATTTGTTTTTCTCCAGTGTCTTCACGTTTTCCTCTCTCCTAGACTGTTCCCATTGGAAATTTACTTAAGTCCCTTTTGCCAACAAACCCCTCTCTTTACCTTACGCCAGACTACGTGTGCACTGTATCTCCTTCCTTCAGCGCTCAATCTCTCCCTTTTCTCCACTTCTTCACTTTCCATTCATTCCTAAACTTCCGAAGTTTCACTTTTGCCGCACCCACTTCAATGAATCCACACCTACTAATGGTATATGTTGTTGAATACAGTAGACGCATCTTCGTTTGTGTCATATTTACCTTGTGTTAGCATTTGTTAATATTTTTCACTCCCCCTTCTAAAAAAAATTCTTTTCTCTTGGATTCCATAATCCCTGGTTCCCTTGACTTTCCTCCAGTGGCTCCCAATGTCCTAGTCTGTGTCCTTTCTCCTAATACTGGCATCATTTTCCTCTCTGATAGCCTTTACCAGTACAAATAAAACCCAAACTTCTCTAAGCATATTTACAAGCTCTGCTCTTTCTCACTCTCTCTTCCTGCCTCTCTTTGTCCCTGTCAAATCGTCGCCTCCTTCATGCTTCAATCGTGCTCACCGCACTGTTCTCCTTACCCTCCTGTTCCTGGTCCGTCCTTTCCCTCCGTTTGCAGAACTTCTCCTTTCTTCGTTGTCCTCACTATGTCTTACTGGTTTTTCATTCTGAGTTTCCTGACATCTCCAGCGTGAGTCCGGTTCCTTGCTTTGTCTGCTGGCTGCTGTGCTTACTCATGACTGGCACTCACCCTGCTGCACTGGAATTGTCTGTCACTTGCTAATCGCCACGCCTCTGTCTGGGTGGGCAGGAGTGACCTTATTCTCATTGTGACCCAAGTTCCCAGCAAAGTGACTGAAAGGTGTTCAATACATCATTGAGGGTGAACTGGTTAACCATAATTCTTAATCATATCTGACTAAACCAAACGAAGTTCCTGTTTTGTGCGTGTGAAATTTTAAGTCTTCCTATCACTGTTGACAAGGGGGTTTTTACTTGATCTACCTTCTAATATGTAATATAGCTTTGATAAATTTTCATCTATCATCCTGGCTAGGTAGGCAATCTTTCTTTGTCAATAAAATAAAATAAAATAAAATAAAATATGTATCCTTTATCCTCCTTCTCCAAACTTCACTGTCTAGTGGGCACTCCTACCATTTTAGCAGCCCATAAAGAAAGCATCTTTTACTCTGTCCTATCTTCTCTAAAATCTTGCTATTATTTTTCTCTACAAAATCTTCAAATGCTGGTTCTTTTCTACTTTGAATTTCTGCTCTTGCCATCTCTCATCTGAAATATTGCAAGTCTCTCTTCTAATCACATGTCTCTAATGTCTCTGGAGATGTACCACTGCTGTCAATCTTCAGTATCAGCATCTGAGTTTTCTTATTGACCCAGACCCTCTCTCCACACTCAGACTTTTTTTTTTTTTTTTTGAATAGGTTTTGTTAATGACCTGCATTTTGAGAACTTGCTTACTACACTCTCAGGAAGAACTGGATCATACGTGAATTGACTTTTTTTTATGAGGTCATTTGCTGTAGATAAAGTAGATAGTAAAACCTCAAAAAATCTAGGATTGTCGTTTGACTGGAAAATGAAAGGAAAGTTTCCCAATTTGTCTTGGCCCATAATTTATCATAATAAATGCTTCAGAGATGAATGCTTTTAACATTCCTTCAAATTTTCTGGAACTTTTAAATATGCATCCACTTTACCATTCTCAAATTTATGTACTGTGAATATTTATTAAGAATAATTCACAAAACACTGCTAAGGAGTGATAAATTTAATAATATATCTTGTTGTAAGACACCCTTTTGAAATTTACAGAACTTCAATAAGCCTTTTAAATATACTTTCAAATGTTTTTTTGATTTAATAGTTAGCAAGATAATAGTTGAGATCCCCTCTACACCCACAGTAATAGATCTTGTGACTGTTGGGTAAGTTTGATTGTACATTATATATTTTGCTATCAGGAGGTTAGTTATAACTATGAAAGCTAATGTGGGGGATTATGTAGATTCATACTAAAAAAGAAGGAAAAAATGTCTCAGAAGAATGTTCTCTATTGAAGGAAAACCATGAATCATTCTTTCCCAGAATTGTGTTGTCTATTTGTGGCAATCATTACACTGATGGAATTCTGTTTCAATACCATTTCTCTTGCCAGTTAAGAAAAAAATTCTCAAGAAAATGACACAAGGTGTCCCTTGTAATGTAGGTAGAGTATTTAGAGAGAAAAACCTCCCATACAACTCAGTCCCATCTGTTCAGGCTAAAATTGAATGCTGTGGCTTAATAATCTCTTCTCATAAAGAAGTAAACATGTGTGAACTTTACCATCAGACCTTGCCTCATTAGCTGTAATTGAATAAATCTTACCATTGTTGACATACTAAGTTGGAGGGCAGCTATAATGAAAATCTCAATTCTGTGTCCTAGCAATTTTACAGTGAATTTTAACATGAATCTTAGAATTGCTGCTTAGAATTGCGCTGAGTGATATATTGGTTAAATCTCAGAAAGATAACATATTTATGGTGAAAACTTGGAAGAAATGAAAAGCTCAAAGAGAAAAAAAAACTACCTGTAATATTACCTATAATCTTACCACCTAAGGCTAACTAGTTATTTTTCAAAAATTTCCTTCTAGGATTTTTCATATGTACTTATTGTATAATAAGAATAGATTATCGGGGCACCTGGGTACCTCAGTTGGTTAAGTGACAGATTCTTGGACGACCTTAGCTTCTCTTCTTTTTCCTGCCCCTCTGCTCCTCCACCATCCCTCGAGTGACGGTGTTTGTGCAAGTGCACGCTACCTCTCAGAATGAATGAATGAATGAATGAGTGAGTGAATAAATAAATAAATAAAATCTGAAAAAAAAAAAAAAGAATAGCTTGTCATTATACTTACAGTCAGGAAGAAAAGCCACTTATCTCATTTTCCCAAATTAAATTTTGCTTTCTCCTAGCTAGAATTGATAGGAAATCTAATCTCCTTCAGTTGTCCAAAGTTTTTTTATTTGACATTTTTTTCATGACCACTTAACTTTTCTCATACTGGTTATGTTTGCTCTATCTAGGACTTTTCGGTTGCCATCCGTCTTTTCTCTGTGTTCTTTGATATTCCTAGTGATACCAAGCCACCCTGTTGCCAGGGTTATTTTAAAGTCTAACATTTGGCTTAAAATACTGTTCAAAAAAGCAGCCCAGTGCTTTTGGGTTATGATTTGTGATAATAGACTTCAATTTAAAAGGTTAAGAAAACAACTTGTATTAAAACTATGACAATATTTAGTATTCTTGTTAAGAAAGCTAATTATAGGGGCACCTGAGTGGCTCAGTTGGTTAAGCATCTGCCTTTGGCTCAGGTCATGATCTCAGAGTCCTGGGTTCTAGCCTCACATTGGGCTCCCTGCTCAGCGGGGAGCCTGCCCCTCTTCCTCTGCCCCTCCCTCCCCCGACTTGTGCTCTCCTCCTCTCTATGTCAAATAAATAAATAAATAAAATTTTAAAAAAGCAAGCTAATTATAAACTGTGAAGCTCAAATCTTTCTTGTGACATTTTATGTTCATGTGTTTATCACACGCCTCCCTTTATCAGAACGTGGCCTTCCCATTTCTAATTCTTGCCTATGAATACAGGAGCAATTTTGGATAATTCTGGATGGAAGGGAGAGAAAAACATCTTAAATGTAAACAAATACAACAACTTTTATTTAATTCACTCAATTCTTCAGTAGAATTTAATTATGATCTAGATCTTATCCTTCATTTATTTAGTTTTTAGCGAGAGAGAGTGCTTGCACACAGGCGAGCAGTGCGGAGCTGGAGGGCGGAGGGGAGCAGAAGATCTCAAGCAGGCGTCGCGTCCAGCGTGGAGCCTTAGGTAGGGCTCGATCTCATTACCTTAAGAGCATGACCTGAGCTGAAATCAAGAGTCAGATGCTTAATCAACTGAGCCATCTAGATGCCCCTAATGTGTATTTTGTGGGGTGGTACATTTTTTTTTTTTTTTTTAAGTAGGTCCTATGCAGAGCTTGAACTCACGACCCTGAGATCAAGACCGGAGCTGAAATCAGGAATTAGACACTTAACTAACTGAGCCATCCAGGCAACCCCCCACCCCCAACCACCCGCCGCCTTTATCCATTTTTTAATTTACTCCCAAGTGTCTCCCTTTGGTTGTTCTGTGCCTGGTATCTTTTATTTCATCACATTGATTTTTGTAATCAGCCACAGTTGTGTTTTTTTTATTCTAATACTTTATAAGATTTGATTCTCTTGGTATTCTAAACATATATCATATGCTACTAATGTCTGTTTTTCCTCTCAATTTTTGATCTCTTATTTCTTTCTATTGTCTAATTGCATTGGGTAGTTTAGAGCAGTGTTAAGTATTAAAGGTGTAAGCAGTTATCAATTATATTAGGACATATTCTAAGGTTAAACCATCCCTATACAGATCTTCCTTGATTCATGATGTGGTTACCTCCTGATTAATTCATTTTAAGTGGAGAATATTGTGAAGTCAAAAATGCATTTATTACACCTAACTTACCGAATATCATGTGCTCAGAACATTTACATTGGTCAGAAGTTGGACATCTAACACAAAGCCCATTTTATAATAAAGTGTGGATATCTCATATAATTTATTGAATACTCTACCAAAAGTGAAAAACAGAGTGGTTGTATGAATACAAAAGGGTTATGGTGTGTCGGTTGTTAACCATCAGGACTGTGGGGCTGACTGAGAGCTCTAGCTTCCGGCTGCTGTCCAGGATCACGAGAGAGTGTTTTACTACACGCTGCTAGCCATGTAAAAGATCCAATTCAAAATTCAAAGTACAGTTTCTACTAAATGGGTCTCACTTTTGCACCATCATAAAGTTGAAAAACTGTAAGTCAAACCATCGTAAGTTGGGGGTTGTTCTTATTTTGCAGTTAACTCCACTTGTGGCCATGTGTCATTCTCCTGATGGATTTCTTGATCCCCTTTGCCCAAAGTCCAGATTTTTGCAACATATTTAAAATAAGGGCCTTGTTTTTATCGTGACATCATGGTCAGATTTTGGTATCAATGTCATACTGACTTTGCAGAAAAGCATTTGGTAGATGTGATTTTTAATTGTATGTGTCAACTTTGGTAGACTATGATGCCTAGTTGTTTGGCCAAACACTAGATTAGATGTTGCTGTGAAGGTATTTTGTAGATGTAACTAACATTTACAGTCAGTTGAGTGTCAGGAGAGTGCTAGCGGTGATAGGCTTTATCCAATCGGTTGAAGGCCTTAAGAACAAAATCTGAGGTTTCTAGGAAAGGAAGGAATTCTGTTTCAAAACTCTAACATCAACTCTTGCCTGAGCTTCCAACCTTCTGGCCTGCCCTATGTGTTCAAACTTTCTGCCTTCTCACCATTTTTTTGAGCCATGGGTTTCAGTTTGTTTTCTTTATATGAGTAACCTCAAATAATACAGTAGCTTTCTTTCCTCCCGCCCCCCCCCCCAATAACAGGCAAGGGAAAAAAAAAGGTAAGATGATAGACACTGAAGATAGAATCTATTACATTTTCTGAATACATAATCATATCAATCATATCACTTGTGAATAGGGCCAGTTGTGTCTCTTCTTTCTCATTCATCATGTCTCACTGCTGTTACTGTTCTTGTATTATTATACTAATTAAATTGCTAATATAATGTTGAAAAAGACTGGACATAGGTGTCTCCGTTTTGTTTCCTATCTCAAAGAGACATAATGTTTTGCTTTAGAACTTTTTGTTATTGTGGTTAGTATGGGATATATAGCAAACAATTAAAAAACTATTGTATAATTTATGGATGGAATTTTAAAATGTCATGATTTAGTAAGTTCAGCACATGAAGAGCTTCTTTCATTTGATTTTATGTGTATTTGTAAGAACATAGTTTTTTTTTTAATTTTTTTAAAATTTATTTATTTATTTGACATAGAGCACAAGTAGGCAGAGAGGCAGGCAGAGAGAAAGGAGGAAGCAGGCTCCCCGCTGAGCAGATGGCCCAATGCAGGCTCGATCCCAGGACCCTGAGACCATGACCTGAGCCGAAGGCAGAGGCTTAACCCACTGAGCCACCCAGGCGCCCCAAACATATTGTTCATCTATGGAAGTTGTTAAATCAGATATTGAAATAACATGAACATAGGAATAGTCATTCCTATTATTCTGTCATTAAATGTTACAACAAAATTTTCAAAAAATAATTAAGCAGATTCAATAGCCTTGCTTCAGTGAAAATGGTCAGTAACATATCCTACTGAGAGCAAAATTCTTACCATATTGTTAGGAAATTCTAAAAACACATAAAATTATTTTAAAATGATGTTATTTAATCTAACTAATTTAAAAATGTGTATTTTTGTGTTTTTGATCTATAATACAATATGTTAGTGTGTGGATATAATTAACCAAGAAGTAAATACAAATATATATTGAAGGAATGCTGTCAGAAACAAAGTTTTACTGATAGTTGTTGAGATCATGGCATTCTTTGCAATTATAGTACATCTGACAGAACTTTTAATGCTACCATTATGCTTGAGCTCAAACTTTTTGGTAAAATTTTTAGTGAAAAAATTTTTAGTGAAAAAATTGTAGTGAGGTTAGGCACTTTTTTCTTAAGGGCAGGATGGTGGGGAAAACCAGAGTAATTCTAAAGAGTGAGCATGATAGATAGGAGGCATGGGTAATATAGATCAAAATAGCATTCAGGTTTTAAACTCAGGATCTACACTGGCCATATACATAAGACTCAAAGAAAATATCAAGAGAGTGAACCAAGACTGTTCATCTTGTGATTTGGAGAAAATAAAGGTTGGTGGTTGAACCCTTGAGGAGAAAAAAGGTTCTCTGAAGGGGTTCACTCTTAGACACTTTCTCAGGCTCAGAGGGGTAGGAAGTGATTGGCATACACCACTATAGACAGTCTACCTCTGAGGAAGGTTTGGGAGATAACAGGCCACCATTCTTCTACTAAAAATGTGCTGAGACTTTGAGACATCCAAACAAAGATGTCTAGTTGAGTATATGGGCCAGGATTTTGGAGGACATTTGGAATAGGAGATATTTATTGCTGGTTCTGGCATTTTAGAAGATAGTAGAGTCTAAGGAAAGCCTGTAGATGAGGTCTCCTTGGGAAATCGTGTAAAGTGAGAGAAGAGTCTCAAATGTAATTTTGAATTTGGAGTTCAGGTAGCAGATGAAGATGTGATTATGGGGACGAAGGCGAAATAGCTAGAAAGGAGAGAAGACAAGAGTGAAGTGACATGTATGCAGGCAAAGCAATGATTAGGAAGGAAGAAGGGGTGCCACATGCTAATGAACAGCCCAATAAGATGAACACTAAAATATGCCTGGTGGAGGGAGTGGTGTGGAGGTCAGTGGTGGAATAATGGAGGCACAGAGCAGATTGGTGTGGGCTGAGCAGTGAGTGGACGCTTAGGAAAAAGAGACAGCCAGTACTCTTTTAGAGAAAAGCGTTCTGAGTAAAAAAGTAAGAAATGGGTGGTAGCCTAAAATGGAAAGGATTTGTTAGAGAATCTATGTTGTCCATAAGGAACCACCTCAGCTATTAACAGTTTAGTTACAGAGTTGTGAAAGCTGATTATAAAAAGTATTGGCCTGGTTTATGATTTGGGCATTACTGACATATAATTGGGTGTGTGTGTGTGTGTGTGTGTGTGTGTGTGTGTGTGTGGCCTGATTGCTCTGAAGGAAATCATTCTATATTCCTTATAAATTTCTGGTAATACTCAGGTCAATGCATAACAAGTGACCCATAACACAGTGCAGTTGTTCTCCCTAAAAGGCTAAAAATCCTTATTTATACCTTATTTTGGAAAAAGAATTAAGACTCTACAGAGACTGAGTGCTTTCTTTATTCATGTACCAGGGAGGGTATTTATTGTGATTTTCTAGCATCTAGGAAGATCCTCATTTTCCAACCTGTTCTCTTGGCATCTGGAGAAACAAACCAAGAGAACTATGTGCCTCCATTCTGTACTTCCCCTAAGGATTAAAGCTGCCGTTTATGGTTATTACTTGGCACCCAGCTTCCTATTCAGGGTGGAGGAGATCTTTGGGTTGAGTAACCCTAAGTGGTTATAGTTATAATGGTTTAGTAGCAGCAGGAATAGTGAACAAGTCGCTGAAATGCTGTAAGAATTCTTTGGGAGAGACGTGGGCAGTCAGCCAACCAGAAACATTACAGTCATACGGCAACAGGATGAAGTTGATAGTGGGAGAAAATTCAGATTATTTTCTTTCCATTTTGATCCTGGGAAAGCTGGAAGGCTTATTTCAGAGAATTAATGCAGCTTTTTTTCTTCGCACAATCTGTTGGTACCCTCAGGTTGGTAATCTGGAGAAATAACTGTTGAATTATTAAGTCCCCCAAAGAGAGATAGACTTCATTTAACAATTGCTGTGAGATCATGCATAACTAGTTCCAACCCACATAGGCCCCTATTTTCTCTGGGTTATAGAAGGAAAAAGGATCATAAATTGGAATCAAGTTTATCTATTAGAAACTAGAAAGTTGACCTGAAGTTGAGAAAGAGACAAAAAAAAAAAAAAAAAGAGAAAAGGATGAAGTTATACTGGGAAGAACAAAATGTTAAATATTATAAAGTATTTCAAATGACTCAAATGGGTTGTAAAATTAATTCATTGGCCTTTACTACTTTAATAAAAGTAGGATTTTCCTCATAATAATGTCATTAGTTTGAAAGTATTGTTTTGAATCCCCTGAAAACTGTATTAAAATTCAATCCAATTGTATTCGGGATCTTTTCAGTGTCTAAGGAGACTTCATTTCTTCATTTGCAGATTGCATCATTGTCCCAAATAAAATGGATGAATCACAAAAAGATACCAATAATCAGAGTAAAAGATTGTGACTTTTTTTCACTGAAGGGAGAATAGAACTTAGGTTGTGCAATAGAGCAAGAAGGGAGAGAGAACGTGGCATAGAGCTCTGTGAGTTCTCAGGTCTGCCCAGGTTACACATGGCAGCAGTTGGTGACATGATACCAGTGCATGGAGTGGGGATTCTACCAGGGAAGTTGTCCCAGCACTTTCAAAGGGGAATATACCATTCTCTAGAGTCCCGCTGTGCAACTGGGCCACGTGACTGTTGCAGGGATCTGGTTCTGTGCCTACCACCTTATAATTTGCAAAAAATTGTTGACACAATTCCAGTATCTACTGCAGGATAGGGTCAAGATGTTGTGTCCCAGCAGCCTCTCTCTCTAGCTTCAGAAGTAAGGTATCTCTGAGCTTATTTTTTCCAAAAAGAAAGAAAGAAAAAAAAAATGACCAGGAAGTAATATCACATAACTAAAAATATATTACTGCATGCCCCTGTCTACCATTAGTACACTGGAGAGAATGAATAAATATTTCCTATATTTTTGTGTGTATTCCCTAGTTTTCAGATATTTGAAAATTAATATTATTGATAGAATATTTCATTTTTAATTTATATAATTGACACCATGTATATGTGGTTAAAGGCGAGAAGGAAAAACAATTGTTTTCTTTAAATGCTCCTAAGAGCCCCAAAACATTGGAGGCAGCAGAGCTTGGGCTCTAGAGCCACACGGACTGGCTGCCTCTTTTTTTTCAAGATGAAGAGATTGGAAAGCCTCCAGTTTTATTTTTCTGACTCCCTTGTAGCTAGGACTCTGGATTTAAATTATTTTCTGGAAAATGAATATGCTTATGAGAGATGGTAAAGGAAGAAGGGAGGTAGACGCCGACTTCCTGTTGCTGTTGCAACCAGCAAACAAAATCTAGAAATGCTAACGTTCATAAGCAGTTGGCAAGAGTTCCATTTTATATCTTTTTCCAAAGTAATCCATTTATACCAGGCTTTAATATGTATTTGCGTAGAATTAATTCCTGAGTCTTCTCTCTTTTTGAAATTGCGGTTTTCAGAGGGTCTGATAGAAAAGGTGGTGCTGTTTTCTTAGTGGGAGTGTTGAGGGTTCTCAGTTTGCTTTACTGTTTTATTGCCATTGGATAGTTTCTGTCCCTTTAAGTTTTTGAGGGAAGGCCTTGTAATCTTATTATTGTCGTCCTGCTATGCTACCTTATCCCCTTGGGTGCTAACTTTATGGGTGGTGTGGGTGTTGCGGAAAATAATCCACACAGTAGGCCATCGCATTCCTTGGCTCCCTGGTCAGTTCGCCAGAACCATCAAACCTAGAGAATGGACTCTGCCACCTCACAGTCCTTTTTATCCACCCCAATCAGTAATAGACAACGGGTGAAGCAACATTTGTAGGTACAGATTTATCTACATTGATAACATTGAGACATAAACAGAGAGCTGGGATACTCACGAATTCACATTTAATCAGGGTTTATAAAATCCTTTGGTGTTCACACATCTGTCCCATTTAGATAGCATCTTTGTCCAGGGTCCAAAATCCTCCTTAGCCACTCTCCAGACTTCCCTCCAAGCCAGTTAGAGCATGGATTTCACTAACTACTTACTAATTACTGTTTACTTCCTTTGCTTGTTGCTTTTCACATGTAATATGATTATTAGAAAGCTGGAGTGAGCATGGGATTGGGGGAATAAATCGTAGCCAGGAATGGCGCCACTTAAATTCTGTCTCAGCCAGGACCTTTTCTCCATTTGACTGAAACTCCCCTGTGCTCTTGGCCTCCTCCACCCACAAAGTAACTATAACTTACAGACTCTGTGGTCTCTGTCACTTTATCTAATTTGATTCTTTTTTAAAAATTATATTTATTTGAGAAAGACAGAGCACATGAGTGTGAGGGAGGGGCAGAGGGAAAGGGGAAAGCAGCCTCCCTTACTGACCAGGGAGCCTGACATGGGGCTGAATCCTAGGACGCTGGGATCATGACCTGAGCTGAAGGCAGACACTTAACTGACTGAGCCACCCCTAATTTGATCTTCTTAATGTTTCCCCAGTTTACTAATTTAACATCCAGAATATTTTTCAATCCTTAGTCCCAATACATATATTTACTGTGTAGTGCATTTCTGGCTGATAAGTCTCCCATATTTTCCTTATGGCAAACACTTAGCGATATAAACTAATTCTTATCATTATTTAAAAGTATGAAAAAAAAGTATATGGAAGTAAAAATGATTCTTACTCCTTAATCAGTATGAATTAACATTTTCCTTACTGAATTCTTTTTATTACCTGTTTGAATTAGCATGTACTTAGTACGTAAAATTAGAATAGGTCCATAATAATGATTCACAGAATTGAAAAGGTTAAAAAAAAATCACGTCGCATTTTATAATTCAAAAGTGGATCACCGAGCAATCTGATAAAGTTACTTTTTTCCTATAAGAAGGACTACTGCAGAGGGAATTTTTGAATTACTAGAAGAAGCCTTATGAATAATGGCAAACAGGTGCTTCATGATACAGAGCAAAACCATGAAGCATGGTGGCCTTGAATATGAAATCCCCTTTCTGAACGTCCTATTTTTTTTTCAGTCAGCCCTGAGAATGGAGTAGCATTTAGACTTTTGTATGAAGAAATCAGATATTTCTTGAACTCAAGGACCTGACTAATCACTTGTGAATACTAAGAATCCTGTAAGAATAATAGAAATAAATTCTTGTGGAGGAGCAGAGAACATAGATCTAGGTGTGGGATTTTCAGAACAAAGACTGAAATATTTCATTATATTTAGGAAGAATTGTTGCTTGAAATCTCATATTAAGATGTGTTCATTCAGGTGCCAAGAGCAATACATTGATGGATTGCAGTACAAAGGAGAAAAAAGGAGAGGAAGGTGCAGTACTACATATGTTACTAAACTCATTTCACCTGTAAAGGGAAGAATATTGATTTCATTTATCTCACTTAGTTGGGAGTCTGACTTAAGAAAAATTCAAGTTCATTGACATCAACTCTAAAGATGACAGTATTGTATTGAGAGCAGAAAGGAAAGGGAGCAGGAAAATGATAAATGTAACTTGATTAAGAAAATTTAAAAACACTATTTTTCTTCATGAGAAGGCAGCAAAGGAGCCAGAGACTCTGGCTGCATCTTTAATCTATGGTGACCTCGATGGCATTTGTGATCTATGGGCTTTAAGTTCTGAGTCTGTGCATGTGTGCATGCGTGTGTGCGTGCATTTTTTTCAAGAACGGGGAGGATGCACAGGTCAACAGAAGTCCTGCATAAACTACTTTTGCGTGAATACCATTGTTTTGTATGTGTGTGTTTGTGTTTTGAAAATAACAAACTATCAAAATAATGCAATGAATGTATTTTGCTTTCACATTTTTTTCGAATAAAGTAATACGTTTTTTCACTTACTGAATTGTGCTCTTTTACTGTTTTTATGATGTGGTTTTTGTTTTGTTTTAATCATGGAAGGTTATCATCATTGTTGCCTCTAAGGACTAAAGCGTTTACTGTGATTCTTCAGTAATTCAATCTATATATTTAGCATATATTTACTGAGTGTCTTTTACTTGTCATTATTACATTAAATACTATGGGAGACGTAAAGATGAATCCAACCTAGAAGGTGTCTTTAAGGAGATTATGGGATATAATGTTCATCTAATACTTGTGAGACTGTGTTTTCAGGCAACAGTTTTTCCTCATTCTGGATGGTGGGCACTCTCTTCACTCTTTGGAAGGTGACGACTAGTGTCCTTGGTCTAGTGGGAGTTAGCCCCATGCAGAGTATGGGAGAGTGATCTGCTACTCAGGGGAAAGCAAGATCCACCCTTGAAAACAGAAAAGGTCATCTGAGACCTTTTGGATTCTTCATGGTGTAAAGGACTATCAGAATACTGTGCAATTTACTGGGAAGACATAGAATTCCCAAATAGAAAGCATTGTTTTGACCTCATCTGTCAGTCAGCATGCACACTGGCATGTGGTACCGGCTGAGCCTTACCATGGGAATGAGAGTTGTGGAGTCCGAAGAGTTGGTGCCTACAGGAGATTAAAAGCATTTGGGGAGGTGGCCCAGGGGCGGGGGGCAGATGGACAGGAGGGGGTTACCTGAAAAGCTGAATTTCAAGCAGTCAATTAAAAAATGAAGGTATTACTCATTACCTATTCCCTATAAATAATGAAAATATATGAAAAGACAAATTATTTTCAAGTAGTTTAAATGCTGTCAGTAGACTTTTAAGTTGACAAAGGTAAGGCAAGGGTAACATTTTATAATTTTATTTAAATTCTTCTGAACTATTCAGATATTTGTAAAAAGATAAAGGCAAACCTCCTGTAAGTGGTTAAGAATGTCTGGGTTCATTAAGTTACTATCTTCAGCGATTTTGTACAAAGTAATTAGTGCAGGCTGTGAGCAATGAGCTCCAAATGAAGGGGGTGTGAATGTCTGAAAGATCACGAAGGGAATAAATCTCAGCCCAGATTAAATGCGACCTGTAAGGATCTTTGTCCTTGTGTTTTGTGGTCGTAGGAACCAAGTAAAGAAAGGAAAGAAGCAACTACCCTTCATCAAATGGATAAAAAAGTCTGAAGTACTTTATAGCTAAATGGACACAATAAGACCACAGATAAATGCCTTACTTTAGGTAACTCCCCATCAGCAGAGTAATCAGGGAGAACAAATAAAATGGACGATTGAGGTGGCAAACTTTTCCACTTGGACACTTAGAGGTGAAGTGCAGGCACAAAGAACAGAGCTTAGAAGTGTCGGATTCCAATTAAAGATTTGGGGTGACTTTTCATTTTATACCTGATTAAAGGATTATCTGATCTAAATTAAGTAATGATAGATAACAATTGAAATGCATGAAAAGGAGAATATTTAATTCTAGTGTTTATTTATGGTTTTCCCTTTTGGTCTTTTTTTTTTTTTTCTTGAAATTACTATTTAACCAGTGTGAATTTTAGGATTTGATGATTGTCGATATTTTATATTTTTAGTAATCACTGACACCAGCTAAACCCCATGCTAAACCATATGAAACACATCACACCTAGGGAACTGGATAGCAGAAAACATTCCACCTTAATTTTACAAAAATGAGGGGAAGATAAAGTGAGTAGCTTCCAGGAAAACTAAGAGGTTGGACAAAATATGCAGTAGTCTTTTAACTGCAAAATTCAAAAGGCAGCTATGTATCCCAAATTTGTGGTTGTTTTCCCACAAGGGACACGGTGTCCCAGAACATCCTATGGAATAGGAACTCCCTTCATGCTGGTTAAACGAGATATTTGCTGCTTTACTTCAATGATAATCCATTTAATTGGACACATTGAGTTACCAAATGGTGACTAAGTGTTTAATTATCTCTTGTTTTAGCTGAGTTTATTTGTTCTCCTACTCAAGCCAAGAGAAATACACCAAATGTATTTAGTTAGCACAGTTAGATTCTCACTGCTTTCTTCAAGCACATTAATCCAGAAAACCCAGAAGACGTGTTATTAAAATGTGATGTAGTATGAGAATTTAAATTACCAAAGAATAGTAGGTATTCTAAGGTGATAAATGAAACACAAAGGTACATAAAGCTCCTTTTTCAACCGAGCTCAGTCTCTGTTCTCTCTCCTCTCATCCCTCATTCTGTACTTGAATGAGACTTCATGACATTTTCCTTGAGAACTAAAAAATTTCTCACAATTTGGTGTCACTGTCAAAATAGAAAATCTATTTTTTGAATACCCCAAGACTGTTTGTTACCAATCATATTTTCCTGCAACTGTGTCTTTTTTCCTTTTCCCCGAACCTCTCTATTCCCTGCGGCTCGCATATAAAGAACTGCATTTCATTTTTTACAATTTCCATTTTTTTTTTCAAATTGTGCTTGTTAAGAGTCTTATTGTAGATTATAGAACTAACTGCACAAAGAGTGGACAGAGCTTGCACACAAGAAGTGGCCAAGAGCCTGACAATTTTATTCCAAGAAAAGATAGCTCCGTCCGGTGGTGGTTTGATTATTTGCAGTTTAAGAGAAATACCTTCATGTCATTTTAAAAAAAGATTTTATTTATTTATTCAAGAGAGAATAAGAGAGAGAGAGAGGGAGAGAGCATGAGAGGGGGGAGAGTTAGAGGGAGAAGGAGAGACCCCGCTCAGTAGGGAGCCAGACATGGGGCTGGATCCCTGACCGCAGGGGAAGGCAGACGCTCAACGGACTGAGCGTTCCAGGCACCCCTCTTCCTCTCATTTTCAAACTAACTTTGGGAAAGGACATTTCTTTGGACGGCATTCTTGAGACTGTGTAAAAATATTTTTTAGTTTATAATTTTTCCTTCATTTTTTTTTTCTCTGCATACTTTTTCTTTTTGCTATGTGCACTTTTCCTATTTAAGAAACACTACTCCCGGGGCGCCTGGGTGCCTCAGTCGTTAAGCTTCTGCCTTCAGCTCGGGTCACGATCCCAGGGTCCTGGGATGGAGCCCCGCATCGGGCTCTCTGCTTAGCGGGGGGCCTGCTTCCCCCTCTCCCACTCCTCCTGCTTGTGTTCCCTCTCTCGCTGTGTCTCTCTCTGTCAAATAAATAAAATCTTAAAAAAAAATAAAGAAAGAAACACTACCCTCAGATCATAGCAAATGAGATTGGACTATTCCCTGACCTCCTGAGTAAAGAGTAGGAAGTAAGAATCAGAGGGAGATAAAACTGCAAGCAGATTTCTAAGATATTTACTTCTCAAAATAAACTAGAGTGCTATATGGACAACTTCCTGAAACTGTGTTCTCTTTCTCCATTATATAGTACAGGGCTATAGAGCATATATTACCTTATACAGGAAAAAGTAGGAGAAAAGACACTGAGTTCCATATATATATATATATCCTTTTATATATTATTACATAATATAAAATTATGTACATATGAATGAAATTACACACACCCTGCATGTGCTTCCTGTATGTAGGCATTCTTTCATTGTCTGTCAGCCTCATGTAATAACTTTTGAAGGTGCCACTGTTTGAATTAAATAGAATTTGCTACCATTAGGTTATGATTTTATGCTTGCATTGAATAAAATTTAATGCAGTTAAAATTCTGTGGTGATTTTGCAGGCCGTACTTGGTGTGAGTATTATGCATAGGGAAGAAGATGGTGGTTCTTTTAAAGGAATAAAAGACACCAATGTTTATGTTTTCTACAGAGTCAGTGAGACAGAAAAAGAGAATGAAAAGTGAAAAGTGAAAGCAAACAACTAGCAACACACAGAAAAGTACCAAAATTAGGAAATAAGAGTTTGGGCAACTCACGTGTTTCATTAATGTTTTATAGATGTGCATATACTATGGACACCACCTGAGTTTGTATAAATTACCTTACAAAATATTTGGTATGATGCCATAAGCACATAGACACTGACTTTTAAGTAAGTATTTTGGTTGGTACAAAAACTTTGGAAAATAGAAAAAAGTTCAAATTAAAAGTGTTCACCACTCTTTTTTTTTCCTTTATGGCAATAAAAGCCTAAACTTTTTCTTGTTTCTGTCTTGTGATTGAACCATATCAATTGGACTCTTTAAAAGATAGATTATTAGTGCTGTGAGGAGAGCTACTATATTACGGGAAACTGAATAGAACTGTAAGATCATATACAATCTGCTAACTAGCTGAGAATAGAAGAATATGCCAGTCTCAAAGCACCTACTTGATGTAACTTATGGGTGAAACCCCATATAGCATTTTGCCCAGTGTATAGCTTTACTCATTAAAAAAAAAAATAAGTTGGTGATATGCAGTTTTCTCCAGATAATAATTGATCTGAAATTTTGTCAGTTGACTAAGCATTTTCTATACTGAGTCATGTCTGGGTAAATTTACTGGATGTTAAAGATAGAGGAAAAATACCAGACATTTAGGGAAAATAATTAGCTACCATTGCTAGTAAAATAAATGAAGCTGTCTGTGTACTTTCTATATCCTATCAACAGAGCATGGCCATGAAATCCTTAGTAAAAGAAAGTGCTCTAAGAACTTCTTCTATGAAGTAGTTTTTTCAGAGCTCAGACAGCAGGCAAACATTTTCAAAATATAAGAATTCAGAAACTGTAACAACACAAGTCCTTCTTAGAAAAACAACACAAGGGGCACCTGGGTGGCTTGGTTCAACATCCAACTCTTGATTTCAACCGGTCACGATCTCGGGGTTGTGAAATCCAGCTGGAGCCTGCTTAAGATTCTCTCTCTCCCTCTGCCCCGCCTCCCCCGTTTTGTGAACATGCACTCCCCCTCTCTCTCAAAACAAACAAACAAACAAACAAAGAAATCTAGCATACCAGGAGAGGAATTTAAAAATGTAAAGAAGGACAGTGGTAGTAAGAATTGCCTCATTTACATACATAAAACTGGAGAAATTTCGACCATAACAAGAAGTATAAAATTATAAATTTTGGCAAGGTAGAAATTGTAATATGATTAACAAAACAGGAATTAGAAGTGGAATATGTATCTATATCTTTCATGGAAGGATATTTAACAGATATTATTTCATACTAATCAAATATGGCTTCCCTGGATTTTTATTCAGTCTTAGTTTCCTTTACAATATAGCAAAATGGAAATTTTACTTTTTTTTAAAAACCTGAGTATGTCTTTCATTAAAATTTGACTGCCAAAGACATGATTTCTTTGAAAACAAAATGACTATTACAGAGACTAAATTTTTTTTTTAAATCTCATCTCCAGTAACTTTTATCTATTTAATTTTTTTTTTTTTTCCTGCAAGCTTCCTAAGTGAATGATAATCCTCAAGGTATTTATCTAACTTGTTCAGAGTTTGCTTGGCCATATCTTCTGCCTCTTCAATAGAGGTCATCTCTCCCTTAGCATAGAATCTCTGTGAGTGGTGTTAGTGGGGAGAAAAGAGAGAAGAATATTGAAACCATAACACGTCTTTCTGTCTTCTTCTAATATTGAAGTACTTAAATGGAAGGTACAGGACTCTTACGTGTGGAATTCAGGACTGATGTCAAAAATATCAACTCTTTCTTCTCCCAGCAAATAATCTAAAGATAGATTTTGCACATGCTTTGAAAAATGAAATTAAACGTGTCAACTTTTAAAATATTATTCAAAAACTTGCATGGGATTTTATTATATAAAACTACCATTAGAAATGTACCAATTGCTTCTAAATGATTTTAAGAAATATTTTATTTATTTAATTTGTGGGGGAGAGAAGAGGGGGAATGAATGGGGGAGGGGTCGGGTAGAGGATTGCAAGCAGACTCCATGCTGAGCCCAGAGCCCAATGCAAGGCTTGATCTCACAACCTGGAGATCATGACTTGAGTAGTCAAAACCAAGAGTTGGAGGCTTAACTGACTGAGCCACCCACGTGCCCCCCTTATGAATTGCTTCTAGAACATAGATCTCTTGCCCTGTTTATAATATTGGAATTTTGGCTCTGGGATTTTTATAGAAGTCAGAAAAATTCCTCTAGAGAAGTGATCAGTGTAATGTTACAGTGTATAGTTTGGACTTTCATGTCTCCTAGTTTATACTGCAGGCTGTTCTGGGTGTGTTTTATATATTGCAGTAGAACAAGTAGATGGTAATTGAGAAATTCAAATGAGAAAGACTATGCGCTTACATTATTTGATCAGATTAACATACATAAGTTTCACTCTGAAGTATTGATATATTTCAAAATCTAAAAACATCCATATTGTTTTTGTTACATTAATGTAACTCAGTTTTTCCATGTGTTCTTTCTGTTGTTAATATGTTGCAAGTTAAATTTATTTTAGAGAATTTTACTATTTCAAAGGGTAGATAGACATCCTTGGATATGTCAGCTTATAGGTTTAAGATTTAAAACTTAATTCTTCTTGTTTATCCAACTTGTTTAATGGTCAGTTTCACAGTTTTGAGTTTGTGATGTGCTCAATAATGGCCCTTGATCTATGAAATACATTGAAATGATAAAGCCATAAGTTCACAGTGTATTCAGATTTTTGTTTAAAAAAGGTACATTACTACTAGCCGGATAAATTACTTAATAAAGGTATAGTGTTGTTTCAAAAAGTTACCCAATATGATAGTTACAATTTTATAATGGTCTCTTTATCTTTAAACCTAGGTCAGGGAAGACTATTTCACACAAACTATTTAATAGTTCAGAGAATAATACATGCATCTCACATACCAATTTTGAATGAGAGCACTATGGAAAACAATAATTTCTGTGTTTTTTCATGTTTGATGTAGTACTGTCCTACCTCAATTAAATGGTTTCCTCATTCATTAATTTTTAAAAAAAACCTCTGAAGCTTAGATTTAACAAAATTACTAAGAACTATATGTCACATATATTTTTTATAGTGCATTTAAACTCATTTTTATGTCATTAAGCATTTTATTTATATGGAGCCTGATTATTAAATAGTTATGAGCTGAAATATCCATAATACCTAAAGAAGTGCTTTGCCCTTTTAAAGATTTGTAGATATTGATATTATATAGGTATAAGTATACTGAGATAAAAGGAAGTTGAGATATGGGGAAACACTTTCTTTTGCAATGCATAAGGTTTTCTTGAACACTTTAAAAACTGGAAGATATTGAAATTTATATTTTAGAATAAGAGACTAAAAAAATTGATATTCACTTACTTCAATTTGGGTTTTCCTCCTCCAAAGATAATTTATATAGAATGTATTTGAGAAAATTTGTTTTCCTATGTTGTCAAATAGTTAACATTTCTGTAAATTAGAGGTAAATAATGTATTAAAATATAGAACATAAAGACAGAGGTATCACTTTATACCAATAGTTATTTGATGAAAACAAGAAAAACAGTTGGGCAACAAATTAAATATATTATTATTCACCTCAAATTTATTGAATTACTACTCTGATAATTTGAAATGTTTTGTAGAAAAATAACAAGATCTATTATGGCTTTGAGATTCTTTGGGAAATGGAGGTCACCTTTGTAAAAGCTATGTATATATTTATTATTATCATTTTCATAGTACAGCGTAATCGTTCTGCAACTTTAGCATGTATAAGAACCACATGAAGGACTTATTAAAACAAGCTGGCTTAGGACTACTCCTTGACAATCAATGGTATAGAATGATTATAGTGTTCGTAGTCATTACACACAGAGTTTTTAAAACATGGACCTATCCTCGGAGATTCTGATTCGCATGTCTAGGTACCAGATGTCCCACCTGATCATGCCACTGGTCCTGGACTACACACTCACAAACACAACTGCAGAGATTCAGTGAAAAAATTACTGTACTATTTGGTCAAAAGATATAGAACAGAGAGATGTTGGACCAAGTTCAGCATATTTTGGAAGTCACAATCTCATTTTGTGATGTTAATTTCTATAGGTTTTCATGTATTTTATTGGTAGGAAGATACTGCATACAGATCTAATTAGCCAAACAGGTTAAAGGACAAAAAAATCTACTCTTAGGCAGATCATATTCAAATTGCAGAAAATCAAAGACAAAGAGAGAACTTTAAAAGCAGCCAGAGAAAAAACAACACCTTACCTCTAGAGGAACAAAGAAAAGAATTACAACGGACTTATATCAGAAGTCATGAAAGCACATAGAGAGTGGAATGAATAAAATATTGAAAGAAAAAAAAATCAGCTTAGGGTTCTATATTTTCTTATCTTTCAAAAGTGAAACCGAAACATTTTCTTAGAAAAACCAAAACTGAGGGAATTCATCACCAGCAGACATGCCCTACAAGAACTTTTAAATAAGTTATTTTGGGAAAAGGAAAGTGATATAGGTCAGAAACTCAAATCTACATAATAAAAAGAAGAATTTTTAAAGAAAGGCAAAATAAATCCTGTATTTTTCTTATTCTTAATTGACCTAAAAGATAACTATTTAATAATAGTAACAGTGCATGGGGAGATTATAGCATATGGATAAGTGAAATGAATTCATAAGGGATGGGGGAGGGGAAGAGAATTAGAAATACTTTGTTATGAAGTACTTGCATTATATGTGAAGCAGTATAGTGTCATTTGACGGTATACTTAAATTAGTTAAAAATATGTATTTCACACTTTAGACCAACCAAAAAAATTGAAAGTAGTAATATTTATAGGTCATAATATAATCCAGAATAGTTTATGTGTTCTTACGCATACCCTTCCCAGCAAAAGCAAGCCCCATCAGCCATTTGTGTAACTCATCTCATTCATTCTCCCGACACACAGAAATTGGTTTATGATGGTTGAGCTCATTTCAGCACCAACAGTATTTGATATTGTTGGAGGAGATATTCGGAGGAGACATCCGTGACTATGCCCAGTATTCCTAACTGATACCAATGCCAGAGTTTTTCCACATCCCAAAGGGTTTATCTTTTTGAAATTCACCTAACAGTCTTAATGATGAGTGCTTGTGATCCTGAGTTTGGTCCAAGTGTAACCATCTCAGATCTGTTTTCCTCTAAGTCCTATAAAGAAGCGGAAACAATGTAAGTTAACAAGTGTTATACACGATTCACCTTGTGATAGGTCGGGTTAGAGTTTCTCAGTCTTCTCCTCCATCTCTCCGTAGAATTCTATGTATCCTTTCTCCCGTAGCTTTGCGATGCTTTCATCTGTGCACAGAATAGAGTGTCCTTGCTGTTTGCCTTGTGGTTTGCTTGGGGGATGGAATGTGGATAGAAGTTACAGTGTGCTGGATTTTGGTTGAGACAGCAAGAGGTGTCACATTTTTCCGTGCACCCTTTTCTCTCCTATAATTGCCACGAAGATTGCATGCTGCAGGTGGTTGCTGTGTCATCAGCCCGGTCCGCAGGGTGTGAAACATGCAGAGCAGACTTCAAGCCCCGCAGAAAGCCTGGAGTCCAGTCTGCCCTAACCGAGACCTGTCTCGTTCGTTGGAACTTTCGACGACCTGAAGAATGTATGAGCATGAAAATAGACATCCGTGCATGCCACTGAGTGGTTGAAGTTTTTACATACAACAACTGACACACACTTTTTTATTCTTAAATTTAAGCCAGCAAAAGACAGTAATAAAAATGTTTTATATGTGATATTTTAAATTCTACCACTAAATTTGCTTATTTTTTTTATTCAAAAAGGGTCAAGTGGTTTATGTTTTATAATTATCTATTCTGATTATGTACTAATGTAGTGATTATAAAAGAAGTCCCTGTTATACTAAGATAATACAGTTTTTGATATGGCTGGTTTAATATACCTAATCCATTAATTATAAAAACCAATCACTGAAACTGGGAGAATCAGCTCTTTGACTTAGCTAGCCAGCTGTTGGACTGAATATATTCAGTCAAAATGTGAAGCCCGTCTTAAATGGGTAAAAAGGTCATATTCCCAGATTATTATTTATTAATACTTTTCCAGGCGAGGCCTTTGGCTAAAAGTTGACATGCTTGGTTGGGTAATTGAGTATCTCTAGACATGCAAATGGTTATCTTGTTCAGGGGTTTTATTTCTCCTTTCTGCAATTTTTTTTTCTCTCTCTTTTTTAAATATTTTATTTGTTTATTTGACAGAGAGAGAGACGGTGAGGGAGGGAACACAAACAGGGGAGTGGGAGAGGGAGAAGCAGGCTTCCCGCTGAGCAGGGAGCCCGATGCAGGGCTGGCTCGCAGGAAACTGGGATCATGACCGGAGGCAAAAGCTCAATGACTGAGCCACGCAGGCACCCCATTTTTTTTTTCTCTTTTTGTAAGACTTTTTGTTTCTGATGCTTTCTTATCCAGATACATTTTCTCCCTCTCTCTCTCTTTTTTCCCCCCACTCCTGCAGTCCTCTTGTTTAAATTTCCTTAATCTCGTTCTTTGGTATCTTCTTTAATTTGTATTTTGTGCCGTCTCTGTGTATCATATGTATATTTTGCCTTCTATCTTGATTATTTTATTTATAGCTCTCTAGGAACGCAGGAATACTTTCTTCACATTCCTCTCAGTTCCTGGCGTGCAGTGTGTGGTGAATACATGCCGAATGAATGAATCCTGATGATCTCACCAAGAAACCGTTCTCCTGGCAAAGCTTTCTTTTTCTTTTTCTTCTTTCTCGAAATTGCTTATGACTGAAAACAAAAGTCAACAGCAGAAGCTGCTTCCTAAAGTTTACACGTGATTCAGCAGTCTGGAGTTTCGTTTGGGTTTATCCTAGGACATCCAAGATGATACTTTCTAAGTAGCTATGGGCTCGGATCCGGTCAGAAGGTTCTGCTAGCCAGTGACCCTTAGTAGTTTTTCTCTAGGGCGGATCTTCCCAGACTGTGGAAGCCTTCCTGCGAGCGGCAGTTCTGCTGGAGAACCCCAGTCCTGGCATTTCATCTGATTACTCTACCATTAACATCCACTTTTAGCCAGTATTTAGCATCACTAGTAAGCAGAGGACCTATTTCCTTCTGAGCATTCTGAACTCAGTAACTCTTTTATTTTTTTTTAAAGATCTTATTTATTTAATTGACAGGCAGAGATCACAAATAGACAGAGAGGCAGGCAGAAGAGAGAGGGGGAAGCAGGTTCCCCGCTGAGCAGAGAGCCCGATGCGGGGCTCGATCCCAGGACCCTGAGATCATGACCTGAGCTGAAGGCAGAGGCTTTAACCCACTGAGCCACCCAGGCGCCCCCTCAGTAACTTTTTACATTTATTAGCTCAGGTGGTTGAAATGAAATCAAATATCTCAGAAAATATTTACTAATGAAGCTGCTGGCAAAAAAGCCGGGCCATTATAAAAATAAATGTATAAACAGCCCCTCATACTTAGTACTCCCAACATATGCTTGAAATATCATAGTGAAAATATGAACTTAAACAAAAATATTTAAAGTACATCAAAGCAATTGTTGTGTCTCATATGAATACAGGGGTTTAAAATAAGAGCCTGCCGTTATCACAAAACTCTAAAATAATTCTGCCTGGGCAGATCGTCGCAGCATTATCTTGTTTTGTTCTTAAGAGTTTGTAATCAAACTCAGAAAAAAAATTTTTTTAGACGAAACCGTCTATGGTAAATAGTCCTTTTAATCATCACATATCTGTTAAATGTTTACGACTTGACCTTTGAAGAATCATAGCGATCCAAAAGCTCTTTGGTATATTCATCGAATGACTCCCGAGGAGAGCCCGAGGAGCTTAAATGCCAGCTGATCTTGTGAAATATCAGACTTGAAAGTGGGGCTCGCACACCTGCCACGCGGCATTAGCAGGAGCAACCGAACCAGCAGCCCAGAGTAATGTAAAAACAGAGGCTCTTTCAAACCCTGTGTTCCACCTAAAATAGTATTGAATTTCGTCTCTCCCTGATGCTTTCGGAGCTTTATTGTGTATTCAGGGCTTTTTTCTCCGGCAACCTGAGCCAGGGGATCTTTCCGTCTACATCCACAGCTTCATTCTTCGCCTTCTTCATTAAATCAGTGGAAAGTTCTTGGCATTTTTCATAGTTACTCTTCAGATTTTTAAACTCAGCCCATGTGAGGGCACAAAGAAAAAAAAAAAAAACTTGGAAAGGATGAGGCAATAAAAACTTAAAACTTGTAGAAAGAGGTTACATCTCTTCACTCATATGTTCATCTCTTCAACAAATAATTTTTGAGAGCTTAGGATGTACAAATATTAACTCTTCTACGCTCCAAAGGTAGGGCAGGAAGCAAAAAGTATATTGAAAAACTAATGAGAAAGTGAGGGAGAGAGTTAGATATAAGCACAACACAGTTTTAGGAGAATTTAGAATTTAGAGAATTTAGTGGGAAAATAATAAACTTCTCTTATCTTTATTTCTGTTGAATAACTCAATTTCCTTTTCCATTGATTGCTTGTCATTGCCACGTATTGTTACCTTCTTTTTGAAATCCTGAAGTCCATGTGTTCCCAGGAAATATCATCGTGCAGACGTTTGGTTGCCTTTTATTTCAGAAGGCAAGTGCTTTGAAATTAATTCAAGTCTGCATATGATTGTTTTAAATGTATTTAACATTTAAATTGAACTGTTTCAATAATTTAATTAACTGAATCAGACATTAAAAAATAATTTATTGTTGGATTACTTTCCAAACACTGAATAGACACTGTTAGGAGCTCTTTAGTTAATGGTCTTATTAGTATATTATCTGTGATACCACATGCAGAAGCATCAATTCATACTCTGTCTTTTAAAGTAAGTACCTGTTAAAGAAAAATTTACAGAATCTCCAAAGTTGAGAATCAAAAAGACCAGGAAAGATACTTACTCGTATAATTTATGCTAATTTAACAACCCAGAAGTCTCTGATTAACACAGCAGGGGTATGCTGATTTTAATACTTATTATTCTAAAAACTAGTCATCATTTGATACATACTCAGCTATAATGAAATTTTCTAAAGGACTTCCTAAAGCTTTTCAAGAGAGAAATTAATTTTTGGAAATCTTCAAAGTGAATTTTTCTGGGCTTGGTGAAATGCTACATAAAGAATTGTCTGTAAAAATAGAAAAAAAAACACAAAAAACAGTAGTCATTGATACTCTGTGTAGTGGACAGATTCTAGAGTGACCTCCAAGAATTCCTTCCCTTTCTTTACTATATTCTTTTCTCCTTGAGTACAGGCAGAAACTGTGATTTGTTTCTAACCATATGAAAAAATTGATGGGATATATGTAATACTGTGATTTGGTCACATTATATAAGACTTAGTTTTAGAAGAAGAGACTTTCCTGTTGGCCTCAAAGAAGCAAACTCCAGTAAAGTGATCCCATCTATGGAGAGAGCCATATAGCAGGGCCCTGAGGTTGGCCTCTAGGAGCTGAGAACATCAGCCATCCAGCCACAAGGAAATAAATACTATCAACATACTTCAAGCCTGGAAGAGGATTCTGAGCTCCAGAAAAGAACCCACCTTAGCTGACACCTTGATGACAGCCCTGGTAGACCCTTGAGCGCAAGACTCAGCTAAGCTGTGTCCAGACTTCCGAACCACAGAAACTGTGAGATGAAAGTGTATGTTTTTTAAGCTGCTAAATTTGTGGTGATTTATTACGTAGCAGTAGAAATCAAACACACCTTGTCCCATGAAGTATTGTTGATCTTTGAAGAGGGTGGTAAAGCATGCTTGTTTATTGATATAAAACATACGTACATCGAAGGACACTAATCACAGTTACTAGAGCTTCTTGAAGTTTTATAAATTAACCTAATGTAACCAGCATCCAGAACAAGAAATGGAACATTACCAGCCACCCCAGATGGTTTTCTCATGCCCCCTTATCTTCACTGTTTTCCCTACCCCCGTAAGGATAATGATTACTGTAATTTTTAATGCTATAGGTTGGTTTCACCTATTTTTGAACTTGTGGAAATGGAAACATATTGTACGTGTATTCTCTCATAATACAACGGTTGACTTTTACAAAGCCAGCAGAGAGACTCTCTTCAGTCTACCATGAATGTTACATAATGTAACAACCAGGGCCATCATGAGCCCATCACTTTTCTCATATGATATAATCTAATCAAGAGTGACTATGCCTCTATATTCATGGGTCCTGCACACACTCAAGGGGAGGGGACTCTAGTGGGCATGTACACCATGGGACAAGAATCTTGGGAACTGTTGGAGAATTTGGCCTGCCATAAGGAGACTAAATTTGTTTTTCAGTTTTGCAAATTTATTTAATGGCTGGTGAAAAATAAGACATGTGGTCTCATTAATCTGTTGCAATATGTTGTTTCCATTGAACTATATGAGCAAAGTCTATACTCATAGTTGAAAAAGGTGGGATTATTTTTAACACCTTTTCTTAGTGCTGCAACCACTGCTTGGAACTGCTAGTTTCTTAAAAGTTGGTTGCAATATGGAATCAGAAACCATATCAAGAAACTCCGTGTACCCTGAGACATTAAAATCAGTTGGCTCATCTTTCTCTTTGAATAGATCTTTTACCCATGCATGTTACTATGCATGTTGATTAAATTTTTACAAGTATCAGCTGTTTTCCTTGAAATGGCAATCTCACTTCATTTACTTTCAAGAAAATATTGCCAAAGACCTCAGATACACAGAAAATATAGAAATAGACATGCTTTTGTTATTCTTATTTGGCAATATGTCTTTTTAAATCAGTTAAAAGGATCAAATTAATGGTTAAATTGCAGTTTTGAATTAACTATTTATTACATATTATCCTGTTCTGCCTTTGCCTATAAATATGAGAAATATAGTTTATAAAATAATGTAGAAATATATTTATTGATAGGATTTCTTTTTCATATGTGACATTTATGCTTTGATCTGTAGTCCTTTTGCTAAGAAAAGTCTATTTCTTTCTCCTTTAGAAGAACAAATAGTCAAGGTTATTGGCCAAAAGTAACATTTCATTATCTTGAGAAGATTTACTTAAAGTGATTTTTAACCTTTCCTATTATGCTAGAAATATTTAAAACTAGTTATTTCTGTAAAATTCTGTAAATAGTGAGTCTTAAATTCCAGTTCATGTCTTAAGCTATATAAGCCTAATGAGCCATGTGTAGACCACCATTCTCTCTGTGCTTATGTGGTAATTTCCTGATTAATACTAATTAATGACATGTCACTGTTCATTTAATATGAATGATGAAAATGATTATTCAACCCTGATATTGAAATCACTCAGCAACTTGGCACCAGATCTCTGTGTCAGGAGGCGGTGCCAGGCTCATGATGACTCTCTGTTATTTCCACTTTCTGCTACACTAAACTGAAATTAAATCATGTTTGTTTTTAGGTAGTGTAGGCCTCTAAAGGAATGGTGGATGACTTAGCTTCCTTTTGTAGCTTGTGTTTGATCTATTTATAAATGGCTTTGGGGGGTTAATTAGGTAAACTATGTAGCCTCAGAGCAGCAAAGGAGGGCTTCCCTAACAAAGAAGTCAGATATACAGACCTTTCTTGAACGTTACTTTCTCCCTGTCTTTATGATCTTACAGCCTTTTCATGCCTTCATGGATTCAGTTTATTCAAGGTTGGGTTCTCAGAAGAGAGTTTTCACTACCCAGATTTCTAATGTCTCTTTTTCCTATGGTTACTATTTTGGTAACAAGTGGGTTAACTATGCAGAAGAATGATTTGCCAATCCAGATAATACTGTGTGTGTGTGTGTGCGTGTGTGTTAGATTTCTAGAGGACATGGTGATGGATATAGTTTAGGCCAAAGGACAACCAACTTCAGCAAATTTAACTTTTTGTCTTCTAAAAATTAGAAAATAAAGCTATTCTGTTTTAAAACTGCCAGTAATAGGCACACACCAGCTAGATAAACTAAAAGGAAATCAAAGGAATAATTTACCTAAATTCTCATAAAGATCACCAGCAAAGCCTATGTCAAAAAATAAGTTGGGTTTATTCACAGTCTTTCTGGGATGGTGGAGAATTGCTATTAAGAACAGAGTTTCAATAATGCCTAAAAAAGGAAAGTTACAGAAACATTTGTATACACACAACTCATTTCTGTTTTTACCAAGTTCTCTTTTTGGGAATGTTTAGTTAAAAAGTTAAGTTCCTATGAAAGGCCTCAGGTTTTTTTTGATGGAGACTGAAACTGACAATGCTAGGTATAATGTAATAGGTAGTTTTAGACTCTTGGCTGTCTGAGTTAGTGTTGTGTTTGCCATCTAGTGGTTGAAAACAAATATACATGAAACCTGTTGATGCTTCAGATGGGACTAGTACTGAAGGATGCGGATGATACCCAAAGAAAACTGGGAATAATTCGATTTTTTATTTGATTGTATCTCTTAGCCAAATCATGAGTAAATCATAGCAAGATACTGGACTAAGGATAATAAAAACAATAATAATAATAGGGACATTTAGGAAGGAATAGTGAAGGAGCTACAAATAGTCATAACCATCAAGAACCTTAAGCCAACAAAGAGAAAAGAAAATAGGAAAAAAATATCACGCAGATTAAAACATGATTATCTGTGCTGTGGTCATCTGAATTGTGTCAAATGAGTTTTGAACAGAGAATATTGACATCAAGAAGCCATCTACTTGATCCAAATTCTTGGTGGAAGTTATCTGCTATATGATGTTGTGTACTTTTGGAAACTGTTGGGAGATCTTACTGGGAGGTCATGCAAGAGTTTGGGTTGCCAAATGGAATTAAACTTTAGATTGTGGAACGTGGACCTGTATACTAACTCACTGAAGTTTGATTACTGTGTGTAGTCAATGGTACTTGGTAAAATTCTTTCTAACAAGGCTCAAGGGTAGTCATTCTGCTAAATTTTACAAAATACCAAACATCCAAATTGAGGATTGTGCAATAGCCAAGAGAGATGTTGTGGAAAGGCAGCTTTAACTTCAGTATGTAGACAATATACTGAATTAACCCCTTACAATATTTAATCAAGTCAGCTTAAAGAAGATTCAAGGCCAAGGTACATAGAATATCTCCAAGTAATTCATGCTTTTTCTAGAATTACGTTGATTATTAGTTGAAAACTAGCCACATTATGACTCACCAATATTAGTTTTTTATGGTGACCAATTTTTTTTCCTTCATAATGGGATTTTTCATAAAGAATTTTCATGAATGCCCATTGGGGAGTATCAGGTGCCAACAATCAGCTGTTTTGGCATCACAGAATTTCTCTTCATCAATTATTCAACCAGGTCATTCACAATTTTTCCTCATAATTTAGGACTGAATTATCAAGTTTTATCAAAGATTCTTTGTAAGAATTCATAGATTTATCCCTTAATCATTGAATGTCCCCTATCTGCCAATTTATGTTAAGAGAACTTGTATGAAATAGTGATCAGCCAGGGCATTTCTAGTAGCAGTATCTAGAGTTTTGCCGTCTAACACAGTAGGCCTTTGCCATATGTGACTATTGAACACTTGGATTTTGGCTAGTCTGGATGGAGATGTAAGCGTGAAATACACATTGGTCTTTAAATAATAAAAAAGAAAAAACAAAATATAGCATTAATATTATATTGATTAATGCTAAAATTATAGTATTTTGGACACATTTGTTTAAATAAAATATTAGAATTCATCATACATTTGTTTTCAATTTTTTTATCATGGCAACTAGAAAATCAAAAAATATGTATTTGACTAATACCTGTGGCTTGATTGTATTTTCACTGAATAGCCATGCTTCCAGAATTTGTACTTTCTATTGTGAAATGTCAATTAAATCATACATTTATTTTAACAGTTGAAGAGATTCTAATTATTCTTGTATTGACTGCATATTTTTGGTGAGAGCGTCAGACATTAGAAACCTTCCCTTTTCCACAGCATGCCAAAATCATGTATGACCCCAAGGCATATCTGCTCTATACCATGCATTGCTAAGTTGTATAGCTCTTATTCTTGGGCAATTTGGCCAGCTCTAGAGAAAGCCAAGACCTTCCTCTCAAAATTTGTACTAAGCCTCTGATAAGGGATTGACTTCTAAAGACTAAACAAAAATGGTTATTGCATACCTAACCTGGTATTTTCTTTGTGCAATCTTTAAGTAAATGCCATCTATATAACCAAGTCAGGAATCGTATCTATGAATATTGGTGTACAAATCTTTGAGGTAAATGTGTTTCCATGCCTTATGGAAAAATTCCTAGAGTGAGATTGCTGTGTTATGTTTATCTTTATAAAAAACTGCCTAACTCTTTTCTCAAATGGCTGTGCCATTATGTAGTCCCAGTGGCAATCTAGAAGAGTGCCAGTTGCTTAACTTCCCTGCCAAAACTTTACATTTTTAGTCTCTAAAAAATTTTTGTCTAGTGGATATGTAGTCATATCTCATGGTTTGAATTTGTATTTCCCTAGAGATCTATGATGTTGAACATCTCAACGTGCTTAATTGTCATTCATATCTCTTCTTTTATGAAGTGGCTGTTTAACTTTTGCCCATTTTTATCGGGTTGGTTGTCATATTATTGAACTGAGATTTAAAAAATACATATTCTAGATTAAGTGCTTTATCAGATAAATGTTTTGCAATATTTTATGCTAGTCTATGGATTGCCTTTTCATTTCTTTAACAGTGCCTTTCAAAAAACAGAAGTTTTAAATTTTGATAAAGTACAAGCTATCAATTTTTTTCTTTAGTATTTATGCTGTTTTGTCCTATTTAAGAAATCCTTAATTCAATCAGAGAAAGACAATGGTCATATGATTTCACTCATGTAGAATTTAAGAAATAAAACAGATGAACGTTAGGGGAAAGGAAGGATAAAAAAGACAAAAACAGGGAGGGAGAGAAACCATAAGAGACTCTTAACTATAGGAAACAAATGGGGAGGTGGGTACAGGGATGAGGTAATGGGTGATGAGCATTAAAGAGGGTGTGTGATGTAATGAGCACTTGGTGTTTAGGCAACTGATGAATCACTGAGGTCTACCTCTGAAACTAATAGTATATTATATGTTAATTAATTTAGATAAAATTTTAAAAAAGAAACCCTTGTGTAAACTATATTAGCAGAAGTATTTCTGCTACATTTAATTTGGGACATTTTATAGTTTGCACTTCTACATTTGTATCTGTGTTTAATTTCAAGTTAATTTTCATATATAAGATGAGCAAAGTTCAAAGTTAATTCTTCCCCATATTTATCCAGTTATCCTAACACCATGTATTGAAAAGACTGTTCTTTCTCCACTGAATTATCTTGGTGAATGTGATGATAAAAATCAATTGACCATATATATCTTGGTTTATTTCTTGACTCTTTAGTTCCATTGATCTGTATGCCTGTCATTGTTCCAATATCATACTGACATGATTGCTATAGCTTTATAGTAAGACTTAAAATCAAAGAATGACCTCCAATTTTACTTTCTTTCTCAAAATTATTTTGAATTTTATAGATCCTTTGAATTAAATATGAAGAAGTTAGCTGATTTATTTCCATAAAACAAATAAATAAATTTTGATAGGGTTCACGTTGTTATCCACAGATTGAATTAGGGAGAAGTTGCATCATAATAATGCTGACTCATGACAGTGGTGGAATTGTCGATTTTCCTGTTTTCTCTAATTTCTCTCTATATTATTTTATAGCTTTCATTGTACAGGTCTAGAATATATATTACTAAATTTGTTCCAAGGTATTTTATATTTTTGCTACTATTTTGTTTTTTATATTTTTTGTTTTTGATGCTGTTTTAAGTGACACGCTTTCTATTTTAATTTTTAATGATTCTTGACATATGAAAGTACAATTTTCTTATACTGACCTTTTGTTTCATAACACTGCTAAACTCACTTATTAGTTCTGATAGAATTTTTGGATAGATTACATGAAATATTCTCCATAAGAGGCTATATAATTGGCAAGGGAAATATTTTATTCATTTATTTTTAAGCTGTATGCTTTTTATTCTTTCTGTTGATTTTTTCTGGCTTCTGCTTTAAGGGAATCAGTCATTTGGACAAAGCTTGTAAGTAATGAAATGGACACTTTATCGGATTATCTGTTGGTTTTATCCTGTAGGTATTCTTAACCAATGCTACGACTCCAATTTTGGTTTGGAACTTACCTGGTAGAGGTATAAAGATGATTCAATCAGCAATATATAGTTCATTGGTAGGAGAATTTCCTGGGGCTTCTTTTGTGTGTGTGTGTGTGTGTGTGTGTGTGTTAGTCATCATTCAATATATCATTAGTTTTTGATGTAGTGTTCTAAGATTCATTGTTTATGTATAACACCCAGTGCTCCATGCAATACGTGCCCTCCTTAATACCCACCACCAGGCTCACCCACGCCCACAACCTCCTCCCCTCTAAAACCCTCAGTTTATTTCTTGGAGTCCACAGTCTCTCATGGTTCATCTCCCCTTCTGATTCCACCCCCCCCCTTCATTTTTCCTTTCCTTCTCCTAATGTCTTCCATGCTATTCCTTATGTTCCACAACTAAGTAAAACCATATGATAATTGACTTTCTCTGTTTGACTTATTTCACTCAGCATAATCTCTTCCAGTTCCATCCATGTTGATGCAAAAGTTGGGTATTCATCCTTTCTGATGGCTGAGTAATATTCCATTGTATATATGGACCACATCTTTATCCATTCATCTATTGATGGGCATCTTGGCTCTTTCTACAGTTTGGCTGTTGTGGACATTGCTGCTATGAACATTGGGGTACAGATGGCCCTTCTTTTCACTACATCTGCATCTTTGGGGTAAATACCCTGTAATGAAATTGCTGGGTCATAGGGTAGCACTATTTTTAATTTTTTGAGGAAACTCCACACTGTCTTCCAAATTGGCTGCACCAACTTGCATTCCCAAAGAGAGAATCCTTGTAGGAATCATTCTTATAGAGGTTGAAGGAGTGGCAAAAGGACAAGGAGAAAGTAGTTCAAGATAAAGTAAAAGAGAAGGGTCTGTGGAGAGTAGTATCCCTAAGATTGAAATGACTTTCTCTTTAACCTTTGCCAAAATTACTTTTAAAGATGCTAATGTCAACTCTGTGTTTCTTTTAAAGATCTCTGCATACCAATTAAAAAATGATTATTGAGTAGTTAATAATTCAATATTGTATACTTCAAAGTTGCTTAAGCATTGTTTTTTAACTTAATTTTATTTTTTTGGCCCTTGTTTATTTTTTACTTTTTGCATTCTCACCACACACACAAAATAGTTAACTATACAAAACAATGGATGTGTTAATTATTTTGATCTTGGTAATGATTCCACAATGTGTATGTATATCAAATCATTACATTGTATACTGTAAATATATACTTGTACATAATATATAATTATTCCCCAATAAAGTTGGGGAAAAAAGAAACAAATAGTTACTGGATGTTTAGAATCTTATTACCTTTATTTCCTTGTTTACCTCAAAGATACACAATGTTATATATATTAAATATTTTACAGAATGGATACTAATTCCAAATTGCATTGGTAAGAAGAAAAAAAGTTAAGCCATTTAGAGGGATAGGTACATGAAGTGAGATTGGGTTGTGAACACATATAAAAAGCTACAAATGATTCTAGGAGATGGTTTACTTTTACTACTATAAAAAACCATGGGGAACATATATACAGTTGATTCAAAGTAACTGGTAGAAATATTCCATGTCTTAAGTCTCCCTTACCCCATCATGATGATCAGGCCGTCTCTAGACACCAACCAACCAATTAGTGGCCTCTGACAGGGAGAATTTGTTGGGAAGCAATCATCCCAAGAGTAAGTTCCTCAAACACAAGACAACACAGAGATGGGTTCATAACAGTTTTGATGGGTGACTCACGGCAAAGTTTGTTGTAGGAAGGATGACAATCTAATGGGAACTTTTTCCTCATTTGTCTTCAGGGCGGTTTTGGGAAAGAGACTTAGTAGGAAGTATGTCTGTGTTCTATCCTTTGAGTTTCCTCATATAAATGCAAAACAGAAAATGACATTTTTTGGACATGACAAATTAAGAAACAAAAGTGATAGTAGGCAGTTTTCACCAAGGAAAACAAGTTGTTCATTTTAATGAGATCTAAAAATATTTCTGAAAAACCAGTTCTAAGGATACAAGATGCATGGAGTAGAGGGTTTACTCTACAAAGATCAGATTCATACCTATCGCTGCAAACTTATCCACCACAGCGGCCTACGATAGGCACCCCTGATAGAAGTGAATCAGGAGGGTGCTGGAAGTATGAGAGAGTCCCAAATCAGTCGTCTTGGTTTATGTAAGAGAAGAGTCTTGGATAGGTCACAGTGATTCTCATGAACTTGTACAATCCTTCACAAAGATCACCAGGAAAATTGTTACCAAAAAACAGGTTGTTTTCTTAATAATAATCTTACCAACAAATAATACAAGATCCTTAAAGGGAAGTTATAGAAAAAGGTTTATAAGATTGGGTCTGGTACATGTGTGATTTTTGAGATGGGGTTTCTAAAGCAAGAAATAAGTACAGACTGGATAATATGAGCAGATTGAAGCCACTTAAAAAATTATATATATATATTTGAGAGAGAGAGAGAGAGAGAGAGCGCGAGCATAAGCAGGGGAAAGAGGGAGAAGCAGACTCCTTGCTGAGCAAGGAGCCCCATGTGGGACTCAATCCCAGGATTCTGGGATCATGATCTGAGCCGAAGGCAGACACTTAACTAAGGCACCTAGGTTCCCCTGAAGTCACTTTTAATTGTCTGGAGGCTGCAGAGCAGGGCTTTTAAGTGAACTATTTACCGAAACTTTATGTTCTTTTTTTTTTTTTTTTAAGATTTTATTTATTTGACAGAGATCACAAGTAGGCAGAGAGAGAAGGGGAAGCAGGCTCCCTGCTGAGCAGAGAGCCCAATGCGGTGCTTGATCCAAGGACCCTGAGATCATGACCTGAGCTGAAGGCAGAGGCTTAACCCACTGAGCCACCCAGGTGCCCCGAAACTTTATGTTCTTAGCATTCCAGAACATTTATGACCATGAGACTGATTCATGTTCGCTTCGCAGTTTGGCAAACTTCTGTTTCTTAGGTTCTTAATTCCAATTTCCATTACTCAGATTGAAATGTGAGGTTACTTCACCTTGCATAGAATGCTGTATTAATATCTCCTTTCCGTTTTCAGTCACTCATTTTGTGTCAACTGAAATCAATTGAGATAAAACATGGTACATTCAAAGTGCTTTAGATGTAGGTTATAACTGAACACCATTGTATAAGCTTTGGAGGGAACTTGGAAAGAATCTGTTTAATATGTCAGATGAGGGGCACCTGGGTGGTTCAGTGGGTTAAAGCCTTTGCCTTCAGCTCAGGTCATGATCTCAGGGTCCTGGGATCAAGCCCTGCATCGGGCTCTCTGCTCATCGGGGAGCCTGCTTCCTCCTCTCTCTCTGCCGGCCTCTCTGCCTACTTGTGATCTCTCTCTGTCAAATAAATAAATAAAATCTTTTTTAAAAATATGTCAGATGAGCTAGAGGATTGAAGGTGGTGACTAAAATAAATACAGGAGAAAAAATACACAGGAAGTATAAACTTAATGTTGCTGCTATTTTGGGAAAGACATTCTTAGGCCTGACCTCAAAATTCTGGGTGGCATTTTTGGCACTGAAAATTACAATTCTGATCGAGTCAGAGTGTTACTCTGAAATGCTAAGCAAGACACACAAGATGATATGGGCATAAAAACAAACACATATCTGTGGAGCAAAATAGAGATCTAAGAAATAAATAAACCCTTACATATGTGGTCAATGAATTTATAACAGAGGAGCCAAGAATGTACAATGGGGAAAGAATAGTGTCTTCAGTAAATGATAATGGTAAAACTGGACCCATGTTTTACACTGTACAAAATCAACACAAAATGGATTAGAGATTTGAACCTAGACCTGAAACCAAAACACTCCTAGAAAGAAATGCAGGCAGAAAGCTCCTTGACATTGGTCTTAGCAATGACATTTTGGGTTTGTTACCAAAAGCAAAGGTAATAAAAACAAAAATAAACAAGTATGACTACATCACACTAAAAGCTTCTGGACAGTGAAAGAAATCATCAGCAAAATAAAAATGTAACCTGTGGAACAGGAGAAAATATTTTCAACCGTATATTTGATAAGAGGTTAATATCCAAAATATATAAAGAACTCACCCAGCTCAACAACAACAACAATAGCAACACAATCCAATTTGAAAATGGGCAGAGTAACGGAATAGACATTTTCCGAGAAAGATATACAAATGACTAACAGGTACATTAAAGGGTGTTCCACATCCCTAATCATCAGGAAAATGCAAATAAAAGCCACAGTGAGATATTACCTCATGCTTGCTAGAATTGTTATCATCAAAAAGATAAGAGATCCCAAGTGTTGGCAAGGCTGTGGAGAAAAGTGAGTTCTTATACACTGCAGTGGGAAAGTAAATTGGTGTAGTAAGCATGGAAAACAGTATGGAGGGGGAGTTTCCTCAAAAAATTATAAATGGAAGTACCATATAATTCAGCAGTTCCACTGCTGGATGTATATCCAAAGGAAATGAAATCATTCTTGAAGAGTTATCTGTATCCCTGTGTTTATTGTAGCATATCTATAATAGCTAAGACATGGAAACAACCTAAATGTCCATTGACAGATGAATGGAAAAAGAAAATGTGATTATGTATACATGATATAATATTCAACTATAAATCCTAACATTTGCAACAACATGGATGGACCTGGAGGACATTTTTTTGCCAAATAAAATAAGCCAGACAGAGAAAGACAAATGCTTCATGATCTTACTTATATGTGGAATCTTAAAAAAAAAAAAAAAAAGAAGAGAAAAATCAAACTCATGGAAACAGAAGAGAAAAATGTTTTCCAGGGGCTAGGAGGTAGGAAAAATAAGAAGTTGATAAAAGGGTGCAAACTCTGTTATAAGATGAATAAGGATCTGGTAGATAACATGGTGACCATAGTTGATAACACTGTACTATGTAATAAATTTACTGAGAGGAGAGCTTAAATTTTCTCATGAAAAATTAAGTGTATATGTTGAGGCAATGGATGTATTAATTAACTTGTTAGGGCTAATTAAGTTTCACAAGGTGTACATACAACAAACCCATCATGTGGTGTACTTCCAATATCTTAAAATTGTCCATTAAAATGGAAAAAAAGAAGAGCTCAAATAAACAACCTAACTTTACACTTCAAAGAATTAGAAAAAAGAAAAAACTGAGCCCAAATCTAGCAGAAGGTGAGAAAAATAAAGATCAAAGGAGAAGTAAATGAAATAGAGGCTAGAGAAAGAGTAGACGAGATCAGTGGAGCTAAGAGCTGGCTTTTCAAAAAGACCAAACAAAATTGACAAATATTTAGCTAGACTAAGAGGCAAAAATAAACAAAGAAACAAAATAATCAAAATCAAAAATGAAGGAGAAGATATTATGATGGATACCATAAAAATAAAGAATCAAAAAATTATAAAAAAATATAAAGCAAATCAAAACCACAATGAACTAACACTTCATACCTGTTAGAACGTCTGGTATCAAAATGACAGCAGATTAGAAGCACTGATTAGGATGTGGGGAAAATAGGACACTTAAATAGTGTTAATGGGAATGTAAACTGGTACAACCATTATGGAAAATACTGTGGAGTTTCCTCAGAAATTAAAAAAAGAACTACAGGATGATTCAGTAATCCCTCTTCTGGAGTATATCTGAAGGAAATGAAATCAGTATCCATAAGAGATACCCTCACTTTGCTACTCACTGCAGGATTATTCACAATAACCAGGATGCAGAATCAACCTCAGTTTCTGTTGACAGATGAATGGATAAAGAAAATGTGGTATATATTCTACAATGGAATATTATTCCTTCTTAAAAGAGAACAATTCTGTCATTTGCAACAACATGGATGAACCTGGGAACATTGTGCTAAATGAAAGAAGCCAGTCATGGAAAGACAAGTGCACATGATGTAATTTACAGATGGAATCTGAAAAGTGGAACTCGTATAAGCAAGGTAGAATAGCAGTTGCTAGGGTTTGGGAGGTGGGAGGAAGAGGACTCCTTTGATGTTGGTCAAAGGATATAAAGTTTCAGTTATGCAAGATGAATAAGTTCTGATGATCTCGTGTACAGTATGATGAATATAGTTAGTAATACTATGCTGCATACTTGAAACTTGCTAAGAGAGATCTTAGTGTTCTCACCACCCGAAACAAAGTAACCATGTGAGGTGAAGGCTATGTTAATTGGCTTGATAGTGGTAATCGTTTCATAATATGTATAAATCAAAACATCATGTTCACTGTAAACATATAGAATTTTTATTGGTGAATTATACCTCAGTATAGCTGGAAAAAAGAAAAATGAATGCAAAATAATGGGATGTTACTCAATTCATAAAATTGCTGTGATAGCTATATTTTCAGCAAACATAATAATTTATATTTGCACAGCTCACTACAGTTTATTAAACTCATTTGAGCTTCATATTTATGTATGATGGAATTTCTAGTATTTACACATAGTGCAATTTAGACTCAGGAAGATGAAACGACTTTCTTAGTCACATGACTAGTAGGCACTGGTTTTGGGATAAGAACTTAGGTCTTTTGCTTGTAAATACAATTCTTTTCATACTAAACTGTAACAAATGACATAGGCATATTTTTCCCTGTGTCATCACATATTCAAGATTCATTTTCCACTGACGAATTACCTTGAATTTGTATTAGGAATATTTCCCCCTAAGAATTTTCATGTATTTCTTCCCTAAATCTTCTACTTTCTTAAGATAGAAAAATGGATTTGCTAATGATTTTTAGGATAATGATGCTGTTACTAGAAAATTAATGGATTTGGCAAAAAGTAATCAGATGGTTTAAATTTATTAGAGTTTTGTTATATTTACAAAACAGAATATTACTCAGCAATAAAAAAGAAATGTGCCACTGATTAAACAACAGTACTCATGAATCTTAGAGATGTGATGCTGAGCAAAAGAAGCCAGGCATAATGGAGTATGAAAAAGAACAAGTAACACAATTATGGTCAAAAAGAGTAGGAGGAGTGCTTGCTTCAGACGCAGGGAAGGAAAAAGAGAACTGTGGTGTAAGGTTCTTTAGAGAGACAAAACCAATAGAAGAGATTTATTATAAGGAATTGGCCCATGCAATTATGGAGCCTAAGAAGTCCCACTGTCTGCCCTCTGCAAGCAGGAGTCCAAGGAAAACTGGTGGTGTAATTTAATCTGAGTCTAAAGGCCTGAGAACCAGGGGAACTAACGATGTAGATTCTAGTCTGGACAGAAGGCTTTGAGAAGAAGGAACATCCAACGGCAACAGAACGTTGATGTCTCAGCTCAAGGCATCAGGCAAGAAGGGTTGAGTTCTTCCTTTGTCTGCTTTGTTGTTCTGTGCAAGCCCTCAATGGATTAGATGATGCCCACCCATACTGGTGAGGGCAAACTCATTTACTGAGTCCTCTGATTCAAATGCTGATTTCAACCTGACGATTCACAGACCTGTACCCCTGGGGATAAAAATACATTATATGTTTATTAAAATAAAAAAATAAAAACAAAAACAATAACAAATGCTGATTTCATCTGAAAAATGCCCTCACGGACACACCTGGAAATAATATCTAGCAAAATATCGGCATACCCTATGATCTAATGAAATCAACACATAAAGTTGACCATCACAGGACCTTTCTTACAGATGGAAATTACCTATATTTTGATAAGGGTGTGGCTTACATGGGTGTAATTACATGTAACAACTAATTGTGTTGTACACTGAAGATTTGTGTATTTGTAAATTTCTTGTTGTTAAGTAGGCTCTACAGCCAGCATGGAGCCCAATGCCAGGCTTACACTGAGGACCCTGAGTTCAAGACCTGGGCTGAGATCAAGAGTCTGAGGCTTAGCTGACTGAGCCACTCAGGTGCCTTGTGTATTTATAAATTTTTAACCTAGAAAAATACTTGCTTAACTTAAAAAAAAGTTTTGCTTAACCTAGTGGTATGAGTCAGCAATTTTGAAAAGCATTTTTCAACTTTTTACAACTCTAGGTCTAAGCAAATTGATGAATATATCAAGAACAATGGAAATTGGAGGTATCAATAAAGACTCATGAATGTATGTGTCTGTCTTTGTTATTTAATTGTAATTAATACCTGTATCTTAGTTTCTAAATGCAAATCTCTACTAAAAGTAACCAGGCCTCTTTGGAGTAAATGCTGATTCCAGGGCTGGTGCAGAGAAGTGTAAAATAATCCCAGAATACTTTATTGTATCAGAAATCCATGAAGTAGTCAAGGGGTGATGGGAAAATGTAAAAATTTAACAGAATCCAATTTGGTGGGGCTCTTGTCAAAAATGGGGGCAATTTTAGCATAGCAATGATAGCAATGAATTATAAGTCATTGAATAATGAAAAATTCTATGAGTTCATACTTATATAAATCAATAAATTAATGATGGAGAAAGAAAAGCTCATTCTTGTAGTAGAATGCTAGCTAATAGATGTTAGAAGGAATGCTTGAGTTAGAAAATCAAAATAATTTAAAAATTGTGAGTCAGAGTTTGATTGGGAATAGGATATTTAGAGAGTCTTAAAGTATTTCCACTAAAATTACTTATTAATTACAAAGTGAAAAATAGTGACTTTCCAGTAGAGAAGCCAGGCAGTGATCAAAGTTGACATTAACAATTTGGGATAATCAACATCACGTGTTGCTGATATGGTGCCCTGACAAGGACATAAATTGCCCAAATTATATAACCTGAATCTCATTGTAAGGAGACATTGGACATCCTAAATTGAGAGTTATTCTACCAAATAACTGTCTCAGCTTTTAAATGTTAAGAAAGACAATGAAAAGTTGAGCAACTGTTCCGGACTAAAGGACACTTAAGAGGATGACAGCTAGATAGAAGATGAGATCTGGAGGAATCCTGTGTAGGTGAAAAACAATAGGTATAAAGGACATTATTGGGTCAATTAGTGAAATTTGATTATGGACCATGAATTAAATAATGGTATTGAACTATTGTTGTATTTGACTGTTCTGCTTATTGAACTGTGGGTTAAGAAAATGGTCTTATTCTTATGAAATGTAAATAGGAATTTAGAAGTAAAGGGGCATGATGTCTCCAACACACTTTCAAAAGCTCAGAAGCAACCTCATGTGTATATGTGTATTTGTGCATCCTTATGGGGAAGAGAGAGGTGAGAGCAAGATGGAGAAGGAGAGGATGGAATGATAAGACAAACTGAGCAAAATGCTTAAAAATTGTTGAATATTGACACAAGGTATAAGAGGTTTCTTGTACTTTTCTCCTCTATTCATTAAAGTATATCAATATTCAACAATACACACAGAAAAATAAAAAGTCATCAAAAATGGATTCAGAAGTAAAATATGATTTCTCAATTGCCAGATGGTTCTTCTCATTTTCTTTCTATCCATTTTTTATTCTTGATTTCATACTGTATTTTCCTTTGTTAGCGTACCCCAAATGCCTTGCATTCTTTGTCAAGTTGAAATTGTGCAATGCAGCTTTCCATATTTAAATGCTGCCATAAGATAACTCTGAAGGCAAGAAATGATGAGAATGAAGAGATGTCAATAAATGCATTTGCATGTGAACTATTTAATTCAGGTCAGTGTGCATTTCATTATGCTTTCAAACCTAGAAGGATAACTGCAAATAATAGACATTAATGCACATGTTTCCTTAAAGAAGGGATGTAGGAGTATAGTAATACTTTGTTTTCAGAAATATAGTTGCATGGATTAGCCAAAAATTTTTAGCTGAAAGAAGAGACATTTCTAAATATACTTTATCTTATTCTTTTAATGAATAATTTCGGTAATCCTTTTATAGTAAATTATGTTCTTCATTTTAAATGCCCAGCTTTCGACACAAGTGCAGAGAAAGATTTTGAGACTTCCATTTTCTCTGGGGAGTTAATCAAACAGAAAAATCTGTTGCCTCAGGCCTTTTGCGTTCATGAGAAAAAATAAGTCTAAAGGATAGATACAAGTCTATCTTTTTTGTGATCTGATAGCATTTGTTAATTTTCTTAGCTTTGGCCATAAAAATGAGTAACTGTAACCAAGGATATTGGCTCTGATATTCAAAAAGTTTAAGCATGGCAACAACCACAACTTTTAAAAAAAATTAGAATTGAAGATATGTCACTATACCTATGGTCTGAATTTAGTAATAATAAGCTGAAGCTGAGTATTTTCTACCTCTTTTAGGTAGAAAATTGTGTTAAGTAGACTCTTCTGTTCACTCCATCTTACATCCTGCCTCTTACATATTTTATGATGAAAATCAGTTTGCTTTCTGTTGTCCCCTTCCCTATACCTTCTAGTCAGTTCCAGGTCAGCTTCCATTCAACTTTGACAATATGTTCTCTAGAACCAGCCACTTCGACTAGATTTTGCAATATATTATGTGAAGTATATGTGATGTTATAGATAGCCTTTTCTTTCAACTCTCTCTTATAGTATATGACTAATATGTCTAATCTGTGAGAAGATACAAGGGAAAGGTAGCCCCAAATCCATAATGAATCTCTAGGTGTTTTTATGTGGTCTTGTGCTAATAGGTATATATTATTTATTTTTCTTCTTTGTCATCTTTGTCTTCTTTCATTGTAAGATGACTTTTTTGTTGGCAAAATTATTAGTTATTACTTATCTGTTTCCTCCTAGAGACCTGATTCTTAAGACTGAAACTCCTAGTATTTTGAAAATTTTAAATATCCTGTGGCAGCCCACATCTTGGCATGCTTAAAGTCACTAAACTTGAATGGCACTGAGTTTCTTGATGGGGATGGTGGCGCAGAGATATTTACTAAAGTAATTCAAGAAGGGTCATTGTGGTGATAATGAGGGAGGGAAGATTTCCTTTTTAGTGTGGACCACAATCAGGTTTATATCTGCCATTGTTGGGTGGATATAATTATTTCAACAGTGAAATATCTGAAGAAGATTATGATTGTGACAGAGAAGCCATGCAGAATCACGTGCTCAGAATTAGAGGGGTCTGAGGGATCCAGTGCGTCATTAAGAAAAGCAGGCCGCTCACATTCTGTAAAATACATTGGAGATAAGCGAAGCCTTCATGCAGTCCATTGAAGAAGTCTATGCAAAATGAGCTTTAGCAAATAGAATGACAAAAGACTTCTGCAAATAGAAAGGAGTCCTAAAATAAGAAAACAAGTACTCTTAGAGTAAATGGTGTGTTATAGGAACAGCAGTAAATCTAAAAATGTGGTTCTGCAGAGTCTGGAAGGAGAAGACTCCAGGGTGAATAAAAATACTTGCTAACAGGCTCCATTAGTTTCTTACTGAGGAGGAACTAGAAGTATGTGTGCACACGTGCATAAACATACCTGCATATGACACACGTCAATGGAGATCCATCGTGGTTGCCTATAATTCTTTGTGTTATTTTGCAGTCATTTACAATTCTTAGCTAGACTGTGACTTAGTCATTCTCAGCAAATCCTTTTGCTGTCCTCCTAAAGTCTAAGTTAAAACTATCTCCTTTAAGCATTGTCATTTTTGAGGAATCTCTGTTGCTATCGCTGCACAGATATTTTTCTGAATGAAATACGCATTATAATGGCACGAAAGAAAGATCTCTGATAAAAGTCATAAGTGCCAGCTTCACTTCGAGTCCCGAAATCCTTATCTCTACCAGGTCTCCAAAATTGGGTCATTTAGTTCATATCTGACAGTTCACATGGGACGAGCTCCATTGAAAGGAAATCCATTTCTCTCCCGGGCAAATTGAAACTTTACCCAAGAAGGCTGAAGAGCACAAGTTTTATAATTGGTAGAAGAACGGTTTTGTTGTTTTCAGGGAAGTTCTGATATCTTTTACCAATGCAGTGAAAAAGTCTAATGAAACTGACATTTGTTAATTTGCTCTCCTAAAGCAAGCAATGGGTACATGGTAACTTTTGAGTCATAGGATGATTATAATTTCTAATTAATGAAGCTTCATTCTGTGGGTGCCTGCTGCTTCAGCACATAAAGAACATACAATCAATCCCTTTTCTGCTGAAACCTTAGTTGATAGCATGGAAATTTGCAGGCATTGACAAAGCAATTTTGTCAACATTGTAAAATCATTCAGGTAATAAATAGTATCCAGAAATGGCTTCTCTGGGGGCTGGGCCAGCAGCCGGGGGGGGGGTGGGGTGGGAATAATTGCAGCTACATGGTTTACTGATTGCTTTTTAACTGGACAGCTCAAGAGATCTAATGCCATGCATCATTTTGAAATACTATAGCAATCATTCAGAAAAAAAAACAAAACAAAACAAAACAAAAAAACACCAGAAAACAAAAAAACATGGATTCAGAAACCTGCGTCAGCTCTTGAAAAACCTTTGCATTTTCAGTAAACACTGTGTAGAGACAAGGCTATCTTCCGATCTTTTCACGGAAAACTACTGTTAAAAGTATATTTCAAGGGCTTCTTTTAATTCACATGATTTTATCAAGTTTACGTCTGGTTACTCTCTGATGGAATCTTCTGGTTTACATCATGGTATGTTTCTGCCTCCTGGACTTTTCTGGCAATTGCCTTTCCAAAGTCAAAAATGCATTTTTTTTTTTTTAGGAGACTTTTAAAATTGGTCTCATCTGATCATTTTTGTGGTCAAATTTAGTCAGATACATCATCAATACCCTGTTCATTTGTGTTCTTAGTTATGTCAGCTTGTAATGATTCTCCAATTATTTAAAATTTATAGGAGTAACTCTATTTCAATATTCTTCTACTTCTTTTTTATTAATTATTTTTATTAACATATAATGCATTATTTGCCCCAGGAGTACAAGTCTGTGAATTGACGGGCCTACATACTTCACAGCACTCACCATATCACATACCCTCCCTAATGGCCATAACCCAACCACCATCTCCACCCTCCCCATCCCCCAGCAACCCTCAGTTTGTTTTGTGAGATTAAGAGTGTCTTATGGTTTGTCTCCCTGCCAATCCCATCTTGTTTCATTTTTTCCTTCCCTACCTCCCAAACCTCCTGCCCTGCCTCTCAAATTCCTCATATCAGGGATATCATATGATAATTGTCTTTTTCTGATTGACTTATTTCGCTCAACATAAAACCCTTTAGTTCCATCCACGTCATTGCAAAGGGCAAGATTTCATTTGTTTTGATGGCTGCATAGTATTCCATTATATATATTATATATATGTATGTATAATATATGATATATATTTTATACACACACACACACACACACACACACGCACACACACACACACACCACATCTTCTTTAGCCATTCATCTGTTGATGGACATCTAGGTTCTTTCCATAGTTTGGCTATTGTGGACATTGCTGCTATAAACATTCAGGTGCACGTGCCCCTTTGCATCACTACATTTATATTTTTAGGATAAATACCCAGTAGTGTGACTGCTGGGTTGTAGGGTAGCTCTATTTTCAACTTTTTGAGGAACGTCCATGCTCTTTTCCAGAGTGGCTGCACCAGCTTGCATTCCCACCAACAGTGTAGGAGGGTTCCCCTTTCTCTGCATCCTCGCCAACATCTGTCATTTCCTGGCTTGTTAATTTTAGCCATTCTGACTGGTGTGAGGTGGTATCTCATTGTGCTTTTGATTTGTATTTCCCTGATGCCGAGTGATGTGGAGCACTTTTTCATGTGTCTGTTGGCCATCTGGATGTCTTCTTTGCAGAAACGTCTGTTCATGTCCTCTGCCCATTTTTGATTAGATTATTTGTTCTTCGGGTGTTGAGTTTGGTAAGTTCTTTATAGATTTTGGATACTAGCCCTTTATCTGATGTGTCATTTGCGAATATCTTCTCCCATTCTGTCAGTTGTCTTTGGGTTTTGTTGACTGTTTCCTTTGCCGTGCAAAAGCTTTTGATCTTGATCAAGTCCCAATAGTTCATTTTTGCCCTTGCTTCCCTTACCTTTGGTGATGTTTCTAGGAAGAAGTTGCTGTGGCTGAGGTCGAAGAGGTTGCTGCCTGTGTTCTCCTCAAGGTTTTGAGTGGATTCCTATCTCACATTGAGGTCTTTCATCCATTCTGAGTCTGTTTTTATGTGTGGTGAAAGGAAGTGGTCCAGTTTAATTCTTCTGCATGTGGCTGTCCAGTTTTCCCAACACCATTTGTTGAAGAGACTGCCTTTTTTCCATTGGACACTCTTTCCTGCTTTGTCGAAGATTAGTTGACCATAGAGTTGAGGGTGTGTTTCTGGGTTCTCTACTCTGTTCCATTGATCTATGTGTCTGTTTTTGTGCCAGTACCATACTGTCTTGATGATGACAGCTTTGTAATAGAGCTTGAAGTCTGGGATGTGATGCCCCCAACTTTGGCTTTCTTTTTCAACATTCCTTTGGCTAATCGGGGTCTTTTCTGTTCCATATAAATTTTAGGGTTATTTGTTCCATTTCTTGGGGAAAAAATGATGGTATTTTGATAGGGATTGCATTAAATGTGTAGGTTGCTTTAGGTAGTATAGACATTTTACAATATTTGTTTTTCTAATCCATGAGCATGGAACATTTTTCCATTTCTTTGTGTCTTCCTCAATTTCTTTCATGAGTACTTTATAGTTTTCTGAGTATAGATTCTTTGCCTCTTTGGTTAGGTTTATTCCTAGGTATCTTACGGTTTTGGGTGCAGTTGTAAATGGGATTGATTCCTTAAATTCTCTTTCTTCTGTCTTGCTGTTGACATATAGAAATGCAACTGATTTCTGTGCATTGATTTTATATCCTGACACTTTCCTGAATTCCTGTATGAGTTCTAGGAGTTTTAGAGTGCAGTCTTTTGGGTTTTCCACATAAAGTATCTCATATTATCTGCAAAGAGTGAGAGTTTGACTTCTTTGCCAATTCAGATGCCTTTTATTTCTTTTTGTTGTCTGATTGCTGAGGCTAGGACTTCTAGTACTATGTTGAATAGCAGCAGTGATAGTGGACATCTCTGCTGTAATCCTGACCTTAGGGGAAAAGCTCTCAGGTTTTCCCCATTGAGAATGATATTCACTGTGGGTCTTTCAAAGAGCCCTGGGCTCTTGCTTTTTGAGAAATTTTTGATGACTGCTTCAATCTCCTTACTGGTTTTGGGTCTGCTCAGATTTTCTATTTCTTTCTGGTTCAGTTTTGGTAGTTTATATGTCTCTAGGAATACATCCATTTCTTCCAGATTGTCAGATTTGCTGGCATATAGTTGCTCACAATATGTTCTCATAATTGTTTGTATTTCTTGGGTGTTGGTTGTGCTCTCTCCTCTTTCATTCATGATTTTATTTATTTGGGTCCATTCTCTTTTCTTTTTGATAAGTCTGGCCAGGGGTTTTTCAGTCTTATTAATTCTTTCAAAGAACCAGCTCCTAGTTTTGTTGATCTGTTCAACTGTTCTTTTGGTTTCTATTTCATTGATTTCTGCTCTGATCTTTATTATTTGTCTTCTCCATCTGGGTTTAGGGTTTCTTTGCTGTTCGAAAGAATGTAGATGTAGTGTTAGGTTGTGTGCTTGAGAACTTTCTTGCTTGTTGAGAAAGGCTTGTGTCGCTATATACTTTCCTCTCAGGACTGCCTTTGCTGTGTCCCACAGATTTTGAACAGTTGTGTTTTCATTTTCATTTGTTGCCATGAATTGTTTTCAATTCTTCTTTAATTTCCTGGTTGACCCATTTATTCTTTAGTAGGATGCTCTTTAGCCTCCATGTATTTGAGTTCTTTCCAATTTTCCTCTTGTGATTGAGTTCTAGTTCTAGTGATTGAGTTTTATATTGTTGCTTTGGGATGGAATGTCCTGAATATATCTGTGATGTCCCTCTGGTCCAGTGTGTTATTTAAGGCCTTTATTTCTTGTTGATCTTTTGCTTGGATGATCTGTCCATTTAAAGTCCCCTACTATTATTGTATTATTGTTGATGTGTTTCTTTGATTTTGTTATTAAGTGGTTTATATAGTTGGCTGCTCCCATGTTAGGGGCATAGATATTTAAAATTGTAGATCTTCTTATTGGATAGACACTTTATGTATGTTATAGTGTCCTTCCTCATCTCTTATTATAGTCTTTGGCTTAAAATCTAATTTATCTGATACAAGAATTGCCAGTGCAATTTTCTTTTGATGTCCAGAAGCATAGTAAATTGTTTCCCACCCCGTCACTTTAAATCTGGAGGTGTCTTTGAGTCTAAAATGAGTTTCTTGTAGACAGATTATTGATGGGTTTTGGTTTTTTTATCCATTCTGATACCCTATATCTTTTGATTCGGGCATTTAGCCCATTTAATTTCAGGGTAACTATTGAAAGATATGAATTTAATGCCATTGTATTGCCCGTAAGGTGAGTGTTACTGTATATTGTCTCTCTTCCTTTCTGGTCTACTTCTTTAAGGCTCTGTCTTTGCTTAGAGGACCCCTTTAAATATTTCCTGTAGGGCTGGTTTGGTGTTTGCAAATTCTTTTAATTAATTAATTAATTATTATTATTATTTTTTTTGTCCTTGATACTTTTAATCTCTCCTGTTTTCAATGATAGCCTAACTGGATATAGTCTTCTTGGCTGCATATTTTTCTCATTTAGTGCTCTGAACATATCATGCCAGTTCTTTCTGATCTCCCAGGTCTCTGTGGATAAGTCTGCTGCCAATCTAATATTTCTACCATTGTATGTTACAGACTTCTTGTCCTGAGTTGCTTTCAGGATTTTCTCTTTGTTATTAAGACTTGTAAGTTTTACTATTAGATGACGTGGTGTGGACCTATTTTTATTGATTTGAAGGGGTTCTCTGTGCCTCCTGGATTTTGATGCTTGTTTCCTTTGCCGTATTAAGGAAATTCTCTACTATAATTTGCTCCAGTATACCTTCTGCAGCCCCCTCTTTTCTTCTGGAATACCAATTATTCTAATATTGTTACATATTGTGGTATCACTTGTCTCTCAAATTCTCCCTTCATGGTCCAGTAGTTGTCTCTCTTTTGCTCAGCTTCTTTATTCTCCATCATTTGGTCCTCTATATCTCTAATTCTCTCTTCTGCCTCATTTATCCTAGCAGTAAGAGCCTCCATTTTTTATTGCACCTTATGAATAGCTTTTTTGATTTCAGCTTTGTTAGATTTTAGTTCATTTCTCCAGAAAGGTATTTTATTTCTCCAGAAAATATTCTATTTTCCATGCCTTTTCCAAGCCCAGCTAGCACCTTGAGAATTGTCATTCTGAACTCTAGTTCTGACATATTACCAATGTCCATATTGATCAGGTCCCCAGCTGTTGGTGCTGCCTCTTGTTCTTTTTTTGTGGTGAGTTTTTCTGCCTTGTCATTTTATCCAAATAAAAATATATGAACGATAGAATAAAATACTAGAAGGGTGGCAAAGACCCCAGAAAACTATACACTAACCAAGTCAGAAGAGATCTAAAACTGGGGCGAAGAGGAAGGGGGATAAAAGAAATAGAAATAAAAAAAAAATGTATATATGTGTATGTGTGTGTGTGTGTATATATATAAAATTATATATATGTATGTGTGTGTATATACGTATATACACACACATGTATGTGTGTGTATATATGTATATACACACACACAAAGACACACACACACATATATTAGACTGGTGAATAGAACAAAGTCACCCACTTGATTTTGGGTATATTTTGGTCTCTTAGAAGAAACTACCTCCCAAAATTTTAAAGAAAGAAAAACTTTCATATATATATATATACATACACACACGCACACACACACACACATATATATATACAAAAAGAAGGGTAAAGATGATGAAGGGATGGAATAGGACTGTAAAGATGAAAATTTTAAAAAATTATAAGAAGGTAATTGGTAAGATAAGTTGCTTGGAAAAAAAAAAAAAAGAGGATGGAATGTGCTCAGCCTAGAGACTAGAACAATGCCATGTGGTAGATTAGGGTATATTTTGATTAGAAAAAATTGTGTCCCAAATTTTTTTTAGGAAAAAAAAAAAACCCTACATGTATACAAAAAAAAAAAAAAAAAAGTTTAAATACCATGAAGGGATAAAATGTGATTATAACAATGATGGTTTAAGAATTTTTTTTTTTTAGAAAGGTGTTGTTAAGATAAACTAGTTAAAAAATGATACAAGGAAAGAGAAAAAGTTAAAAAATAAGAAAAAAATAAAACTAAAAAAAAATTAACTTTGCAAGACTAAAAGGATCATGTGGAGAAAGCCATGAATTCTATGCGTTGTTTTCCCCTAGCTCTGGAGTTCCGCTGTTCTCCTTGATCGATGAGCGTGGTCTTGGCTCGATGTTCTTGCTGATCTTTTGGGGGAGGGTCCTGTTGCAGTGATGCTCAAATGTCTTTGCCTGAGGTGGAATTGCCCTTGGCGGGGGCCTGGCTAACTAATCTGCTCGAGTTTGCTCTCAGAGCCTTTGTTCCCTGAACACTTTCCATACCACTTTGGAAGATGGGAATGAAAATGGCGGCCTCCCAATCTCCAGCCCAGAGGATCCTAGAGCTTGGGGCCCCACCCCTCAGTGCACCCTTAGAGGAAAGCAGTCAATCCCTCCCATCTCCCTGGTCTCCGACCACACTCTGGGCTTATCCAGCCTGTGTCCAGGTGTTTCTATCTCTGGTGCATGGCCCCATTTGGAGTTTGCAAACCGAGGAGATTCCTGCCACTCTGCTCCTTCTGGAGGAGGAAGCTGAGTCTCCCTGGATTTGCCACTTGTAGGGTCCCTGCTCGAAGAACCGTGGTCTAACTGTGCCTTGGATCACAGTTTAAGGTAACCCCGAGCTAAAAGCTCACTCCTTGGCTTTGTCTCTGTAGCTGGCTTCCCCGCTCTGGTACCTGGCAGCTCTGCCCACTCAGACACCCCCGATCTTTCCGTGATCCTGCAGGACCTGAGACCACACTGTCCCCGTGAGGCTTCCAGCCCCGCTTCGCCTCTGGAAGGATGTCCCTCAGTGGCGCAGACGTGTAAAAGTTCTGATTTTGTGCTCCGCTGCTCCGTCGCTTGCTGGGAGCCGGCCCCTCCCCCTGCGGTTCTTCTTCCTGTCGCTTTGGACTCACTTCTCCACACGTCCTACCTTCAGGAAAGTGGTCGATGTTCTGTTCCTAGAATTGCTGCTCTTCTTCTCTTCTATCTCCTGTTGAGTTTCTAGGTGTTCAGAATGGTTTGATAACTATCTAGCTGAACTCCTGGGATCTGATGTCATTTCAGTCTGCTACTCCTCCGCCGTCTTGCCTCTCACTGCCATTCCAATAGTCTTCTATTGTACCTTCAATGCAATGATAGTAAGTTGTGGGAAGAGCTCTAGTGTCTTAGCTAAAGTTAAATGGAGTAGGTACGATAAGATTAAATTAAGGATACCTAAAACTCCGAGGTGATATTTAGCATTCAGATTTATGCACGAGTTCTGAGACTCATTGCTTTGGGATTTGAAATTTGAGGCTCCTTCATGGATCTAAACTTAGATCACATAGTGGTGGTACCAAATATAGGTGTTTTTTCCCAAACAGGAGTGTCTCAGCTATTCATTTTCAAGCAGATAGACAATAGATTATAAAACAGAATGGAATCTTTTAAAATCTGAGAAAAATGAAAAATACAAAACATTAATTTCAAAGGCTTAGACTGTGCAACATAAATTCAGCAGGCTTGAAAGCATTCACTGCCCATTTACCAATTTGACCTTATGGATGGACATCATTTCATATCCCGCTTCTATCATAAGGTTCTTTGAAAAAAAGCTCATTGTAGATGACCATCAGTAAGAGCCTAAAGGAAGCAGATTCTGCAGATGAATCTTTAGGAGAAAAGTGGATTTCTTTTTTTAGCCAAAGAATGGAGAAAGTGTAAAGCAGGATATCCAACATAAATAAAACATTTTTCTACCTGCTATACTTTGGGTTCTCCAAGAAAATGTAACACATTTGCTTGCAGCTTAATAACATTACTCTAAATATATAGTCTAAAGACTATAAAAGTTAATAATACCAGCAGCTTAAAATTGTTGTGCATTTATATGTGACTTATACTTTAGTATTTTTATGTACATCATTTCCTTTCATTCACACACTAATCCTTTAAAGTTAGATTTTAATTATCCCTGTTTTACAGATGATTGAATAAACTTCCCAAATCACCAAACTAAGAAGTATTAGAAGCTAGGAATCTTATCCTTTCCAACTGATCTAAATCCATTGGTTTTTCACCACTGTGCAATACTGCCTTGCAATTTTATAAACAATTTAGGGTATTACATTAGCTCATAAACTACAAGAAATTTTCAGGAAGTTTTGAAGGGCAAGATTTACAGAATGAATTTGTATTCCTTTCCAGTGAAATTCCTATGCTCTTTAACAGGTAGGTTGATTTCATCTGAGAAATTGCAAAAGGGGAATTATTCTACACAGGAGTTTTGATCCATAAGTTTTGGACAGTACAGACTCTATGGGTAGCTAAAATGGACTACATTCTTATAAACACATTATTTATAAATATATGAGTTTGTCAGTAGATATGTATGTAGTTGAGTATGGGTACTTGTGTTAGAATTGCATTTGGTGTTGTAATCACTAAGCACTTTAGTGTCCTTTTCTGAGATTTTTAGTGCTAGAATAAATTTAAAAAGTAAGTGTTACATCAACATGACTCTTGCTGTGATTAAGAAGTAATTATATTCTTTAGTGAACAACACAGCTTAAAAATAACTGGATTACTGTATATCACTGCACATTACTGCCTCTTTCTTGGATTATGCCTACATTAAAACAAGTTAATATAACACAATGAGTTAAACTGCTTGAAAAGTACCTAGTGAGTCAGCTGCATCATTGTTGCCAATGTCAGTGGGAGCTGTATGGTTAAATCCTCAGTGATAACTCTGTAATAAATGTTTCATCTATTGGAATATTGGACATAGGATTGCATATATTTATACTTGTTCTTGCAACAAACACATTCCTGTATCCTACTGTCAATTTAAACTACTTTTGATTAAATTTGAAAGCAGAAAAGGGCCTGGGTTCTGGAAACAACCTACATGGGGTTGTCTCCAGTTTCCAACACATCAGCTGTGTGACATTAACTAAATTAGTGCATGTCTCTGAGGCCCAGTTTCTTTAGTTGGAGAACATGACAGGCTCTACCTCAAAAGGTAGTTGTTACAGTTTCTATTTTAAACATTTAAATACTTGGAATAGTGCTTGCCATAGAGCTGATACCAATAAGCAGTAGCTGTTGCCGTTATACACTGATCACTGCTGCTCTTGTTACTATGTCCTGAGGGAGTTATTACAGAAACGTATAAAAGATATATTATAAAATAAAATTTATAAGTGCCCTTTGATATAAGCCATTGTACCAACAATGATTGGTTACACAATAATTGTCTCAGTTATCCTTTTTCAGATTATTTGCTTATCACAATAAAAGAAGTAAGTGCACACATATACTAAATACCCTGCAACACATTTTACATAAGCAGTCTAGTATCATGTTCATGACCGCTCGCCTTAGCCTGGTTGATTGCTCTCATAGAATACCGTAGCCTGGAGAGATTATAGACAAGAGACTGTGTCTCTCCCAATTCTGGAGACTGGGAAGTCCAAGATCAAGGAACCAGCGGATCTGGCATCTGCTGAGAGCCCACTTTCTGGCTCAGTCTTCCCGTTGTGCTCACAGGGCAGCAAGGGTGGGAGAACTCCCTGGGATTTCTTGTAAAGGCATTTATCTCATTCGTGAAGGCCTCACCCTCCCGACCTAACCCTCTCCCAAGGCCCTATCTCTTTCTGCCGTCACACTGAGGATTAGGTTTTCCACACGTGAATGCTGGGGAGATACAAGCACCAGTCTATAAAACAACTCTAAAAGGAAAGTGCTATTTAAGAAAAAAGAATCACCAAGAAGCAGAAACTCCCAATTCAGAAAACTTTGGTAACTCTCCCCCAAGTCATACAGCTCTGAATGTAGGAAGCTGTATTTGAATCAAGGGCCTCTGATATAGTGCCTAAGCTTGTAACAAGACTTTCGAGTAGGAAGTTGTCATCTCTCTCCTTCAGAGGGTATACTTTAATGACAAATACCATTTTTACCTCCTTTCCCCCTAAAGAATAGAGTTTATATTAAGCCTAGATTGAATTTTTCCAATAAATTTTTTATTTAACATTTGGAGCAAGAAGAGAGAATGTGGTAGAGTTACATCATTTCTATAAAATGCATATACATTTCCCCTAATACTCTTTAGGGTTTGAGTTTCCTCAAAAATGTGATCCCCAGGTGTTGACTACGGAGGCCAGGAAATGCAAAACGGGTGGCTGTCTGTCTCTGCCACTCAGCGGCTTCATGGGACCTGACATGTGAAAAGCATTTAAATTTTGTACATCTGGAAGTTTCAGGGAGTTTTGTCTTCTTTTTCTTGTGGATGACTTGACACTGAGTTGACCAAATTCCCTGGTGAGAGACTGATTTCTTAAAATGAGCTTTTTTATTTGTTTAGTTATAAATAATCTCTTTTCTTGTTTTTCTCTCTCTTTATTTTTAATAGTAATGTTGAGTTCACTTATTGTAGGTGCTAAATCTTCAGTTTCATTTGCTGTGACCAAAAAGATTAGAATGATTTTTTTCCCTAGTACTTTTCATATAAAGGTAAATTAGGAAATCAGTCATATCATAGATTTCCTTGGTTATGAGACTTCCCTTGCTAAGGACGACTGACTGGGCTCACCATACCGTTCAGCAAAGGTGGTATGGGCAAACCAGAGGAGACGAGATAAACATGTACTAATTCTGCTCCGTCGGTTGTTTTAATTTTCAGTGCAATCAGGGAAGGGAGTTCCTTTCTGAAAGTATGAGTTTTTTCTTTTCTTTCTCTTGCTTCTCAATTAATAAAGAAGCAGGCTGGTAGACTTTTGTTGGCTTCAAACAAAGACAGAACTGACAACAAAAAAACCCTTATAACTTCAGAGTTTGGGTCTCTTTTGTTTATCTGAAATTCGTTGCTTCAAAACCAATAAATGCTTCAATAACCTGACTGCAGAAAATACTTAATGGAAATTGTGATTTTCATCTTCCGATCTAATTCATTTCACAGTAAGGTGTGGGCTTAATATAGGAACTTTTTCTTTTGTTTATGACATTTTCACACCTACAGATATTTGTAGGCACACGAAGGGACTGCAAACAGCTGATTGTTTCTGAAATTAGCTCAGCACAGACACAAAGCAATGCCTGAGAATAACTTCTGTTTAAAAAGTGAAAATTCTAAGGAATAAGGTTGCTTTATAAATAAAATCTCTATAATCTGTTTTAATGCATTTTAACTTTATGTTTATTAATATATTTGTAATCCAGATGACAGTTTAGGGTTTAAAGTTTAAAATCTATAATTTTAGGAAAGTCATATTAATCTTGGCTGAAAATGAGCCAGGGGCTTCATGGGTTTGGGAAAAGGTTTCTAATTTTGAAGTTTACCATATGCACTTGGTAAAAAGGAAGTATTATTCTTTAAGACAATAGAAGTATATCAATATGTATTTGTTTTGCATTTAATTAGTGTGAACTAGGTTTTGGGTTCTTACGAAGCACAGGGCATGTTTCAGAACCTGAAAAGTTCTGTAGTCATGTATATGAGGTTTTCCTTACCTACTTTGAAAAAAATAATGTCTGGATGTCTTGAGTGGAATATATTCCTAGACATACCCAATAAGAAACATATTTCTCTTCCACAAAGCTTATTCCCCTTCAATTTCTCATTTCTGTGCTGTTTTAAATATTGCCATTTAACTTGAAATTTATAATTTTAGCACAATGACTTGTAGTGCTCTTGGGAGAAAAATATAGAACAGCGAAGTATCTGCATAGCAGAAATTACCTGCGGGTCCGTAAAACAAGCTTCTTTCCTTTTCCATTATGTTCTGTTCACAGAATACATAGCTGATTGCCTTCTGCGGATTATCATGTGCTTTAAAGATGGGTGTCCTTGTAAGGTGTACATTGGTTGTAATCCTTTGTACATAAATCATTTGATTAAACTTGAAATAATTTTACATACAGAAGCACACCCACCTCCCTTAATGTTCCACTGACCAGTTTTTATACCTCCCACCAGTTGCCATTTGCGAAAATCATTCTTTAAAATTTGTTGCCAAGTCTTCCAAATAGGTTATCTCAAGCTCCTTTCAAGCTCAGAGGATCTCCTTCCTTAGGTCAGACCAACTGTTTAAATCTGGTGCTATATTTAGCAACTATTTACCCTCTGGAAGGAGAGACCTTTGAGAAAATTGACCTGCCCGTACGAATCCTAACTGACAATTCCTCATTGGGAACAGCTAATTTTCTACAAAATGCTTTTTAACATGGTTTTAATCATGCAGCAATTAAGAGTAACATTTAGAAATAAATCTGGAGATAGTTCCTTATCCTTCTGTCAGTTGAAGTTGAATTCATGCCTTTAACAGCTTCTTTGTCTCACCTTTATTTTTGGTTTGTTAGCTTCCTGGAAGTATGGAATTCAATCTGTAAATGGTCACTGACACAGAAGTTTTTTGAAGAATTCAAGAAACCCTGTAATAATGCGGGCAGTGTCGGTCCTTTGCTCTTGTGTCGTGTATTATGATTTCCCTTGGCCGCAGGTACCCCCCAGCGGACAGCCTCAACGTGGCTTCTCTGTGTTCTGCATCTGATGTGATCTCGCAGAGCAGCAACAGGACAGGACGGCAAACAAACTCATGAAACTAACTTCAGTCTATCGGGTAGATTCAGGCGCCTAAGTTCAGTTTCTTCAGGTATTTGTCTCTGTTGACTATGTGGTCTCACAGAGTTTCTCTTCTTCTTTGTTTCTCTTCAAGGTGATGTGTGTCTCACAGGGAGCTGGCAGCAAGGTAGGGAGCGCACGTATCCGTATTTGTATCCGTAAGACCTTGCTGGGTTTTCTGGTTCCTCTGATCTCTGCAGCGACGGCCTTAGCTGGGGGCTGAGTGCCCTGTGGCATCGTCAGGCTGGAGCTGGGAGCTCCTGCCTGGGTAGTTATTTCTCAGGTTGGTCAGGGGTTCTTCCTGCTGACTTGGCTCCACGAACCCCTCCGAGGTTGGGTTGTAATTTCTTTTTGTTCTCTAATCTTGGGTGTACTCTGAAGATTGTAGATAAATAGTTATCTCTCATTGCCGCAAGCCTTGCCCAGATGAGCCTGCCAATATGTTTTGTGCCACGTGGGACTCTAGGAAGACCAAGACCGGACTGGTCAGGATTTTCATCTCCCTAACCTTGTAGCTACCCTGCGCTTTTTGTTATGCTCTGTGCAACTGGCTTTCCCTATAGTTCCTAGTGGAAAACAGGACAAAACCACTCTATCTGGTGTTGTTCTTGTCCACCTGTATCACGTAGTCCTCTCTCCATGACCTCATTGCAGAGAGGGGTAACGGGGATCTACATGACTTCTTACTGTTTCCCACCAAATTTCTTGTCTTCATTCCAGTTACCAAGGAAAGAAGGATTGGGCTTTCCCTTCCCTCTTGCTGTCTGTTAGAGAAATCATTTATGTCATATACTTCTTGAGGTGAAATCTCCTTTTTAAAAATGGCAGAGGGGACATACATATTCCAAAAAGATTTTACCTGTTAAACTTGAGTTAGCCTCTGGATACATAATGTGGTACATCTGCTGTGCTGGTGACTCATTTGAGATCACCTTCCTTGGCGGGTTCTTGCTAACAGAATGGAAATGATGTGTTAGTTCTTTCCTAAGCTCTCCTTAGAAAATCTGGAAACTACAGAAAACAACAACAACAAAAAATGAGTTTGCTGGATCTGAGAGACCCACACCATGTGGCTATTAGAGTTTCGTTTTAGCTTTTCATTTAGGCTGTTGCATGCTTTTCTGCATGGGCCTGGCATACAGTAAGGCCTCAGTGTGACTTTACCATTTCAGAGTTTGCATCTTTACTCCCCCTCCCTCCTGGTGTTCATCATTAGCAAAAGGCCCGTAGCCTAAGCATAGCCGCAGCTAAGTGTGAAGAACACTTGGACACTTGCTTATAACTCCTTAGTCCTCAGAAGTTCATATGGCCTCAGCTGAGGACGACTAGAGTCCCCAGGGGTGAAATTCCATTAGTAAACCAGGGTCCTGAGCTACGGAGACCTTTTTCCCTGGTCTGTTGACTCTCTCCCCTGAGAGGCTGCTTGTGCTAGCTGTGCTCCTGACTTCCTGTGGGTCCCAGGGGAGCAAGGATTGGGGCACTTTCCTCACATGTTGTGGGATCACATGTGGGAGTCATAGACTCTCCAGAGAGGTTCACTGAAAGTCTTCCTGAAGGTCTTCACACGTGTTGCAAAGCTGGGATTACTACTTTTGTCTCCCTCTGCCAAAATGGTACTTGGTAAAAACAAATTTTGGGTTCTCCTCCCATGAAAAAATCTTTCCATAGGTGATGTGACTAGTTCCTTGTGGTATAGCAGCCCCTCATAATCCAAGGAAAGAGAAGCAGTGGGCTACAATGAAAGATTTCCCCATTCCTGTCCCCATCGTAGCTGACAAATTGGACACCACAGCTGAGTTGCTAGAGTGGAGGCAGAGCTGGTATAGAGATGGTGCAAATGAAATGTCCCTAAGGGCAAGACCATCCCAACCTGTGGAGAACGAAGGCTTGCCTATGGACACACCAGGGCTGCGGAACATTCTTTTTTGGGGGGAACAGAGAAAACATCTGATGTCTCATGACTAGCCTACTGAAGGACCTGGGCAGGTTTCAAGGTGATGCGGTGGCTCTGCCCACCCACTTTAGGGAAAGGAGCTGGGAGTCGGCATGTGCAGCCAGCACGGCAGTGATTGAACTCAATGGCAGGAGTGAGTAAATACATGAGAGGAAAACCCTGGACGGAGTCGTTTAGTCAGACTGTGCCAGTGCAGCCCTGGGCTATGCAGGACTGTGGCCAGTGCAGACTTCTCAGCACTCTTCTCAGCACTCTTCTCAAGTGAAGGGACAGGACATTTTGAGGAAAGGCTTTCTGGTGGTGGACTGCTATTGTATGCTAACTGGCATGAAGAGGAAACCTGAAATGTGCTTATCTTATGTAAAACAGGAGATCCTCTGCATTGGTTTCCAAGAGCTGCTGTAACAAAGTGTAACAGACTGGTTGGCTTAACACAACAGAAATTTATTTTGTCAGATCCCAAGGGACTAGAAGTCTGCAGTTATGATGTCAGCAGGGTCATGTTCCCTTTAGGAGTGGCTAGGGAACTATCCTTCCTTTCCTCTTCCTAGTTTCTGGTCGTTGCCAGCAATCCTTGGCAATCCTTGGCTTGTAAATGCATTAGTCTAATAATTTCTCTATATATGATCACATGGTCTTCCTTGCATTTCTCTGTGTTTTCGCATGGCCTTCCTAAAACGACACCAGCCAATGGATTTAAGGCTCATCCTAATCCAGCATGCCCGCATGATAATTAATTAGGTTTACAAAGAACTTATTTCCAGACAAGATCACATTCTTGGGTTCTGGTTAGACATGAATTTTGGAAGGGGCACTGTTTGAACCAGTTCAACTTCCATCCCCTAATATAAACAAGTATTTGGTTATTATTGTTATTGTTATTCTCTTTCAGGAAAGTCTCCTATTCTTCCTCCTCTAAAATTAAAGTCTAACCTTGTGACCAAAGATTACGTATACAGCCCATGTAGTGTAGAGCAGTGTGTGGCTTTCTTGTCCTCTGCAAGCTGTCAGCCATGCTTTCTCTGTAGACCCCTTCTACTTTCATTTCTCAGGTGGTTCTTTTTACAGTCACACTGTTCCTTCCTTTAACTCCCTCAAATCTGCTCAAATTTCTCCTTTCTTTGATCTTTTTTTTTTTGTTTGTTTGTTTTTAAAGAGAGAGAGAGACAGAGAGACAGCATCCACACATGCAGGGGAGGGTCAGAGGGAGAGGGAGAGAGAGAATCTAAAGTGAAGTCCCTGCTGAGCTTGGAGTCTGATGCCGGGCTTGATCTCACCACCCTGATATCTTGACCTGAGCTGAAATCAGGAGTCAGACATCCAGATGCCCCATAAGAGTTCCTTTCTATGAGACTCCTTGATCTTCCAAAATGAAATAGCACTCACCCCCTATTATCCATTCCTCTCCCTTCTGATTTCCCCATAGTTCTCATTACCATCTGACATATTGTGTCTTCATTTTTAAACTAATTTTCTTTTCCATTTCCTGAGCAAAGGGACATTTTTTTTTTCCTGACTCTATTGTGAAGATCTAAAGCAGTTACTGGCACATAGTAGGAACTCAGTGAATGCATTTGTGTGTTGATAAAACACACGTGACCTGGTGTGGTGGCTGGACAGGGCCAGCTGGGAGGCATGCTTACCGATACCTAAATAAGGCCTGTGGGGAAGGGGGGAGAATGTGAATAGCATATAAAAAGAAACAGGCAAGATGAGCTGAGCTTGAGGGTGGGTAGAAAGGGAGGATTTTAGTGATAATGGATCCTTTATTCTTGTCTTTAAAGCCTTCTTTAAGCATCCTTTTTCCTTGGCACACTAGCAGATAAATTGTTCTTTTGATTTTGAGTCAGATTTCTGAAACTTTCAGTAGAAAGTGTGGTGACCAGCACACTAGTTGCCACTGAATGCAGTCTCTTTCTTGATGCAGCAGCTCTCTGTTTCATGGCCACTCACTCTAAAGATAGAAAAGAGGGGTGCAGAATCTGATCCCAGAGCATAGAAAAATAATGTGGAAAACCTCACCACATCATAGCTTCATCCCCCAGAAACCTAAGGGATCCACTTTGAAAATGATCTGTATTTCACTGGTACAGAGAAACTCAAGAGAGACTGTGTAGAGTATGGTCCTTCCCAAACTTGAAAGTACCAGGGACAGCAACCGTCTGAATGTGACCAACAAACTTACTTAGGCAGGTTGTAGGGAAGAGAGAGGCAGCCCAACTGAAACATAAAGGGCACAATGAGCAAGACTGAAGAAAAAAAATTTTTTTTTTTAAATTTCACACAAAGCTGAGAGCTCCGAGTCTCTTTCTTCCTCACCAGGAGTGGAACCTCGTACTAAACTTGAGACAAATTAGACGTGTTTTACGCCCTGAAGTTCACAGTGCTGCCTGAGCTAGAGTTCCTTACTTTTGCCTTTGTGCCCTGAAATTTTGCAGAACACTTTTTTGGAACTCTTCCAAAGATTTTGTTCTGTTGCAAATAAATGTGACTTTGGCCAAATTAGGGAAATTTTCACAAACCATGCAAATCAAAGTAAAATCAGTAGGAGCAGAAAATGAAGCATTATTTCAGACACTGACTTTGACTGTGAGGCTAGGAGTGATGCAAACATAAAATTCTTGTTGTTATAGTACTTTCAGGCTGTTTTAAACAGATATTTTTCAACAACAGAAGGCAATGCAAAGATTAAAAAGTCATTTTCAGAGTGGTGCTTAATTGGAATAATTTTCTATTAGAATTCTTTCGCTGCCCTAGGGGCTGATTTCACCTATATTGGAGCCAAAAAGGAAATATACATATAGTTATAGTTATTAGGGACATGGGAAAGCAAATATGGGCCTCTATGTAATGCCATCTTTAGTGTTTTGGGAAGAATCTAGAAAGTCCATTATCGTTTCTTCAAAAGTAATTTTAGAATGCAAATACAGGTGCTAACAGATTCTTGTCTCTATAAGATTGTCAATTTTCCTGCCCCACACTCATTTATTTTTCATGAAGAATGAAATATGGGGCAGAGATTTATTTGTTGACAGTTACCATGACTAACTCATTCCCAACTCTGACCTAAATTCTTCCAGCTTAGAAGCAGCGAAGTAGAAAATAATGAGGGTTGGGTTATTTCTGAAATGTAAAACCTGAAATTGCCAGAATTTATTCAAGTTCCTTGAAGGTAGAGTGTTCAGAGTTTTTCGTTGTTGTTGTTGAACTATTCCCAGCAGTAATAATGCTTGGTCCTTTAGTTTATTTTACTTTAACATTAAACCCAAGCCTGTTCCCACTGACCCCTAAATTAAATTGCATGTTCCAAACTTAGTTTTTACTATCAGTCTATTTTCAAGAAACTGACTGCACAATGTGCATTTTTTTTCTGTCTGGGGTTAACTTGGAAATGCTAAAACTTAGAATGCTGGGAGGATGGTTTTAGTAGTGCTCAAATGTCTAACCTAATTCTTCTGACCTGCTTATTCTGAAAGTGCTCACTTTGAAAGGCATATTTATTGATGTAACTGATATTGGCATGAATGAGCAAAGCTTTCAAAATGAGCAGGACTGATAAATTTGATAGATGGTTCACACAATGAATTTGTATTTACATTTAACTATTCATGGCTAATTCTTATTAAAGCTCCTATGATTATAGATTGTAAGAATATTTTAGAACAATAGTGTTGTGTCCATGCTTAATGTATCCATTTTTTTGATAGTGTCGAGAGATTGCTGCTAAAGAGGAAAGTCAATACTTGACTTTTACTTTACATATAATATTTATCTATTCTAAATAACATTTTGTTAGTATTTATCGTATTTCAGATAAGTCTTCTAAGGAAGGGGGTGTAAAAAAGTGGATGAAATTTGAATTTAGATGCCTAAGTCCTCTTTCTGTTTTCAAAGACGTGGAGTCAAGTACCCCATCTCCTTCTCAACCTACTGTACCCCTCCCCCCATCCAACCTGCACCTCAGGATCTCAGGTTTCTTTCTGTGTTTTCTGCTTTCTTACTTTCATTTATTCCCCTTCATCAAGCCTTATTTTCCGAGAAGTCATTTGAGTCTTAATGTGAATACAGTGTATACTAGTGTCTGTCATGAGTTCAAGAGATGTTAAGTAGGTATGTCCTAGGAGCGTACTATTCCATATCTCAAAGTGCTTGGGGAGTATGCATTCTAAATCATCTCCTTAGCCAACTCATCCGCTAAAGGGGAGACCAATCTGACTGTATCCATTTCTGTCCCTAAATAAATATATCTCTTAACAGTGTAAGATGGGCTAACTCTTGTCAAGAAGAAAATATAAGTTGTATCTCTGAAATTTCAGCACATAGATTACCTTCTAATTCTCTGTCAGTAAAGCTTGGATAGATTCATACTTAGGTCAGAAATTCTTTCTCCGGTATGAGGGTGCATACATTTGATGCTGGTGTGTATGTTTTTAGAGATGTGATTGGGGTCAGATCATAAAAACCTAAAAAGAGTTTAAGACTTAGTCATGCTGGGGAGCCATAAAAAGCTTTTAAAGGAGAAGGTGCATGAAAAGATCTGTGTTGTCAAAGATAATTGAGGCGTCAGGACCCAGGTGGGGAGGTAAGGGGCATGTGACCCAGACATTCAACTTCAGGTTGTTATAGTAATCCCACTGGGGATGTTAAGGTCCCGAACTGGAATAACAAATATGGAAAGAAGTTGAAAACACATTTGAGGAAGATTTAGCATAAGAAAGTAGGAGAATGTGCCAAGATGACTCCATTTTCTGGGTTGGGTTGGCAAGGCTAGTGTGATTAACGAAACGAAGAATAAAGAATTGGTTGGGATGATGGAGGGGCACCAGTAATAAATTTGGTTTTGTTTATAGATAAATAATGAGAACAAACCATTTTAAATGAAACCACAGTTGCTGGAATTGCCTCGGGATAAAAGGGATGGTGAGATGCTCTCTCAAGGCATCTTGCATTACCCATTTATTGCCAATGAGTCCTACGCCTCTATCTCTTTTCTTGTTGACTGACTAGTGAGTACTCTTTGACATTTTCCATGGTTTTGCCTCACAGGGTTTCATCTACCCGTCAAAATTTCCTTTCAGTCGCTATGAGTGAAAGGAAAGGGCAAAATGACTTAAGGGTTAACAACAACAAAAAAAAACTTGTAAAAATATTACTGTGACTTTAGTACATAAGTCAAAATACTTAGGCCATTGGCACAGTTGAAAGTTATACTATGTCTTTGCAAATGGGTTTGATTTTTAAGATTAAACTTGTCAGGGGCGCCTGGGTGGCTCAGTGGGTTAAGGCCTCTGCCTTTGGCTCGGGTCGTGGTCCCAGTGTCCTGGGATCGAGCCCCTCATTGGGCTCTCAGCTCTGCGGGAAGCCTGCTTCCTCCTCCTTCTCTGCCTGCTTGTGATCTCTGTCTGTCAAAAAAAAAAAAAAAATGTCAAAGAGCAAACATCTAATGCTTTCTAAACAAGGTGTTGTTAACAAGACGTTTCTGTGTCCGTTTATGTGCCTGGCTCCCTGAGACAGAGGTAGTGAACACCGGTTCCGTCAGTGGAGCTAGAGTAGGAGGCTTCCTATTTGGTGTCATGTAAAGAAGTAGCCAATGGACGCTCAAATACACATACCTTAGCTTGCCCTAGTGGCAACGTCATTGATCCTGTCCTTAGGTAGAAGGTGGAAGGGGTAGAAACCTCCCGCTGAGACATACCTAAAGTGGGCTTTAGTATGGATGGTACCGAGGACTCTGACTTTTAATAAGTTGAAGTCCACTGTCTTCATCTTTAAAAAATTGGCATAATAATAGCTACCTTGCTTTTATCACAGTGCTCTAAGTATCAACGGAGATTATACGTGAAAGTATTTTAGTCTAAAGGGATAAACTCATGTATAGGATTAATATTTTTGAGCTGAAGCATAGAATTTGTCCATTACATATGAAATATGCCATTTTAAAGAGATAATACCACTATTCGAATTATTTCAAGGGATTAGCTGATTAGGCCAATGAATAACTTAGGTGGTGATGTGGGTTAGAATTATTTAAGCAGGGGACTGAGATGAAAACTCTTGGCTTCTGGGAGGAAGGGAAGCAGTTTTAGAGTAAGATCAGATGCATGTTATGAAATGGAGGTCATCAAATCAGGCTTTTCCTATAATTATGCATAAGGCTAATCCTCTTGAAATTAATATGCATTTCAAATCTGATATTTTGAGTTCTGAACAGTAACTGGATTAATGTATTTACTAGTAGGTAAGGTGCAGCACCTAGGATTATACATTTATGCAGTATCATAGGAAAATTGAGGGCTCTTTTCCAAGTAATTCTTAGAACATCCCCCTCCTTTGCTCCTCTGCCATCCTTAAGATACACACACACACACACACACACACATTTCCATATATGGTGCTGTTTCTCCTAACCTGAGGCATATCTGCCTCTTCCAACATTAACTTGGATAATATATACTGATACTTCAGGACTGAGTTCAGGTATCATCTCTACCTTCCCAGACCCCCAAATTAGGCCAAGTGATCCTCTTTTTGGTCCTCATGTACCCTGTGCATAATTTTATTGTGATACTGACTCCATTACATAGTTCGAGAATTACATTACATCAAATGTGGGCATGCACACAGATGGGTGGTTTACATGTTTGCTTTCCGCTAAGAACATGAGCTCTCTGAATCCAGGATTGAATGGAATTCATCTTTATTTCTGTTGGATCTTGCACAGTGTCTCACATGTAAAATAATGCCCAATGAATGTTCATAGTCAAGTAAATCTGAGGTTTTAGAGAACTGAATGGTGTGGAGATGACTTGGTGAGATTTTGGAAGATGTGGTAATGGTGCAGGAGCAGTGGTGGTAGAGGAGAAGCTTTTGAGGCAGACACGGGAAACTCAGATTGTAAGCTATTGAGTCCTTGATTCATTTACTTTAAGATTCATGAATCCATCCATTTGCTTATTCCACAAAACTCTCCGACACTTACTGTATTCCACACACTGTAGGGAAAACATGAGTCTGTTATAGGGCTACCAGAGGGAAATAGAAGGTAGAAGACTAGAAGCAAGACCCAGAAGGGAAAACATGCTGGAGGGCGGGGCAGACCCACACAGAGCATAGACGGGCTTTCAGTTCAGACTGCTCGTTTTCTAATCTCTGCTCTGCCACTTACCACCATGCAACCTTAAGAAAGTTGCTTAGCCTTTCTGTGTCTCGGTTTGCTCATCTCAAAAATGAAGACATTAGCACTACATACATTATTATTTCATTGTTAACATTCTGTGAGTTAGTTTCCAGCAAAATTATTTCTTGTAATTGCCATTTGGGAATTTCTAAATGATTTCCATGTAGCACTAAGACACTTGTGCCAATGAACATCAACACACTTTCAGGCTTATACGTATTATTAAATTGTCTTTTAAAATTATTGTACCGATTATTTTTAACAACAACTGCTAATGAATTTATTAGTTTTCTTGCAGCCTTTCCAACATTTGCCTTTTGCTAATATACATGCAAAATAGCATTTCATGGTTTTTAAAAACATTGTATAGATAGAGTTGGTGTGGTTAAGCATTCTTTTTTATACTCTGATTCTATTTGTATTCCTCTTTTGTGAACTGCACGTGTGTGTTTCCTTTCTCCTCCTTTGGCAGAATGTGGGTTGAATATAAAGAGATGATCCCAATAGCCTATTTGGCATTCCGTAATAGATGTTGAGCATTTCCCTCTTCCCAAACAACTTCTTCCCTTGGCTTGCAATGCTGCAGATAGTCTTCTGTATTTCTTCTAACCTCTGTTGGCTGCTTCTACTGATCTTGCTTTGCTGTTTTATCTTGTGACTGGCTTTTAAATATTGGTGCTTTATATTCTCCCCACAGATGAATAAGCAGGTTCATATACCGTCTACATGCTGATGACTCTCACATTTATATTTCCAGTCCAAACTCCTTCCATAACTCCAGCTCTGTTTACTCCAAATCCTGGAGGGCCCAGAAGCAACCAGTTTCACATGTTCTAATATAAACTCTTGGTCCCAGTCCTTGTTCTTTAATAATATTTAAAATCTCCAAAGAAGAGTACTGCTACACAAACATGTAAATTTAGGGTCATTCTGATATTTCCCCCATCCAAATGATTACTTTCTTTTTAAATTTTGCCCATTCTGCCTCAAATCATCCCATTCCTGATGTCAACCAAACTCCAGAAACTACTCTTGTCTAAATTACTGTAATAGATTCTTGAGAGATCTCCTTGTGCCCCACATTATAACCACAGTCGGGCTTTTAGCATTCAAATTGAACAGCAGATGTTACTGCTTAAAAACTGTTCATGACATCCTACTGGCATTAGAATTAAGATCACAGTCCTCAAGATAGGCTACAAAGCCCTGTTTTATCTGTCCTGCCTTCTCAGCACTCTGATGTGGTGCTGTTGGTCCAATTGCTCTCTCTTCTGTCACCTGGTCCAATCCCGCTCCTTCTCATCTCTGGATGGAAGCACAAACTGTTTCCTCTGCCCAGGTTCCCTTCATCCAGATAATCCCTGCCTTTTATCAGTCAGCTCAGAAGTCATTTACATAAGAAGCCTTCCTCCAAGTCCTGGCTAGAGTCCTGCCACAATCACACCCTCCCCCCCTCCCCCAGCTGTATTTACTGCTGCCTGAACTTCATCACAATCTTCAGAAGCATTATGAAATATTTGATGAAGTAATTAGTTAAATGATGGATTCCTCCCCTAGAAAGAAGCTCAACAAGAGCTAGTACAGAGAAGAAACAAATATTGATGGTTATGTATGTGTGTGTGTGTATATATATACATATATATATCTAGGTCTATTTAGTTAACTTTTTTGAATTTCATCTTTTTAGTTTTTAAAATGAAAATTCCTGTTCTGAGTACCTCACAAGGTTACTGTGATTGTATGTGATATGTATATATATATATATACACATGTATGTGATATGTGTATATATACACACATATACATATATATACATGTATATATGTATATACATATATATGTACATATACATATATATACATATATATATGTGTGTATATATATATATATATATAATCACTTGTGAACTCAACAGTAAGATATACATATTTCTCCAACTTTGTTCAAATAGAGTATTTCCATTTGACGCCTGTGGGATTTGAAACATATTTGAAGAATTTGGGGGGCTTAAGTTAGACTTGAAGTAAGCTCTGTGGGCACCCAGCTTGTAAAATAGACTGCTTGTTAAATTTGTGCTCTCTCTCATTTTCTGGCAGGCATCCGGCTGTGTGTCATCATTAAAGGTCAGCTAACCTTGATTGATTCGGGATTGCACAATAAATTTCTTCTGCATTAAATTAAAAAAAATGTGACAATCAAAGAGAAAGTCTAGTTGCCTGCTGTCTTAAGACAGGTTATAACCACCATGATTTCGGGAATTGATAAGATAAAGAATCTATGTTTTCCTATTTGATAAATGACATTTATATAAGTCAGAACTCCCCATATATGATGCCTTTAAGAGGCACATGGCCTGATCACAGAAAACGTTAAAGAACCTTCTCAAAGGCAAACAACAGAGTCTTTTCCTCCCACCATATGGGGAGTAGATGAATATGTTATTTTGGAAGAGGAGGACATGGGAAGGCTATTGTAAATTTGTTTTATTGGGTCGATTGGATCTCACAAAGTAAGTTGTTAGTCATGAATTAGTAAGCCCATTGACTTATGCATACAGCAGGAAATTGTGGGACCCTAAGAGATCACTCCCAGAATGGGATGAATTCATGTTATAAACTACCATCAGTATTGCATGGAGGGGACAGAGCATAAACGGAGTGAAAGACACTTCTAAATTAAATAGTAATCCAAAGGAAGAACTATGCAGAAGAGATTAACAACAAATGAACCTAAGAGTGTCCAAAGGAAAAGATTTAATGCATGTTTTGTAAGTTAACCCAGTTATTTTAACTTTATTGACGGTACATTGAGTGCCCAACACTTCCTAATTACTTCTGATTATAATAATATAAGACCAAAATATGAAATTTGGGGGAAATGTTCTTTTATACTATATTTAATTTATTTTTTTTAAAAATTATCTTAAATAATTTTTAAAAGTAAGAAATAATTTAGAAAGATCCTAACTTTAGAATCTTTCCCTTTTATTAGTTCATTAATGCTCGATAGACCAAACTTACTCTAAAGGCCTAAAATCTGTTAAATGTTTGAGAAGATGTTGACAAGAGCAACAACAACAAATACCTTGGTAGAGGTATAGTCTAAATTGACCTTAAGGTTTTTTTTGCTCTTGGTAATTTCAAACTAATTTTAAAGATTCAGACCAAGAGTTCTGAAAAACTGAACTAAAAAAGATGTTATTTTATGATTGGATTGTCCAGATTAATCTTTTTATATCTTTGGATAATTTTATAAGAAAGATGCAAATATATTGTGTTTTACTATAATAAAAATAGTAAAAATTTTATAATACAATATGATGCTTAATTTATAATCTGTAATATAATTCAGTATTAGAGAAGAGAGATAAAATGAAAAATTAGGTTCTTTATACATAGCATTATGTTGTTTTTATACAACAAAGAGATGATAAATGTGGCAAATATGCTGTTGACGTTTATTAGTCCACGTAGAAAGAAAATCAAGATAATTTAGAATTTTACAGGGTATATATTTTTTAATCCTTATTTCTCGTTTGTCAAACTTTATGTCCCAATTTAATGAGAAGATTAAAAATTCTCATTTGTGTTGAGTAGGCCCAATGTGTGTATTCTAAAGTATTTTGCAAATGGATATTGCTTTACTAATATTTTTATTAATATGTTTCCATATTGTAGTTTAACTTTTTGTGTTCAATATTTATGCAATCCTATAAATTCCCCTTTCTTTTATCACTATGAGTGACACTGGATAGCTGCTTTTACTTTTTCTGTCACATAACATCCTAGAAGCGTTGTTAATCTATGAAAGCAAATTTGGCTTTTTCATAATCACTTGCACACTCTAGAATATTCATTAAGTGGTAATTCAAAATAGTTGATATATATATCTCCATTTATTATGTACATATACATCATATTGTATATTTAATGCCCTATTATTTACTTATTTTGCATTATAATTGGGCATTAACAAAAGGCACAGGAATATAGATCTGGAATTCTATAATATATCTAGTCTAATTATAAAGCTCACAGATGATTATTAATTTTTAAATTCTGATTAGTTATTATGAAGTGTGATTTGTCCTTCTAGTACTTTTAATTATTCATCTTCAGCTTAATATATTCAGAGCCTCTTTTTCTGGTCGGTTCTTTCGTTTCTTATTGTAACTCTGCCTTTACTCTCGTTCTTTCATTCTAAGAGCTGCAGATTTACTTTTTTTTGTCCTTTTCTTTCTTGAATTTTCTTGCAGCATAGTGTGAATATGTTTGATCTTTTTTATGCGTAGGTCTTCTAACATTTTTCTGGGTTTTTGATGATGTTGTGTCAGGGTTTTTCGTCCCCCTTTTCTGCAGGAGCAGCTACATTGCCCCCAGATACATAATAATTACTTACAAAAAGCAGGTTGATGCTGAGTCAGAATACAGATCTGAAAAAATAAAATGACAAGAGCTAAAATTATTTGTGTACCATGAGGTGCAGAGCTTATGATGATAATGGTTTCCATGTTTTCCAATGAAAGTTAAGCCCCAATTAATAAGAGGTCTAATTGAATAGATTATTTAACACATTGAGTATTCCTGTCTTGTCCCCAGGATTGTTCTGGATGCTTTAAAGAACAGCCAGACGTCTCGTGTTGCAGGGTTTGTGGAGGAGACTCAGCCGAAAGTTCAGTTAACTACTATATCAGAGTACCAGCGCCCTGATCTGATCCAGTGTCCTCAAATATTTATTGTAATTTTTGAAAGTGATAGATATCCAGGATCTAGTTTATTTTTTTTTAAGATTTTGTTCATTTATTTGACAGAGAGAGAGACACACACACACAGCCAGAGAGGGAGTACAAGCAGGGGGAGTGGAAGAGGGAGAAGCAAGCTTCCCACAGAGCAGGAAGCCCGATGTAAGGCCTGAGTCATGACCTTAGCAGTTGCTCAACTGACTGAGCCACCCAGGTGCCCCAAGAAGCTAGTTTATATGCTATAACAATCTAAGGAGACTTCAGGACCAATATGGGTATTGCCATCTGAGTTCATATAAAAATGAACTTTAGGTTATATAGAAGGGATAATAGTTTTATTTTAAATATTTTATCTAATCAAATTCAAATAGAAGTCTATTTTTGGCATATGTTAGTTTGGTGTATTGTGTAACCTTTTGTAAAGGGTTTCTTCTTAAATTTAGAAAATGTCAACTTGACCCCAGCTGTCTCCTATAAGTTCATTTATCCACTTATATGTCTGTGAAATGTATACACAGAAGAGCCCTAGCTTTTTAAATTTTAATTCTCAGTTCATATTTTTGGTAAAACATTTTGTTTTAGCTTAGAAGTATACTAGACCCATTGTTTTGTTAGGTAGAAGCTAGACCGGAACAGTAGAAGGAATGCCCGAGGCAGAGTCCCAAGTACTTACAGGGGAATGATAGAGACATGAGTTGGAGGCAGGGACCATGATAAATAACCTACACATTAAAAGCCCAATGACAACATCCTGACCTGTGGCTTCCAAGACCTAGAGTCTGACAGACCAAGAACCATATGTGCAGAACATATGCTCTCCTCTTCCATCTCCGCCCCATGGTAACCCCTAGACTCCATATAATGCATCTGCATCGTGGATACAGTTGCCCAAACTGCCCACCCAATCCTTGGAGAAAGGCCACCATGACTGTTCAGTACAAACCTTGTAGGGTCAAAAACTCCACCTACCAGCCTGTAGGAAGAGTTTCCCAATGACGGGAACCAGCATCCATTAGAGACTACCCCACTGTACGTCACAGCTCCTCCCAGCCCACAGAGACACAACAGATCCCCAATCCCAAACCAACCTAGGGCCGGTTCCACCTTTAACGTAATTGTGAAATTATAATTTCTGTTGTTTTCAGAGATAACATTGTGTTAGAAAAGGGAAACAGAGTTACCGTATCCTTAGAATATTGTCTGTCACATGCCAACATAATCAAAAACAATAGGAGTGCCAAATTTGTCATATATATTCGTGTTTAATAAAAACTGTGGTACTGGCACAGCATAGGAAGGACTGACAGAAGCGTATTTTGAAGGGTTATCGTTCAGGCAAAACACATCTTCAAACCTCCAACTAGGTAAGTAAGTCGTCTAACTTCTCCTGCTGGTAATATTCAAAGTGGTAGGGGTGTGTGGAATTAGACAAACAAAGGTTTTAAGGAAATTAAAGATTATTTACCTCCGTTTTTCAAAATTGTAGAGTCAGGGGAAGGAATTTTTCCCTAGTCTCCCGAGAGGAAGTTGTCTTTCCTATGTTTTCTCATTATCACACATTGTAGCATTTGTCACAAACGATTCTTATTGCCTATGTGCTTGTTTTTATCTCCCATTAAATGGTGTATTTCTTGAGCACAAAACTATGCCATAGGCTCTGTGTCCTTAGAGCCCAGCACTCTACCCACAACATAGCAGAACACATTATTGAAAAAATGAATGATGACCTTTTCTCTTCTACTATAAGTGGTCACTGATATGTATTTGAAAACATCCTTGCTAGGAAACTCAAAACAATACTTGACCATAACTTTGATTCTTAGGATTTTTTTTTTCACTTCTCTTGATACAAGGTTCTTATTTATGTCCTGGTAAATACTACATATTGACCAATCCTACTACCTTCAAATCATGAAGAATGGTACTGAGCCCTCTTCTAAATGATAATCTCTCAGATATTTGAAGGCACCTCTCATACCCCTTTCACTGTGTCCATTTTACACTTTCTCTGATTCACTCATGCCTTCTTTTTGTGCTGTTTAAAATGGTGCTTTTTGTAGTAGTAGCCTCTTCAGTTATTTATTTGCTCAGTTCTGCAAGAGTTGATCAATGTTTAGGCACTCTGTTAGATGATGTAAGGTGTTAAGGATGATTTGGAATGTGTTGTTCTGGAGAAATAACAGACAAACTTACATTTCAAACTACGGTGGAGTATCATCCTATAATACATTATGTTAACATGGTAGCTGAAACTGAGATCTGTCCAAGGTGCTGTAACCTAGAGAATAGGCTGTTAGCCCAGGAATCAGAAGAGCAATTATTTTATTATTTTATTTTATTCTCTTAAATATGACTTGTTATTCATGTCTGTCAAGATTTATTTGGATCTTTATTGTACAAATTATGTTGCTTCTAAACTTTCCTTATCATTAGTAGATTTTATAAACTTACTTTTATTTTTTTATTTTATAATTAACATATAATGTATTATTTGCCCCAGAGGTACAGGTCTGTGAATCATCAGGCTTACACATTTCACAGCACTCACTATAGCATGTACCCTCCCCAATGTCCATAACCAAACCACCTTATCTCTACCTCCCAGTCCCCAGCAACCCTCAGTTTGTTTTGTGAGATTAAGAGTCTCTTATGGTTTGTCTCTCTCCTGATCCCATCTTGTTTCATTTTTTCCTTACCTACACCCCAAACCTCCTGCCCTGCCTCTCAAATTCCACATATCAGGGAGAACATAAGGTAAATATTTTTTCTAATTAACTTATTTCACTTATCATAATACCCTCTAGTTCCATCCATGTTGTTGCAAGTGGTGACATCTAGGTGTATTCCATAGTTTGGCTATTGTGGACATTGCTGCTATAAACATTTGGGTGCACATGCCCCTTTGGATCACATTTGTATCTTTAGGGTGGTGTGATTGCTGGGTCTTAGGGTAGCTCTATTTTCAATTTTTTGAGGAACATCCATGCTGTTTTCCAGAGTGGCTGCATGAGCTTACATTCCCACCAACAGTGTAGGAAGGTTCCCCTTTCTCTGCATCCTCGCCAGCATCTGTCATTTCCTGACTTGTTAATTTTAGCCATTCTGACTGGTGTGAGGTGGTATCTCCTTGTGGTTTTGATTTGTATTTCCCTGATGCCGAGTGATATGGAGCACGTTTTCATGTGTCTGTTGGCCATCTGGATGTCTTCTTTGCAGAAATATCTATTCATGTTCTCTGCCCATTTCTTGATTGGATTATTTGTTCTTTGGGTGCTTGATAAGTTCTTTATAGATTTTGGATAGTAACCCTTTATCTGATATGTCATTTGCGAATATCTTCTCCCATTCTGTCAGTTGTCTTTGGGTTTTGTTGACTGTTTCCTTTGCTTTGCAAAGCTTTTGATCTTGATGAAGTCCCAATAGTTCATTTTTGCTCTTCCTTCCCTTGCCTTTGGCGATGTTTCTAGGAAGAAGTTTCTGTGGCTGAGGTCGAAGAGGTTGCTGCCTGTGTTCTCCTCAAGGATTTGGATGGATTCCTGTCTCACACTGAAGTCTTTCATCCACTGTGAGTCCATTTTTATGTGTGGGAAAGGAAGTGGTCCAGTTTCATTCTTCTGCTTGTAGCTGTCCAATTTTTCCAACACCATTTGTTGAAGAGACTGTCTTTTTTCCTTTGGACGTTCTTTCCGCTTTGTCGAAGATTAGTTGACCATTAGAGTTGAGAGTGTTTCTGGGCTCTCTATTCTGTTCCATTGATCTGTGTATCCGTTTTTTTTGCCAATACCATAGTGTCTTGATGATAACAGCTTTGTAATAGAGCTGGAATTGTGATGCCCCCAACTTTGCCTTTCTTTTCAACATTCCTCTGGCTAATCAGGGTCTTTTCTGGTTCCATGTAAATTTTAGGATTATTTGTTCCATTTCTTTGAAAAAAAAAAAAAAGATGGTATTTTGATAGGGATTGCATTAAATGTGTAGATTGCTTTAGGTAGCATAGACATTTTCACAATATTTGTCCTTCCAATCCATGAGCATGGAACCTTTTCCCATTTCTTTGTGTCTTCCTCAATTTCTTTCATGAGTACTTTATAGTTTTCCGAGTATAGCTTCTTTGCCTCTTTGGTTAGGTTTATTCCTAGGTATCTTATGGTTTTGGGTGCCATTGTAAGTGGGATCAATTCCTTAAATTTTCTTTCTTCTGTCTTGCTGTTGATGTATAGAAAGGCAACTGATTTTTGTGCATTGATTTTATATCCTGACACTTTGCTGAATTCCTGTACAAGTTCTAGCAAATTTGGAGTGGAGTCTTTTGGGTTTTCCACATAAAGTATCATATCATCTTCAAAGACAGAGTTTGACTTCTTCTTTGCCAATTCGGATGCCTTTTATTTCATATTGTTGTCTGATTGCTGAGGCTAGGACTTCTAGTACTATGTTGAATAGCAGTGGTGATAGTGGACATTCCTGCCATGTTCCTGATCTTAGGGGAAAAGCTCTCAGGTTTTCCCAATTGAGAATGATATTCACTGTGGGTTTTTCATAGATGGCTTTGATGATATTGAGGTATGTACCCTCTATCCCAACACTGTGAAGAGTTTTGATCAAGAAAGGATGCTGTATTTTGTCAAATGCTTTTTCAGCATCTATTGAGAGTATCATGTGGTTCTTGTTCTGTCTTTTATCAATGTACTGTATCATATTGATTGATTTGTGGATGTTGAACCAACCTTGCAGCCAGGAATAAATCCTACTTGGTCGTGATGAATACTCCTTTAAATGTACTCTTAGATCCTGTTGGCTAGTATTTTGGTGAGAATTTTTGCATCTGTGTTCATCAAGGATATGGTCTGTAATTCTACTTTTTGATGGGGTCTTTGTGTGGTTTTGTGATCAAGGTAATGCTGGCCTCATAAAATGAGTTTGGAAGTTTTCCTTCCATTTCTATTTTTTGGAACAGTTTCAGGAGAATAGGTATTAATTCTTTAAATGTTTGGTAGAATTCCCCTGGGAAGCCGTCTGGCCCAGGGCTCTTGTTTTCAGGAGATTTTTGATGACTGCTTCAATCTCCTTACTGTTTATGGGTCTGTTCAGGTTTTCTATTTCTTCCTGGTTCAGTTTCGGTAAATTGTATGTCTCTAGGAATGCATCCATTTCTTCCAGATTGTCAAATTTATGGCATATAGTTGCTCATAATATGTTCTTATAATTGTTTGTATTTCTTTGGTGTTGTTTGTGATCTCTCCTCTTTCATTCATGGTTTTATTTATTTGGGTCCATTCTCTTTTCTTTTTGATAAGTCTGGCCGGGGTTTATCAATCTTATTAACTCTTTCAAAGAACCAGCTCCTAGTTTGTTGATCTGTTCAACTGTTCTTTTGGTTTCTATTTCATTGATTTCTGCTCTGATCTTTATTATTTCTCTTCTCTTGCTGGGTTTAGGCTTTCTTTGCTGTTCTTTCTCCAGCTCCTTTAGGGGTAGGGTTGGGTTGTGTGCTTGAGACCTTTCTTGTTTCTTGAGAAAGACTTTTATCAGCATATACTTTCCTCTCAGGACACCTTTCCTGTGTCCCACAGATTTTGAACAATTGCGTTTTTCATTTTCATTTGTTTCCATGATTTTTTTTTTTTTTTGAATTCTTCTTTACTTTCCTGGTTGACCCATTCATTCCTTAGTAGCATGCTCTTTAGCCTCCATGTATTTGAGTTCTTTCCAACTTTCCTCTTGTGACTGAATTCTAGCTTCAGAGGTTTGTAGTCTGTAAATATACAGGGAATGATCCCAGTCTTTTGGTACCAGTTGAGATCTGATTTGTGACCCAGGATTGATCTATTCTGGAGAATGTTCCATGTGCATTAAAGAAGAATGTGTATTCTGTTGCTTTGGGATGGAATGTTCTGAATATATCTGTGATGTCCATCTGGTCCAGTGTGTCTTTAAGGCTTTTATTTCCTTGTTGATCTTTTGCTTGGATGATCTGTCCATTTCAGTGAGGGGGGTGTTAAAGTCCCCTACTATGATTGTATTATTGTCAATGTGTTTCTTTGATTTTGTTATTAATTGGTTTATATAGTTGGCTGCTCCCATGTTAGGGGCATAGATATTTAAAATTGTTAGATCTTCTTGTTGGACAGATCCTTTAAGCATGAAATAGTGTCCTTCCTCATCTCTTAATATAGTCTGTGGCTTAAAATCTAATTGATCTGATATAAGGATTGCTACCCCAGCTTTCTTTTGATATCCATTAGCACGATAAATGGTTTTCCACCCCCTCACTTTCAATCTGAAGGTGTCTTTGTGTCTAAAATGAGTTTCTTGTAGGCAGCATATTGATGGGTTTTGTTTTTTTATCCATTCTGTTACCCTGTGTCTTTTGTTTGGGGGCATTCAGCCTAACTATTGACAGATATGAATTTAGTCCTACCGTGTTGTGTGTAAGGTGGCTGTTACTGTATATTGTCTCTGTTCCTTTCTGGTCTACTATTTTTAGGCTCTGTCTTTGTTTAGCAGACCCCTTTCAATATTTCCTGTAGGGCTGGTTTGGTGTTTGCAAATTCTTTTAATTTTTTTTTTTTCCTGGAAACTTTTAATCTCTCCTTCTATTTTGAGTGACAGCCTACCTGGATTTAGTATTCTTGGTTGCATATTGTTCTTGTTTAGTGCTCTAAATATATCATGCCATTCCTTTCTGGCCTGTCAGGTGTCTGTGGATAAGTCTTCTGCCTATCTAATATTTCTACTGTTGTATATTACAGACTTCTTGTCCCGAGCTGTTTTTAGGATTTTCTCTTTGTCACTAAAACTTACAAGTTTTACTATTAGATGATGCGGTGTGGACCTATTTTTTATGATTTTGAAGTGGTTCTCTGTGCCTCCTGGATTTTGATGCTTGTTCCCTTTGCCATATTAGGCAAATTCTCTTCTATAATTTGCTCCAATATACCTTCTGCCCTCTTCTCTCTTTTTTTTTCTTCTTCTGGGACCCCAGTTATTCTAATATTGTTTCATCTTACGGTATCATTACATCTCAAATTCTCCCCTTGTGGTCCAGTAGTTGTTTGTCTCTGTTTAGTGCAGCTTATTTATTCTCCATCATTTGGTCTTCTATATCACTAGTTCTCTCTTCTGCCTCATTTATCCTAGCAAAAAGAGACTCCCTTTTTTCATTGTACCTCATTAATAGCTTTTTCGATTTCAACTTGGTTAGATTTTTATTCTTTTATTTCTTCAGAAAGGATTCTCTCATATCTTCCATGTCTTTTTTGAGCCCAGCTAGCACCTTGAGAATCGTCATTCTGAACTCTAGTTCTGACATATTTCCATGTTGATCAGGTCCCTAGCCATTGGTACTGCCTGTTGTTCCTTTTTTTGTTGTGAGTTTTTCTGTCTTGACATTTTATCCAGTTAAGAGTATATGAATGAGAGAATTAAATACTAAAAGGGTGTCTATGACCTCAGAAAAAATGTACGCTAACCTAATCAGAAGAGACCCAAAACTGGAGGGAGAAGAAAGGGTGAAAAAAATAAAAAAAATATATATATATATACATATTAGACTGGTGAATAGAATAGAGCCACCCACTTGATTTTGAGTGTATTGTGGTCTCTTAGAAGAAACTACCTCCCAAAATTTTAAGAAAAACGTTTATATATATATATATATATATATATATATATATATGGTATAAACGCAAAAATAAAGGTAACCATGATGAAGGGATGGAATATGAGTGTAAAGATGAAAATTAAAAATGATTCTATAAAAGGAATTGATAAGATAATTTGGTTGGAAAAGGAAAAAAAAAAAAAAAGAAGAAGCGAGAATGTGATCATGCTGGAGACTAGAACAAAACCATGCACTAGATTTAGGGTACATTTTGATCTGTTAGAAAGAATTTTATCCCAAAATTTTAAAGAAAAAAACCTATATGTATACAAAAAATAAGGGTAAATACAATGAAGGGATAAAATATGACTATATCAATGAAAATTTTAAAAGATTTTTTTAAAAAAGGTATTGATAAGATAAAATAGTTAAAAATGTTAAAGAGTAAGGAGGAAAAGTTAAAAAATAGAATAATAAAAAATAAAATTAAAAATATTTAACTTTGCACAACTGAAGGATCATGGTGAAAATGCCATGAATTCTACCTGTTGCTTTCCTCTAGCTCTGGAATCTGCAGTCCTCATTGATCATTAATTGATGAACTTGGTCTTGGCTGGATGTTCTTCTGATCTTCTGGGGAAGGGGCCTGTTGTAGTGATTCTCTAATGTCTTTACCTGAGGTGGAATTGCACCGACCTTGCCAGGGGCCGGGCTAAGTAATCTACTTGTGTTTGCTCTCAGTAGCTTTTGTTCCCTGAATACTTTCTGTACCACTTTGGAGGATGGAAATGAAAATGGGGGCCTCCAAATCTCTGGCCTGGAGTAGCTAAGAGCTTAGAGCCCCACTCTCAGTGTGCCTCAGAAAAAAGCAGTCAATCCCTCCCATCTCCCTGGTCTCTGGCCACGTTCAGTGTCCATCTAGCCTGTGACTGACCAAGTGTTTCTATGTCTGTTGCACTGCCCCATTTGGAGTCTCCAAACCCAGTAGATTCCTGCTGTGTGCCTCTGTGCTGCTCCTCCTAGAGGTCAGAGGAGGGGGTCTCCCCTGATCTGTCACTTGTGGGGTCCCTACCCAAAGAGCAGTGGCCCGACTCTGCCTCGGATCATAGTTTAAGGTCACCCCATGCTGAGAGCTCACTCCTCAGCTCTGTCTCTGCAGCTGGGTTCCCTGCTCCAATATGGGGCAGCTGTGGCATTCTCAGACACCCCCTGTCTTTCTGTGACCCCGCAGGTCCTGAGACCACACTGTCCCTGTGAGGGCTCCACCCCCTGCTTAGCCTCTGGAGCGATGTCCCTCAGTGGAGCAGACTTCTACAAGTTCTGATGTTGTGCTCCGCTGCTCCACCGCTTGCCAGGAGCCGGCCCCTCCCCCCAAGGTCTGTCTTCCTGTTGCTTTGGATTCACTTTCTGCATGTGAAAGTGGCCCTTCCAGAAAGTGGTCACTTTTCTGTTCCTAGAATTTCCTTTCTTCTTCTCTTCTATCTTCTGTTGAGTTTATAGGTGTTCAGAATGGTTTGATAATTATCTAGTTGAACTCCTGGGACCTAATGATATTTCGGTTTCCTACTCCTCTGCCGTCTTGCTTCCTCCTCCCTAAACGCACTCTTTAAAATTGTATCTTCGTGTTAAAAATGTTGGAGAGTACAAGACTGAGTATATGACTGAGGTTTAGGACATATCTTGAGGACCTTCCTTGAGGACTTTAGGATTTCACAGATTCCCAGTATATGGTTAGAGAAAGATTCCATATTGTTGATGATGAACAGTTTACATTATAAAGATTTTCTTAGAATAACTCATTTACTGTAAAAACCATATTTCCATTAAGTAACTCTGAACACTCTAAAGTAGCTAACCACAACACATTTTTCACGGGCTCGTAGATACTGATGTTCTTGCTGTATAAAACATCTTACAGTCCAGCATGACTATTTTGTTTCTGAACAGTAGAATTTTGAAAATATGTTGTCTACTTATTTTATACTTTCAGATGTGATACATAGAGACTTCTTAATAAAAACTTAAATAGGGGCACCTGGGTGGCTCAGTGGGTTAAGGCCTCTGCCTTCGGCTCAAGTCGTGATCCCAGGGTTCTGGGATCAAGCCCCATGTCGGGCTCTCTGCTCAGCGGGGAGCCTGCTTCTCCCTCTCTCTCTCTGCCTGCCTCTCTTCCTACTTGTGATCTCTGCCTGTCAAAATAATTAAATAAAAATCTTTAAAAAAAAAACTTAAATATATTTTATTTTCTATTACAAACTTTTCTTTAACATTTGAGTCTGTGAGTTTGGGCTCTGCTGAAGTGACAGGAGGAGTTGAGTCAAAAATGTTTCCATTTTATTTCTCATGAACGTTTTCTCATAATTGACTAAATCCTGTATTCTGGACCACTTATGAGTATCACATATCAGTATCACACAATATGAGTATCACAAGGGACAGGAGCCAAAGCAGAGTAGTTGTATTTTCCAATGGAGACTGTCATTATTGTAAGGAACACCTGAGTGAATATGTCTCCCTAAGTATTGTAAGATCCTTCCCTTTTATATGACTTTTCTGCAGCATTTAGCATCATTGACCCCCTCATTCCTCCTTCCTTCTGCTTTCCTTGACATCACGTTGACTTGATTTTCTTACTACTTGCTATGAAATAAAATATTTAAAAAACGGGCTGTGATTCTTATCACTGGCTGCCCATTGGAATTACCTAATTATTAAAAAAAAAATGATACCCAGCTTCTCACCAACAAAGTTGTAACTTTATAGATCTGGGGTTGGGGAGAGGGTGAATCCTGGCATTGGTAGTTTTTAAAATTTCCCTCAGGTATCTCTAATGTGTAGCTAAATAATACCATTCTCTTAAATTATAAGTTGAACTATACACCACTGCCTACAAAAGTATCAATTTCATAGGGATCAGCTTGGTATTTTTGTCTTTTTGTACATTTATATTGCCACATGTGAGACAAAAATGCTAATAAAATTTATATATTTATTTGTGTATTTAATATTTATATAAAACTTACTCTGTGCAAGCAGTTTATACACATGAACTCATTTAATATTATGAGGTAGATACTATTTCTTTTAAACTTTTTTTGTTTTTAAAGATTTTATGTATTTATTTGAGATAGAGAATGAGAGAACACAAGCAGGGTGAGGTGCAGAGGGAGAAGCAGACTCCCTGCTGAGTGGGGAACCCAATGCAGGGCTTGATCCCAAGACCCAAGATCATGACCTGAGCTAAAGGCAGATGTTTAATTGACTGAGCCACTCAGGCACCCCTGAGGTAGATACTATTAGCATCCCCTTTTTCGCAGATTAGGGAACTGAAGCACAGGGAGGTAATGTGACTTACTCAAGGTCACACAGCAGGTGTTCATGAGGTGTCTGTTTACTGACTAGATTGTAAGCCCCACAGGGGCAAGAATCACTGTTTTGTTCACTGACATCTTTCAAGTACCTGGAACAGTGTCTGGCACCTGAGAAGATTAGTAAATGTTTTTGAAAGAAAAAAGGGAAGGAAGGAAGGAAATATTTTGCCTTTTAATAAAGTGTATGTGAGGTTCGAATTTATAGGAATATCTGTGACTTAAGATTTTCCCCTAAATGTTTAATGTATTACATGTATCATAAGCTAGAAATCACTTTTGGTGGCTAGGAAATGTTTTGCAATGATTAAGTGCGAAATGGAAAGTGCTTGACTTATCTCAGAAAAGACTGTAATTCAGTTGATAAAACATTTAAATCCATACTTTTCTTTTCTTTCTTTCTTTCTTTTTTTTTTTTTGCATCTTAACAGCACTCTTTTTTAAAAATTAATTAATTTATTTATTTTAATAAACATATAATGTATTTTTATCCCCAGGGGTACAGGTCTGTGAATCGCCAGGTTTACACATTTCACAGCACTCGTCATAGCACATACCCTCCCCAATGTCCATTTCCCCACCACCCTCTCCTGTCCCCCAGCAACCCTCAGTCTATTTTTTGAGATTGAGTCTTTTATGGTTTGCCTCCCTCCCAATCCCATCTTCTTTCATTTTTTCTTTTCCTCCCCCCCCAACCCCCCCACATTGCATCTCCACTTCCTCATATCAGGGAGATCTTATGATAGTTGTCTTTCTCTGATTGACTTATTTCGCTAAGCATAATACCCCCTAGCTCCATCCACGTCGTCGCAAATGGCAAGATTTCATTTCTTTTGATGGCTGCATAGTATTCCATTGTGTATATACACCACATCTTCTTTATCCATTCATCTGTTGATGGACATCTAGGTTCTTTCCATAGTTTGGCTATTGTGGACATTGCTGCTATAAACATTCGGGTGCACATGCCCCTTCGGAGCACCACGTTGGTATCCTTAGGATATATACCCAGTAGTGCAATTGCTGGGTCATAGGGTAGCTCTATTTTCAGTTTTTTGAGGAAACTCCACACTGTTTTCCAGAGTGGTTGCACCAGCTTGCATTTCCACCAGCAGTGTAGGAGGGTTCCCCTCTCTCCGCATCCTCGCCAGCATCTGTCATTTCTTGACTTGTTGATTTTAGCCATTCTGACTGGTGTGAGGTGGTGTCTCATTGTGGTTTTGATTTGTATTTCCCTGATACCGAGTGATGTGGAGCATTTTTTGATGTGTCTGTTGTCCATCTGTATGTGTTAATTGCAGAAATGTGTGTTCATGTCCTCTGACCATTTCTTGATTGGATTATTTGTTCTTTGGGTGTTGAGTTTGATAAGCTCTTTATAGATTTTGGATACTAGCCCTTTATCTGATATGTCGTTTGCAAATATCTTCTCCCATTCTGTCAGTTGTCTTTTGGTTTTGTTCACTGTTTCCTTTGCTGTGCAAAAGCTTTTGATCTTGATGAAATCCCAATAGTTCATTTTTGCCCTTGCTTCTGTTGCCTTTGGCGATGTTCCTAGGAAGAAGTTGCTGCGGTTGAGGTCAAAGAGGTTGCTGCCTGCGTTCTCCTCAAGGATTTTGATGGATTGCTTTCTCACATTGAGGTCCTTCATCCATTTTGAGTCTATTTTCGTGTGTGGTGTAAGGAAATAGTCCAATTTCATTTTTCTGCATGTGGCCATCGAATTTTCCCAGCACCATTTGTTGAAGAGGCTGTCTTTTTTCCATTGGACATTCCTTCCTGCTTTGTCGAAGATTAGTTGACCATAGAGTTGAGGGTGTGTTTCTGGGCTCTCTATTCTCTTCCATTGATCTATGTGTCTGTTTTTGTGCGATTACCATACTGTCTTGATGATGACAGCTTTGAAATAGAGCTTGAAGTCTGGAATTGTGATGCCACCAACTTTGGCTTTCTTTTTCAACATTCCTTTGGCTATTCGAGGTCTTTTCTGGTTCCATATAAATTTTAGGATTATTTGTTCCATTTCTTTGAAAAAAAAAAGATGGTATATTGATAGGGATTGCATTAAATGTGTAGATTGCTTTAGGTAGAATAGACATTTTCACAATATTTGTCCTTCCAATCCATGAGCATGGAATATTTTTCCATTTCTTTGTGTCTTCCTCAATTTCTTTCATGAGTACTTTATAGTTTTCTGAGTATAGATTCTTTGCCTCTTTGGTTAGGTTTATTCCTAGGTATCTTATGGTTTTGGGTGCAATTGTAAATGGGACTGACTCCTCAATTTCTCTTTCTTCTGTCTTGTTGTTAGTGTAAAGAAATGCAACTGATTTCTGTGCATTGACTTTATATCCTGACACTTTACTGAATTCCTGTATGAGTTCTAGCAGTTTTGGAGTTTTCAACATATAGTATCATATCATCTGCAAAGAGTGATAGTTTGACTTCTTCTTTGCCAATTTGGATGCCTTTAATTTCTTTTTGTTGTCTGATTGCTGAGGCTAGGACTTCTAGTACTATGTTGAACAGCAGTGGTGATAACGGACATCCTTGCCGTGTTCCTGACTTTAGCAGAAAAGCTTTCAGTTTTTCTCCATTGAGAATGATAGTTGCCGTGGGTTTTTTATAGATGGCTTTGATAATATTGAGGTATGTGCCTTCTATCCCTTCACTTTGAAGAGTTTTAATCAGGAAGGGATGCTGCACTTTGTCAAATGCTTTTTCAGCATCTATTGAGAGTATCATATGGTTCTTATTCTTTCTTTTATTAATGCACTGTATCACATTGATTGATTTGCGGATGTTGAACCAACCTTGCAGCCCTGGAATAAATCCCACTTGGTCGTGGTGAATAATCCTTTTAATGGACTGTTGGATCCTACTGGCCAGTATTTTGGTGAGAATTTTCACATCTGTGTTCACCAAAGATATTGGTCTGTAATTCTCTTTTTTGATGGGATCCTTGTCTGATTTTGGGATCAAGGTGATGGTGGCCTCATAAAATGAGTTTGGAAGTTTTCTTTCCATTTCTATTTTTTTGAACAGTTTCAGGAGAATAGGAATTAATTCTTCTTTAAATGTTTGGTAGAATTCCCCTGGGAAGCCGTCTGGTCCTGGACATTTGTTTGTTTGGAGATTTTTGATGACTGTTTCAATCTCCTTACTGGTTATGGGTCTGTTCATGTTTTCTATTTCTTGCTGGTTCAGTTGTGGTAGTTTATATGTCTCTAGAAATGTATCCATTTCTTCCAGATTGTCAAATTTGTTGGTGTAGAGTTGCTCATAGTATGTTCTTATAATTGTTTGTATTTCTTTGGTGTTGGTTGTGATCTCTCCTCTTTCATTCATGATTTTATTTATTTGCGTCCTTTCTCTTTTCTTTTTGATCAGTCTGGCCAGGGGTTTGTCAATCTTATTAGTTCTTTCAAAGAAACAGCTCCTAGTTTCGTTGATTTGTTCTTTTGTTTTTTTAGTTTCTACTTCATTGATTTCTGTTCTGATCTTTATGATTTCTCTTCTCCTGCTGGGTTTAGGCTTTCTTTGTTGTTCTTTCTCCAACTCCTTTAGGTGTAGGGTTAGGTTGTGTATTTGAGACCTTTCTTGTTTCTTGAGAAAGGCTTGTACTGCTATATATTTTCCTCTCAGGACTGCCTTTGTTGTGTCCCACAGATTTTGAACCATTGTGTTTTCATTATCATTTGTTTCCATGAATTTTTTCAATTCTTCTTTAATTTCCTGGTTGACCCATTCATTTATTAGAAGAATGCTGTTTAGTCTCCATGTATTTGCATTCTTTCCAAATTTCCTCTTATGGTTGAGTTCTAGCTTCAGAGCATTGTGGTCTGAAAATATGCAGGAATGATCCCAATCTTTTGATACTGGTTGAGACCTGATTTATGACCCAGGATGTGGTCTATTCTGGAGAATGTTCCATGTGCACTAGAGAAGAATGTATATTCTGTTGCTTTGGGATGGAATGTTCTGAATATATCTGTGATGTCCATCTGGTCCAGTGTGTCATTTAAGGCCTTTATTTCCTTGTTCATCTTTTGCTTAGATGATCTGTCCATTTCAGTGAGGGGAGTGTTAAAGTCCCCTGCTATTATTGTATTACTGTCGATGTATTTCTTTGATTTTGTTATTAATTGGTTTATATAGTTGGCTGCTCCCATGTTAGGGGCATAGATATTTAGGATTGTTAGGTCTTCTTGTTGGACAGACCCTTTGAGTATGATATAGTGTCCTTCCTCATCTCTTATTATAGTCTTTGGCTTAAAATCTAATTGATCTGATGTAAGGATTGCCACCCCAGCCTTCTTCTGATGTCCATTAGCATGGTACATTGTTTTCCACCCCCTCACTTTAAATCTGCAGGTGTCTTTGGGTCTAAAATGAGTTTCTTGTAGGCAGCAAATTGATGGGTTTTGTTTTTTTATCCATTCTGATACCCTGTGTCTTTTGATTGGGGCATTTAGCCCATTAACATTCAGGGTAACTATTGAGAGATATGAATTTAGTGCCATTGTATTGCCTGTAAGGTGACTGTCACTGTATATTGTCTCTGTTTCTTTCTGATCTACTACTTTTAGGGTCTCTCTTTGCTTAGAGGACCCCTTTCAATATTTCCTGTAGGGCTGGTTTGGTGTTTGCAAATTCTTTCCGCTTTTGTTTGCCCTGGAAGCTCTTTATCTCTCCTTCTATTTTTAATGATAGCCTAGCCAGATATAGTATTCTTGGCTGCATGTTTTTCTCGTTTAGTGCTCTGAATATATCATGCCAGTTCTCTCTGGCCTGCCAGGTCTCTGTGGATAGGTCTGCTGACAATTTAATGTTTTTATCCTTGTATGTTACAGACTTCTTTTCCCGGGCTGCTTTCAGGATTTTCTCTTTGTCGCTAAGACTTGTAAATTTTACTATCAGGTGACAAGGTGTGGACCTATTTTTATTGATTTTGAGGGGTGTTCTTAGCATCTCCTGGATTTTGATGTTTGTTCCCTTTGCCATATTAGGGAAGTTCTCTCCAATAATTGTCTCCAATATACCTTCTGCTCCCCTCTCTCTTTCTTCTTTTTCTGGAATCCCAATTATTCTCGTGTTGTGTCGTCTTATGGTGTCACTTATCTCTTGAATTCTCTCATCGTGGTCCAGTATTTGTTTGTCTCTCTTTTGCTCAGCTTCTTTATTCTCTGTCATTTGGTCTTCTATGTCACTAATTCTTTCTTCTGCCTCATTTATCCTAGCAGTGAGAGCTTCCATTTTTTATTGCACCTCATTAATAGCTTTTTTGATTTCAACTTGGTTAGATTTTTGTTCTTTTATTTCTCCAGAAAGGGCTTTTATCTCTCCGGACAGCGTTTCTCTAATATCTTCTATTCCTTTTTCGAGCCCGGCTAGAACCTTGAGAATTGTCATTCTGAACTCTAGATCTGTCATGCTACCTATGTCTGTATTGATTAGGTCTCCAGCCTTCGGTACTGCCTCTTGTTCTTTTTTTTGAGGTGAGTTTTTCCGCCTTGTCATTTTGTCCAGATAAGATTTGCTTTCTCCTGCTGTGGAATTCTGCAGTTCTTGGTGAGTAAAGTTGGTCTTGGCTGGGTTTCTTGTTGATCTTCTGGGGGAGGGGCCTGTTGTGGTGATTCTCAAGTGTCTTTGCCGCAGGCGGAATTGCACCGCCCTTGCCAGGGGCCGGGCTAAGTAATCCGCTCGGGTTTGCTTTCGGGAGCTTTTGTTCCCTGAGCACTTTCCGTAGAGTCTGGAGGGCGGGAATGAAGATGGCGGCCTCCCAATCTCCGGCCCGGAGGAGCCGAGAGCTTGGGGTTCCGCTCCTCAGTGCGCTCTCAGAGCAAAGTGCCCAACCGCCCCGCCTCCCTGGCCTGCGGCCGCACCTTGAGGAAAGCAATCAATTGCTGGCACTTGGAGAAAAGCGCCCGGTCGCTTCGGTCTCCGTGGCCTCCGGCCGCGCTCCGAGCCCACCCAGCCTGCGACCGGCACAAGGTAACCCCGGGCTGAGAGCTCACTCCTCGGCTCTGTCGCTGTAGCCGGCTTCCCCGCTCTAATACCTGCGAGCTCTGCGGCACTCAGACACCACCGGTCTTTCTGTGACCCCGCGTGACCTGGGGCTACGCTGACCCCACGTGGGCTTCCCCCCAGTTTAGCCTCCAGAGCGATGTCCCTCCGTGGAGCAGACTTTTTTTAAAAGTCCCGATTTTGTGCTCTGTGGCTCCGCTGCTTGCCGGGAGCCGGCTCCTACCCTTCGGGGTCTATCTTCCCGTCGCTTTGGATTCATTTCTCTGCTGGTCCTACCTTTCAGAAAGTGATCGATTTTCTGTTTCTAGAATTGTTGCTTTTCTTCTCTTCGATTTCCCGTTGGATTTGTAGGTGTTCGCAATGGTTTGATAAGCTGTCTAGCTGATCTCCTGCTACCCGATGTCGTCTCAGCCTGCTACTTCTCTGCCATCTTGACTCCTCCCATACTTTTATTTTCATTCTGAGTTTGTAATTGTATGGCAGCTAGTCCAAGTTTACTCCAGTCTGTGTATCTTTGCTGGGTAGTTGTAGGATTTTGCACTGTGTGTATTTTTTATACTTCTATAGGGGACTCTTAAAGAAACTTTAAAACCGTATCAAATGCTTTACTGAATGATTTCAAGGGAAGAGGCCTTTCTTTTCAATTACCTCGCCCTGGCAATAATCCACACTTCTTACGTGTAAAGTAAATGCTGACGAGCTGCTACCAAATGTCACATCCACAAACAATAAGTAAATGAAAGTGATACCTATTTTTTTCTTGTGTGTTAGCATGAAATATAAAAGACAAATATTTCATATTTTAAATTACAAAGTTATAACACTCTTGGTAAATGGAGTAATATTTGTTAAATTTCATACTTGGGACCTTTTTAGTATATGTGCTGCCGAAGTGAGCACTATACTTGGGACCATTGGCACAATAAATTAACTGCACTAAAAGAAGAGAAATACCTATTTTTTTTAAGATTTTACTTTATTTACTTGACAGACAGAGATCACAAGTAGGCAGAGAGGCAGGCAGAGAGAGAGGAGGAAGCAGGCTCCCTGCCGAGCAAAGAACCCAATGCGGGGCTCGATCCCAGGACCAGGAGATCATGACCTGAGCCGAAGGCAGCAGCTTTAACCCACTGAGCCACAAATACCTATTTTTTATATGCATATCTAAGAATATAGGACATTTGCAACAATAAAGCCTGTTGAAATTACACAAGAACAAACTGACTCATCCCTTTTCTAAGAAAAGGTAAGGGGCATTTTGTGGTAATATCTGCTAGCTTTCAGGGACAGAAACCTAATTGGAGCATTTTCTGTTTAGGGAAAGATAAACCCTTTTTGTCTTCAGAGTTGTGAACTAGAGGCACAATGGCCTGATCACTGCTTGCCAGATTGCTCGTGAGTCATTTGGTTCTTTTATTAGCTCTTTCTTACATTGCCATCTTGTCTCCTTCTTCCTTGCTGCTTTTCCTGTGTTTTGGGCAGCAAAATTGGGAAATCTGTTGCACTTGGTGAGTTGTGGAAATCAGGAGTGAGTGACTGCCTAGTTCCTGTGTGGTAATGTTAGCTCTGCTGCACATCTGATATTTAAGTGTGTGTCTCTTAGCACTGCCAGATGGGCATGAATCTGGGCTCCCAGGACCCAGAGTCCTAAATTGATCAAGACACATTGTGAAAATAGTAGCTGCTTTTCATTGAGCTGTCTGTTCATTGGGAACGTTGCGGCTGTTCCCTGATATACACTACCCAGAGACTTTGAGACTTTTAATTTAATTCTTGTTTAAGAGAGCTTTAGGGGAGGGTCCGACATAACTGCTCTGGGAGATAGAGGTTGGCATGTGGCAAAATATATAAAATGTTATCTAGGAGAATAAAAGCTAGTTTTAGTGAGAACAAAATCTGTTCTATAATCAGATTTAAGTAGGAACTAAATCGGTCTTTATTTTCAGAAGTACTGCAAGATACCTACTTTTACAGGAATGCAATTTACATATTATCATGGCTATTTATTAATTACTATTCCCACACTGCCTGCTAGGGCACATGAGATATAATTTAAATAGTTGTTGAAAGCCTCCTACAGATTCGAAAGAATACACACTCGTGAGCTCCTCAAGGGTCTGTTGTATGCTGCAGTACACAGGGACTATCAATCAGTTTACTGCCTCTTGTTCCTTCCAAGTTTTTGATTGCTTCTATAAACCCCAAAAGGACTCATTAGGCTTGCTTCCTTTCCATTTCGAAGTCCCAGTGCTTAGAGCGCTTTTGCAAATAATGATTTGAACTTGGGTGAAAGTTTCTGCAACATACTAGAGATCAAACCAATCACCTAATATCAAACATTTCAAACGACAGGACCTGGAAGTAAAATCTATTTCGAAAATATCCGTCATGAATTTGTTAAGAGATTATTTGGTAATTATATGCCAAAAAGTACATCCAAATGGAAGAAGTCAGAACTAATAGGGGAAGGTGGGTACATTGGCATTAGTATGTATGTGTCCTATCAGGAATGGGAGAGAGTGACCCAAGGGGCAAAGACAGAATTATCAAAATAACGTTCTGGGGTTTTCTGGTTTATTTATTTATTTATTTTTTTGTTTTGTTTTTTTATTAGAGAGATACAGGGAGGGGCAAAGGGAGAGGAGAGAGAGAATCTTAAGCAGGCTCCATGGGGAGCCTGATGCCGGGCTTAATCTCATGACCCTGAGATCATGACCTGAGCCAAAGTCAAGAGTCAGATGTTTAATGGATGGAACCATCTAGGTGCCTCACGTTCTGTCTGTTTATACTTCTATTTGCAAACTAGTTAAAACTTCAGATACAACTCAATGACCTGACTTATGACATTACAACTAGAACAGACTTTTACATCCTAGTTTGGTGTCAGTTGTACAAATATTATATTTCATAAGCAGAAAACAGGGTCTCACCGTACTTCAGGAATTGTATACTTGGAGCTAAGGTAACATACTCAGGCTGCGCACTTGTGAAAGCCAGGAGACGGTTCTAAAAGTGAATTTGAATGTCCTGGAAGAGATATGTTCTTCCAGGTTACAACTGGAATAATACTCCTGACTGAATCATTCTTCTTTTTGAATTATATACCTTCACCCACTTATGTGACATATTTTATAGTCATACCTATTTCTGGTGGCATTTGAGATTTTAGACTCTTTAGAGGCTGACATATCTGATTTTTTTCTAATGGATTAATTACTCCTAAAAATTAATTAATTATAATATATACCTTTTCCTCAAAGTATATAAATAATTATTTTCCTGTATACTATTTAAGTATGTATGCATTAATATGCAACAATCTGACTTATGTGGAATTTCTCCTGTGTTGTAAAAGTAAATTTTTTTTTTTTAAGATTTTATTTATCAGATAGAGATCACAAGTAGGCAGAGAGGCAAGCAGAGAGAGAGAGGAAGGGAAGCAGGCTCCCTGCTGAGCAGAGAGCCCGATGCGGGGCTCGATCCCAGGACCCTGAGATCATGACCTGAGCCGAAGGCAGAGGCTTTAACCCACTGAGCCACCCAGGTGCCCCTGTAAAAGTAAATTTTAATAAATACTGGCTCTCTCTTTTGGTGCTAGAGAATATTTTATGGCATTGACTAACAGCTGTATGGCTTTGTTTAGACCATGCATACGTACACACATAAACAACATTATATAAATAGTTGAGGGATGCATGTGATGTGCACATCAGACATCATCATTCAAGTGAAAGTCTTATAAGTGACTTCTTTGAACTCTTAGGGAATGAGACTAATACTAAAAACTTTGTACATATGTGAATATAGTTCTAGCACATTTTTGCTTACTTTGTTTAATTTATTGCTGCTACTTTTCATTTCCTTGATTTATGAAAGCAGTTACCTTAGTTACACAGTTCTGCTCCTAATTTAGTTGACTTTACAAGTTCATAAAAATAAAAGAGAACATAACATTAGTAAATTAAAGTAAAATATTAGCATTTCTGCAAGAAAGTCATAAATGGCTCCTTCCTTCCTGGCACAGTCTTTTACTTCTATGTTGAAGACTTTGAAGGCACAGGAAGAGGAAGGAGCTTTTGTGTGTAACTTAATCATTTTCTTGTTAACCTTTTGCCGTGAGTCACAATAAGATTCATTCTTCATATCACAGTAGACTTCATCAGCAGGAATATGCTTTTATCTTTGCTGCCTGGTTTTATAGGACTGGAGGGAATTGACACCACTAGGGAATCATTAAAGAGATAATGGACAGATTATTTTCTCGTATCTTCATTCAGACTTCTTCTCACTGGTACCCTCATCCTCAGTAAGCATCAATCAGAATTATTCATTAAGAACTGAGGGATAGAACAGTGTCCTGAGGCTAAAGGGAGAAGGTGGGGTAAAAAAAAAAAAAAATCTTGGAAGGAAGTAAGACTCAGACTCAATATGTCAAAAAGAAGTGTTGGGCTCATTGTCTATGTAGATGTATTCAAGTTAAAGAGGTTGGAACAGTACTGAGGTGACTTACTCACCTTACACCCATAAAAACAGTGGTAGCTTGCAATCTTTATAAATCCATCTCCTACAAAAAGAGTTTCAGCAGTAGCCAGACATTTTCATTTTGTAAAATAAAAGTATTTTTTAAAGCCATTCATGTACATGCAAATGACTAGTAGCTGGTAATTAGGCTTGAGCATCTGTCTCACTCTTGTTGAAGAAAAAAAAAAACAGCTGAGTACTGTAAAAGAGGAATTGCATCAGATCAGTTAAAGAGTCAAGGGAGATTTTATTAGAGACTATTTCAGTAGGGCAGAGATTATTGCAATAGGGGGGAGAGTCTGAACTCAACTCTGCTAAAACAAATGGCAGGAGGATTTTTAAATTCTGGGCTGAGCAAATGGGAAAATAGTGCAGGATGTTAGGGGTGAGCAAATCCATGCGATTCGGCCACCTACATTTACTAATTGCTGCTTATTGAAGTTAGGATCCCACCCTGGCACAGAAACTAGGAGATAAACGCGCTATCTTCTTCAATGATTACATTTTAAAGAGGTGATTTCCAGGATCTCGAGAAAGGCATTTGGGGGCAGAGAAAGAACTTTAAGTCGCAGGTTTTCTAAGCTAAATACTCTAAGAAGAGGGCAGCCGGGAGCCTGTAGTCAGAAAGAAAACGGACTGCAGTTTTGCTCAAGCTGAGAGGAATTTCAAGGTCACGTTGATCAGTAGTTAATAAGTCTCTGTTTAACGTAGGGCTTTTCCTCCTTCAACTGGTAGAAGTTGGGAAGTGGGGCTAACGCTATGGTCAAAGACCCTGAGGGTCATGCCTCAGTCTCTATCTCCCAGGCGAGGCTGACGCAGGTGTGCCTAAGTCAGCGTAGGTTCTTGGAAGAATTGCTTCATGAAAAACCAGATTCAGAGAAAAAACAAGTGCTTTTTAAGGGCTAATCCGAATGTGTAGGCTACAGAGGAATATCCCTTTGGAAGTGAGATGATTTAGCATGTTTCTTTCTGGTCTGATAGCTTGGCATGAAGCCAGTTGTTTTCTGGGATGAACTCACACCTCCGGGCGTAAGAGAAGCAGGATTCAATTTGTCAGACTTCTTTATAGTGTGTTAATGATTATCAGATGCCAAGCAGATTCCCGGACACACAGCCATCACAAAAATTATTTCAGATAATGTTGTAAGTGACAAGATATTATTATCCACATCTGTCTTAATACACATAGAAGTGACACAGATTCATTGTTATAGGAATAGTGATAGAGAATATTATTCCCATTGGAAATATTCTTGGTTTTTAATTTTAATTCCCCATAATTAAGCAAGATAGTATAATATTGTGTATTTTACATGGAAGAAGAATACCATTGTAAATTCTTTCCATGGGCAATGAATAGAAAAATTACAAATTCTATTTGCAATTTTAATGCAGCTTTTCTGGGAACTCTCCCATCTTTTTCTGTTCCAAATTTAGCAGGTGGATGCACTGTATTTAACTTAAAATCATTGTAGGCTACTTTATAAAACATGAGCAAACTGGGCTATGAATTGAATTTTGAGTTTGACATTTAAAATATGAAGAGGGAAAGCAATGGCATCACTAATGGCTCAAAGCAACAAGGTTATAAATAAACTACTCACTGTTCTCATGTATTTTTAGTAAAGAGATTTGGGAATAGTACAAGTAATCCCCAATGCCCAATTACAATCGCTTAACTAATTTAACAAACACATTGTAAATGTGTAGTTAGAGATACTTTAAATAAACATATATTGCATGGGAGGAAGTTTAATAGCTAAACAAACGGAAAACCACTTCAGATGTAGAGGTTTTAGCTTTCTCAAAGATTTTAGTAATGTAGTTATAAAAAGAAACACAAACACAATTGTGAGGCAAAGCATCAAGAGAGGATTTTCTCTAGGTGATGATATTAGGCAGTATTTGCCTTTAAGAAAATTTAAGACGTTAAAGATTCCATAATTTAAAAATTACCAATTCTTTTTTTCTGGTCCTTTATGATCTTATGGTATATATTGCTTATAGAAATGGATAAGAATAGATACACAGAGATATGTAAGCGGATGAGATGCTATCCCAATCTGCTTAAACAGATATATATTGTTTACAGATGATTGAAAGCTGACCTACATGAAGATATAAGATTTATAGGTAGTATGCCCTTGCACTTTTTCCAGTGGCTGCCGACGAAATGAAGCCCGTGGGTTTCTGGGGAGGCTGGTCTTCAATTCCTCCTGCACAGGTTTGGTCCTGGTGGAGTTCTTCCGAAGTGTGCAAACTGTGCTTCAATTAAAGAAGTCTGTAGGGCACATAGAGCAGATGAACAGCAAGTGCTTTGGGACTTCTCTTGACAAGACTCTGGCAGGTGGGAAGCCCAAATGCAAAGCAGGCATTTGAAAATGCTATATGGGAGCAAATATTTAACATACCAGGGGATTGGGAAGTAATGTTGATTTCTCATTATGTTTCCCATTTTCTTGTAATCTCTGGAAGGAAGTGCTTATGACTCCAAATAATAGAAAGAATCCAACATTTTCAAATCTTAGCGATTGCAAACTCCAAACTTGGTGCTTTTAAACAGCTGTCAAGAGGAAAGGCAGTAGTTATTAACAAACTGGTACCATCTTTACTAAGCTGAAATACAGACTGCATTCATTTTGGCTCAGGTTGTTCTTGGAAGCTTTAAAAATCCCAGGGAGAGTCTTTCATTTTTGTTAGTGCAGATGATTTTCTGTTGGCTTTTGCTTAACTTCAGCTGACTTTCATGTAAATGTACCACAGGCAGGGGCTTAAAATAGCCAGATGGTCACTGCAAAATTTTGTTCTGACTTGAACTTCCCCTTTCCCTCACCCTTTTCATATGTGTCAATCCCCAGTACTATGGAATTGGGATAGACAGGTGAATTATTTTGATGTATGTTCTGGCTGCTTTACCGACTTAAAAATAAGGGAATTCGATGCTTTCATGTGTTTAGTCGAGAACTTCACTTCTCTAATTAAGGCTTCCTTATTCCTTCCTCCCAAAGGAAACTATCTGGTATCATTTTAATTATAAGTAGTTATAATAATACAATGAATGGCCAGGAACAACTCAGTTCATGAACATTAATATCTACTGCTTGTTCTCTACTGTGCTTGATGTCTAAAACTCTCCGTACAGCTTCCGTTTACCTCAGACTAAACACAGTCTGAGGAGATACCTGTAGAATTCATGAAAGAGGCTAATATGGTGAATGCAGAATGTTTCCCCTTGATCTTGATTTGTTCCAAGGTGTTCTGGGATACCAGGATAGTTAAGAAGCTTGGGTAGGCTGAGGAGTAGTAAAATAATTGACCTATAGAAACTGATTAGATTGGACTTGGTCATTTAAGGATCCTTAGGATAATGTGATATTCAAAGATAGGAAAAAAGAGTAATCTTAACTCTAAAGAGAATACCCTTAACCAAGGAGAGAAGGAAGTAGACTTTTAGATCATCTTGTCTTGAATTCTCTTGTCTTTAATGATCATAATCAGAGATGCTGCAAATATAATTCTTATAAGCTTTATTATCTTGAAACATTTTGGGTAGGAGATTTATTTATAATACTTAAAAGAATTGAATTAGCATCTAATTCTGCTGGACAGGAATGATAGTCTTCCTGTCACTTAATTGATCATTTAAGATGTATCATGAGCTATGCTGAAAATTATACAAATATTAATACATGAAAGTCCTAATAACGGCCTAGTAAATATACTTTATCCCCATTTTATGGGCATAAATCGGGAAACCTAGCAAGTTTAATTAACTTTGTCATTGAAAATTGCCATGCAGTTAGTAAGAGAACCAAGACAGAGCTGAATCTTTGTGCTATTGATTCTGCTACTTTGTTAATAGATATAGGACCTTGGTTTATTTATCCACAACTTAACAATGTTTCATTCCTCTCCAAAGAAGGTGTTATTTCTGTGCATGTTAAATGTGAAGGAGATTGGAATAAGTTAGCCAAAGTCATATTCTCTAAACTGATAATTGGAAGCTGCTTTACTGCTTTAGTGGAGGAATATGTTGTCCATGCAATTAGCTAATTAAGTGGGCTCTTGTGAGAAAAGGCTCCCATGGGGGTTCCATTATTTACCTCTACTGCAGCCTTGTTCACATTGAGGGGAAATTTGTCTTTTTCTGTCTCTTCCCTTGAATTTCGAACTCTTTGAAGGCAGAGAGAGGATTTATTCATGACCAAACTGCCAGTGGTTTACACAGTCTCTGACACATGGATAGTGGGAAGGAAGGAAGGAAAGAAGGAAGGAAGGAAGGAAAGGGAAGGGAGGGAGGGAGGAAGGAAGAAAGGAAGACCTGGCTTTTAGGTTTTGATTTCCTAATACTTGGCTATGGACATTACATAAATTCTTTAATCTCCCCAGCATTGATTTCCTCATCTCTAAAATGCAGATTATATATAATTGTATTGTTGTGAATTATCTGAAGAATGCAATGAGCTACAAAAATTGAAGAGATTTTTATTTTGAATCTGATAATGAGTATAATAATCACCTAAGAATCAAGTTGGATATAATAAATATGGAAAGTTAATGAATATATAAAACTCACCAAGAATGTTAGCTCTGCTAATTTAACATAAAAACTGATTAATGTTCATTAAGGCTCCTTAGCTAGGAAAATTAGATAAGAATTTATTTTCCTGGCATTTGAGTCATAGTTGGATTTGTCTAATACCAGTGACTTTAAAAGAATACTTTGCTTAAATAATCTCTAAGTGAGTTCAAAAACAAATGCTAAATGATCCTTGGGATAGAAAACAATTCAGAGTGCTAACTTGTGTAGTGATGGACTTTTAATGTGAGCTGTTGTGTGAGGAAGAGGTAAGGGTGGATAATGGGATAAATAACATTTACAGATTGTTAAATGTGGGCAGAGAGAGTGCGTTATAAAACCATGTTTGCCGTTCACAGATCCTCTAAGTAGCATTATTAATTTTCTTGTATAACCTCACTGGTGAAATGTCACACCTTCAGTGGCCGTAATCACACAATAATAAAAGTTTCTCTCAGAAACTGAGAGAGGGGCATGACCTTAGGAGCAACAGTGGTCTCTTTGTATCATTTGCTTTGTACCAACTCGTACTTTGTCTTCATTGTTCCTCATAGGTACAATTTTTCTGCATAGATATTTACGAGGCTAGTTGGCTCTTTCTGACCACTCAGAGCCAGCTTAGACACTATGTCCTCAGAGAGATTGCTGGACCACTCAGTTTAATATTCCCTGGGAAGGCACTCACATTCCATCACTCTACTTCATTGCTTCACATCACTTATTGCTATTTGATATGTGCTGGTTTATTTGTTTATTTCTTCTTCCCATTGCCTCCCTCACCCCTGGAATGTAAGCACATCGAAGTAGGGACTTTGACCATCTGGGTCCTGCCATAGCCCAGGCATCTAGGACACACATAGTAGGAAATCAACACAATTATTGAAAATTGGATGAACAAACCCCTCATTTTACAAGTAGAGACTTTGCCCAGGGTCACACAGATGGTTACCAGTAGAGCCAGGGATCGAGCTAGTTCTCCTAACACACAGCTTAATGTTCTGTGTACTGTCCTCCCTTAGTTATGCTTAGAGCTAGACACACTTAATCTATACAAGAGGGGACAGTACATGAAGTCGTTTATAAGTTCTCTTCCTTCTTTTCCAAGCAGTACACTTTGTCTAGTAGTAGTTTTCTCTAGAGCAGTAGCACTATTCAACTCTGACCCAGCTTTTAATTCCAGTGTTATTAGTGTCCTGATAGACCCTGTAGTTCTATGTAGAAATAACAGAGAAGACATAATAACCCAACTCTACACTCAGAACCTTCTGTGCCCTTGTGCCTGAAGATAGAAGTATCTAATTATACATTAATTTATATACTTATGAATTAATGTATCAAAAACTTGTGGGCATTGTTTTAGATACATTGTCTCAGCGTACAAAGAGGAAACTGAGACCTACATCATGGGGGTAACAGGGGCACTGTTACCTGCCACGTGGGAAGTGCTATTTGGGAAGTAATGTAAGGGTTTTTTACCAGAAGTGAAAAGATCAGAGAGGAAGCAGTAAGGAAAGATCACTGGAAGACCAGTCTGCAAAAGGAGTGATAGATGAGCATATATTTAAGGGTGGATCATTCTATCTTGAAAACTGATGAAACAAGGACTCTTGCTCATTGTTGGTAAGAAAACAAAATGGCCACCTTGAAAGACAGTTTCCTACAAAACCAAACTTCTTTCATACTCGTACCAAATGATCCAACAATGAAGCTCTTTGGTATTTGCCAATGTGTTAAAAAATTACGTCCACACAAAAACCTGTCTATGAATGTTTATAACAGCTTTATTTGTAGTTGTCAAAACTTGGAAGCAACCAAGATGTCCTTTAATAGGTGAACGGATAAATAAACTGTGGTATATCCGTACAAAGGAGCGTTATTCAGCGATTGGAAAAAATGAGCTATCAAACCATGGGAAAACATGGAGGAAGCTTAAATGCATAATTTAAAGTGCAAGAAGTCAGTCAGAAAAGCCAAAGTATACCATATAATTTCAACTTGATTATATTCTGCAAATGCAAAACTCTGGGAACAGTTAAAAGACCAGTGGTTGCCTGTGGTTTGTGGGGGGAGGGAGGACAGGATAAATGAGAGGAGCAGAAGGCATGTTTAGGACTGTGAAATAATTCTGTGTAATATGATAGTGCAGACTTGTCATTATACATTGTCACAGCCTGTGGAACTCTACAGCACAAAGAGTGATTCCCTAAAGTAAACTGTGGATTTCAGTTAATAATCCTTTACCAATATTGGCTCATGGATTATAACAAATGTACTATACTGATGCAAAAGTTAGTAATAGGGGGAGTTTGTGAGGGGGTGAGGGATATATATGGAAACTTTTTATACTTTCTCTATTTTTCTATAAACCTAAAAGTGTTAAAGAAAATATTACTAAAGTGAATGAGACCAATTGAACATCTCTCACAGGGGCAAGTGAAATCAATATAATTTCTCAAAAGAATATTGATTAACCTAGGAGACAATTACTAAGTGTGTGTGTGGTACTCATCTCTGTGCTAAGCATTGAGTTCCAGAAATAAAGTTTGATCTGTACTGTCAAAGAGTTTATAGTCTCAGACAGAAGTAGGTATGCAAACAAGGCCAATAAAGTATGGTAATGGTTTTGGTAGAAGTGTATAATAGTGTAATGAACAGCAAAAGGGAAGTTCTACCTGTTTAAAGGGGCGGGGGGGGGGGGGGTTCCAGGAAAGTCTTTCCAGAGGAGTTACACCTGGAGCCAAATTTTTATTCACCAGTTAAAAAAAAAAAAAAAAGGTGAATGTGAGTTGGCTAATAGATGGTTCTAATGAAAGAGATGGTTGAAGTCATCTACCATGGATTGCATGCTTGGTATTGAATAAGAGGAAGATAATCCAAGACTGATATTACAGAATAGAAGGAAATGGTTAGAGCCCTAAGTAGCCATGATGAAGTTAAAGAATACAAATGGGGGAGTTAGTGCATGAGAGATGTGGAAAGATGGTGACTGGGGATTCGTAGATTGAATTTTGAAAGTTTGAGTTGATCCATTCAAGAGAAATAGTTCTTGAAATATTTATGTCTAATTTGGCTGGAGTTTTGGATTGAATTATTTATGTTTGCCTTAGCAGCCTGAAATATCTGGAAAATTTATAGCTGTAATCACCAGAAATGCTCACTTATAGTTTGTATGTGGTACTTCAGCCTGTCCATCCCATCACAAGGCCAGGGAGAGGTCACAGAAAAGGAATGCTCACAAGGAGTGTGAGTAAATTTTGTTGGCATTTAAGAGGTCACAGATATTTGAGGTTATGTTACCTGGTGGGCCATAAACAAAAACACTAATGAGCCAGATACCCAAGTAATGCGTGAATAAGGAAGCATAATCATGAAGTCAGAAGAAGACAGCAAAATTAAAGAGTAGGAAAGGCACATAGCCAATTGTCATCACCTTACATTTATTATTATCATTATAATTAACATAATTTTTCAGTGTTTGCACAAATATCAGGAACTTATACTTTGAAACATTTAGTAGGGAGTTTAGGGGATGTCAGTATAGCCCAGGATATTGAGTAACTTCTACCCAGAGGACTGAGCATGAGGGAAGAAATGGTCTTCCTGAAAAAGTGTTGAATTTTATTTTATTTTATTCATTCATTCATTCATTTATAGATAGGCAGAGGGAGAGAGAGAATCTTAAACAGACTTCACCATCAGTGGGGAGCCCAACGAGGTGCTGGTTCTCACAAACTTGAGATCATGACGTGAGCTGAAATCAAGAGTGGGATGCTTAACTGACGGAGCCACCCAGGCTTCCTGAAAAGGGTTGAATTTTAATTAAAGCAAGGAAATGGAACAACTTAGATGCTTTTTTTTTTCTTTTACAGTAAGTTTTATTTTGGATTGTTTGTTAACAGTTTAAACAATGGAGAAGAAAGCCCTAAAAACATGTTAGACTGTGAGAAGATGGTGGGTTTCAGGCTCTAGTATTTTGACTAGTCACTCTAAAACATGGGGGTGAGAGGCACATGGAACTGATAATGCTGGATTTCTGGAAATTTTGCAAGAAATCTCTTTTTCAGGCAACTTGATCCTAATTCTTGATCAAGAGTCTTAGAGTCCTATGATACAGAGACTCAAAGGTTCATGAGATGAGTTAACGATATCACACTTGATCGTGGTTCTCTCCAGAGAGAAAAGATTTTCCTTTGTTATAGTTGGAGGCTGATTTTTTTTTTTTTTTTTTTTGCATGTCAATTTAGCAATGTAAGGTACTTAGAAATCTCCTAATAGAAATTTCTATTCACAGATAAACCCTTTTGCTTCTGTTGGCTGTGAAGGGTACACAATGACACTGGTAAAGCCCCCAGGGCCTAGATACTGAATAAAGCTTTGTCAGTTTAAGTGCTAAGAGGAGGGCAGGAGAAAAGGAGGAGCAGGGGAGAAAAACAGCCAGATATTAGTACAGGTAAGATATAAAGAGAGGAAAAACAGTGAAAATTGAGTCAGATACAAGAGTTAAGGTTAACTTCAGAGGGGCATGCAGCGAGAGAATCTTCTGGGATTTTTAGACAGAAGGCTAGTGAACTATTTTTGGTAAGAAACACATTTTAGGTTTAAACTAAACAGAAGCTTAGTTTTTAAATGTCTAATGAAACAGTTATTATTTGCACATTGTCGTGACAATAGAAATTTATTTATAGAGATTGCACTGGACTAAAAAAGTGTAATTACATAAAGACACACAAAATGTGTTTCTCACACTTAATCACTTCTGGGGGTGTCTGCAATTTTCTTTTGAAAGAAGTGTGTTTCCAGAAGTAAATTTTCTTCATGGCAAAGAATATCCTATTAAAATAGTATACATTTCAAAGAAATGGCTAGTTCTAGGCTTCTTGTATCCCAGGAGGAGGGGGTGGAGGGATGGGGTAGCTGGGTGGTGGGTATTAAGTAGGACACATGTGGTGATGAGCACTGAGTGTTATATGCAATTAATGAATTGTAGAACACTACATAAAAAACTGTATGTACTATATGTTGGCTAACTGAACATAAAAAAAAAAAAAGAAATGGCTAGTTCTAGAAAAAGCAAATGATGTAAATTTATCTAGCCTACTCTTAAGAAAAATCAGATTAAGCATGGCATCCATAACATTGGAACATCCTTGTCACTTAGTGAAAGTCTATGCAGGGTGGGTTTGCTACGGAGCTGCTCTCCAAGGCTACAGATAAAAACCAGAAGTCTCAAGCAGCATGATTGTGAGCTTATGTACATTCTGAATCAGTATTGTTTTCTGTCATTACTTATCAAAAAGCCCAGTGTAGCCAAGAAATCTGCATTTCTAATGGTAATATAATAATCACCTCCCTAACCTGCTCACTTTACTGCTTTGGCTAGTAATTACACGTTTGGAGTTTCAGTTTCTTTGAATACAGCCTATTCCAAAGGGTTGTTAGAAGGAGTAAAGAAAGTAATGCTTAGTAGAGTACTTGGAGTAGAGGAAGACTTCAACAAATAAGTTATTTTTAAGAGACCAGGCTCAGTACATGAAAATGATGAATCACAAATTTTCCTAGAGTCCTCATCTGTTGAAGTGGAGCTATTAATAGTATCTTCTTCTTATGTTGTCAAGATATTATCTGTTAAGATATGTTAGTATACTATCTGATTCAGAACAATCCTGGCCCACAGAAGGCAATGAATGGATGCTTCTTCTTACCATATAACGTATTGTCTCTAACTGCTTCTTCTTGCTACTGTGTGGGGGTTGGTGGTATCTACACCAGAGGTCAGAAAATGGCAACCCAGATGCTGGATCTAGACCTTGCTGAGTTTTGCTTTCCTCACATACCATATAAGCAATAAATTTGAACGTGTACAGATGAAGCATGTGTTTTCTCATTTGTCACAGTTCTATACCATCTTCTGTCTCATACCTGGCACAATGGACATACTTTGGCCACCTGCTTGATGCCTAAGCTGTTTAGTCTAAAATACTTCATGTGTGGTGTTTTCCTTTGCTCTTCCATTTACATTCTTAAAATTCACCACTTTACTTCAAGCTCTATTTAATACATGAAGGATAAAAATAGTTTATGCATTTGCAGAAACCCTGATAATGGCACTTCATTGGGTTGCAATAGGAAAATGAATATTGGGTCAATAGGTCATCTCAAAAGTTGCTCCAGAGAGAATCCAATTAATGACCTTGGTTTTTCTTCAGTGTGACACAAATGAAAATGAGTAATATAGATTTTCATATCCTCATTCTTCTTTGCTTTGTAAGATATTTCATTCTTGAGTTCTGTACTGTTAGTTCACAAAATGTATTTTAAATTTGATTTTTACAGAGTAGCTAACATAAGCCTAACATAAAGGCTCACAATAATATTAATATATTAAATGAATACAAAATAATGGAAGCATTCTTAGGTCAAAAGAGAATCTTTATGGAGATACTTTTTTTTATCTTTTATAGGCAGTGATAGTTCCTGGCCCAGTGTTTATGTTAATTGAAACAGAGGGATTTATGACAATCAAGATCATCACTCAGTGGTAGAACTAATTTTTTGATGTAGAAGAATGCTCATGAAGTTTGTCTACTGAAACAAAGCCTTTCTCAGAATACACTGAATACATAAATGCAGTTGGTAATTTTTGATGTGCAGAAACTTGGATCAAGTAAAAGATTCTGGTTGAGATGCTTTATTTTAGTCTTCCGATCTTTCTATTAATTATATTTGTGTTTTTGGTAAAGGTGGTTACTACAAATATTTTTATGGGCAGTAGGTAGGTATGGCTGCTAGGGAGATCCAAGAATAAAAAAGGTAGTATAGGCCTACATGTCCGCATGTAAGGTGTTTGTAGGACCTTAAAAGCATAAGCTCCTGCTTCTTGCTAATGGTTGCTCACCTCTAAAAATTTACTTTATATTGTTTTAGTTCATTTCGTATATTAAGACTTAGTTTTTCCAATGCTATTGGATTTTGTCCAACACTACTTAAGTATCCAAGTTTTCTGAATTCTGAACTGAAAGGATTCCCTTGTTCAGATATTTGGATAATGTTGTATAAGAGATCTAAGGGTCATACAGCACATGAATGTATTGAAGGACCTGATGTTTTCTGTGTTTCAAAACTTGCTTGGTTTTCTTTCACTTAATTTCTCACAATGGTTTTTGGATTACAAAACTCTTTATTGTTGAATGCCTATTAACTTTCCAAGGAGAACTAAATTCAGTGGATGCTGTGGGAGGATTTACATTATTTTAGTGTATTATTTCTTTTTCTTATAACTTTGGCTTATTAACCTTTGTCTCAAATTTCCTCTTATGTGTCCTTATAGCTTTTGTGTACATTGCTAACTGACTTAATTCTTTTGTTGCTTGCTTCCTTTTAGTTTGCTTTTTCTTAGTACACATTCCTGAGAGAGGGATTTCAGCTTCCAGCTTTGACGGAGTCGTTTGTGGTAGACCAGTGAATGTTCTCACTGTGGAAAACTTGGAAAGCCAGACGAGAAATCAATGTTTGAATGCAATGGGCAATCTTTGGAACAACTAGATCTTGAGGGAACCAGATTCTATACAAAGAGGTGAGAAGATATTCTGCAACCTTTCCTTATCTCCATCAGAGCATTTTTGATTCTCAAAATGGAGTAATAGTTGATATTACCCAGAGACACAAAAGCTGGCAGAACTTTTGATAGTCTCATAGGGCTTGTGAGACAGAATTTTGAGATTTAAGGGGCCAGAATTCCCTGTAATAAGAGAGAGGTAAAGGCTCAGTTCAATATTCTTCTAATAGAATAAAAGGCAGAGGAGAGATTTCATAGTCTCATGGTAGTGATTAACATTCAGAGGAGGCCCTGTGGACACTGGTCCCACTCTCCTTGGTTACAACACTATGAAGGGATACACCCTGGGATGTGTGATAGAAAAGAGGTGACAGACCATACCAGGACTGCAGCTCACCTTCAGTTCAGTCCAGTCCCTGGTTGGAAGCAGATGATACCCTCCATTGTATCTGGTTATTGAAGGAAAAGATGAACCCCCACTGGATGAAGCTCACATCATCAGAACCTCAGCACTTTTCATATTCATTGTTCAGCATGCTATTTAAAATCCAAGGAGGAAAAAACAGTCAATGGAACCAAATGCAGATGACCCAGATATTGAAATAAGCTCACGAGGGCTTTCAAATAGTAATAATTAATATATTTAAGAAAATAAGAAAATATTTGAAATGATGATGAGAATAGATGGAGAATTAATGAAAGAATTAAAATCTTTAAAACTTTTTTTCTAAAAAAAGCAAATCTAATTGTCTGAGCTCATGTTCTTATGCTATGTCACAAGTGTTGGCAAGCCAGTAGATCGGTAGATTGATAACTGAAGCAAAAGCTCATATAGTCCAGTTTCCCTGGGCTGGGAAAGGGAATTCATGTTATGCAATAATTTGTCTGTATGAGTCTATGGTTTAGCACAAACTCTGGGGTGTGGATAGTAAGGAACATCAGTAAGTCTAATACATATTTCGTGAAGCATGTAAATGCTCCACACATAGGTATAATGATGAACAGACAAGGATATTCATTGCAGCACCATTTAAGTATTCACTAATAAAGACTAGTTATAAAATGCATGTAATAACCATTAAAAGTAAAACAAGTATAGAAATAGAAAATATCAGTAAAAAATCTTTAGATAATAATAATTATTATTATTATTATTTTAAAAACAGCACTTATATTAGGGTGGGGATTGGTCACAGTAGTGGTCAAATTTATAACAGAAATAGAGAAGGACCAAAGACCAAGGTCTTTTGGTAGTAGTTTGGGGGTTTTATGTATGGTTTTTTCCATGTCCGATGCAAATAATAATGTGGGCATCCTCAATAGATTTTGGGATAAAATACCCACAGTGAAAATGCGGGTTTGACTCATTGGTCAGATTAATTACGGCATATGTATCATGGGTTGAAATTATGAATCAAATTTTGGATACTTTCTTTTATGTTTTTCTTTCAGAATTTTCTGGTCTTCTGAGAAGTTTACTGCAACTCTTGCAAATTTTCGCTCTTGATTTCAGCTAGTCTTTATATACCCTAATTCTATTTGACCTTTATTCTAATTTCTTTGATATTCTTTTAATGTCTAATGAGAACAACTGCTAAATGTTGATATTGTTAATGGGAAAATGAAACAGACATAATTAGAGGTTTTCATTAAATTAACATTTTGGACTTCTAATGGCATCCTCATTAACTGGTGCTTAATTCCAAGACAAACTCTCACACAGACTCCTTTTATAGTTTTACTAAATCCAGATTGATTTTTCCCATATAAACTTGTTCATCTCACATATGTGATGTTCCCATTAGACTCTTCACTACCTTGTTATATTTTCAGGTCATACTAAAATTTTTCTTTTAGAAAACATCAGAAAGATCAGAAATTTCAAGGAGATTTATGAAATCAAGTTAGTTTATGTTATAAGTAATGTGCCTCAAAGTAGCAGTCATATTTCCTGGTGACTCATAATACTGTAACAAACTCGATAGACTGTAACTCTGGAGTTATTTTTGAGCTCTTAGGTTTTATTTACATTTTTCAGGACATAATATTTTCTCTTTATGTTCCTTTGCTTTAAAATACCTCCACATATATCTATTTATTTATCTCTTTCTGTATGTTTATGTATATCATCTCTATCTGTATGCTTATGTATATAAAAAACAAAAGGATGTTTCCTCTTGAATTTTAATATATAAAGGTAGTATCACTTCCCATTTTCTATATTTTTTTGTTATAACAGTCCTTGTTTGATTTGTTTGGGCCAACTGTAATAGTTTTCAGGTTTTATTTATTTCATTTCATTTTATTTTTTTAAGATTTATTTATTTATTTGTCAGAACACCTGGATGGCTCAGTTGGTTAAGCATCTGCCTTTGGCTCAGGTCATGATCCCAGGGTCTTGGGATCGAGCCCTGTGTTTGGCTCCCTGATTATCAGGGAGCCTGCTTCTCCCTCTCCTCCCCACTCTTGCTCTCTGTTGCTATCTCTGTCTCTCAAGTAAATAAATAAAATCTTAAAAAAAATAAAGATTTATTTATTTATTTGAGAGAGAGAGAGAGAGAGTGAATGCATGCACACGTGAGCCTGGAAAGAGGCAGAGAGAGAGAGAGAGAGAATCTCCAGTAGACTTCCTGTTGAGCAGAAGCCCAATGTGGGGCTGGATCTCATAACCCTGAGATCACGACCTGAGGCAAAATCAAGAGTGGGACACTTAACCAACAGAGCCACCCAGGCATCCCATTTTTCAGGTTTAAAATCAATGGCTATATGAGTTTCTCTTTATTCTAATTGATGCATAATTCCAAATTTTTAATATTATATCATAGGCTTGACATATCATTCATAAGATTCATGGCCTTTTTATGAACTTCAGTGATTTACCAGCAGGTATCTGACTATTTCTTTCTATACCTTATGGTCTTATCAGCTGAATTATTGCCTTTCTTTGATGCCTTCAGACATCACTTTGCCTTTGCACAGGCCACGAATTCTCTTTGGAACTTAATACTTATTCACACACATACAGTCATACCGGCATATGGTTTGCATATCAACAAACATTCTTTTAGATCCTGCCGATTCAATGGTGGAGCAAACCCAACAGTTTCTGCATTTGTGAAGCTCATAAAGGAGTGAGGGGCATGGAAAATAAACAAAGACATCTGCAAAACTGTTTAATATATAAGAGTGATCAGTGCTACAGGGCAAGGAAGGGAATCGAGGGTGTGGCTAAAATTGTCAACGGGTTGTCAGGGAAGCCCTCACTGAGATGTTGATGTTTTAAAAATCCCCGTAGGAGGTTCAGGAGTGGGTCACATGAACATCCGTGGGAGGAGTATTCCAGTCAGAGGGAAAATTAAGTTCAGAATCTGCAAGGAGAGTGAGGAACAGCAGTGTGGTCTGCTAAGGGTGATGGGTAGATACAAGCACATGAAAGTTGTCAGGCAGCCTATTTGGTGCATGTACCATTCTGATACAGAATTTCTTAGCAGTCCTCTGAAATCTAGCTACAACCTATCTTCTCAGTTTAACTTTCTGATAATCCCCAACATGATCTCTCTGCTTTATATTGTCCAGACTCAATTCTATTCCTTTTCTGAGGCCATTGGTACTGTACAAAAATGCCATGACAACTCATCACTTGGACGTAGAAATTCTGGGTCTCATAATCTTTGTTTCAAACTTGATTTCTATTTTCTTGGTTGTACCTGGAGTCTCTTTCTATGCCTAACCTTAATGAATACATCAGTGATCTAGATAGGTTGCTTAACTTTTTTTTCTTGTTGTTTATTCCCTACATCAATATCTCTTTCTTTTTTAATTGACAAATACTATTTGCTGACACTCACGACAGGATGAAACTTCAGATTCAGTGACTATTTCTGTAATGCATCTGGATAGAGTTTTGGGTCCATAGATGTGGTCTGCAAAATAATCTGTCAAGAAACTGTTCTTATGCATTTCAAATATCGAAATGGCAGCTTCTAAGTGGTTTTCCCGAAGCTGGCTTCCTGCAGTCTGACCAAAGCAGCAGAAGAATCACAGACACAGGCTGAGTTATGGGCCAAGCTTTGGTCTAGTAGCCGTGGTTCCTACCTCTTCGAGGGCTTTTCCTATGGGGCAAACACTCTTGACACACTTTGCTTAGATCCAGTGACCCACCAGATAATGACTGTTCGCTATGCACACTGGAGTTTCTTAAGAGATGAATGTTGCCTGTATCTTACTCTCTTGCTTATCTTTGATTCTTTACAATCCTTGTTGATCTCCTCAACTCAGGCTTTCTCTGAGAAACTTATGTTATCCATTTCACTTTACCTTTTTTTACACGACTTTGGTTCTTTTCTCACGTGTTTCTTAGACTATGTTAAATTCATCTGAAGCCTACTCACTTTTTTTTAATCTATCATCAGAAAAATCTTCCTTTATAATATCAGCTCATTGTGATACGGCGTGTCCCTGAGCTTCTGCAACGGTTGTTCTATGTGATGTTCATGGGAAGTTATAAACTGCATTTTATTGTGAGTTTTCTATTTAAGTGGATGGACTTTATATATATATAATTAGATTGTAAGCTTCTATTCTGTACAAACAAGGATTATACTTCTTTGTATTTTCTAGTGGCAGATGGATATTCACAGACTTCGCTATGATATGAAAATGATATGCAATGACTGGGCATAGTATCTTTGGTCAAATGACCACTTTTACATTCCCTGTATCTCAAAAGCTATCTCAGTAAATTGGATGGACTTTGTTTCACTATGGAATTGACTTATACTTTATCGAATGAAATATATCACTCAGATTTTATTACATCATTTATTGTTGATCATTCCGTCATTAAATATACTTCAAAGGACTTAATATTCCCTCTGGTTTTGTACAAAAGCTTCAAAATGATCAGTGAATAACAGTGAATAAAAGACTTCATGCACTAATTTTCGTGTGGTTTACTCATATCTGTCTTCTTTCCCACTCTAACTCATTAAATTCGTTAAATTGCATTAGTGTTAACAGGGATATCCAATAATCAATGCAGAAGAACGGGCCAAAGTGCTGCTTTTCCGAGGACTGTGTTAGATGAATAACAATCACGGCCGCCTTTCTAGTGCAGTGTTTGAAGATAATAATGATTCAGGCTTCTTTCAAACCTATGACATTTTCTAAGATTGCCAAATGTTGTAGAAAATATATAGGGTGGACAACTAATTGAATCACTCCTTCCTGTGATGAAATGCCACACTTTAGATAACACTGGCCCAGTGGTGTTCTTTTTATTTTCTACTGGTCTTTTATGTTTCAGGCAAATGGAGCTCTTTAGGAGACTATGAAGTCTTCTAAGGGAGTCTTTGAACATAATCTATATGCATTGCTTTCTGTTATCATTTAGATACATCCTTGTGATGTATCACAATGATGCATCATTTTTGGACCAGATGAAGTTTAAAGGTCTTCTCCATATTCTACTTTCTCTAATTCAATGACATAATAAAGTTTTAATAGTGTTGTAACAAAAAGACAGAAAGAACAATCTGGAATGAATCTTGCTATCTGCTCCCCAAGAGACCTTGCAGGATAGTATTTCGGTTAAGTGCTGTGCTGAAACCATATAGACATAATGAGTCAGAGCTGGGACCTAATAATAAATCAATTCACCCGAACTCCATACCTCCACACTTATACCTTATACTTTATAAGCTGTACCCCTTTGCATGTCTTACACTTCTGGTTATAGCTTTTGTTAAGAAGCATGTTTGCTACTGAAAAAAGTATTTGGTGATATATATTTCTTCTCTTGAAACATTTCTATTATCAACATTTGTTTACATCAAGAATTTTCTCTAGTACTAAGAGGAATTCTTCCCTTTGTGTTTCTAGGTGAGAAAAATATGTACACTGGTTTAGACTCTTTTGTACTCCTTAGAAATAATTAGGTCAAGTTCCTGCTCTTTGTAATTTATTTTGATCATATGGGAAATATGTATGCCCATTTTTTTTTCTAAAACAGATGAACATAGGGGAAGGGAAGGAAAAATAAAAAAGATGAAAACAGAGAGGAGGCAAACCATAAGAGACTCTTAACCATAGCAAACATACTGAGAGTTCCTGGAGGGGAGGGGGACTAGGGTCATGGGTAATTGGGTGATGGGCATTAAGGAGGGCAGTTGATGTAATGAGCACTGGGTGTTAATGTGCAACAGATGAATCACAAAATACTACCCCTGAAACTAATAATACAGTAGATGTTAACTAAATTGAATTTAAATTAAAACTTCTTAAAAATACAGTTTTATAATATAGATAAATCATTTGGAGGCATTAATCATGTTAGGTATAAATTTGTTTGAAACATTTGTATTTATATATGGATAGGGAAAATACAATACTATAAACTGGTTGGTATGGCTGCAAAAACTTGCAATGTAAATTTTTTAAGAGGGTGTAATTTAATCATACCAAATAATGCGAAATAAATATACCATTTTTTATTCTATCACATTAATGACTCTATTAACCTCTTATTTTGCTGTTATTAACCATAACTTAGATTATGAGAGTTGGGGGGGGCTGACATATACTCAATGAAATAGATACAAGATAAAGAGTCATTCTTTTGAAACATTTATTCTGAAATGCATGAAAACATCCCAGGTTTTTTTCATTTAAAAAACAAACAAACCTGGAAATCACCTCTTTAAAATGTAATCATTGAAGAAGATAGCAAACATTGGTCAAGATCAGTGAAGTTATATTAATGTTATTCAGTACTAACATATAAAAACAAGATGAATCATGATTTTATTAGCAAAAAGGAAAGTATTCATATGGGGGATGAGACATCATAAATCAGTGGGGAAAGCATGAATTATTTGATAAATGGTATTAGGGCAATTAGCTTTCCACATTGTAAAATAAAATTAGATCTTACTCTAAAAAATAATACAGAGGGGCACCTGGGTGGCTCAGTGGGTTAAAGCTTCTGCCTTCGGCTCAGGTCATGATCCCAGGGTCCTCGGATCGAGCCCCGCATTGGGCTCTCTGCTTAGCAGGAAGCCTGCTTCCCCTCCTCTCTCTGCCTGCCTCTCTGCCGTCTTATGATCTCTGTCTGTCAAATAAATAAATAAAATCTTTTAAAAAATTAAAAAATTAAAAATAGAGCTTCCCTGTGACCCTGCAATAGCACTACTGGGTATTTACCCCAGAGATACAGATGTAGTGAAAAGAAGAGTCATCTGTACCCCACTGTTTATAGCAGCAATGGCCACGGTCGCCAAACTGTGGAAAGAACCAAGATGCCCTTCAACGGACGAATGGATCAGGAAGATGTGGTCCATATACACTATGAACTATTACGCCTCCCTCAGAAAGGATGAATACCCAACTTTTGTAGCAACGTGGACGGGACTGGAAGAGGTTATGCTGAGTGAAATAAGTCAAGCAGAGAGAGTCAATTATCATATGGTTTCACTTATTTGTGGAGCATAACAAATAACATGGAGGACAAGGGGAGATGGAGAGGAGAAGGGAGTTGAGGGAAATTGGAAGGGGAGGTGGACCATGAGAGACTATGGACTCTGAAAAACAACCTGAGGGTTTTGAAGGGGCGGGGGGGTGGGAGGTCGGAGGAACCAGGTGGTGGGTATTAGGGAGGGCACGGACTGCATGGAGCACTGGGTGTGGTGAAAAAACAATGAATACTGTTATGCTGAAAAGAAATAAAAAAAAAATAGAGAAGTTGTGCCTTTAAAAAATATTAAAAAAAAATTAAAAAAATAATACAGAAAAACTACCAAAAGCCCTTTCATATTAAGGATCTTAATATGAAAAATGGCAAAAAAATTGGAAAACATGAACAGATATTTTAATGAATATTATGTAGAGATGAATTTCTAAAGCAAACACACAAAGTATAAATCATATAGGAAATGGATTATAAACTTAGTCACATCAAGATTAAAACTTCTTATAACAAAATATACCATACATGTAGTTCATGGATATAAAACAAATTGAGGAAGATAGTTGTAATATATACAAAATTGACATATAGAATATATAAGGAAGTACTACAAATAATAAAAAGATGAACAGCCTAATTAAAAGTAGACAAAAGTTACAAATAGGAAATTCACAGAAGATAATACCAATTAGTCCATGAACATACTGAAAGGATGACCCATTTCATTAGTAATAGGAGAAAAGCAAAATAATATGGGAATCCATTTCATACATCATGCGCTGTTGTGGGGGCTTCTGACGCTGCCTTTTGGCACTTCCTTCAGTTGTCATGACCCTTCTTCCTTCCCATGAACATCATCTTGGATGTGGTTTTGGTCTTTTCCAAGAAGCCTGGATCTTTCAAATGTTTGGTGAAGTTAAGTTTTCAGATATCCCAAATACCTGTGGGAGCTTCTACCAAATCTGTCTCCATCTCAAATATCTGCTCTGGTGGTTGAGAGTGGGAAGTAGGGTGTGGACACATTTATGTATTGCCTGTTTTCCCTCTACTTCTTCTTTAGATGGCCTCTTCTTTAATCATCCCTCCCTTTAGGATAAGAAAGGCTTTCTCTTATTTTCTTTCCCTATTCTTCCCTCATCCCATGGAGGTAGAAAGGTTTGGGTAAACCTAAGTGGAACGGTGGAATAGGAGTTGAAAAGAGAGGACTGAACAGAAGGATTATGCAACGACAGACGTCCGCTATTACATTAACGAGAAAGACTCAGCGCAAGAGGTGATACCATCTCTTAGCTCAAGTATTCCAGATTCCTGAAATGCTGAACCATGTGTATGTTGCTAATACTACTGCTGCTTTTGGGAACCTGACAAGATAAAATGAAACCTGAGTGCCATTGCTCTGGGAGATATTTTCATTGTATGCTATAATGAGGGACTGGACTAGTTGTTAATGACTGAGTACGACCCTAATAACGAGTTAGTATGTTTGATTCTTGTTTTTATGTTATACCTACTGCCATACTGTGATAGGTTGTTAATATTGACATTGTTGATAAGGTTTTATAGTACTGATATTGACGGTCAAATTGGTAAATGTGAGTAAAGCCTCCCCAGGATGTAATACTGATGGAAAATGACTGGACTGAAAGTGAATGGGTTCTGTCTAACTGTCAACTAGTTTCTGTGCTAGATAGTTCTGTCAAAGTTTGTCATAAAGTACAAATAATGATAAATCAGGGAGTGGCTTTGTAGAATGGATCCGTTATTTCTTTAAACTATCCTTCCCCTACACTGGCTCCACCAAATATTAGGTACATTTTTAAAGATATTATTGCTTTGTCTGGCTTATCAATGTTATACTAAATATAGATGCCCCGGGTGAGTGTGGTGATTGGACAAAGGCCAAGAGATAGTCTATCTGTGTAGTAAAGAATTTTACCTTGTCTAAAGAGAGGTCTGGTCTTTTCCCTTGGCTTCTAGGAGGTAAACTATGTGGTATCTGATAGAAGTGGTTTTGTTTACCACCATAAACAAAATGGGACTGGCCATTCCAGATCTTGGGGACAGGGGCAGTGACCATACCCAACAATCTTCAAGTGGGGTTTGACTATACCAAAAAGACTAACATTGTGACTTAGGGTAGGAGCTTTAGGTCATGCGATACCAGCCCGTCTGGAAACAGTTCAATCAGGTGGGCAATCAGTCAGTCATGCCTACATAACGAAGCCCCATTAAAACCCTTGACACCATAAGTCAGGTGTATTTTCCTGCGGTCCGTACTCCATGTGTATTTTCGGACATTGGTGTTGAGAGGGTAATGTGTTCTGATTCCACGGGGAGAGCACCCTGGGAAGTCTGTTTGGAAACGTCTTGATCTCACCTCATGTACTTCTTTCCTTGGCTGATATTAATCTATATCATTTCCCTGTAGTAAACTGTAGCCATCAAACTGAGGGTGGTTTTGGGAACCCTTAAATTTTGCTGTTTGTGTAAGAAGTGAAATAAATGTTGGGATGACTGTGTCCTCAAACTTTGTAGTTTTACCAGCTCAAGGTCCCCTGTTACCACTAATAACAATAGTTTATTTTTGTATATTTGTATGGAAGGTAGTTTGAATTATTTATTGTGTATTTTCTTTTGCATGGGTCCTTTTTGACATCTCTGTGAGGGAAGATGTTTTTACTTTTTGTGTTTTGTAACTAAAACAGGTGATAGATGTCTGGTGACAATAATTGTGGGGTAAGTCAGGTGTGAAAATGAATTCCAAATGTAGGTTTCTTGACAATAGAACCATACTGTTCCCTAAGATTACTCCCAGCTCTGGATTGTGAAAAACTGTTTGTACATACTTTGATATCTTTTCCTGTAAAAAAAATAGTGAGATATTGCAATTTTAGTATATGTGCTGCCGAAGCGAGCACCATAGTGAGATATTGCAAAAGCATTCTATCCTCTAGTGTTTAATCTAAAAAAAAAAATTCTCTCTATATAATTGGTACAAAGACCTTTAATTGAGGCTTCAGAGTTTCTTATTTAACCAGCTCCATTTTTCAGAATTATAATATGTAGTTAGTACTTCTAAGTTAGTAGGATAAAGGGATGCTGAATAGGAGAAATAAATTCTCTGCCATTAGCACCTTTATACTTGTATTCTTCTCCAGCTAAAACCTTTTATCATTCCTTAGTTCAGAGAGAGTCTGACAGGATTTATTCTGAAGTTCTATTCATATGAAAGCATTCCTTAGCAGAAGAGACTGAAATTTTTCTCAAATGCTTTAGTTATTCTTTTTAATCATGATGGTAATACGATTTAAATAAAAGAATGAATTGGGAGAAATATTTTACTAGCTTTTTTGTTTGATGGATAGCATTTAATTGTGGCAGTGACAGACAAAAGGCTTTCTCTTTTTATTATTTTGAAGTTTCTCACCATTTTCACTGTTTATTTATTTAGAACAAGTGGTATCTATGAAGGATTTTCATGAAAGTAAGTTTGTAAAAAGAGGCTCATTTCAGATCCACTTGTCTCTAAGGTGATTTTATTCTTGGTATATAGACCCTCTCATTTGGACCTAGCCACGGATGCTTTGCTGTCCAGACAATAGACAGTGGTTATGGTCAGACTTAACACGCTCTTGAAAGGTATATAGATTTATGAGACTTATGGAAAAGTATCACCCTAAAAGCATCCTTAGTTAAACTAGTCTTACCATGGCATGTCTATTTTTTAAAGATGCTAAGCACAGAGAATAAGAAAGACTATTAGCAGACTCACGCAAGTAGCTATATTATTATTTACAGAACGCATGCATGCTTTTTTTTTTTTTTAACAACCTTCCACTTGGCAACACGTTGTCTAAGTAATATTTGTGCAGATGACGTAGTTTTCTTTGAATCTTTAAAATTCATGAATATTCTTCCATTTATGAAGGCTACAAAGTTAATCAATTCAAAAGACATTTGCTTTTTACCTCTAGTTACCATAATAATTCTTTCTACCTGGTACGATTATATTTTGTAACCTGCTTATAGCTGTCTGCAATAGTATAGAGTTGCAGCAATTTAATGGCATTTAAAAAACTTTCTTATCTTTCGTATACACAGTAAAAATGAGTAAGTGGCAACCAAGAGAGTCTGAGAAACAATAGCGTCCATTAATTATAGTCCTACTCAAGAGGCAGAAATAGGAAACCAGCAACAAATAGACTTAATAGCAAGAAACAAGAAGATAGAGACTATGGCACTAAGAAGCTCGAATGAGAAATTAGATTCCATTGAGCACTGGTGACATAAACCACTCTGCATTTAATTGATAGATCGCAGGACTTAGCCAGGCAGGTAAGCCTTGCAGGCTTCTAGGCTTCTTTCCAATTCTGCACCTGAGGAAGCTGAAAAGCCTTTATTTTAATAGCTTAGTAAATGATAGTTATCTGGTATCTTAGGCTCACAGGAGAGAGTTGCTATGGAGCTAAAAAGGATTATAATGGCACCCTCAATGAGGTTGGGGCTTATACACTATTACCCGAGGAGCTGGATATGAGTCTGCCCTACAGGGGTGAGCTGGAGAGAAGTCTTTAAATAAGATCCACGTGAAATCAGATATGACCAGATTTACCTAAAACTGAGGAGAAATTGTGAGCAACCTTTGGCTGTGTAACACATTCATTGACATCAAAAACATCACAAAATGTATACTCATTGACTCATGCATATGCTAAATATATATATTGTTTGAAACTCCAGGTTAAGCTCAAGTTTTGAGATGGGGAAAATTATTACGGAATACACAATGTGGTTTTGTGCACAGTTTTTAAAAATAAAGGACACTATTTCTAATTCACAGAGTTGCTACTATATTGATACCTGTAGGTGTCTGTACCTGTATCTATTTTTAAGTCTGTTTTCTTTTAGAAATATTAGGTTTTAAGCAATAAGACATATTTCTGGTAAGCAAACACTATAGAAACATGAACTTAATTGAGAATTTAAAATATATAATGTATTGGAACATAATTTACACTTATACTGATTGCTAGAGAGTCACTGGTAGACACACTTGGCTGTCACAGGAGACCTGAGCAAATAAAGAATGAGAATTTTCTGTGTCTCTTGATTTAAGGGTCTGAGTAGGCATTCGTAGTGACACAGGGAAGCAGGAACTTAGGCCTCAGAATAGAAATACCTGAAAAGGTGGGAGAGGTTTTAAGAAAACTAAGTCAACTGCCAGAGTGAAGAGGTGAGCCATAGGGTGACGAGGAAACACTCTGTCCAGAGATTTCAGCATTCCCTGGGTCTTTTTCCAAGTTAGAAATGGCCAGATAGGGGGGAGAACCAGGCGGAAGAAGTATATTTCAACAGATGGGAGGCAAAAGGGAAGACGGTTGTGGGAGTCAAAAATTTTCTCCTTGTCCAAACTCTAGCTGGGCTCCTCTGAGCCTTTTCTTGACGAGGCCTCAACCTTGATCTTTAAAGACTTGAATAAAATACTTACATAATTTCTAATAGTACAGGACTGCATTCTTAGGATGACCCTAGCCCTGCTTAACGAGCCTGCTTGAGAAAACTCAAGAGTGACAGAAGAATTTACTATTTGTTCCAGCTAAATCCTAAAGGTGGGGTCCCTATCTCTCAGTCTCCATGGATTGTAAGAAACTAACTTCTCTAAGTGCTAATTAACAAACCCAGTTGGGTTTCACGTGGACCATCATCCCCTTCTTTCTACTTTTTGTAATTTTTCACCTCTCTGACTCTATTGAGCCCTTACTCACCGGCTCCCTATTTCCTCATTCTCTCTTTAAATTGCTTTAGTCACCTCTGTACAAATCAAAGTTGAGTTCAATTCACACTGGAGACTTTTCCCTATTGCACTAGTATATTACTAACTAAAATCTGTCCATTATACTTTAAGTAGGGTCTTACTATGTTTATCTTTGACAGGGCGGAGAGGAAATTGTGCCTTCAGGACTGGGGACCCTTATCCATGTGGATTGTGCCCTAGCCATCCAGCTGTGTAAGAGCCTTTGCTATCATCAGAAGGAGATTGAGGGAACTGATAACTTTTTGGCATCACGTTGCACTTTTTATGTTAAGTACGTAAGAATGTATTACATTGATGAATTTAATTATAACAGCAGCTTTCTGAGAAAATAAGACTTGGAGAGGTGTAGAAATTTGCTAAAATTCAAATAGCCAGTGTCGGCTGGGTTCTGACCTGGTTATGTCTGATGCCAAAGGTTATGTTTGCCACACTATTTCCATAGATGGCAACCACACATATTATGGAAATTGTATTAGGGATAAGAAATAAAACTAAAGTCCACTGACATAAATTGGAAAATTCTGGAAGGAAAAGGACCTTGACACCTGGGGGCAAGGCAGGAACCCAATTAACAGATCTGGGCCCCTTCTTGAAGTTGGCAAACAGGTATAGGAGACCTAATGGGGGTGGCTGCTTGGTTTATTTCTCTTGTCAGGTCTCAGAGTTAGCTTTGAGGACTGGGAGGAGAGCTGACTATATACAGGTAGGAAAATAGGGGCTGGCATCTGGAGACCGAGCGAACACAATCAGTACTGTAAGAGCCTCTCAGAGAAAGAGGGAAAATATTACTTAAGGCTAATGAAAGTTATGCATAAGTGAATTGTCTACAGAGGATGCTTTTAAGTCATCAGTTCCAAGGAATGATTACAGTTCATAGATTAAAAGATCATATATTTGTGTATAGATAGCTACCAGCAATACATCATCTCCTCTGAATATCCTGGACGCCAAGATTTATGACTGCAGCTGCTAACAAGCCACCACATACGAGTGGTTATATTGCAGATATAACGCTGTTGAGATAATGTTTTTAGGCTAAAATCTTCCCATTGATTTATTTTCCTTGTTTCCTTTTTATTATGAAATTGCTCAATAAACTTGCAATGGATTCTGAAACATGTGCTTCTAAACTTATTAAAGAGTTTTGAGGAAATTTGAAATTGCTCAGGTGGAGAGAGTCCATTAAGTTGGCCTTTCAACTTCATTAAGGCAAGGAAAAACCAGTTCTTACAGCAAGTGATCAGGTTTTTTTGTTTTGTTTTGTTTTGTTCTGTTTTTAAGTTTCAGGCAACTTTTGTAGACACTCCTGTCTCACCCCAAACCCACACCTTCAATAACATCATTTTTAAATTTCTTTCTGAAAATGTTCCGAAAATACCTTTTTTGAAGCAACTTTGCAGGACAGGTTCTGGGGTCTGAGCTTTAGGAAGCTGAATGAGGATGAAGTACACTTGAAGTTGTTCCCATAGGCCCAGCAAAATTTCTCTCTGGGCCATATTCTCATGACTGATTCTTTTTCCTTTCACTCAGTAAGTACCATTCACATTTTCAAGGGGAAGAAAAGAGCAGAAAATATAGCTGTATTAGTGAGAGTTACCTTTTTCAGTCCAGGATAGCCCAGTCCCTAATGTCCAATGGACTGCCACGCATACAGACTCACAGTAGATGGTGTGGTCGTGTTTGCAACATGGTGACCTGGGATCCGACCCAGGGTGTGGGCATAAGCATGTCTATAACAATGTGAAGGAGAGCGCAAAGATGATAAATAGCAATTTTTTAGAATCATCAGAATCAAGATAAATTAAAAAGGCCCTCTTTATCTTCTCAGATTCTTATCCCCTTGGTACAAAGCAAAAAAGTTTGCCTATAAATATATTTACAATGAAAAACACTCAGGAGATATGAACATTATGAGGAAAACCATAAAAGTAGTTTGAAATATTTTTATGGCAAGTTTTTTTAAAAGCAAAAAAAGAGAGAGAGAAGATTGCAGATTTAATATACAAAGTAAGTCTTAACTTAATTTCTTGTTTACATGTTGTATTAGGAAAAAAGGGAGTGAAAATTTTTCCATAAGCTTTGGTTGGGATAATAGAGGCCTAGTGTGTGCCCAGAGCTTCCGCCAGATTCTCTCACAACAGATAGTCTCAATGTCCCTTTCTTTCTTAGTCAATACTATGCATAACACTGTTGAGTAAGATAAAATGCGAGCGCCTGGCCCATTTTGTGTTTTGCAGGCAATATTTTCTTCCATGCATACAGCAATCTTAAGTAGCAAATACTAATATTACTCCCCTTTAACAGATTAGAAAAAATGAGGCCCAGAGATAAAGCTAATTTTCAATAAAGCAAATAAAAAACAGAACATGTGTATCTGGTGTAAGAGCTTGTGTTTTACCAGTTAACATGATACAACCTCCCACTGGGTTTACTCTTCCCTAACTGGAAGCAACTCCCCCCTCCTCTGCACTCTGTCTAAATTTCTCGTATGCCCCTTAACATCTTCTACCTTCCATTACAGTAATCTATGTGCACATTTTATCTCCTTGACAGCAGGAATAACACCTCAATCATATTTTTAACTCCTCCACTGTCACTCACATGTCATTCATTCAACACTTGTTGAATGAGTAATGAAGCATTTCATTTCATGAGAAAGTTTCTGAAAAAAAAAAAAAAAAAGTAGAAGAAGAAAATCACAGCTAAAGTCAAAGGCAATTCTTCAGAATGTCAAATAGTAAAATAATGTTGGCTAAGTTTATTATTTAGATAAGACACAGTTTACTTGAAAGAATGTAATCAGACTTGATCAAAACATCAAAACAAACAATGTGGATATTTCAGTTTTGGATATACAAATGATAACATTAATTCTAACTGCTTAGATATTAGCTCATGGAAATTGCTTTATAGTGCATTACAGTGTTTCAGTGGAATGGTTAACATTCTGGAAACCCTGAAATTCTTGTTAAATTTTCTTAGTGATGTGGAAGGAAATATAAAAGAGATCAAAATGGAGATGATTATTCCTAAAACCTGATCATACCTGGTGTATGCCATAACTTTGGAAACCCTAGTCAAGTGCTCGCTTCGGCAGCACATATACTAAAATTGGAAATCCTAGTCAAGACATTTCTGCAAAGAAAATAGACAAATAATAATAATTTAATTTAATAATTAAATGTATTAATGTATCAATTAAATGTAATAAGTAAATAATTAAATGTAAATAAATAATTATTTCTAGTTATCTTTTTACAAATCCTTCTAGTACTATTATCATTAGTATAAATTTCAGTATAATTAACATACTGTATTATGTTAGTTTCAGGTGTACAATATAGTGATTGAACATTTCTATACATTCCTCATTGCCCATCACATCACTCTTAATCCCCTTCACCTGTTCCACCCATCCCCCCCACCACACCCCCTCCAGTAACTACCACTTTTAAAAGTCTGTGCTTTTTTTGTTTGTCTCTTTTTCTCTTTGTTCATTTGTTTCTTTTTTTTTCTTTATTTCTTTATTAGATTTGTAGGTAATTTTAAATTTTTTAAGCTTTCTGGCTTTTATAGCTTCTTCTACCTACAAATTGTAAGCATGTAAAACTGGTAAAATCCAAGTAACATCTGCAGTTTAATTATTAATTTTTGTCAGTGTTAATTTCCTGGTTTTAAAAGTGTACTATGGTTATGTAAGATGTTTCATTGGAGAAAGTGGGGCAAAGCGACACAGGGAATCTGTACTATCTTTGCAATTTCTTGTGAATCTTAAATTATTTCAAAATAAAAAGTAAAAAACAAGACAGAACAAAAAAGAACCCATGGCCCAGAGATCACAATTGTTAATATTTCAAAAATCTCCTTCCAATATTGGAAAAGAAACTTCTAAAACTTCTTTCTTGGAACATGCAAATTTGAATAAAGTTCTAGAATCTCCCTTTAAATATGTGTCCGTCTGTCTGTCTGCCTATCATTGTTTTCATTAAATTGAAGATCTATCATAAAGAATGTATAATAAAAGGAATGTTCAAATAATGAGTTGTTTATTTGCAAACAGTTATGTGTCTCCATTATGAAATAACTATTTTTATCAAAGATTTCTCTTAAGTGCATTTTATTCCCTCCCGCTTTTAAAGGGCTTGATGCAAAACTACCCCCTTCTAAGAGGAACCTTGGGGGAATGACAGGAGAGAAAAAGGGGAGCACAGGTTTCCTAGTTGTTCTTTGTAATTCTGTATCGCCTCATGTTTCCCCAAGATGGTTTTATTTGTTCCTTATGTTTTCTAAGAGCATGCTTGCAACTTTTTTAAGATAAGTTTTTTTTCCCTTAATTCAGATTAATTATTTAGAGCTGAGTCTCTGAAATAAAGTATATGTTTCTTAATGTTATACCCATGCCATATTTCTTTCTATCTCTAGACCATAAGATGGTGGATGCAGAGAGTTGTTGCGATTGGCTTACAGGTATCTTCTTCCCTCCATTCTTTGTAAGCCAAATAAAGTGGTGTAGTGGATCTAGAGAGGAATCATCAATGAAATGGACTCTTTAACTCCTTTTTTTTTTTAAGAAAAATAAAATTTCCTGGAGATTCTCAGGAAAAATATTCCCAAGTGGGACCTGGGAGCCCTTTAGTGAATATTTTTCTTCTTATCTGAACATATATGTCTGTTTCATAATTGAGGCATTCTGGGGTCACTGTTCCATCTCCTGTAGGATCACTGTCTTCCTGAACCCAGGGGTAGTGAGTAACATTCAGGTGTCTTGGAAGTAACATTCACTAGCAGTAGGGGAGGCTAGACTCTGGGCATTTAGTTTTTCAGCATCTGTAAAGAAATCCAGACTTTTAAAGTTAACATCAAATCAAGTGCTATTGGGTTTCAGACAGAGATGGAAGGTGAGGATGAGGATGGTAAATCCTGATAACGGGAGATCAGAGGCCCTTTCCCTGTTTTTGTGCTCAGTATCTGTCTCCCTTATTAAATTTTTCACCAGCCTGGCTAGACCAGAACTCAGATTTATATATAATGAGTATTTCCTGCATAACTGAGTTCATACAATGAAGATTCATACTCACTGCACATTTATTAAAATGAAGTGGCTATAAATATCCTGTTGCAGTGAGGCACGAAAAACATAGTTGGAAGGATTCGAGTTGTCTGCTGCCAGCAGTAGTAATAGCGGGACTGGGGTGGGGGAACACATTGTTGGTTGGAATAATTCCATCTTCTTTGTAAACCTCATTGTTCTGCGTTCTCTTGGTAAATCTAAAACTAAAATCTCCTTGTTCGTGGTGAGGGTTGTTTATGTGCAATTTGGTATTATATATTATCAAAGTGTACTTTTTTTCTATAAGCTTGAACCTCGATTTTTGTCATCCAGCTGTTTTTGTCAACAAGACAAAAGGAGATTTGAGATTTTTTTATGTGCAAGTGATAGTGTTACATTATATATGACACTGATACTGACGATGAAATGCTTAAGTAAATGTCCTTTGGAGCTTCTGTTTCTATTATGACGCTAGAAATACGTCCTCCCAAAAGGAAAATAAAGTAGGACAAGAAGATAAAAAATAAGATTGCTTTTTATTAGCCAGTTTTATTTTTTTGATGTAAGTTTATTTTCGGTGAGAATAAAGATTTTCTACAAGCTGATAAGTTAGTATCTACTAGCTTTAAAAAAATGTGGTTTATCTGAAAGTACTTAAAGGTTATTCTAATGACAAAAATTTTTAAAAGATGCATCTTTAAAAATTCCTTTCCAAGCAATATAATGTTGAAATTAGAAAAATGGTAATTAACCAGTCCTGAACTTTCTTTGGTTGAAAAAGGAAGCCTTTTTATGAATAATAGGTAGGTGCTTTTAAAGTTACACAGGTAAGAGTTAAGGGCAATTCTTTGGCTTTAAGAAGTCCTTCAGAGATATAGATGTGTTGTTTCTTTGTTTTACACGAAGACTAACCACCAAATGTGTGTGAATGTATATATGATTACTGAAATGTTTTCTTTCTATGTAGATTACAAGATGTACATGCTACTACTTCTTTGCACAACTGCAGTGAATATATAATATATAATATATAATATATAACATAATATATAATACAGTATACAGAAAATATTAAGGTAAAAGTCAACTTCATATTGCTTTAGAACATTCATTTGTTTCTTATTGTTAATAAGAAATTAACGTGTTAAGCTTATCCTAAATCCTTTCATACATTTAAAATAGAACCAGACAAGGCAACCCAAGTCAGTGACCATCAGGAAAGCATGACAGGCTTCCCTCTCAACTTCTTGTTTGCCTTGCCACATTTCATAGAGAACTCTCTTTCTCTGCCATCAGTAAGACAATAATACTATCCTAATAATGGAAGACAACAGGCCCCCCGCTTGTCTACCCAGCACTACTCTAAAGAGGAAGAGTTTGTGGCAAAAGGGGGAATTAATGCCGATGTTCCCAACAATTGCTGCCCGATTTGAAAAAGTAACCGGAAATGTTGACATTTATTTGAAATCTCTTGATTGTTTAAATGCTGAAAATTTGATTTTTAAAAATACACGGTATGGGCCAAACAGAATACTTCTACAGGCCGGATTCAATCTGTGCCGTCACTTGTGAAACGTGATTTAGAGAATGTAACGCTTCGGGCCTCCAGTGTTACGCCCTTGGGACTCAGCAGTGCTCCCCTCTTACCTGAGCAGGAAGGCAAGCAATATTGTTGTAATTATTACTATTTCTTCACACTCATATTATGATAAAGGTTTGCAGTGTTTTCCTAAAGCTCTACTGAGAACCTAAGGAAAAGTATCCTTAGCCAATATTTTAGGTTTCCCTGCTTCTTTTAAGTCCCTCCAGTACCCATGGCTTCCAAAATTCTGATTTCCAACTACTTTCCTCAGTTTATTATCATTTCCTATGTTTGTAGAGTGTTTGGATGACTGGCTCCAATGTATCTTAACTAAAAGCACTTATAACATTCAGGTCATAAATTAGACTTGCAGTTTCTAAATGAATTTTGACTCGGGCGTTTAACCTACCTGTGAATTTTATAACACTTTCCCATTAAAAAGGGAAAAATATAAACTGTTGAAAGATGATTGCTAGTTATTCAGCCGCATGTGGTAGTACGCTTAAAGATTTTATTTTCCTCAGAAACTACTACTACTTATAAAGCTCATCCATCATGTGTAATGAGAGCTGTCAGGAATATTTAGTGAGAAATAGCTGCTTGATATGCTAATAGCAGCCCCTCAGTGAATTCATTTTGTTCTGCTTCTTGACATTAATGGTTTTCATAATCTAATGAATGATGTGTGCAGTAGAAGCAAGGCCACAGGGAAAGATCATATAAAGTTAAAGTAGGGAAAATCTTTATCAGTATTTGCATCCATTTAGTAGAATGCATTTTATATATATCCATATTTATCTTGACTTTTACCGATTTCTACTTGAAGATGGGACTTGGAATCAGGGATTCGAGTCTACTCACGGCCGGTTTGCCTTCCCTAATGGTGCAGTTGCTTTGGCTTCTTATTTAGTCTGGTTAGTAAAAGTGCTCGTGAGGAGTGATTTCTTACATCCTCAGGAGTACATGAGAATTGTGAGTCCTTAAGATGCTACTGATTTACAAGCAAAAAGCAGTTGCAACCGTGGAAGGGCTGGTGCAATCAATAATCATTTGATGGGTTAAATCAGGAGTGCCGTTCTGAGCTCTCTGTTCTCTAGGGCTATGTGTGTGATTAATTTATATGAACCTCCTTTGCATCGTGGCTTTAAAAATAGGATAGATGCACATTTGTCAGGGACAGTTGAGTTGGGTGCTGCCTGAGAGTGGAGACGTAAATGACCTCTGAAGGTCCCTTCCAGGCTTGTGATTTTATGAACCGATAGTAATCAAAGTGGAGTCACCCAAATCAGAACTTAAGAAAGCATTGTACGCGCTTATAAGGTTGTCTATATACATGACTGAAACCAAGGGAGTCGCTAACATTCCTCAGCAGGTTTCAATCCCATTTCTAAAACAAGGTATTTAAAATAAATATTTTAATTTCTTTAAATGTAGGTATTAACACATTTTAAATTCTAATGACAACAAATTATATATATTTTTTAGCTAATGAAACACTGACAGATTTGAAGTACTTTTTTTTTTTTTTTTTGCTAGATCTGTTGTCTTGTATGAGCTGGATTACTGTGAAAAAACAGCATACTTTTTAAAAGATAAGTATAAGAGGAATCTTAATTCTGTGGTTAGAAAAGAGAGGGACTCTTTTTCTTTCTTTCTTTTTTTTTTAAGATTTTATTTATTTATTTGACAGACAGAGATCACAGGAGACAGAGAGGCAGGCAGAGAGAAAGGAGGAAGCAGACTCCCTGCTGAGCAGAGAGCCCGATGTGGGGCTCGATCCCAGGACCCTGAGATCATGACCTGAGCTGAAGGCAGAGGCTTTAACACATGGAGCCACCCAGGCTCCCCAAGGGACTCTTTTTCTAAGTAGAAGAAAAAAAAAATTTACCACACTAAATGTCCAGGTTTTTAATAAAGCGAGTGAACAGAATTCATAGGCTTCATAGAGCTAATTAATTTACTGATTATCATACTTTTTGTGGCCAATCACTTTTTTTCTCGTTCTGTTCTACAACAGACTTTGTGTTTGCAGACAGCACTTTTGAAATTGGGAAGTGAGTAGTAACTGATTTCATATTGATCTGATTTTATGTCCTCTGGTTGCGTAGCATGTGGTTATGTTTTACACAACCAACTACCTTGTGAACACTTAAGTTGTCTACATCATCTCTGAATGTCTCTCAGCCAGATTGTCTTGGTCAGAACGCAGACTTGCTGGCTCTGTGATAGTGTCACTTCAGTTCTCCGTCCTGCAGTTTCCTCAGGGTGTGAGGTGGGGATTACAACCTTTGTCAAATGGTTGCCGTGAGATTTAAAAAGATAAAAGTACTTAGAACAGAGCCTTACATCTTAGTCCTCAGAGTACGTTGGCTATTTTTACTCATTTAACAAATATCCAACGAATGCCTACCAAGGTGCTCTTCTAGTCGTGGGGACACTACAAAAAGCAAAAGATAAGAATCCCTGATTTCATAGAATTTATACTCTTATAGTCTTAGAGCATTTATTATTATTAAATGATGTGACAGGGTGTTAAAAAAGTATGCGGTAGTGTTTACTAAGCAGGTGAATGAGTGACTGGATGAATGAGTGAATGACTAAATGAATACCTAAACCCGTGACCTAGGCAGAGTGAACAAACCTAAAACAGAGGTTGACTCACAGTAGGGACAATAAGCTACATAGCCCTAGACATGGGCTACTCAGCTGGTAACATGCTTATTCATGGGTGTCACAGAAAGCCAGATTGCAAAGTGCCCCATTAAGAAGGGCTGATTGTGAGCCCTTCAAAATGGCTTTTCAGTGTGTGGAGGAGTACATAAATCTCTGCACTTCCGCTTGTAACTTACTAGTGACTGAGACATCAAGGACTTCTAGGAAGCTTTTGGTCCACAAATACTCTTCCCTCATGAATATCTGCAAAGGCACTGTTAGCAGGACCTCTCTTGGTTTTACTAACGGATGGATGTTCATTTGTCCAGATATCATTTGTTCAAGAAGCTATACTTCCCCCATTGGATTATCTTGAGACTCTTGTCAAAAATAAATGTAAAGGGGGTGCCTGGGTGGCTCAGTGGGTTAAAGCCTCTGCCTTCGGCTCAGGTCATGGTCCCAGGGTCCTGGGATCGAGCCCCACATCGGGCTTTCTGCTCAGCAGGGAGCCTGCTTCTCCCTCTCCCTCTGCCTGCCTCTCTGCCTACTTGTGATCTCTGTCTGTCAAATAAATAAATAAAATCTTTAAAAAAAATAAAAATAAACGTAAAGGTTTAGCTTTAGACTTTCAGTTCTGTTCCATTGGTCTGTGTCAGTTTTGTTCCACTGCTCTGTGGTTATCTTTTTGTCAGTACTACAGTCTTGATTATTAATAGGTTTATAGTAAGTTTTGAAATTAAGGAAGTCATCAAAATTTGTTCTTCTACAAGATTATTTTGGCTAGTCTGGGTCCCTTGCGTTTCCATATGAATGTTAGGATCAGCATGTTAGATTCTGCAAAAATGCCAACTCTGATTGTCATGGAGATTATGTTGAATCTGTGGTATTACCGTCTTAACAATATTAATCCTTCCAGTTCATGAACATGGGGTGTCTCTCCATTGTTTTTATGTTTTCTCTATTTCAGTAATGCCTTACAGATATCAGTGAAATCTTGTACTCTTTGTGTTAAGTTTGTTCCTAGCTACTTTATTTGTTTTCATATTATTGTAAGTGGAATTTTTGGATTAACTTCATTTTTGGATTATTTATTACTAGTGTATTTATATACAGTTGATTTTTATATGTTGCCGTTGTATCCTATAATCTTGCTGAAATCATTTAAGAGTTCTGATTTGAGTGTGTGGGTGTATACGTGTGTATGTGTGTGTATTCCTTGGGATTTTCTGTACACATGACAATGTATAGAGATAATTTTACCTTTTTCTTTCCAACTTAGATGCTTTATATTTCTTTACTAATTTTTAAAAAAATATGAACATCACCAAAACTTCCGTGAGACATTAATACATTTAGGCACCATTTAATGGTATTTATTTTATTAGTTCTTCCTAAAGGCAGAGGTAAGAGACTATTTCCAAATTACATTATGAATGAAAAAAGAAGCAAGGGTACGGGTGAGCTACCTAGCTTAACTTTACTCTTTCTTCTGGCAGGTACCCTGTTTCTTGATTACATGGTCTCATTTTCTGTCTCTAGAGAAATTGGGAGGTATGGCAGATCTCAGTGTGTCATCTTTTACTAGAAGTTTACAAAAGAGGGATTTATGAGTAGGTTTGATTACTAATTTGTAGACCTTATCCATTCTATCAACAGATTTAATTGGTGTTTCCATTTTCAATAAGAAATACCAGCTCATGTAAGACAATTAAATCTGTTTTTCAAATCATAATTCTGAGTCACTACATCAACTCTATGAAATATAAATCTATCACATTTACTACATTCACTTCATCCATGAATTATGTATTTCAGTTGAGAAAGTAATTAAGTTTGCTTGACATGATTTACTTTTTTACAAATGCACTGGGCTCTTTGCTCATGTTTTCATTATATTTCCCTCATTTGTAGTTATTTTGGTTAGTGGTTTATGAATGATGCCACAAGAGATTGAAAGTTGGCTTAGAGGCGGCCTAAGAATTTTTAGAGAAGGTTAGCAATGAGCTTCTTCTAGCTCATTGTAGTTCCCTTAATTAACATCTTTTCAATGTAATAGATCATGTAACAATTCTGAAAATTACATTAACTGATTTTTCTTAAAGACTGAATAGAAAATATTTAAAATTTATTATTACATAAATATTACATTTTTCTGACTATATGAATACCCATCTTTATCAGTATGCCTATGTTTCTAAATCATTAAGTGGATAATACATTTTGGATTTGTCTTGGATTATATCTCACTCATGTATCATTTAAGTCTTTCATATTCTGATATGGCAAAACAAAATCAAATTATTAGGATGAATTATTGGATGACTGTTATATGTAAGGCATATAGGATATAATTTCTTCCTATGAAGAGGTTAAATTACCAATTTCATCTTTAAGAATGCCAAACATATTTTATTCCTTTATTTTTTTGAATGAATTATGTTATAATGTCTTCAGAGTCACTGTTTATTTTTACTGTAGTGTAGTCATATGATCTGCTGTGTTTTCTGTGATATAGACTTTGCTGGTTGTGTCCTTAATTGAGTAAAAAAAGATATGATTAGTATGAACATGATTAATATATTCTAGTTTCTATACTTATTCTGTTGGTAGTTGGTTCTAGTGGATTGAAAGATTTAGGAATATATATATGTGTGTGTATATATATATATATATATAATTTTTTAAAAATCCACTTAATGGGTAGTAGTATGTTCTTCTCTTGGGATCTGCAAAAATCTGCATGGCTTTCTTTTCATGTTGATAATAACTGTTTATGTGTATTGCCTATCCATTAATTTGTTAAAGGTAGTTTTGTGTGTGTGTATACACATACATATGCATATATTGTAATATACTATAATTTATATGAATTTATACGCACACATTCTTTGTCTCTATCTCACACACACACTCACAATTTTTCATTTACCAACTTATGTTATGTATAAAGCATGGGTTCTATAAATGAGGACCCCACTTGTGCATGAAGAAATACTATAATTTTGATTTCTAAGACTGACTTTTCGCTCACAGGATCATATAAATGCCGTTTTTCTTGTTTGCTTTTCTCACACAAGCTTATGGAATAATTTTTTCCTGTCCTATCATGGGCACTAATCTTTCCTATACTTACTGCCATCCCTAATGTCTTGTTCTAAAACCCTCATAAACCCCTAGCTGTGAGGTACTATTCACCATTCGGGCTTTGAATTGTCTATTTATTAACCAAGGATACTATATTCCTCCTTTTGAGGATATTTTTCTGTATCAGCTTGGTGAGCCATATTTTCTAGAAGTTTTCTCAACACATTGTGTGTATGTACATGTGCACACACATATGACACTTTTCCTGAGATCATATATCTTTCAAATGTGTGAACATATAATGTAATGTAAATATCCTTTTATTTAAAAAATAGGGGCACCTGGGTGGCTCAGTGGGTTAAGCTTCTGCCTTCAGCTCAGATCATGATCTCAGGGTCCTGGGATCGAGGCCCGTATTGGGCTCTCTGCTCAGCTGCTCAGCGGGGAGCCTGCTTCTCTCTCTCTCTCTCTCTCTCTCTCTGCCTGCCTCTCTGCCTACTTGTGATTTCTCTCTCTGAGTCTAATAAATAAATAAAAAATAAATAAAAAATAATAATTCCATTATTCATATAAAACTTCTACTCATTTAAAGTAATGTGACTGAAGATTGCATTTATTTAATATGTATTATATGCACTTTATTTTTGTAAGAATTCATAGTGTGAGATGGATCTAAGTTATCAAAATATAGCTATATTGCTGAAAATGGACATGTAAAACATTTGCCCCTCTTGGAGATATTTAAGATCACAACTTCCTACTATTAGGTTCTTCATATAAATCCTAATGTGAGTTATTAATCCATGACTTAAATTAAGTAATTATTTTAGCAGTCTAAAATATTAAGTCTTAAATTCAAAAATTAAAATTCACAATATTTAATTAATATTAATAATGCTGTTTTTACAATGACTCATTTTTTCAATAAGCAGTCACGTCTGTCCTATCAGTTTTATTAATGATACTAGAACTCAGTTCCCATGGATGTCCTACCATTTCAATGGCCGCTGATTTCTTTACATCACCTTTTAACACTATTTCTTGTGTCGTGACTTTTGGACTTCCTAAATTTCTAAAATGGCAGGCTATGAAGGAATCATTTACATTGAAATTGAATATTTATTATAGCAGACTGCTAATTTTTAAAGTTCAATAGCTCTCTAGTGGTCTCATAAGAGAATGTAACTACCTCTAAATTATTACATTGTAATAAATATGGAAATGAATGTTCTTATTATATCTTTTTCTTCCTCTTACCTGACAGGAAAGAACGTTATAGATGGCTTTACATCATCAATAACTAAGAAAAAATCAGGTAGATGTTCTATTTCATCCTTTCATGGTTCCATCAGATACATATTCAGTAGTTTGTTTAATGACTTGCCTATAAAAAGCAACAGAGCTGAATTATTTCTCCTTTACCAGTTATCAAAAACACATAGCATGTTACCATATTAAAACAGATATCCATGTCAAATCATGCCTTAATTAATTGGCAGCAGAGTATATGAACAGGAGAAACAAGCAGAATTACACAGAGCCTGGATTTTAGGGAACCAAACTGTGACTCCGTGGAAAGACCGATTCTAAAGAAACTAAAAGGAAACATGGCAGAGGTGGTCAAGTTCCAGATGAGAAGGAGAGACCTGATACTGTAGTGTGGGAATAGACATTCAGTTTTCTTGAAAATAAGAGTGTAAGTAAATCTCTGTTGTTTTTGAATGTAATTTACAAGTCCACATACCTATTGCAAAAACTCAACTTATAAAGCCAAAAATGTTAGTAAGACTCCTTGCTGCTTGCCTCTCCCATGGGAGCCATCTTTGCCTTTGATTGCTATCCTCTAACATGGTTCCATAATGGCTCTCAGTTTATTCAGACACACTGTGGGTAGTCCTAGGAGTTAGAAACTCGTGCGATTTAGATCTCACTGATTCTGAAGACTCATTATGATGGGAAGCTTAGCTCACTTTTACATTATTTCTCCACCACATATTTTTATATTCAATTATTTATAATTTTGTGTAATATTCCTATAAGATATAAAATAGTAGGAAATAGATACAAAGATAATCACAGGATATATTTACAACTGTTCAGACCTATGTATTGGTACGTTCTTAGAAATGTACATTTTGAAATCCCTTAATAACTTTCCTTTGTGCCATGTGGGGAGAGACATCAGACATTCCAGAAATTATGGATAGGAAAAAGAGACTTAGTAATGAAAGCATTAATGGGATAATGTGAATTGTCAGGAAAAATCAAAGTGTAAATAAAGTTCAAACTTTACAGCTGGGTTTTAGAACTGAGTTTCTAAATGGCAATCTCCTCTCTTTCTCTCCTATCAAAGTACCAAGAACTATCAAGTGTACCTGTTAAGTAGCTTTCAAATCTGTAGTTTCTGTTGCTATCATCTTAGTTCCTGACACTATCTTCTTTCTCAAAGATATCTCTGAGCACCTCCTAACTACCATTTCTGTGTATATGTCTCTCCTTCCTCTTAGCCCATTATTCCCGTTAATATCCCAATCAATCATTTACAAAAAAATCTGATTATTATATTCCTTGTGTAATACCTTTCAGGGAATTCTGACCTAGAGTAAAATGTAAAAATACTCACCTCTGTCTATGAAGGCCTAGATGACTTAGTCCCTAATTATTAATCCTTTTTTTTTTTTTTTTGGGCCAGGGATATTCTTTCCCCCACATTTTGCCTAAGTAAAAATTTTAATTTAACTGTTATTTTCTCAAAGAAGCTTTTGCTTCCTTTCCCACATCTATTATATTCATACTTCTCATCAACTTACCTTTCTTCTCAGAGTATTTCTATTAATTTCTGATACAAATATATTTTAAAAAAATGTCTGTCCTAATTGAAAATTGGCTCCTGTATCTTTAGGACGTAATAGGAATTTTGCACATAAAAGGTGCTCAGGAAAGAGTTGTTGGATGAGTGAATGACTCCTAGGTCGGGGGACAGGAAATTTGGGAGAGGGAATCACATAGAAGCTTTCATCTTCTTTGGGATAATAGCAGTTGAATTAAATGATGATTTCAGCTACCATCCTTAGACTTAGAACCACTCAAAAGTTATTTTTTTTCTTTTTAATGTTTAAAATTATTCTTAGGTAGAAATTTATGCCATTTCTAAAAATGGATGAAAGACCAGTAAGTAAGCACAAGTGCTTGGATACCTTTTGGAATCAGCTGGGTAAAATTGATAAAGCAATAACATTTGACAATAAATTTCTAATTTGTTATTTTCTGTAAACAGTTTAAATTTTAACTAATAGCAGAAAATATTTATAGTGGTAGGTAATATAATAACAGTTCATATAATGGTACTTGGACTCCAAAGACAGGATGATTTTGCTTAATTAAAAATATTAAGTCGGTGGGGTGCCTGGGTGGCTCAGTTGCTTAAGCATTTGCATTCGGTTCAGGTCATGATCCCAGGGGTCCTGGGATGGAGCCCTACATCAGGCTCCCTGCTCAGCGGGGAGCCTGCTTCTCCCCCTCCCTTTGATGTTCCCCCTGCTTATGCTTTTTTCCTCCTTCACTCTCTCCCTCTCTCTCTCTCTCTCCCAAATAAATCAATAAAATCTTTAAAGAAAATATTAACTTGGTGTAGAAGAATACATAGTAACACATCTCATTAAACGAAGCTCCCAGTAAAATTAGTTTCCTCATGCAGATGTGAATGAACTGGTTAGGATTATACTGGAAAATGCAGCCCATAAAATAAAAATTTATTTTGTCATATAATACAAATGCTGTATTTATAGAACATAATTATATGTGGCCATTGGTGAAACAATGAGACACTATGTCATAAATGCAACTACCTTCATTTTACCGTAATTTATTTTCTTATTCTGGTTCTATAGAAATAGGATCCAGTAAACATTTGATGGATTGTTGGGTTGGTGAGAGAAGTTTGTAGAGTAGAGCTCTCTGACTACATAAATATTTTACATATGGCATGGAAAGGTTGAAACTAAGGTGGTATAATTCTTGAGCTATTCCAGACTTAACTTGTCCTTGAGGATTTTCCTTTATCCTCTTGCTCACATTTAGTGTGGTTCAGTGAGACTATGGTAGTCATTAGTTGTATTTGTTGGTATTTCCACATCTTCTTCCGAGAATATAATAGGATTCCATTTCTCTGTCCCTGTTTGTAAGATATGGTTTTATGAATTGATTTCACCGAGTAACTCTGAATGGAAGTGACACAGGTCACTTCTGGGATGAAGCATTTAGGGGAAAGTGCTCTTTTGTTCATGTTGATGTCCTCTGCTATAGTAAACAATGATGATCCAGATAATGGAGTTTTCAAAGAAGTCTGGGTCCTTGAGGGAGGATGACATGGAACAAATCACTTTGTTGACCCAAAATTATGTATAGCAAGAAGAAGAAATAAACCTTTCTGTTAAATGCCACTGAGATTCCGGGGTTGTTACTATTGCCTTATCTAGTCTGTTCTGCCTGATAAAAAAGTTGAAAGTAGAAGGAACTCTTATTAAAACTCACGTGTGCGCGCACACACACACACACACACACATTCACACATGTACACATACATGAGACTAAACCAACAACAGCAAACTTTGGACATATATCATTGGTTTAGGGGTCAAGTGGAAGATGGAAAAGAAACTGTTACCAGAGACTGAGAAGATGATAGCTCTTGGTAAAATATTTGTAAAATTACCATTTGTGGTAAAATCAAAGGCAGACTATATACCTAAGGAATTTATTGCTGTAGGGAAAGGAGTGAAAAACAGTTGCTCTTTGGCAAGTGGTGGGGGGGAAAATGAGTTCTGAAAATAGTTGCCTAGTTTGTAAACATTTATGCAATGGAATACAATGCACAAATTCAGGGAGTTTTGGGTGGTTATGATGTGTCAATGTAAGCTGATCATTTGTAACAAATGTACTACTCTGGAGGGGGATGCTGAAAATGAAGCAGACTATTCACACCTGGCGAAAGGGGTAAATGGGAAATCTCCACCTTCCCCTCATTTGTGCTAAGTTTGAACCTGAAACTGCTCTAAAAAAATAGTCTTTAAAAAATAACTGGGGTAGGAGGAAAGGAAGTTCTTCCAGTTCCTCCACTGCTATTTTAATACAGGATGTTGTCAAGATCTTAGCTCTCATTAATCAGAAATACATCAAGACAATCTACTTTAGTTGTATTTTCCATTTTACGGATTTCAGACTCAAACACTTGGTATTAGGCAGATAAAACTACCTCAATCATTTATTTACCTGATTGGCAAACTTTTTTTGTCGGGTAGGCTGTACCTTTTGGTTGACGTTGATGATATTTATTGTTTCTGAAATGACTTACATATTTGCAATACTTAGAAGGGTTAACTGTGGCTTTTGTTTTTTGAAAATGTATTTGCTTTGTTACTTCAAAGCCTGGCAATGTTTTTTTAATTCATCATCTCCACAATGTTAATGATATTGATCACTGGAAGCTAAACTCGTCTCGTTGTTCCATAGCCCTCTTCAGTCCCCTGTCTGTATAGCCTGGGTGTTCAGTGTCACCCCTACCAGAAAATGAACACAGATCCAAATTTAGATGACATTTAATTATATGTTTCTTTTAAGGAAGTTATCTGGGCTAGGTTTTCATGATCAGTAAGATGAAAATGGGTGGTCTAGAGCAGCTTGCTCAGCCTTAGTATTGACATCCTGGCATGTGTAATTGTTCATGTGGGGCACTGCCCTGTGGATGTATAGGATCCTTGTGCCATCCTTAATCTCTACCCCTTAGAGGTTCTATTGGCCAGTAGAACTCCCCAGTTATGAGGACCGGAAGCATCTCCAGAAATTTCAAAAAATCTCTTGGGGAAACAAAATTGCCCTCAGTTGAAAACTGTTGTGATAGATAATAAATACATGTGTATTTATAATATATTTAATAAATATTAAATAAAAATGGTGACAAGTGCTTAGAATATTATTGTTTGCAAAATGATGATTAGAATATTATACAAGATCAACCAGAAATACGTGTTTAAATGTAGAGGAATTAAATGTATGATAAAATAAATTCTTAAAACTGTAATTTCATGTAAATGAATAAGGAAAAAGAAAAATATTCCTCAGGGATTTATTTTCTCATTGTATTAATTTCTGTTATCCCTTTAAAACAACATCAAAACTTTGAACAGAAAAAAAAGGAAGCTGGGAAAGCATAATCAAATGTACAGCATCAGCTGGGATGGAAAATTGAACCCTCCTGAGTACACATTCACAAACATGAAAGTGTGAGCTATGCACGCAAGTTTCATTAAAATCATGAATATTTTGCTATTTTTGCTTTATAAATGTGCAAAGAACATGTGGTTACATAGTTCTCTAATTAATCAGCCAACATTTGTTTGAAGCCCTAATAAATCAAAAAAAGAATATGTACGCTCTGATATTCCATAAATTTCCTTAATCACATTCAATTTTTCTCCATTCCTTAATCACATTTAATCCACCTCCCAATTTAAATTAATGTTTTCTCTGAGTTTGCAGGGCAAGACAGGTTCTTTCTATTGAGTCAAAAAATGCTACTCTTACACCATAAAATAACTTTCTTTTTCCTCACTGTATGCCTATGCAAACCTCTCTAGTTCTGAACACTAAGGAAAATAAGATTTTCAGAGGTGGGAACCGTAAGAAAAATAGCATCTGATAACAGTAACACATAAAAACTAGTCTGGACTTGAACAACTTGTGATACATCTGACTGAGGAAAATACCTATTTAGTACAAAAGAAGTGTCATATGTGGTTTCAGAAAACAAACAAAAAACAGAGCTATCAGCAAGGGCTGTGGGCTGGTTATCACAATCACAGCATTCCGGCGTGGCTTCCTAAACTAATTTGTTGTTACCTGATGGAAAGGAACAAAACAAAAAAAGAATCTCCAGCATGTCACCTTTCATTAAAATTGTGTTTTTCTGAGATTTTGTTATTTGCAATTGCTCATCTGTTAAATTAAAACTTTTAATTCTTCACAGTTTGTCACCTTTTTAATTTTGGTCTGTTGACATGCACTTTTTTTTAATAAATCCAAAGAAAGTTGAAAATGCAATTTGAAAGCAAATTAACAATTTTGTTGGCTGCTAAAAAAAAAAAAAAGAAAACTTAATGCTTCATCTGTATTGTTTTAAGTATGCTTTAAAAAATGAACCAGCCATGTAAAGAGGATGTTAATCTCTTTTTTTCTAAACAATTGCAACATTAGTCAATGTAATGGGTTGCTAGTTTTTTAAAGGTCTTTTCCCTGTCATTTGCTCTCTTTCATAAAATGCTGGAGGACACGGGTGATTTGAAATAAATATGCATTTGAAACAAATAAAAATAAGCAACAAAGAAATCTTAAAGAAAGGACAAGCAAATAGAAAATAACAGAGTATAAAAAATAAAAATATAGAGTGAAATAATATATAATGAGCCAAACAACGGAAATGGAAAGGTAGATACAGTATATTTCTAGGGAGTTTAGAAAAGCACAAAATTACAAATCCTCAAAACACACGAGAAATAGTCAACATCACTAATAGTGAAAGTTGCAAATTAAAATCAAACGGTGAAAGTTAGTTTGGCAAAATTTTAAAAAGTGGATGGGCAATATTGCCAAGAGTATGGAAAAATTAAATCTCTATGTATTATCGATGAGACTCTGGATTGTTGCAACATTTTTGCAGAGTTTATCAATAGGAATTTATTCCTGGAAAAAAGCAATGAGTCATAGGCACATGTTTATTGTAGTATTGCTTGAAATCTCGAGCTATATATCTGTGAAGGAATAGTTTAAAAAGGCAATATAAATAGTGGGTATTTTTTTTCTTCTTTACATAAGGTCAGTCTATGTGTTCTATCTTAGAGAAATGCCCTTGATCAAATAACTATAGAATTAAGTTGCAGACCTGTATGTATATATGTTTATATGTGTGTGTGTATGTATAGTCGTATGTATGTATAGTATATGTGTAATTGTGAGAACTACAATGAATATAAAGTGCCAAATACATATGGAAAAAAAACCAGAAAAATCAATAAATATTTACCACAAGCATGAGTATTGCTAGGGCCACTACTTCAATGCAGCCACTCCTTCTACCTATCACCACCTGGAATTGACCAGGGGACTGTCAGACACAGACATCCTAGCAGGTGTTGATTTAGGAATTACTTAACAGAAGAAAATTGCAATTTGTGTTTAGGTCATGCATAGACACCGAAGGCTTAGAAATATTGTGTGTGAGGGAGCGTAAGGACAGAGAGTTCAGTGCACTGAATCATCCCCAGGAGAGATGTTATTTTAACTCTTTCGCACCAGCTCTTTTTCATTCTCTTGGGCATTGTTGGCACTACTGAAAGGTGACGTAGGGCATTCACCTGATATTTGCATCACACTATACCCATAGGGTAGACAGTAAGGTCACTGTCTTGATTGGAAACATAAGTAGTCCAAATTTCACCGAGAAAATGATTCAGGAAGCTCCGTGGTACTTGTTCTGAGTTTCTAAAAGATGTTTTGGTGGAGAGTGAGGGAACTGGGAACCTTCCTGTTGTACTCAGCCAGCAGCTAAGCATTCCACAAGGAGGCTGTGGGTCTCCTTTAAGGAAAGAGTTATTAACTCTGAGGTTCTCTTAGAGGGGTCATGCCCTCTGGTACCAGTTCTGAGTCTTCCCTCTACTATTCCCCATCTCTTTCCATTTGGGGGTATGCAGAGGTCTAGAAGAAGGTAATTTGGGACCTTTCTCTATGAGTTTTATTTTATTTAGTTAGTTATTTTACAGTCTTGAGGTCTTTATTATTACTATTATTTTTACACTTTTCATGCCGTGAATTCATAGGAGTGGGTTCCAGGAGCTCAGGCTCCTTTCCATTGGTTCCAGTGTTTCTCAGGGTGGAGCAGGGTGGCACTTGAGCCGAACCCAGTACCTTTCTCTTTGGATTCCTTCTTTTTTTTTTTTTTTTATCATTTTCCTTCACATGTTTCAGGAAGCTATCACAGCTCTTTGAGTGCTTAATAAGCTCAATATATATATTAATTCTCTTGGCAAGAATCTTGGTCTCACTTGTTTGTTTACAAACAAACATGTTTCTTTACCGTAATGCCATCAGCATGCTGGGTAACATTGTAGATGCTTCCAGTTTTGCCATGGTAAGATTTGTGGGGCATTCCTTTTTGAATAGTGCCCATTCTCTTTAATTTTCCAATATCATCTTCCTTATAGATTTGTGTGTATGTGGCCAAAGGAACAACTCTATGTTTTCTAAAAGGGCTAGAGCACCCATAACAGGAGCTTCTCCTCTTTCCCTTTGTGTTGGTCATTTTGGTGAATTATTGGAAAATGGTAGTTCCGGCCAAAAATCTTTCTTCCATGATAACGCTCCATGGGTTTAAATCATTCTTCCATGATAACACGCAACACCAGAGTGGATGCTTCCTCTAGGATCGGAGTCTGGGAGACTGTTGCTTCCTCATCTCCAAATCTGATTCCATGACTGACTTATGGGGTCTTCCTTTGCGGCTGCTCTTAACCCTGGGAGAGACACTTATCTTCTCCCTTCAAAGTAGATCAAATATCTCATTTTCGTCATTATCGTTTTATAGCTATCATGCCATAACATGAACATTTAAAATGAATTGAACATGGTAATTGAGAATGTGTCTTTCAGATAGCTCTTAATTTCCCACCAGTAAGATGATAAGGCACAACTGACAAAGGGAAGGATAGGATTCTGTAGTTTGTGTTGTCGGGTTTCCAAGTAAGAGTGGAGGCTGATTTTAAAGCCAAGCATTAAATATATTTAAACACTTAAATATATGAATTTAAATTTGACATTTTACTCTTTGTTCATGGTGGGTACATGTTCAAGCTAATTTTCTTTGTTTGAACCCAGGGTGAATGGAATTGGGTTATTTCACTTTGCTATACTGTGCTTGGGACTATATTTGTCTTTATCTGTAAGCATTTCTTCTGAGCATGCCAAGGACCTGACTGATGTGATGTATTGGTATCCCAACATTATTTGGGGTGGGACCAAAATGTAGGATATGCAGAGAAAAAGGAAAAAAAAAGAATGCATCACATTATATGCAAAAAAAAGAATCTCTCGTTTTTTCTTGATTGTGGGTTCTCGTCTGCTTTTTAAAAATTTCTTGGCAATAAGATTACTATAATCTAGTTATTATTTTGTTTTAAAGATGGGGCAAGAACAAAATGAATTAGGGCCCATACTTCCTTTTTGCAAGGACCTGCCATTTCCCACACACCTCAACCATGAAGAGGGTGACTTGGAGACCAAGTGCTCTGAGCCTGAAGCCTTTCGAAGCACTGACACGGGATTGAAGGACTTGAGGGAAGGAGAAAATTGGACCCTGAGAATCTGTCCAGCTTTTGTTCAAACAATCAATGAGAAAGACACTGGCCTTTTATGTTCTCAGTAGTCTCTTTCGAACAAACAGAGGCTGTCAAACTTCTGTTTTTTGTTGTTGTTATTGTTGTGATTTTCTTTTCTGAAAAAACGGTACAATATAAATAGGAGAAAATTCTTGAAGACAAGTCAGGATACCACAGCCAGTAATGTCATCAAGGCATGGATGCTCTCTCTGGCTGAGTGGGTTCAATGTGATAGGAAAAAGGAAAAATAAAAGTACTGTGATTTGACTTTGCCAAATAAATACACAATTGAAAACTTATTTGGATTATTTTTAGCAAAATAAATTTCATACTGTTAATAATGCATTTATAGTTAATGTTGAATAGAAATGTGACCTTTTTGGTGTCCATTATTTTGCTTACAAAGCTGTATTGAAGCAGTTTGTAAAGTATCCACTTATAAATTGATGTATCTGACACTGAGCTGCCCTTTAATTTGTTTTTATTAGGCACTAAAGAAAGAACAAATCAGTTTTGATTGCTTTACTAACTGAGGATAGATGGGGTTGGTAAGCTTAGAAAGCTTAGTTCAAGCTAAAATTTTTACCAATGATATTGTACTTTTGAGATCCATAGTCTTTCTAGTGGAAAATGGGTTGTGGTTTGCTAAATATTTATAGGCTACTCGACTTTTTAGAACTACTAACCCTTATGTTTGCCTTTCTGACTAGTAACGTGTTCGACACATCCTGTTGTACAGTTACTGATTCTTTGCTTTCCCTATATATGTAGAGGACACTGGGCTGAAAAGTGGAACGAATGTATGACCACAACCCAAATAGATTTATAGGCTAATAGCTTCTCTAAAGAAGCTGTTCTGTCATCTATAGAATGGAGGGAATAACATTCCGTAGACACAAATTAAATAACATAATAGTTTAACATAAAGCATAACAATGCAACATTTTGAAGGCAGTTAAAAGACGGGAGAAATATATATGCATATTTCATTCAGAAGGACAACCTCTGTGAACCTGAAGATTTTTACACATATATGTGTATTTTTGTGTGTATGTGTATATACATACAGATTTATATAAAACAATGTATATCTGCATATAATTTCTGCTTGTCTGTAAATCTTCATGTATATTTAAGAAAAATCATATGTGTTGAATATCTATACGTGACTCTAACTCAATTTAAGCTTACTTATGTATAAGTGCATATATTTATTTACTCTTGGGTGTGTTTTTCTGGGACTTTCTGTATACGTTGGTACTTACAGATGTTGTGGCCTAAGCAAATTGGTGATAGATTTTATTAAGGTCTGGTATTGAGAGGTAGAAATAGTCCTGGATATGACGTCAGAGTAACTAGTTCTGAGTCATGGATTGGTCAAATACGCTGAGACCTTTAAAAACTGAAATCATCTTTCTGCCGATTGGTAAATATATTGCCTAGTATACAGAACTATTGGAAAGTTTAAGTGCAATTATGCTAATGAAAGTGCTTTATAAAATCAAAGGGCCATGCTGCTGCTCTCTTTATACCATTGTCTTCACATCAAGTTTTCAGAATGGTGAGTGAGGATATGTGACATGTGTTGGTGCCTGAAGCAAACTAACATATTTGGGGAAAGGGTGGGGTGAAGGTGGTGATACTTTAAAGAGTTGGGATTTATGTGCCCCCTCGTCTGGAGGGTAGAGTCTCTACCTAAATTATTTGTAATTCTTGTGCATAAGAGATTTGTTTTTTCTGCCTGATTTGTTTACTCATTCAATAATTTATATCAGCAAGAACTCAAGGATATTTATTTCATTGTAGGTTACAATCTGGAATAATTTATTTATTGCCTTGCAGCAGTTGTTCCAATTTTGGCATTTGGGAACTCTTTCCATTAGCATTTACCCATCATTACTGTATGGTTTCCTTTCCGTACCTTCCCTTTCCTTCCGCACTCTCTCTCCTTCCTTCCTCCCTCCCTTCTTTTTAGCATTTATTTACTTTTTGGCACTACAAGATGCTCCAGACTCTTGGATATTTCCTATGCCAGACCTAGAACCTACTATTTCTCCACAAAGCTGTGGTTCCTTTATTGGAGAATGATATTAGAAACCAAGACCTGGGTGCTGTGTGTCCTCGTTACAACTGAGGTGTGGCTGCATTGAGGCCCTCCTGGCTCCCACCATTCACCATCAACTTACTCAGTTGTTCAGTCCCAGTGGACATCTGTAGCAGTTTCAAAACTGTTAACCCATTTTCTGTAAGTTTTTTCTACCATGGGATAAAGATTTTTGGATTTCTTGTTATTTTTAATCTTCTACACTCTTACCCAGTTGATTGTTTGCTCTCTTCTCTCCTTGCTCTACCTTTTTCTTTGGCTTCATCTTAAAAGTCCTCAAAGTATCCTTCCTCCCCACTTATATATATTTCTCCAATTAGTAAGTTTTAATTTTGTAAGATGTGTATCAAGCTCTTCAACTGTCTTTTTTTAAGAGGTCCAGGTTACAAGGAATTATTCATTTGGTTAGCATTAGTCAAGAAGAAATCATTAAGAAAATAAAATATCAGCTCATTGACTAATTTTGAGCCATCAGGTGCTCTTAAGATTTAAATAGATAAATTTTGTTATTAAAACAATATTATAATTTACATGCATCTGGAAATATACTTAAAGTGTTTTTATTTCTTTGATTATATATACTTTGGGTACAAACTGCTTCTGTTTGCCAACAATAGAAAAAAAATTAGGTGGTATATTTAGCATTGAGAAGAATTATAACCTCCATTACTGGATCAGAGACTGTATAAAGTTATGAAATATGATGTTGTTAGTAATGTCTTTTTTCCTCTGTGGAAATGGGAAACACAAGATGGATTTTGGAACACCTGAAAAAATATTTCAGTGCATAGCTTTAGGGAAAACAGAAATAATACAAAATACTTATTGCATAAATAGTCTTTGTGCAATATCCCACAGAATCTGTGTTCTAGGTATAGCAGAGGTGTTGCCCCATTAAAAAGGAAGACTACAACAGCAGCAAAAGAAATGAAAATTTGTCTGGAAATATATGCTTGTATGAGACAACAGTATAGTCATTACATATATTTATTCATATATTGACTCCTGCTAGTGTTATATTCAAAATCATTTCCACTGACGTGAATTTCCATGCTCCTGGTTTTTTTTTTTCTTTCATGTTCCTGTTTTTAAGGCACGTATATGTAAACCATTGGTTCTCAAAACATTCAACATCTACCAGTATCCCTACAATGCACAGGACAGCCCTCCACGAAAAAGAATTACCCAGTTCAAAATGTCAATAATGCTGAATTTGAAAAACTGTGGACCTAAAAAATGACTACGCAATACTGTTCATACTGTTGAAAGTGGGGAGCATATGTAGATATGCATTTAATTAGTGGAATGACTTCTGTCACCGGTTATGCAGTTAGAACTAATTTTACAGGTTAAGGACATTGTTCTTTCTTACTTTAGACACAAGTCACAAGTTCCAGAGTCCCCAGGCCACCTGTACCTCTGACCAGCTGGCTACAAATGTGGGGGTCCTCCTATCACCTCAGGGTTTGAAAATTCACCCAAATGACTCATAAAACTCAGGAAAACATTATATTTATGATTAAAGTTTTATTGTAGCCAAATAATATAAATCAGAAACAGAAGAAGAGCCACAAGGGTGAGATCTGAGGGTTTCTTGACATTAAACGACCACGTCCTTACCCTTTGTTCTGGTATGTCCGTATGTGACAATATGCAGAGTATTGCCAACCAAGAAAGCCTCCTGACCTTGATGTCCAGCGTTTTCATTGGGGTTTCATTACATAGGCATGATTGATTGAATCATTGGCTGTGTGACTGAACTCAACCTCTAGCTCCCTTTTGTTTCCTGGAGGTCAGGCTGATAACTCATGGCTTAAAATCCCAATAGTCCAGTCAAGCTGGTTCTTGTGGCATGGCCGACCTGCAAACTGAATCACTTGTTATACATAAACTATCCGGGGGCCTCCATGATTCACCTCATTAGCATATATTATCAGGTTCCACCATGAATAACAAAGACAGTCCTATCACCTGGGAAATACCAAAGATTTAGAGACTATTTCCCAGAAACCAGGGACAAAAGCCAGCCAAATTCTTTGTTACACAGAAATTGGTTTACTTAATAGATGAATGTATAATGGTGATTAATATCATTATAATCTGAATATTTATCAAATATATTTTTCAGCACTGAATTTGACAAATACAGGCAGGAAGCAGCCAACTGAAAATATTTTAAAAGGCACATATGCAAAATGTAAATAAATAGGAGAAAGTAATTTGTAATTTCAATTACAGAAGAAGATAAGTTGAGAGTAGGCCTAAAAAATGTATTAATTTGGATATTAATCTGCAAGCTTTTGCATCTAAGAAGACAAAACTAAAGTAGTTTAAATGTAATTCAGGGAATTTATATTTGTTAGAAGAATTTTTTTCAGGTAATACATGTATATGACTAGAATTTCAATTTGAGATAAATGATTTTGAAATCTACAGAAACTTAGAGAATATAGAAATGCAATAAATAGGGCATTTAGAAGACCTAAGAATGGAAGATTTAGAACAAAGCAAGATGTTACTTAATTCACTTTAGCAAACATCAGGATGTATAATGCTCAGGTATTAACTGCTGAGGTACACAGATTATGAAAAATTATAATTGCTAAAGTACACAAAGGAAAAACAACATGCCTAAACAGAGAGAGCTTATTTGTATTAACTTAGAACAGAGGACAAATTTATAAAAATAATTTCAATAAAAAGTAGAATGTGATGTGATGTGTAGTTTCAGAGAAGTGCATGCAAAAATTGTGTGAGAATCGAAAAGAGGAAGAAAGTAAATTGCAAACAAACAGAACTCTATACAATATACCTCTGTTGAAGGCTTATTAAGATGACCAAGATAAACAAAGTAACAGCTTCATAGGAAGGAGGCCATTAAGGCAAAGAGACAGTACTACATCTGAGAAGTGTCGTATCTGGAAGCGTTGGATCCATTTGACGAAGATTTGAGGAAGGAACTATGGCTTTCTTTTGTAGCTATGGTTATAAATTATGTGTGGGTGGGGGAAGGAGGATTGTTAAAGTTGAAAGAAGAAGACCAAGAAATATGTTCTAAGGCACAGTGCACAAGAATAGGGGATGGAAAGATAGATCCAACTTTTATTTATTTAATTTTATTTATTTTTTTTTAATTTTATTTTATTTTTTTAGTGTTCCAAGATTCATTGTTTATGCACCACACTCAGTGCTCCAGGCAATATGTGCCCTCCTTAATACCCACCACCAGGCTCACCTATCCCCTTACCCCCCCCTTCCAAAACCCTCAGTTTGTTTCTCAGAGTCCTCTCATGATTCGTCTCCCTCTCTCTGATTTCCCCCAACTCACTTTTCCTTTCCTTCTCCTAATGTCCTCCATGTTATTCCTTGTGCTCCACAAGTAAGTGAAACCGTATGATACTTGACTCTCTCTGCTTTACTTATTCCATTCAGCATGATCTCCTTCAGTCCCACCCATGTTGATACAAAAGTTGGGTCTTCATCCTTTCTGATGGAGGCGTAATATTCCATCGTATATATGAACCATATCTTCTTTATCCATTCATCTGTTGAAGGGCATCTTGGTTCTTTCCATAGTTTGGTGATTGTGGCCATTACTGCTATGAACACTAGGGTACAAAAGACCCTCCTTTACACTACAACTGTGTCTTTGGGGTAAATATCCAGTAGTGCAATTCCTGGGTCATAGGGTAGCTTTTTTTAAAAATTTTTGAGAAATCTCCACACTGTTTTCCAAAGCGGCTGCACCAACTTGGGTTCCCACCAACAGTGTAAGAGGGTTCCGCTTTCTCCACATCCTCTCCAACACTTGTTGTTTCCTGTCTTGTTAATTTTGGCCGTTCTAACTGGTGTAAGGTGGTATCTCAATGTGGTTTTTATTTGAATTTCCCTAATGGCTAATGATGATGAACATTTTTTCATGTGTCTGTTAACCATTTGTATGTCTTCTTTGGAGAAGTGTCTGTTCATGTCTTCTGCCTGTTCTTTGATGTGATTATCTGTTTTTTTGGGTGTTGAGTTTGAAGAGTTCTTTATAGATCTTGGATATCAGCCCTTTGTCTGGAGTGTTATTTGCGAATATCTTCTCCCATTCCATTGGTTGCCTCTTTGTTTTGTTGACTGTTTGCTTTGCTGTGCAGAAGTTTTTGATCTTGATGAAGTCCCAAAAATTCCTTTTCACTCTTGTTTCCTTTGCCTTTGGAGACATGTCTTGAAAGAAGTTGCTGTGGCTGATGTTGAAGAGGTTACTGCCTATGTTCTCCTCTAGGATTTTTAAACAGAAAGAAATTGACAACCTGAATAGACCAATATCTAGTAACGAGATTGAAGGAGTGATCAAAATCCTCCCCCAAAATAAGAGCCCGGGACCTGATGGATTCCCTGGGGAATTCTACCAAACATTCAAAGAAGAAATAATACCTATTTTCCTGAAACTGTTTCAGAAAGTAGAAACAGAAGAAAAACTTCCAGACTCTTTCTATGAAGCCAGTGTTACCCTGATCCCCAAGCTAGACAAAGACCCCATCAGAAAGGAGAATTTCAGACCAATATCCCTGATGAGTATGGATGCCAAGATTCCTAACAAGCTCCTAGCTAATAAGATCCAACAGTACATTAAAAAGATTATCCACCAGGACCAGGTGGGATTTATCCCTGGAATGCAAGGTGGTTCAACATTCGCAAGTCAATTAACGTAATAGAACAAATCAATAAGGGAAGAGAGAAGAGCCACATGGTCCTCTCAATTGATGCAGAAAAAGCATTTGACAAAATACAGTATCTGTTCCTGACTAAAACTCTTCAAAGTATAGGGATAGAGGGAACATTCCTCAGCTTCGTAAAATCTATATAGAATGAACTTTTAAAGGAAGAAATAAATAAGTAAAATGATTGGTGAAAAAATAATGAAAAATTGAATTCATTGCTATCATTTTTAAGGTTCTTATTTACCAAGGGGAAATAGTAATGAATATGTGTCTAAATATTTTTAATAAAATAAATATCATTCTTTTGAAAGTTCATTAAATGACGCTTCAAAAGTAAATGTCTTCTCAAGGATCTTTCCTGCTTTCTGATTCTAAACTTTGACCACTGGCAGTTTTCTTCATAGCCATTAAATCTTTTCTGGCCTATAAACAGAGAGATGTAAGAGTTCTTTGGGAAGATGCATTACTCTCCGCAAAAGAAGTACTTGGATGAAATGATTCATGGCATTTCTTTGACATATTGCACATCATTTTGATTTTTAGTTTGATTCATTTGTATGATGCAAGGGAAAGCAATCATAATTTGTTATTTATGGTTTGTATTGTAATTACAATTGAACTTACTTTTAGACTGAATTTCTTGAAGTATTAGAATATGTTAACAGATAAAAAGATGTAAGGCAAATACAAACTCTTAATTTGCATTTGCTAATTTACTAGCATTCTTTTTAATATGACTGTTCTTATGTTGATTCCTATAAGCCAGACTTAGCCAGTAATCAACAGGGCACCATGCTGAACTCTGCATAAAGTTTTACTCTGATACCTCCTACCAATATCATATTGTAGGCCTGAGGACATATTTCTCTCTAAATGTATGAAAAAATATCGTTACAGCTTTAGCAAATTACTCTCTGCTTTCATTTTTTAAAAAATAAGCCGTACTTTATTAATTTGAGTTAGTTGATCTACCAAAAGAATATCTAAAGCAATTTGAACACCTGATAAGGAGAAAAATATGACTATGGAGAGGTATTGTGGCCATCCATTAATGAACATTAAGATGGTTTCAGAGACGGCTTTTTGATAAAAACGAAGTAAGTTTTTTTTTTAATTTAATTTAATTTAACTTAATTTTTTTCAGTGTTCCAAAATTCATTGTTTATGCACCACACCCAGTGCTCCATGCAATATGTGTCCTCCATAATACCCACCACCAGGCTCACCCAACCCCCCCACCTCCCTCCCCTCCAAAACCATCAAGAGTATAGGTAAAGTAACAACTGTAGTGGATGGCCTGTGACTTCCTATGAGTAGTAGTAATAAGAGAATTGGAGAGTTGGTGAAAAGTAATATGAGTATCTAATATTCCCATTCCCTGATTTGACTATTGACCTGTCCTATCAAATGCTCTATCAGAATGTTAAAGCTACAGGGAACCCTATAAATCATATTGTCCAAGCCTCACTTTCCAGGTGGGTGTCTTTCAAAGGTAGTATTTAAGAAGCATTTGTTGAATCAATGAATAAATGAGGTACAGAGAGAAAGTCTGAGTAAATATGCTACAATTCTATGGCTGGTTTCTAAGCAAATCAGAATCTATGTCTTCTGAATCTCCTCTAGTGTTTTTTTTCCTTACATCACTCTTTCTTGAGTTCATATAAATCTCCTAGTAAATAGTTGAAGGTGGGTATATGTATTGAATTATTAACTGAAAATACTCTTTTATAAAAACTAGTTTTTTTGAAGTAGAGTAGTTCACATGGTCTGTGACCTACATTTTCCTTCTTATCAAATGGATGATATCTATCCCAACTTTTATTAAACACACACATATGCATGTACAAAGATACCAACAGAAACTTCTATAAATAGTGGGATTTAGGAAGATGTTGTAGGATTATGAACGTATTTCTTTAAAAATATTTATCTAAAATTATTTTAAAACATAATTAACATACTAGCACTATATTTATTAGTATGATTAATAAATATAATAATATACTAATATATGATAATAGTATAATCCCAACTGTGATATTAATAAATATGGATATATTACATAATATTAATGTAACTAGTACTATCATAATATAATACAACCTTAAATAATTGTTAAATTATTTTAAAATATTTAATATTAGCAAATACAGGAGACATCCATGATCATACTGGTAGTATTTATCTTCAAAATGTGGGACTTTGAAAAATTTTGCAGTCTTTCTCTCAACTGCATTTTAGTTTTATCTATAATGCACAATCATTGGTTTTAATTAAACCATATTGTTTATTGATTTTCAAAATGTAATAACAATATATAGAATTAAAGTTTCCTAATTCTTAAAAGGCACATAGTAAAAACACAGATATTCTTCCCATCCTGCCCCTCATCCCTTCAGTTCCTATCCCTAAAGACAAATGTTGCTTCTAATTTTATATAGGTGGTGTGTGTGTGTGTGTGTGTGTGTGTGCATGCACATGTGCACCCAGGTACAGGTGTGTCTCTATCTATCTGTATCATGGATATCATTTGTAGATATTTAAAATATTTGTGTATATAAATATATGGTATAAATATTCTTCTCCGTTTTACACAAATAGTGGTGCCATATTTTATTCATTCTCCAGTGTGTGTGTATGTATGCATATTTTATATATCTATGTATCTAAATATAGGTCCTTTATATATATGTGTCTATATGTTAATTTAATATTTTATCCTGGGGATCTTTTCACTCCAGTCTTTGCATATATTCCTCATTCTCTCTAAAGGCTGTGTAGCATTTTGTTGTATGGATGTGTCATAATGAGTGTATTTGAGTGCTTTTGATGAAACTTTAAGTTGTTTGCAATATTTTATTATTCCAACAAATAAGCCAATAAATATATTTGCATATATTCTTTTTGGCATAATAGTCAACAGAAAACTTAGATAATTACATTTTTTCTGTTTACATTCTTGTAATTTTATTCAACAAACACATACTAATTTCAAAATTTAAGTTACATTAAGAAGGAAACACACCAATACTAATACCCATATGAAATGACCACTGTAATGATTTAGTTAAAAAAAAAAAGTACACTAAAAGCCTTATACATAGGTATATTAACAATATTTTAGATTTGTTTTGGTCTTATAGGTTCTAAAGTCTTTCCCACAAATTTTTATATCTAAATGGGAAACTAATCAAAGTATAATTTTTTCTCATGGAACCTTTTAAAGTAGGTTAGTAGTTGGCTTAGTAGTTGTAACATGATCAGTTCATAAAATGCTGCTGTTGTCATTGCAGGATAAAATTCTGCAAGTGAGTACTACTAGTATTCGTTTGTTCCCCCTTTGTAGTAACATATTTTAGATATGTGTACTTTAATGTTTTTATCATTTATGTTTCACTCTTAATTAAGGTATGAATAGACATTTTCAAGCTTTACCTATTAGAATACCTTATTTTAATTAGGGCCCAGCCATTGTAAAAAAAAAAAAAGTAAAAACATATCTTGTTATTTTCATTGCATTAACTTTAGGATTTCTTACGCTTTAGGATTACTATATTTTTAGAATGATTTGTAAAATTTTCCTAGGAAATCAAATCATATTATGACTAGAGCAAAGGAGGATGTCTGAGTTTGTTCAAAACTATGAAAAATGGGAACCAACTCTTAGCAACTTTTTAATTTCAGTATGCTCCCAGTGGTTTTCTTAGAGCTTTTTTTTAGCATTCAATTTGGAGTCCAAGCCTGCTTTCCCTATACCTACCCCTTTCAATCACTCCCATGTTCCTCTGCTGTTCCGTAGGATTCAACAATGGAATGATCCAAATCTGATCGTTGGCATTTAGAACCAAGGTTGATGTAACCTTGAGTTCAGTTATTATTTAGTCATTGATACTATCCTGAACACGCTCAGTAGAGAATTTTTCTTCCAAATCTTACTGTGTACCACATCTAAAAATAACAATGTAAAGACATAAATTATCAATTAAGGAAATCTAAACCACGTAGCTAATTAATACCATACTCAAATTGGCAGGGGAGATTGTGCTTTGATCTCATTGTAGAGCGGTTCACAGATGCTAATGCAGGTAATCATACATTTAAAATTTCTATTTTTTTCCCTAAGAGGGATAATCATGTTGAATTCACCCTACCAATTTTGAAGGTAAAGGTGTAAACAATTTCCACAATTGAAGAAATAAGAACAATTACTTTAGAGATTTCCTCTCAGCAGTCCTGTACTGCAAGGCTTAATTCTTATAGAAAACTTTATAATTATCACTCTCTTCAATCTGCTTTCGAACATTCCTAATTTTACTTTCTTTTCAATGCAAGTTTGTGATTTAAGTTATTATGGAGTCCTAGTTTATTCATATTTGTGAATTTTGTTCACAAAATGAATTTCACTGAATTTGGTCAAAATGTAAGTACACTAAAGGCAAGGCCTTCTATATCTAGATTTACTCTGCTTTTTCTAAAAGAAGGAAGATCCTGGAGATGAAGGTCAATTTAGCAGGTACTGTGATGCAAAAGCAAAATAGCCCCAAACAAAACAAAGGAAATACTAGTCTTTCACAGGGTTGATGCATTGTCACTCATCTTTGGTAATGGCTAGATTTATAAGCACTGCAATTTTATTTGACAGATAATTTTTGAAACTAGAATGCATGTACCAAAAATTTGATTGCTATTCTTTAGCAGAAATAATTTTGTTACCACCTTTAAAGAATCTCATTACAGAATGCCTTTGGGAAAGGGGTGGGGCAGATAGGAATAAAATGAAAAAAAAAAAACAGGAACATTTTCTTAAAGTAATACAAGAATGGATCTTAAAAGTATATAATTTTTATTAAAACCCTACATTGGGTATCAAAAACATTTATGACATGCTCATTTGCATTCCTTTTTGATAAGATATTGAACAAGCAATTTTATCAAGTGACTAAATTACATACATCAAATCATCATACTAATTTTAGAGATCGGGCAAAGCTAGAGACACAAAAGACCTCATATTACTAAGATTATAAGTATTTATTTAAAGAACTTCAAATAGTCATCTAAAAGTAAGAGAATTGTTTTGATGATGAATAATCCATAATACTTTATTGAATTTTAAAACGTTAGGTTTTAATATATATAATATAATATAACATATTATATTATATATAATATAAAAGTAACCTTTCTAAGAAGTAACCTTTCTAAGAAGCTATAGTGGTATTTACTTATTTACTTATAATAAATTACACATTGCATTATTACAGGGTTGTTTGGTATTACTAGCTTACACATAATTAATTGAATAATGGTTGTTTCACAAAGTAGATAACCAATTTAAAACTAGCTTATAGACCAAAAATAGTAAACATGTAAGAAGAAAATCTCAATAAACCAACAGAAAATTTCATTCGATTTGCACAGGATCTAACATTCAGTTCATGGTGGAGAATTTAGGGAAAAATCTAATACAGATTGTTAACACATTCCAAACTGTGTGTCAGGTAGAGTAAATATTTATGTTTAGGAAGGAGAGAAATCCAGAGTGAAAACAGGTTTTGGAAAAATTGAAAAATTAATTTTTAAATGTTTGTTAGTATACAAGATACAAAGCATGAATAAAGAAATATGATCAGGGTACCTGGGTGGCTCAGTGGGTTAAAGCCTCTGCCTTCAGCTTGAGTCATGATCCCAGGGTCCTGGGATCAGGCTCCACATCGGTGCTCTGCTCAGCGGGGATCCTTCTTCCCTTTCTCTCTCTGCCTTCCTCTCTGCCTATTGTGATCTCTGTCTGTCAAATAAATAAATAAAATCTTTAAAAAAAAATATGAGAATCTTCTTCCAGTTTATGTTGTAAACTATCTTGAACACATCAATTGTAGCACATATGCACAAGCAAATAGCGATCATAAAACATTATGTTGCCAATTAAGTAAAATATATCAAGAGAAGTATATTTGACATGTACCCAGTAAATTATATAAAAATGGATTGCTGAACTAAAATTTAAATATCAGCTATTAAATGAAAATAAATGTGCCATATTTCTGCAAACATATGAAGTAAACTTTAATCATCGGAGAGTAACTGAGTAGTCACCTTTTTATGGGTGTTCTTCTCTAGCAGAGTATTAAGAATTAGTCTTAGTAGTAGCACAAGGAAACACTAGCTGCATCGTTTCCACGACTTCGTCCAATAGAGATCCATTTCTCACACATGTAAAGACAAACGGGGGTATTCTTGGTCAGCATCAGTTTTCATCTTATGACTGTCCCCTAGTGTCTCAGGGTCATCTGCATCCAGAAAGTACCTGGGGAAGTTATAAAGCGGGAAGCCACGCCTGCAGTTCTTAATTGCCTCAGCCCTAAAACGAGACAAATCACTTTCTCTCATATTCTTTTGGTGAGGGTCTGGAAATGGAGCGCAAGGCAGGGCTTCCCAGCAAGTACTCTATTAGGAAAGGGGAAGCACCAATTTTGCTGGACTTTTAGTCATTTTTCCACCAGAATACGGTGTAGCCAAGTTTATTTTCTATGTAGAGATAATTAGGATTAAAAAATTCAAATCTTAAGAAAAATTTTGAAGCAAAGATTTATTAATGCATTACACACATGTCCTACTAAGTGCCTCTGCTCACAGGGTTAATTGCAATAGGCCTGGAAATAGCCAGACTTGTTCCACTGAAATAAGGAATTCTCCTGCATGACACTAATACCTAGGCATGAAATAAAATATAACAATATCGGTTTGTAACCACAAATCCCCAAAATTTCAAGGCAGTTTGTACCAGTTTATCAGCGTTGTTTGTTGGTAACAGTGAGATTGTTGATTTGCCCATGGTCCCTTAAGACACCCAGAGAGGGACGCCTAGATGGCTCAGTTGGTTAAGCAGCTGCCTTCGGCTCAGGTCATGATCCCAGAGTCCTGGGATCGAGTCCCACATCGGGCTCCTTGCTCCACAGGGAGCCTGCTTCTCCCTCTGCCACTCTGTCTGCCTGTGCTCACTCTCTCTCTCTCTCTCTCTCTGGCAAATAAATAAATAAAATCTTAAAAAAAAAAAAAAAAAGACACCCAGAGAAACGTCAGCAGAGACTCCCTCTGGGGTTTCCCAGTTCTGAGATGTTCTCTACACACATCAGTGGTTCCCAGTCCGAGAGAACTGTGTCCATGTCACCCTTGTAGAAGGAGGACAGTGGAGATCACCTGGCCTTTCCAGACCTCTCCCAAGACAGCCGATGATGCCTATTTTGACTTTGATGCTGTGGCTGTGTTGTTGCTTTTTCTGATAAACTGCAGATTTTGTAAGCACTGTCTTCTCAGTCCTTGTGAGTCTTCTACAGTGATCCCAGCCAGTTCGACTGTCACCCATTAGTGAAGTGCCACACAAACATAGTCCCTGTAAGAGTAATGAGTGACAAAAAGAAGGATGAGTCATCAGAGCAGATGACAAAGGAATGACAAATGTTCCAACAGGGATGTCAGGGTCTGGGAGAAAAGTGGTCTCTGTGTGGGAAACAGCAGGAACAGAGACTAATTGATGGCATCTGTACTCAACACCCTGAAAATTGAAACTTACACCCATGTTGATCACGGAAACCAAATGAGTTATCAAGAGTCAGAGTGGCTGAGGAAGAGTAAGCGAGAGCAGGGGAGACGAGAACCCAGGCCAGGGGCCCCAGGAGTCAGAGCATGTAGAGCCTTACGGGCCATGGTGAGAATTTTTCATGTTGCTTTAATTGTTCTAGGAAGTTTGGGGTGATTTTAATCCTTGAAGAATATATTTTAGATTTCGTGAAGAGGTCAGACTTAAAAGCTTAAATTGCTGCCATTCTATAAATGCTTGTTATTCTACAGTTATTGAAATGAATTTGGTGTTTACTTTGGAAAGGGATGTCTTAAGAGATTGCCCTAGCTAACTCTATCTGGCTCCTTGATCAGCACAAATAAAAGTTTCACTTTCCAATTTTTGCACTGCTAGGTATAGGTATAAAGTCAGTAATTTGACTTTGTAACTGTTGTTACTATGAAGAATTTATGGGCTTACCTTGTACAACAGGAGCCACTGATCTTCAAATTTTTCAAGAATTAGATATATTTTTAAAAGTAATTGGTTCATTTTTCACTTTCTGGGTGATGGGATCTGGGAGTTTCCACTGAAAAAATGTTCTAAGGTTGGTATGAAGGAATATTTGACCTTATTTAAAGTACCATTTTTAGGGATATTGTAATGACTCTTTGAGAAAGTAGATTTGCAAAAAAAAAAAAAAAGAGTTATAAAACACATCAAAAAGTTCAAAGAAAGTTGTTTCAATTTTTCTTCCTCCCGATATATATATATATGCATATATATATTTATATGTATTATTGATTTTTTAAAGATTTATTTATTTATTTGAGAGAGAGAGCAGGGAGGGGGCAGAGAGAATCTCAACCATGCTCCACATACAGCGCAGAGCCCAACACAGGCAGATCCCATGACCCTGAGATAGTCACCTACGATGAAACCTAGAGTCGGATGCTCAACCCGATGAGCTACCTAGGAACCCCTATTGTTGATTCTAAGGAGAACATTTTTTCCCCTAAGTTTTGGCATCTCTGAAATAGGTATGCATTTTTCAGTCGGTAATAACTTATAGTTTAAGTAGAGATTTTTTTCTTCATTCATGGTACATAAATAATGGTGTTCCTTACATTCAATGATGTCTTACACTTTTAGAAATTTAGCACGTAGTTTCTGTTGTAAATGTCATGCTTCAAAAAACTCTTGAAGAAATAATTTAGAGCTTGATTACACACAAGACCAATGAGCAGCTCTCTATTCTTTAAGCATGAAATATTTTTTTTATAACAACAAGTTTTTGTTGTTTTGTTTCTTTTTGGCATCTTAGATAAGAAAAAAACCTCTAGAAATGATTTGGTTGAACACCCTCACTTAATAAGGTGGAAAGTTTGTTTTATATAAAAATGAGATGACTAATTATGATTTTTCATTCATTTTAGTTTGTTTTGCTTAGTGTCTTAACAGAAAAATGGTGGGGGAGAAACTATGTGTGATTAGCTGGGTACCATTTTTAAGTCCCCAAACTTATATTTAATGGGTAGGTGAATCAAGTCTATACAAGTTTGATGATTCATCTCAAATTATACAAGAGGTCAGTGGTTGAGCCATATTTCTTGGTGAGGTCTTGACAACACTTGGCAGCACTTTTGCAGAAACATTTTGCAAAGCTGGTGGGCAGTTATTAGTAAAAGCAGACCTATATTTTTAAAAGACCCAGAATATCTCTATATGCCATAAAATTTTAACATCCACTGAGATTTTAATAGGTGATCTGAAAAGTCAGTTTCTGTGATCAGATGTATTTTTCAAATGCTGAAGTTTTTAAAATTGATTTGTTGTCATTACTTTCTGTTTGCAAAGTTCTTTTTATAAATAGGTATGCAGAAACTTACCTCTTATTTAGTTTTAAAACCCTTGACTGTGGAATACTTTTGTCCTGGAATATGTATTTACAGCTTATGAGGTATTGATAGTCTACTAAATTATTTATGGAATGCTGATTATGATTTTTCCCCCAAATTTTATTAAATCCACCAAAGTGGATTAAAGTGGAGTAAGAGGTTATATTAATCTGTTCAGTTGAAATTAATTTGATCTTTACCCATGTTCTTATGGCCCATCACTTAAACAACTACAGATTTATATTTTGGATAGCATATAGATGTTCCACGGGGATAAGAATGTCTTTTTTCATTGCAGAAACATCTATTGGTTTATTTTGCCAAATAGTTCCTAGGATATGTACTCAATGCGTAAAATTTAAAATCCAGAATGTAATTTGAATGCATTGTTCGAGGTGAATAAACCTTCATATCTTTCTTACACAAAATGACTATAATTTTAATTAACATTATTACAATGACTCTTCAAGAAATAAATTATGACTATATCTATATTTATCTTTGTCTATATTTATTCATTTATTTTCCATACTCTGCATCCCCAAAATATGAGAAGTTGGTATCTTTATTCCTTGTTGAATTTATCGAATTCTGTCATGAGGTGCAATTCTCTTCCGATATAGGTTAACTCATGGACTTTATATCTTCTCTAATAATATTTTGGTAAGATTTATTAAGATATTAAGTTATCTGTATACCCACTTTTCTTTGAGTGCTCTCTGCTCATTCTCCAGTAGGACTGGATTCCCTGAAACTATGTTCCTGGAACACGACTCCATCGCCCCTCCGTAGAACAGATACGAGTCTGACACATAAACTAGAGAGTTGTTGGCTGTTATGGACTGAATGTTTGTGAATCCCTGAAACTCGTATGTTGAAATCCTCATTCAATGTGATGAATTAAGCAGTAGGGCCTCTGTGAGGTTATTGGGTAAGAGGAGTGGACCCCTTATTAATGCGGTTAGTGCACTTATGAAACACACCCAAGAGTGCTCCTACCCTTCTGCCATGTGAGGACATGGCAAAGACAAAAGAAAAAACAAAACCAGGAAACCCTCCACCAGTCGATGAACCAGGAAGTGGGCCCTCACCAAACAGAATCTGCAAGTCAGTTTAAGACGTTCCAACCTCTAGAACTGTGAGAAATTAATGAGTGTCGCTTAAGCCACCCAGTCTGGTGTTTTGTTTTGTTCTGTTTGTTTTGCTTTGTTATAGCAGTCTGAACTAAGACAGGTCTCCTAATCGGTTTTGTTTTCCCGGGAAGATGGAAGGTCAGAAACTGTCGAGAAGGGACAGAAGGTGCTAGAAGAGCAAATGTAGGGGCCATGCAGTGGCCTCTGCAGAACAGATAATTGTGATATCCCATGCCCAGTCACACAGCAAACACTGAAGGCTGTAATTTTAATCTGTATTTGTAACCTAGTTTGGAGTTATTGTAGAACACGGATAAAAGTTAGGTGCCTACTCACTGATTTTGTAATTTTAGATTATCAAAATGTAGATTTCTAAAATGTAAATTTTAACTAATGATAGGGCTTGTTTTGAAACCAGAAAAAAAAATTAATAAAATAGTGTTGGCACTATTTAGAGTTCTATTAGGAAATAAAGTTGTTTCTAAGGCTAGTTATGTTCCCTAAAACTGACATTATGAATTGAGGTTCACCATAGCTGGAAACTTTGTAAGAAACACAAAACTGTACAGTTAGTGTTTTTTTAAATATTTGGTAATGCCATTAATAAAGTAAGAATACTTTGTATTAATCAAATGGTTATAAATGACAATAGAATTGCAATTAACATTAAATTCTGACTTTGCTAATAATGTTCTTCCCAAAATGTTTCCATCGTATGGATTTGGTTTGTTTTTAATCTTTGGCAGCATTGCTATTTGAGAGTAGAGTCCTTACTTTTTTGACTTACGAATGTTTGGGAAATTCAGTGTTTAAGCGAGACAGTTTTTCAAATACATTTGGCTCTTATTCTGATTCAGAATACCTCTTTGGTTGTTTGGTGTAACAAATGTCTTCCTACATCATGTGACTTGATGTCCGGCATGTAAGGTATGATTATACATCGTTTCAGGACCAAGGAAAGACCTTATGTGAAGTTGATTAATTCGATTAGAAAAGTGCAGAAGACAAAATATACGTTATTCCTTCATCCCTTTCTTCTCCTTTTCTTCTTATTTTTGTGCTTTGTTGTGAGACATCTTAATTAGCCATCCCTGGAGTAACCTATACCATATAATCTCTCAATATGAAAAGGTCATACCTAAATGGGGAAGAGGGTGAACCTGATTTGAATCTCATCCTAAAAATGTCAAGAGATGTTTCTAAGGAACTTATAATTGTTCTCCCATGTATTTTCTTTGTGAAAGATTTATTACTGTTACATAGAACTTCTACAGCATAAAGTAGCATTATGACAAAATGCTTGACAACTAATGAACAGAAACTCCTACTCATTTGTCAATTTTAAAATCAGACATACCAGGAAAAGGCACTTTCCCCCTTTAGACGGTGGTTACCTGTTGGTGTGTAAACAGTTGCTCATTTTGTGCTGGGTAATGGGCTGGAAGACCAGTCTGTTTTTGTACGTGTTGCTGGTGCCGCTCCCTACAAAATCATGCGGGAGGGAGGACTGTTTAGTATTCACCTCTTCAATGTATTTCAGTTCATTTCCTTCAATTCAGTATGGTTTCATGTAAATTCGTTCATTTTCCCAGCAGTGTATTAGAAACCATGTAGAAAGGATTAATGAGCAAATTATTTGGGTACAGTGTAGAAGAAAAAAAACAACACTGATGTTCTAGTCCAGCTACACATAGGGGCATGTATTATCAAATACTCTCGTCCTGTTTTCCTTCCAGGAGATCACACGTTACTCCCTCTCATCTCACGTGGTTTCAGTGGCATTTACTTCAATAATACCCAGATCCACATAGTACATTGCATTGTTCAGACCACTACGGTGGGCTTAAGATGGCCACCAAAGCCAGTTGGAGCAATAAAAAAAAATGAATTTGGTTCCAAATCATGGGAAAAGAATCTCAATATTTTGATTGGCTTCAAACCTGGGTGCTTCTAGCAGCTGTCTTGAAACCCATCTGAGAATAAAATCATGTAGAGGAAATGTATTGGAGAAATAGAGAAACCAGGTTGTGTGATATAGTTTGAGCTCTGAGCTGAGCCCAGACCTGAGATTTTGGATGAAAGAATTAATGGTCTGGGATGTTCCCTTTGTCTGCTTAAATCAATTTGAGCTGGTTTACCATAATTTGCAAAGCAACATATTTTAAAAGATACACTGAGATATAAAAACACTGAAATAATTTGTGATAGGAAAGGTCAGTATTAAGAAAGATTAATAACTTTTCCTTGAAGAACATGAATCTTGAGCTCATCCACTTATCTTTCTTGTAGGCAACTTAGAGTTGGGTCTTGTTTTGGTTACTCCACGTTGACAGTCTGTATCTTTTAATTGGTATATTTAGACCATTCACATGAAAGCGATTATTGATATAATGAGAGTAATATCTTCCATATTTGTAACTGTATATCAGGTACAAGGAAGTGAGGTAGATAGGTCTTTAGTGTGAGTTTTTGTAGTTTGTTTTTATCTGGATAGGAGGTCACATTTATTGTTTGCTGTAGCCGTACTGTCGGAGCCTAGTTTCTTCTGGAGTCCTTGTTTCTGACTCTTCTATTGTCTTTCAATTTTTCTAGCTGTTCCTTAAATAGAATCTAAGGCTTACACTTCTTCTGGCTGCAATCCCTTGTCATTTTCCTGGGGCGCTAGTGGTGCTGTGGTAATGTCTGAGGGAAGGGAACTGTGCTCTTGCCCTGTGATCAGGTATTAGTCTTCAAAGGAGCCTGAGTTGGGTATTTCTCTCCCCTCAGGTTGGTTAATCTTTGGTAAAACCCCAGTAGGTTAGCCTCTGGTAAACAAGTTTTCTCAAGGGTATGCCTTATTAAGAAGAATGGAGAGCTCTGAATATATTTCTGAATGGTTACTTTCTTTCTCTTCCTGCCTGAAGGACAAAGGAATTTTTCTCTGATTTTCACAGTAAGAACAATGCCCCCCCCCCCCCCCCGGAGATGAAACTCACAGGAGTGTGGGGGGTGGGTCCCTACTCTGGCACATCTTCAGAGTTTTTAACTGCTGAGCTGGTCTGCCTGGAGCCCACCGTCTATCAGTTATGGTCCAGTCTGCCCACCGGTTCTGGCTTCTGCTACAGGTTCCTGTCGCCCTGGCTTTGTGTCTGAGAAGCTGTGATTCTCTGTCTTTCAGATTTGGGGCAGTTAGTTTGCCCAGTTCTGAGCTGAAGGAGAGTTCTCGAATTTTGTTCATCTTTTTTCTTGTTGTGAGGACCTGAGTGATGACGTCCATGCTATTTATGTGTCCGACCAGAAACCAGAATACTTCAACCACTTATCTTTCCAACAGTGAATTTCCCCTAATTATCTTCAGAAACTAGGAAGGCGTCTTGGTCACAAAAGTCTCTGTGGTAGAAGAGTGTACCCAGGGAAAGAAGCTTTGATTTTCATGTATCGTAAAGGGAAGTTCAGATTCGGATTCACTAAACGTTGTTATGTGCCAGGGAGCTTGGGAGATGCTGCACATCTATTTTGTGGCCTCTGTTTCGTGGTGCAGATGTGAGGCTGTATGGATAGAAGGACAGATTCCGGAGACAGCGTTCAGTGGGTCTGAATCCCAGCTCCAGCAGTTAGTGCTCGGATGGTCTTCAGTGATTTACTTAGCCTTCCTGTGTCTCAGTTTCTTCATCTGTGAAAGTAGGGATAATAGTCCCTGTTTCTGAGAATTTAATTAAATGAAAACATTATTATCATAACACAGCATCTCTTAAATTTTGTTTTGCTTATGCCCTCTAATAATTCAGGTTTTTTTTTTGGCTATTCCAGAACATTTCTTTACTGTTTTTGAGAGTTTTGTCACTGGAAGCAGCCCAATATATTCATTTTACTGATTCTGATCACTTAAGTGACAAGTAAATCACTATTCCCTTTGAAGATTAAAAATAAAATGCAGTGAGTGAAATTTTAGTCTAACAGACAAGAGCTTTACCAATTTTTGTAAAAGGATATGCAGGAAGATTTCTTCTATTGGTAGAGAAAGTTATTTTGATATCATGTAATGATATGGTCATTGTGTATGTTATTCAACACAGTTTCTATGACTTTAATCAGACCACACATTTTTTTTTTTTAAACCCATAAAGTGACATGCCAATGACTATTCAGTGTTGTCAGTAAGGATAAATGCTATGCTGATAAGCAGAGAATGCCACTGGACATCAAACCAAAGGAGACGAATAAATCAGCCACCTAATCTTAAATTCTAGCTGCAAAATCTTGAAGAACAACAAAGACAATAGATATTTCTAAGGGAAACTAGTCCATAAAATATAGAGCTATATTTAAAAATTTCTTTATCAATCTTCATATTATATGATGTGGAATAGATTGATTCAGTGATAAAAACTACAATAAGAACCTCAATTGGTAATTTTAATGATAAGGAGACCATTGTTAGCTTCCAAATCAAGCTATTACCAAAGGAGGAAAGAAGTGGAAATGCACTATTAAAATAATCATAGAAGATAATGCTGTTGTTGAGAGAGGTTGAGAAATTGTGTTTTTCATTACGTGATGAATCAGTGATGTGACTGTGTTTCATCATCTTAAAAATTATATTCCAATATCTTAAAAATATCACAATTACCTAAAATATTCTCTTGTTAGCATTTATTTCATAAAGGGTAGAAATAGAATTCATTTCTAGTGTGTGGCTTATGTTTGTTCTCTCAAAATAATATCACAACAGACAAACAGCATTGTTTTCCACATTTCCACATTTTTTGAAATGTGACTGAGACTCTTGGACATTAGGCTTTACACAATGAATGGAAGACTGACTGGATATAGAGCAGATTCTCTCTACACTGTGACTAAGGTTTTCTATTCTTTTCCTGAGATTACTATGCCAAATATCTGATATATCATAGAATTTCATGGTTTAAGGGCTTTTACAATCACCCAGTCCAACCCAGTTTGAGATCTGTCAGCTGGGAACCTTTTTAATCCAGCTATTGGCAAAATAACACCAAAGTCTAGGAGTGACTATCTCTGGAGAAATACCACTTATAAAGAAAAAGAAAATGTGTTTATATATATATATATATATTCATAAATATATTTTTGTATTCATATAAAGTATATATAATATATAAATATAAAAGCATATATTTATAAATATATATACACACATATATATTTAAATATTCATATTTAAATTTAATTTATATTTAATTTAAATATACGAATATTATAAGTATTTAAATATTTATATTTAATGTATAAATAAATATATTTAAATATATATGTATTTAAAGATTTTTTTCTCTTAAAACCAATTAGTTCAAGGGCACCTGGGTGGCTCAGTGGGTTAAGCCTCTGCCTTCAGCTCAGGTCATGATCTCAGGGTCCTGGGATTGAGCCCCACATCAGGCTTCCTGCCCAGCGGGGAGCTTGCTTTCCCCCTCTCTCTGTCTGCCTCTCTGCCTACTTGTGATCCCTCTTTCTGTCAAATAAATAAATATATATATTTAAAAAAAAAACAAAAAAACAGTCCAACCAATTAACTGTATACCTAATCTATATTTTTCTTTAATTTTTAAATTTATTATTATTAATTATTTATTATTAATTATTTTTATTAACATATAATGTATTATTTGTATTATTTGCCCCAGGGATATAGGTTTGTGAATCGTCAGGCTTACACACTTCACAGCACTCACCATATCACATACCCTCCCCAATGTCCATAACCCAAAGACCCTCTCCACACCCTCACTCCCCCAGGAAACTCTCAGTTTGTTTTGTGAGATTAAGAGTCTCTTATGGTTTGTCTCCCTCCCGATCCCATCTTGTTTCATTTTTTCCTTCCCTCTCCCCCAAATCCCCCATTCTGCTGCTCAAATTCCTCATATCAGGGAGATCATATGATAATTGTCTTTCTCTTATTGACTTATTTCACTCAGCATAATACCCTCTAGTTCCATCCATGTCATTGCAAAGGGCAAGATTTCATTTCTTTTGATGGCTGCATAGTATTCCACTGTGTGTGTGTGTATGTATCACATCTTCTTTATCCATTCATCTGTTGATGGACATCTAGGTTCTTTCCAGAGTTTGGCTATTGTGGACATTGCTGCTATAAACATTCGGATGCATGTGTCCCTTCGGATGCCTACATTTGTATCTTTAGGGTAAATACCCAGTAGTGTGATTGCTAGGTCATAGGGTAGCTCTATTTTCAACTTTTTGAGGAACCTCCATGCTGTTTTCCAGAGTGGCTGCACCAGCTTGCATTCCCACCAACAGTGTAGGAGGGTTCCCCTTTCTCCGCATCCTCACCAGCATCTGTCATTTCCTGACTTGTTAATTTTAGCCATTCTGACTGGTGTGAGGTGGGATCTCCTTGTGGTTTTGATTTGTATTTCCCTGATGCCGAGTGATGTGGAGCATTTTTTCATGTGTCTGTTGGCCATCTGGATGTCTTATTTGCAGAAATGTGTGTTCATGTCCTCTGACCATTTCTTGATTAGATTATTTGTTCTTTGGGTGTTGAGCTTGATAAATTCTTTATAGATTTTGGATACTAGCCCTTTATCTGATATGTCGTTTGCAAATATCTTCTCCCATTCTGTCTGTTGCCTTTTGGCTTTGTTGACTGTTTCCTTTGCTGTGCAAAAGCTTTTGATCTTGATGAAGTCCCAATAGTTCATTTTAGCCCTTGCTTCCCTTGCCTTTGGCAATGTTTCTAGGAAGATGGTGCTGCAGCTGAAGTCGAAGAGGTTGCTGCCTGTTTTCTTCTCAAGGATTTTGATGGATTCCTGTCTCACACTGAGGTCTTTCATCCATTTTGAGTCTATTGTTGTGTGTGGTGTAAGGAAATGGTCCAGTTTCATTCTTCTCCACGTGTCTGTCCACTTTTCCCAACACCATTTGTTGAAGAAGCTGTCTTTTTTTCACTGGACGTTCTTTGCTTTGTCGAAGATTAGTGACCATAGAGTTGAGGGTGTGTTTCTGGGATCTCTATTCTGTTCCATTGATCTATGTGTCTGTTTTTGTGCGACTACTATACTGTCTTGATGATGACAGCTTTGAAATAGAGCTTGAAGTCTGGAATTGTGATGCCACCAACTTTGGCTTTCTTTTTCAACATTTCTCTGGCTGTGTGGGGTCTTTTCTGGGTCCATATAAGTTTTAGGATGATTTGTTCCATTTCTTTGAAAAAAAAATGATGGTATATTGATAGGGATTACATTAAATGTGTAGATTGCTTTAGGTAGCATAGACATTTTCACAATATTTGTTCGTCCAATCCATGAGCATGGAAACTTTTTCCATTCCTTTGTGTCTTCCTCAATTTCTTTCATGAGTACTTTATAGTTTTCTGAGTACAGATTCTTTGCCTCTTTGGTTAGGTTTATTCCTAGGTATCTTATGGTTTTGGGTGCAATTGTAAATGGGATTGATTCCTTAAATTCTCTTTCTTCTGCCTTGTTGTTGTTGTATAGAAATGAAATAGATTTCTGTGCATTGATTTTATATCCTGACACTTTCCTGAATTCCTGTATGAGTTCTAGCAGTTTTGGAGTGGAGTCTTCTGGGTTTTCCACATAAAGTATCATATCATCTGCAAAGACTGAGAGTTTGACTTCTTCTTTGCCAATTCGGATGCCTTTTATTTCTTTTTGTTGTCTGATTGCTGAGGCTAGGACTTCTAGTACTATGTTAAAAACCAGTGGTAATAGTGGATATCCCTGCCATTTTCCTGACCTTAGGGAAAAAGCTCCCAGTTTTTCCCCACTGAGAATGATATTTGCTGTGGGTTTTTCATAGATGGCTTTGATGATATTGAGGTATGGACCCTCTATCCCAACACTTTGAAGAGTTTTGATCAAGAAAGGATGCTGTACTTTAACAAATGCTTTTTCAGCATCTATTGAAAGTATCATATGGTTCTTATTCTTTCATTTATTAATGTATTGTATCACATTGATTGATTTGTGGATGTTGAACCAATCTTGCAGCCCAAGAATAAATCCCACTTGGTTGTGGTGGATAATCCTTTTAATGTACTGTTGGATCCTATTAGCTAGTATTTTGGTGTGAATTTTTCCATCTGTATGCATCAAGGATATTGGTCTGTAATTCTCCTTTTTGGTGGAGTCTTTGTGTGGTTTTGGGATCAAGGTATTGCTGGCCTCATAAAATGAGTTTGGAAGTTTTCTTTCCATTTCTATCTTTTGGAACAGTTTCAGGAGAATAAGTATTAATTCTTTAAATTTGGTAGAATTCCCCTGAGAAGCTGTATGGCCCTGGGCTCTTGTTTGTTGGGAGATTTTTGATGACTGCTTCAATCTCCTTACTGGTTATGGGTCTGTTCAGGTTTTCTATTTCTTCCTGGTTCAGCTGTGTTAGTTTATATGTCTCTAGGAATGCATCCATTTCTTCCGGATTGTCAAATTTATGGCATATAGTTGCTCATAATATGTTCTTATAATTGTTTGTATTTCTTTGGTGTTGGTTGTGATCTCTCCTCTTTCATTCATGATTTTATTTATTTGGGTCCATTCTCTTTTCTTTTTGGCCAGGGTTTTATCAATCTTATTAATTCTTTCAAGGAACCAGCTCCTAGTTTCATTGATTTATTCTACTGTTCTTTTGGTTTCTCTTTCATTGATTTCTGCTCTGACCTTTATTATTTCTCTTCTCCATCTGGGTTTAGGCTTTCTTTGTTGTTCTTTCTCTAGCTTCTTTGGTGGAAGGGTTAGGTTGTGTACTGGAGACCTTTCTTGTTTCTTGATAAAGGCTTATATCGCTATATACTTTCCTCTCAGGACTGCCTTTGCTGTGTCCCACAGATTTTGAACAGTTGTGTTTTCATTTTCATTTATTTCTATGAATTTTTTCCAATTCTTCTTTAATTTCCTGGTTGACCCATTCATTTGTAGTAGGATGCTCTTTAGCCTCCATGTGTTTGAATTCTTTCCAACTTTCCTCTTGTGACTGAATTCTAGCTTCAGAGGTTTGTCATCTGCAAATATGCAGGAAATGATCCCAATCTTCTGGTACTTGTTGAGACCTGATTTGTGACCCAGGATTGATCTATTCTGGAGAATATTCCATGTGCACTAGAGAAGAATGTGTATTCTGCTTTGGGATGGAATGTTCTGAATATATCTGTGATGTCCATCTGGTCCAGTGTGTCATTTAAAGCCTTTATTTCCTTGTTCATCTTTTGCTTGGATGCTCTGTCCATTTCAGTGAGGGGGGTGTTTATGTCCCCTACTATTATTGTATTATTGTTGATGTGTTTCTTTGATTTTGTTATTAAGTGTTTTATATAGTTGGCTGCTCACATGCTAGGGGCATAGATTTTAAAATTGTTAGATCTTCTTGTTGGACATTCCCTTTGAGTATGATATAGTGTCCTTCGTCATCTCTTAATATAGTCCCTGGCTTAAAATCTAATTTATCTGATATAAGGATTGCACCCCACCTTTCTTTTGATGTCTATGAGCATGGTAAATTGTTTTCCACCCCCTCACTTTCAATCTGGAGGTGCCTTTGGGTCTAAAATGAGTTTCTTGTAGACAGCTTATCGATGTGTCTTATTTTTTTTAATCCATTCTGATACCCCATGTCTTTTGGTTGGGGCATTTAGCCTATTTACTTTCATGGTAACTATTGAAAGATATGAATTTAGTGCCAGTGTGTTGCCTGTAAGGTGACTGTTACTGTATATTGTGTCTGTTCCTTTCTGGTCTACTACTTTTAGGCTCTGTCCTTGCTTAGAGGACCCCTTTCAATATTTCCTGTCGGGCTGGTTTGGTGTTTGAAAATTCTTTTAATTTTTGTTTGTCTTGGAAGCTTTTTATCTCTCTTTTTATTTTCAGTGATAGCTTAGTTGGATATAGTTTTCTTGGCTTCATATTTTTCTCATTTAGTGCTCTGAATATATCATGCCAGTTCTTTCTGCCCTGCGTGGTCTCTGTGGATAATTCTGCTGCCAATCTACTATTTCTACCATTGTATGTTACAGACTTCTTGTCCTGAGTTTCTTTCAGGATTTTCTCTTTGTCACTAAGACTTGTAAGTTTTACTATTAGATGACAGGTATGGACCTCTTTTTATTGATTTTGAGAGGGGTTCTCTGTGCCTCCTGGATTTTGATGCTTGTTCCCTTTGCCATGTTAGGGAAATTCTCTACTGTAATTCACTCCAATATACCTTCTGCCCCCCTCTCTCTTTCTTCTTCTTCTAGAATCCCAATTATTCTAATATTGTTTTGTCTTATGGTATCACTTAACTCTCGAATTCTCCCCTCGTTGTTCAGTAGTTGTTTGTCTCTCTTTTGCTCAGCTTCTTTATTCTCCATCATTTGGTCTTCTATATCACTAATTCTCTCTTCTGCCTCATTTATCCTATCATTAAGAGCCTCCATTTTTTATTGCATCTCATTAATAGCTTTTTGATTTTAACTTGGTTAGATTTTAGTTTTTTTATTTCTCCAGAAAGGGATTCTCTAATATCATCCATGCCTTTTTTGAGCCCACTTAGCACCTTGAGTGTCATCATTCTGAACTCTAGTTCTGATATATAACTAGTGTATGTATTGATTAGGTCCTTAGCCATTGGTACTGCCTCTTCTTCTTTTCTGGGGGGTGAGTTTTTCTGCCTTGTCATTTTATCTCGATAAGAATATATGAATAAGGGTGTAAAATACTAAAAGGGTGGCAAAGACTCCAGAAAAATGTACCCTAACCAAATCAGAAGAGATCCAAAACTGGGGGGAGAAGAAAGGGGGAAAAAAGTAAAAATAAGAAAAAAAGTTATATATATATATATATTAGACTGGTGAATAGAACAGAGCCACCCACTTGATTTTGGGTATATTTTGGTCTCTTAGAAGAAACTACCTCCCAAAATTTTAAAGAAAGAAAAACATATATTTACAAAAATAAGGATAAACATGATGAAGTGATGGAATATGACTGTCAAGATGAAAATCTAAAAAAAAATTCTAAAAAAGGAATTGATAAGTTAGTTTAAAAAGGAAAAAAATAAAAAAGAGAGAATGTGCTCAGGTTGGATACTAGGACCAAGCCATGTGCTAGATTAGGGTATATTTTGATCTATTAGAAGAAATTGGATCCCAAATTTTTTTAGAAAAAATAAAACCTATATGTATACAAAAAATGAGGTAAATACAATGAAGGGATAAAATCAATGAAAGGATAAAATATGACTATAACAATGAAGGTTTAAAAAGATTTTTTTTTGAAAGGTATTGTTAAGATAAGTTAGTTAAAAAACATTAGAAGAGGAAAGAGGAAAAGTTGAAAAAATAGAATAAGGATAAAAATAAAGTTAAAAAAAATTAACCTTGTAGGACTAAAGGATCATATGGGAAAAACCATGAATTCTATGCATTGCTTTCCCCTAGCTCTGGAGTTCCACTATTTGATCAATGAGCTTGATCTTGTCTAGGTGTTCTTTCGATCTTCTGGGGGAGGGGCCTGTTGCAGTGATATTCAAATGTCTTTCCCCAAGATGGAATTGCATCACCCTTGCCAGGGACTGGGATAAGTAATCTGCTTGAGTTTGCTCTCGGAGCTTTTGTTCCCTGAACACTTTCTGTACCATTTTGGAGGAAGGGAATGAAAATGGTGGCCTCCCAATCTCTGGCCGGAGGAGCTGAGACCTCAGGGCCCCACTCCTGAGTGCACCCTCAGAGATAAGCAGTCAATCAGTCCTGTCTTCTTGGTCTCTGGCCACTCTCCAAGCTCACCTGGCCTGTGACTGAGCATTTCTGTCTCTGGCGCACAGCCCCATTTGGAGTCACCAAACCCATCAGATTCCTGCTGTGCTGCTCCTCCCAGAGAAGGAAGGTGAGTCTCCCTGCATCTGCCACTTGTGGGGTCCCTACTTGGAGAGCAGTGACCCAACTTTGCCTTGGATCATGGTTTAATGTTACCCAGATCTGAAATCTCACTCTTCAACTCTGTCTCGGTAGTCGGCTTCCCCGCTTGATACCTGGTAGCTCCGCCACACTCAAACACCCCTGATCTTTCTGTGACCCTGCAGGACTTGAGACCACACTGTCCCCACAAAGGCTCCCCCCCCCCACCCCTGCCACTTAACCTCTGGAGCAATGTCCCTCAGTGGAGTAGACTTCTAAAAGTTCTGATTTTGTGCTCTACTGCTCTGCTGCTTGCTGGGAGCTGGCCCCTCCCCCCCACGGTCTATCTTCCCATCTCTTCAGATTCATTTCTCCATATGTCCTACCTTTCAGAAAGTGATTGATTTTCTGTTCCTAGAGTTGCTGCTTTTTTTCTCTTCTATCTCTTCTTGAATGTGTAGGTGTTTGGAATGGTTTGATTCCTATCTAGCTGATCACCTGGGATCTGATGTCATTTCAGTCTGCTACTCCTTCGCCATCTTGCCTCTACCTAATCTATTTTAGCATTTATTCATACCACAAGTTTTAAGATAATGAATTACATCAACTGTGTTTCCCTTTAGGGTATGTAAGTTTCTTCCTGAAAAAAAATATAACACTAAATATGTTCTTCAGTCTTTCTCCTGGAGACAAGGAAAAAATTATGGGAAAAAAAAAACAAACTTAATTTCTAGTTAGAAGAGGGATTTTTTCTTTTGTCAAAACATCTTAAAGACTTTGAAACGTCAGAAATGCTTACTTAAGCAAAAAAGAGCACATCATTAGGCAAAATGCTGAGAGGTAAATACTAATATATGAAATAATGTGGTAAAATGAATCTTTTATTTTGTTAGCATACTCAGCTCTCTTATTTCCTCTTTCATGAAGCTCTTAAAATCCTACATTCTGCACTAAGTCTTCCCTAAACTCATAAGATGATCAAACGTATCCTGTTTAGCTGTCAAATTATGATCTTTCTTACCTACTATATTCTACCATCCTCTCTTAACAATAACTTGTAAATATAATCATATTTGTTAGCTTACTCATTCACTGTTCAATTGCTTTTTATCCATTTTGAATCTGTTAGTGGTGTTTTTTTCATTTTCTAACTTTTTTAGTGCTTTTATCTAAAGAATTGGGAAACCTATCCTATGATGGTACATGCAATAAATTATTTATGTGAACTGTGTGCAAGAAATGGATAGAATTTAGGGAAAGTCTCAATTATGGGCTTCCCTGGCATGTCTTTAAGCAGACAAAAGTAAATGATTATTTGAATCTTATAGGATAATTAGTAGTAACATGACTTCTGGGACAGTGGGATACTAGAGATAAGATCAGTGCTAAAAAGCATGAATGAGAAGAAGAAGGCACAAACAAACAATAGCATTGCCTGGAGGCAATGTCTGCATATAAAAGTACATACATGCCTTAGAGGAGGCTAGCTGAGAAGGTCCTGGTATCTAGATACCTACTGCCCTGGTGGTTTTATCTGTGATATCTCCGGTATCACTGTGGGTCTGGAATTAGTATATAAAATCTTGTTTTGGACTGAGGATTCAAGGAACCAAGAAGGAGCAATTTCAAAATGAATAGGATAGAAACAGAAGAGAAAATAAAAGAGAAAGAAAGAATAACAAAGAACTTCAAATAAATAGTAAGACATTTTCAAAATGTATGAAGAAATGTAATTCTAAGAAATGCAACTGAAAAAAATCAACAAACATAAAAATGAATCTATTCTAGATAAAACTATAATAATAGAACCTCTGGAAAAAAATTGAATATATTAGGATTACCAAATAATTAAATACAAATATAACACACACTAAAAATATTAAGAAAATCAATGTATTATCCAGTTTTACAGAGAAAGAGAATGAATAGAATATATATATCTATATCTATCTATCTATATATATATCTTTATCTCTCTCTTTTTATATATAAACATACCAGTCATATATACATATCTATACATCTCTCTCTCTTTTTAAAAAAGATTTTATTTATTTATTTGACAGAGAGAGAGAGAAAGAGCACAAGCAGGAGGAAAGGCAGAGGGAGAGGGAGAAGCAGGCTCCCCTGAGCAGAAAGCCCAGTAAAGGACTCAATCCCAGGGCCCTGAGATCATGACCTGAGCCAAAGACAGACACTTAACTGACTGAGCCACCCAGGCGCTCTCCCTCCTTAAATTTTTTTTTTTTTTTCCCACAACAAAGCTTTATTACTTTGTTAGAGCTAAACAAGCATATCAAGGGTCAGGGCAGAGAAGGAAGGAACTAAGGCCAGCTCCTGGGCTGGAGATGAGCCTCGAAGGGTTTTTGGTGAGGGGAATCTGGGTCACAGAGAGCAGGCATTATGGGAACTATGCTTACCGTCCAGGGAAAATGGTGGTGAGGAACTCACTGCTCCCTTTATATATAAAGAGAGAGAGAGAGAGAGAGAGATTGAGATTGAGAGAGAGAAAGAAAGGTTATGTCAAGTAATTTTCTCACATTGTGAAAGCTGTTAAATCCATATCTACAGGGTAGGCTGATAAACTGGAGACCCAAGGAAGAGTTGCAATTCAAATCCAAAGAGAGTTGGCTGGTAGAATTCCCCCTTTTAGGAGAAGTCAGTCTTTTTTTTTTTTTTTTTTAATGACTCAACTGATTGGATGAGGCCCACCCACAATATGCAGGGCTTTTTGCTTTACTCAGAGTCTACTGATTTATATGTTAATCCCATCCAAAAAAATACCTTCACTTAAACATCTAGAAAACATTTAGACCAAATATCTGAGTTTGACCAAATCTCTGAGTATCATGGCCCATGCAAGTTGACATATAGGATTAACCATCATAGTCAGGCAGAAGTTTTAAAAAAAGATAGAGAGAGAGGAAGAGTGAGAGAGAAAACAAATATGAAATATGAAAAAGAATCAGAAAACTTGGAAACCAAATTTATATATATCTGGAATAAAAACTAGATTATATTAGTCATGGTAGAAATGAGAAATGATAAATTGGTTGATCTTTCTGAGATACCCCATGACTGAACACTGAGAGGAATTATGAAAGGACAGTTCAGAGGCCTTGATATATTGTAAGATAGACCTTTGCTAGGGGAAGCTTACCTTGATGAGCTTCACTGAGGAAAGGCTTAAAAGATCCACTTTAGTCAGACAAAAAAATGTTAGATGCAATGAAGAGAGTAGAAATTTAAATAACATATCTTGATTTATTTACCTACTTACTGTAAAAGCACCACCCAACTCTGGAGGACTTAAATAATTCAGTGTGAGATTTAACATTATATAACAGATATAAGGCAAAAAAATGTATTGAACAAGAATTAATTAAGAGTCATGAGGCAACAACAATAAGGTGAAACATAGATCGGTTTATTCTCACCAAAATTCAGGATTTGGGTTTAACAAAAGCACAGTGGATAGAGATAACAGATAACAACTGAAAAAGAACACTGTCATTATATTAAACCAGTAATGAGTAGATATTTAGAATACAGTAGGAGCATTTGAAAATCAACAAATAAAGGACAAAAAAATCCAACAGAAAAAAAAAATGAGCAAAGATACAAACAGGCAATTCATAGAAAGGGAAACACAAATGGTTAGTAAGTATATGAATAAATATTTAAACTCATAAATAATTAGAGATATTAAATGTTTAAAAAGGTGGTATCTACTTATAGTCATTGGGTTAACAAGAATTAAAAAGTTGTATAGTACCAAGTGGTAGTAAGGATTTTGGAAAACTGGACCGCTCACAAACCATTTGTGGGAGTTTATACTGCTTTGGCCATCCTAATGGGCAGTACTTCCGTATGTTATCAAATTATTTATATTTATACTCTGTGTACATCCATTTCATACCTGGCTGTACATATCACAGACGGTGTCATAAAAAGCCAAATACACTGAAGTGGGAGAGTTGAAAGAGATCTTTATGTCCCTAAATGGAGACTATATAAATAAAATATAGCGGCTGTATGCTATAAAAAATTAGAAACAGCAAGCTAGTTGTGAGCTCAGTAGTACCAATGACTTTTAGGAACACGACACCTAAGGAACAAAGTGAGAAACAGGATGTGGTCGTAACACGAGATAATTTACGTGCATTTAAAATAGTCTCACAAAACATCCCAGCCTCTTTTTAAAATGGACATATAAAATACAGGGATACATATTCAATGCAGTACAATATTTGCATTTGGCAGTAAAAAGATGAACAAAGAGTGAGATTTTCAAAATAATAAATAAATAGAACAAGAGGAGATGTTTTACACAAAACAGTGATCATAATTTGCCAAATAGTATAATTGTTTTTTTCTCTATATTTGAAAGAATAGTAAAAAAAAAAAAAGATAATAAGAAATAATATCAGTTACTATACTTTGTGTGTAGAGAAAAAAATTCATGTCTACTAGATAATGTAACAAGTTGAGAGTTGTCAATGAATAATTAAAGCGTGCATGGACAAGACAAGGATGTCCCCATCTCCTCTACTACTCAACATTGTATTAGGTTCATTAGTCAATACTATCAGGCAACAGATTGAGAAGAATCAGGGTGAAGAAAGTAGTGAAACTGGTTCCAGATGGTAAGACTGTATAACGAGAAAACAAAAGGGGATCAATGATAAACCTAACACACATATTAGAACTACTCAGTAACTTAGCAGAATATAACATTAATATAAATAGTCTAAGATTTCTGGTTGCTAGTTTGTCGTCTCCAAGTTTGAACTTGATTAAAATGTAAAACTTCTGCTCTGCATCACACCCTGTTAAGAAAATGAAAGGCCAAACTCAGATTGAGAGAAATATTTGAAAACATGCATAATCAAGACCTTGTATCTAAAATATACAAAGAGCTCTTAAAGCAAAACAATAAAATACCAAATAATCTGATGAACAAATGGATGAAAAATCTGAATAGACACCTCACCAAAGAAGATAGACAGATGGTGAATAACTATATGAAAATGTTGCTCCTCATTATTTGTCAAATGGGTAATTGCAAATGAAAACAACATCTAAAATCCCCCAAACCAACTGTAACAATTAGGTGAGGATGGAGAGCACTAGAAACTGTCATTGTTGGTGGGAGTGCAAAATACCACAGGTACCTTGGAAGAGAGTTTGATAGCTTACCACAGTATCTAGCAATCTATCTCCTAGGTATTTACCCAGCTGACCTGAAATTTTATGTCCACATAACACCTGCATGTGAATACTCATAGCAGCTTTATTCATACAGCAACCCCCCCCCCAAAAAAAAAACCAACATATAAAACCAAGATTGTCTTCAATTGGTGACTGAATGAACTGTGGAACATTTATACAATGAAATATTACTTAGTGCCTACCCTGCAAGGACCCCCACATGTTTAGTTAAGAAGAATCACATTATCCAGGACTTGAGGAAGATGGAAATATTTTTACTCCTCCTGGTTTCATAACCAAAATGTGAATGCTAATAAACACCCAGGCTAGGGTTTCAGCTTCAGTAGGGACAATATAAACTGAATTAAAGCATAAGGAGCAATTACTGAGACAGGGTTTTCTCTCTACCCACAGTTGAGCAGATACAAATAGAAGAGCACAGCCTCCTGAAATACGACCTAAATTTATTTCAAGTTGAGACTTAGATGCTTATGCATTTTGGCCAAACAGAAAGATGCCTTCAATTACATCTTAACATTTTTTTCTTGTGATAAAGATAAATAGAACATATTTTTAGCAATGAATGAGAAAACTTTTTTCAGCACCTTTCATGCTCAGCACAAATTTTTAATAGAGGTGTAAGTTATTTTGCAGGTACAAATAATTGAGTTCCCAAAACTTGAAACAATAAAGATATATGAACAACATTTTCAGATTTTCAATAACAAAAGTAACCTGCTCATCATTATTTACCCACACATAAAGGTGATAAATAGAATAATATTCAAATATTCAGACAAAGTTAAAATCATTTCTCCTTTGAAACTAATGAGGTAGAGGAAGAGAGTAAAATATAATTAACACCTATTTCCCATACAGTTGTGTAGTAAAATCCACAGAGTCTTGTGCCATATCTTGTAAAACTAGTTTACACTTATATACTGATAGATATGTATATTAAGCCATTATATCCATATAATACGAATACCATTACATTTCCTTTTCTGGTATATACTTACATAATTGGCATATATTACTTATAACTCAAAACTTTATCAAATAGTATTTCTGACAAGGGCAGTACAGCTAATTAGAAGCAAATTGCCAACAATAAATTAGAATGTGTGACTATTAAACATCAAGAACAAATCTTCAGATATTTTGTTAATATATTTTTATATTTCTAACTCAATGGACAACTTTATTTTTTATTCTTTGTAGAAGTAAAAACAGTTCAATCTCCAGGGCAACAGAGAAGAATCAGATGAATATTCACTAAATATAACAAATGAAGAGGAAGATTTATATTGAGAACAAAATTAAAGGTTTATAGTTTTCAGGAAAGTTTGATTTAATATTCATGTATGAAAGTGGTTTACCATTCCTTGATGCTGTTATGTCATGGTATGTTTCTTTGTAAACTACATTTAAAATCAGTCTAATATGGTGATTTTAAAACTGGAAGAGCTTAACTTCCCTACATAAACGTTGTTTTTTACATTAGCAAGAAAAATCTAAGTTTTGTTGAATAACATAAAAGTTATACCTTTAATATTTTAAACTCTTAGCGTCTTGTATTTTGGGAAAAAAAGGAAGTCTCATTTATTATTAGTACAACATATAATTAATATTTCAGTGTATGTTTTTACCTGGCTATGTGTATATGCTCTAAGGAAATTACATTTTTTGGAATTTGTTCTACTATAGGATAAAATAAAAACATGGACTTTGAAGTGTCATGGTATTTATGTTTAGTTTATGCCATTAAATATTGTTAATTATTATTAGCAATATACTTTAAAACCCCAAAGTCCATATGGTGTTAGTAAAAAGGTACAACTAAATACATTAAATTGTATAGTTATTTTGTATTATTTAGAGATATTCCTTTTTGGAGGAAAAATTTTCAGCAGTCTCAGACAGCTATGCCCACAGATACATCACTGAGATGGAACGTACCTGTTTTATGATGGGGTTTTATGTATATTGGAAGGGAGAAAAAAATTCTGTGATAACAGCTACAATCAAGGTACTGCAGATTGTATTGATTTGCTCTACTATAAAACGGAAGAGATTATTTTCTGAAAACAAACAAACAAACAAAAAAACTCAGAAAATCTCTTATTTTGAACATTGGCCCTTTAGGACACTGGAGTATTTACTTACCATGTCCCATCCACAGTGGTTGATTAATGTTCCCTGGGGCGGTTTTCCTCAGCCCATCCCACCTGACTCAGTGTGCTCCTACAGTGAGTACGAGCCCTCACGCAGAAGATATGGTTGTAATAAAAAGTCATCCAGTGGCTAGGGAAAATGAGAGTGCAAGAGACAAGAGATATGTATGGATATATATATGGATCCGCTATATGGACGTGTCACGGATAGCATCCGTGACATATCTGCTGTATGGATATGTCATGGATAGCATCTGTTAAAAATCTTAAAAATAAAATCTTGATTTGATACCTCTACCCTCTCCAGCTACTTATTTCTCCCCCTTCTACAGCACAGTTCCCTTTAATAAGTCTTCCGTAGTTGTGTTTCTAGTTTACTTCATTACATTCTCTTTTCAACCTACCCCAATCATTTCTTTATGCCCTCTGCTTCACTGAAATGATTCTTGTCTACATAGCTGCAGCTTATAGTTCTGTGTGTTCTCATCACTCTAGGGTACCTAGCATGTAGAGGATGAAATCTAGCTTGTGTGCTACTCACCAAACCATGCCCTTTCTTGGGGTCTGTATTTACCCAGGAGAAGCAGCACTTTTCTTTTTCTTTTTCTTTTTTTTTTTTTTCTCATTTGAATAAAGGCACTGTATAGGCTTGCTGTGACTTGCTGACTGGTGCCACCAGTGATTATTTATCTTGCTAACGTTAACGACTGATTCTGCGGAATCATCTCAGGCTGTGAGCAGCATTTGTCAGAGGTTGCTCACTTACTCCTACTTTGCTTCTTGTACAGTGTGTGTGTGTGTGTGTGTGTGTGTGTGTGTGTGTGTGTGTGTGTTTAATGCCATTGTTCATTTTTGCTGATTTCTTCTCATCTCTCAGATCTCTAAAGTTTTGTGTGTCCTGGAGCTCAGACTTTGAGAACGTCCTTCACTTTCCATCAACATACCCTTCTTGGCGATCTTATTAATTCTTATACTTGATGACTGCCAAATTTATATTTAGCCTTGATGGTTATTTTGAACTCTGGATTCAGCCTTTACTTTACAATACTTGATTGCTTAGTACACATCTCAAACCATATATTCCAATCAGAAATGTTGTTCTCCCCTCCCAACCTCAACGACTGCAGATCCATGCCTGCCACCCCCACGTCGGTAAGCGACTACTCCGTCCTTTCTCTTTCTTGTTCAGCCAAAAATCTTAGAGACATCTTTTTTTTTTTTTTAAGATTTTATTTATTTATTTGACAGACAGAGATCACAAGCAGGCAGAGAGGCAGGCAGAGAGAGAGGGGGGGAAGCAGGGTCCCTGCTGAGCAGAGGACCCCCCCCCCCCCCCCCGCCTTCCCGATGTGGGGCTCAATCCCAGGACCCTGAGATCATGACCTGAGCCGAAGGCAGAGGCTTTAACCCACTGAGCCACCCAGGCGCCCCAAACTTAGAGACATCTTACCTTCTTTTCTTTACCCACCTCCATGGCCAATCCAGGCAAATCCTATTAATTTCACTTCCAAAATTTATCCTAAATCCTCAGGTTATAGATGCTATCCAAAGCTGTAACAAGAACTAATGAAATTAATAAGGGACTGTGTATAGGTAGAGAAAAATAAAATGTTAGTATTTATTGAGCTTTACTATGTACCAGCCACTTTCACATGCATTAAACTCTCTAAATTGCCCCATCTACACAATGCTAGTTCTCTGCATAGAGAATGTTATTTTCCCCCAAAAGAGAAACTCCAGTACTCTAATTTTTTTTTGTAGAAGTTGCTACACCTCTCAAGTGCATACCAAATTTGCACTCTGTCGTCTGGGGCTCTCAAGATGTAAGATTTATGCGCTACTTTCACTACAGTTGGAGTGATTCTTCTCTTTCACTTCACTTGCTTAACATCAGACCCTACAAAGTGTTTTCTTATTCCTTAAACATCACGGAGAAGTGAGACACCTTTGATTTCTATTTGCAGCTCTTCTTGTTCAAGAGTCAGATATATGCCCATGGATCTTAGTCTCCAGTGATTCATAAAAGGTCACCGTATTACACTCAAACCTTCCTATTTTCATTAATCTAGGATAGCTTCTTTCCAAGGAGGTTGCCAAGTTGTTCAGCTAAGTAGCTCTGTGGTGGAATCCTAGACTTGTCTGAACTAACAGTCTTGGCAGTTTTGTCAAGAACCAACTTTGCAACACGTAGATATTTGCGAGCTTGTGTTTATACTGATAACCTTTCACTCTGATCTAAGCACCTGAATAGTCAACTAAATTTGAAAAGGGCTTTCTGGACTAATTCTGAATTTCAACACAGAATTTGGCTTTTCTCAAATCTCCAAGTGTTCCCTTTCACTTCTTAATTTTTCTACTGATGACTTGCTATTCCCTTCATGATGCTCGCTTTTTCCCCTCAGTGGTTAGGCAAGACGCATGAATATTATCTGTATCTCAGCTTGAAGTTTAATATTAGTGGTTTTCTTTTCTAGCGTGCCCTTTGATATTGACATGCCACCGCAGGGATGGCGTTCATGATAAACCCCAATTTATTACTATTTTAAGTCACTTTATTCATTGACTGTAGTCTGAAGAGCTAAAAGGCATTTTTAAAAAAATGACAACTAGTAATTTCTCCTTACCGCAGCCCCTAGAGAGCACATCAATTTCAAAGTTCCAAGGCTGGCTGAGGGAGTGACTGTCTCACCACACCACAGAGAAGCCTCTAGGGACACTTTGGCAGTTTGTTGGGTTTTTTAGCAAACAATGAAGAAGGTGGTATCTGAAGAGAGGGAACAGTTGGGAGGGGGAAAAGTTAGGACTGAGAAGGAATTTGTTAGATATAAATATGGATAATAAATATAGTCAGCATTACCAGAATGCATATAAAGATAGCTTTTAGCTCTTTTCTTTTAAATTTCAGATTTTAGACTTGAGCATCGTTGATTTAGTAGAAGTGTTGTTAATTTTTATTTTATTTTGATATTTTTTGAGTAATAAGTAATAATATTTAGAAAAATTTTGTATGGTCTGTTATCCTGGGTGAAGCACAAGTACAAAAGGAAGTCCCCTATTATAATTTTCAAGTACTAGGGAACATTTTCTTAAGGAGTGACAACTAATTAGGGACAGCAGGCTTGACTAGAGATTATCCCAGGAAAAGGGAGTGAATAGGTTTGTTGTTGTTGTTTATATAAAGAAAGGATTATGTAGACAAAGATCTAGAAGCCAAGTAAAACCCAATTATCTTTGGGGACTAAGCACAAATTTAGCATGGCGGCTGTGTCTGGAGTGTTAGGGGTGAATGCTGGGCTGGGGAAGGAGAGAGTTCAGCAAGGGTGCCATTTTGAATTGACTTGTATGTCGTTTAATGTTATCAGAGTGAATTCTAGAGAGAACTTGTAACAACAGAAGAATTTGAAGTACTGTAGTGATAGTATATATCATTTGTGCTCTAGAAAGAAGTTTCCAAAATCTATAAAGAGTTTGGCTTGGAAAGGGGCAGACTAGAAACAGTAAAACACATGGGAAGCTTTATTAATAAGCCAGGCAAGATTGAGTGTCTCCTGGTGTATAGTCTGGTCACGTGTTTTGATATTTAATTACTTATTATCATATCAAGTTCTCAATTTTATGGGGAAAAAAAAAGTCTCCCCAGGAACTTGAATTTGAATTTTCTCTCTCTCTTTTTTCCTCTTTTGAATGTTTACAGCACTTAGTTGGCATTATGACATTAATAATATTCCATCTCCTACTATGTTTTTTTGTGTTTTCTTATACCTTTCCCCAATATTTGTTGAAATTTTGGAGCATTGTGTGATTATTCAATTTTATTTGGAGAAATATCTGTAAAAGTGCTTGTAAATTTTTAACAAATGCATTCTTATTTTACCAGGTATCTTCACAATTCATGTTGTATCAACAATTGGATAAATTGGTATCCATTCACATGAGTTAATGAATATCATTATGTATATCTAACCCAACCCAAAGTTTACACATGTCTAGTCTCCTAAGCTCTATTTATAAATAATCCAACAATGATCCAGGACATTTCAGTGTGAATGTCTCCCCAAATATATACTAGATAGATAAGTCCAAAAAGTTTGGTCGTTTTTATCACCCACAAACAACAGTGACATATTAGAATTGTATATATATAAAGGCTCGAGATTTGATTAAATTGTAATATAGTTTTAAATTTTTCAGTGCAGCTAGAGTCTTCAAGTGATTTTAAGGCCCTGAGTGCATGTTTGGATACTTTGAATACCTGTTACCTACAAGAAGAGTAACTCATTTTAATGACCCAAGTTTCTTATACTCAAAATGCTGTAAGATGGACGCTAGGTGCTTTATGGGAAGGTTTGGCACACATTTAGTGCTTATTACGAGATAGTTTTAAGTTATAAATGATTTTAGATGCAGGGATATTCTTGGGGAAATTTGCAAGCTTATAAAAAAAGATACCATAGCAAAACAAAACTAGATACATGATAAATTGTTACACAGACTGGGGTTGTGGACCGTGTATTTACTGTATGGGGATAGTTTATTGAGAGAAAGCTTTATTCTTTACATTTGGAAATACACAGAACCATAAAAATGTGATGGTTGGTTTAACCTATAAAGAGTTTTCTAATCAGTTAGTTCCTGACAGAAGGTGGAAATTGTATCTTATGAAAGATTTATTTTATTCCTCTCCCTTTAATTTTCAGAGCTCAGGAATGCTTTGAAGATATTAGAGAGAACCTTATAAATTTTCACAGCATCATACAGAAGCTGTGTGACTAGAAAACATACCAAGAAAATACTAACTTGTTTGCACATGCTTCCTAGTTTCATTAATTCATTCCACATTCATATTGATAAAGGCGGAAATTAGAAAAGAACTGAATTTATGGATTGAGTTAGCAATTTAATCTCCATGGCAACATACAAAAATGATAGAGTAATTAAATGTAACATTTATGGTTTGCTGAATAATTTAGTTGTCTGGTAATTATTAGCACGATTATAAAATGACATAAACAACTGTATGGCTCAAATGTGTGATTATGTACAATATATGGCAAGCAGGCACTTATTGAACATATTTTGCTGATTTTACAGGCAATTAATAAATACTCACATTATGCAGCTGTGCTGAAAACACTAAATAATTTACCAGGAATCATGCATGTGTGTGTGTGTGTGTGTGTGTGTGTGTGTGTATGTGTGATCTAGATGCACTTAACACTAGTACTGAGCTTAGTCATTAATAGATCTGAATGTAATTTAACTACTTCAGTAGTAAAAATGCTTTAAGTGGAAATAACCTCATTTTTTAGATTCCATTTGGATTTCTAGGCAGAACATATTGTCACAACTATTATAGTATGAATATTCTATATTTTACCAAAATTACCAATACACAATTTTTTCCATCCTGTCTTCTGTACGTGTATGGGCCCAAGGTGCTGAGGTCAGCGTGGGGTCGAGTTTGGAAAACCTGCTTCAGGGTTGCTACTGATGAACCAGAGTGAAATATCAGGATTAACATATTTCTAATAATTAAATCTAGAATTCAGATCAAACCAATTTGCTAGTCTGAAAGGGGTTAATTAGAGAATACGAGTGAAAAACATAAAGTCTATAGGATAGAAACTGGAAAAATTTACTCACCCCCCCCACACGTTTATATATACATCATACTCACACACATCAGTTTAAAATAGAAAGTAGAGGGGCACCTGGGTGGCTCAGTGGGTTAAAGCCTCTGCCTCCGGCTCAGGTCATGATCCCAGGGTCCTGGGATCGAGCCCCACATTGGGCTCTCTGCTCAGCAGGGAGCCTGCTTCCTCCTCTCTCTCTGCCTGCCTCTCTGCCTACTTGCGATCTCTATCTGTCAAATAAATAAATAAAATCTTTAAAAAAAAAAAAAAATAAAATAAAATAAAATAGAAAGTAGGGGTGGAACCTAAAGCAGTTTTTGCAGAGACCAGTGAACAGGTGCAGTAGTAATTTTTACTGTTTGGTGTCCATGACAGTATCGAGATGGGAGGGATGGCTGGATGGATGATATTATAGGAACTGTTTTGTGGAGGAGAGACAGTGCTGATAGGTCTGGACACAGCTGAGTGATTTCAGTGCCCTTAGACAGACTTGTGTCCGAGCTTGGGAAAAATAGCTCTGAAGGCAGCATCCTGTCATCAATTTCCCAAACCAGTAATATCATCAATAATAATGATGATACTAACAACACTAGAAATGATGATAATTATTTATAACCCCTACTCCCACCCATAAAACCACCTTCATCTCTTCTGTTCACTGTCTCTGTGGATGTCCATAGAGGGCATCAAGTAAATAAATTCAGGCTTGTGGGTCTAATGCTTGATATTTCCTTGACAGACCTTTCCCGGGCCTCATCAGAGCCTATCCGTACATGCTATGTATATTGCTTTCTAAATATCCTTAATCTTACAATTCTCTTCATTTGTGCCCGTTTCACCTGCCCCAAGCAACAATCCTTGCTCAACTGGAATATGTAATAGTGCCCCCCTCTTGATTAGATTAGTATTTTTTTAAAAAAAGTTCAGTTGACAACCCCCTCACTTTGCTTAGGAAAGTATAAAATTCTCCATTCCTTAAGCCTTGGAAGAGTGAACTAGAAAGACTTCTTGGGTCAATGCTTGAAATATGCTTATTTGGTTGGCTGTGCTTCTCCCATTGCTGTGAGAAAGACATGCACAGCTAGTTCACTGGTCCAAGGAGGATAAGACAAGCTGAACACACAGCTTACAGTGAAAAGCTGAAGTAGACATCTGAAAATTAATTCTATTTTCTCAATCTTTAAATTAAGAAAAGTGATTTTTTAAACTTCCCTTTATTTTACAAGAGCTTCTTGATCTCATCTTAACTTTAGCATATATGTTAGCATTCACAAGTATACCCAATTCCAAAGCATCAACCACTGATACCACTTAATGTGAATCAGTACAAGATTGTATTAAAACAAAACAAAGTACAACAAATGAAACAAACAAAATCTCCCTCTAATTCTTAATGCATAATATGAGGTCTAGACTAAAACAGTACTTCTAGTGTAGGAGGTGATGCTGATGTTGTAGACCATGATATTGAAATTCACCTTTATGAGACATGCATGCCCAGGCATGAATGGAAGTGAAGGCTCAAATCATAGTAATGAAACATGTATTGGGGGAATATATCTAGACTTAAAAATGATGCATGGGAAGTAGTGGATAGTTAACGCCTGGGGAAGTAATGTGGTCTTAGAAAATGATGTACAATGATAAAAATGTGGCAAAAGAAAAAAATGGATCAATAATAAAACCTCGAACAACCAGAAGTATTTTAATGTACCCAAGTGTGTATCATACATGGGAAACCAATTGTCTCATGGCTTTCTTCACAAAAATGTGTTTAGAATGATAGGAAATAGATAAATGATTTATTTTATTCTGCTAAAAGAGACCTGTTCTACAATGTAATTAATACCAGTACAGTGAAACCAGTAATGGCAACAATGTGAATTTTCAAGTAGCTCCACACATTGGATGTCTGCAAGTAGAGCCAAGGTAGGAGAGTGAGATCTGGGAGGCTTGTGATGGCTGTAGCTGATAGACAGGTTTGTGTGTTGATGTAATGCTTCTTTAAAGGTTCTAGAAATACTGAAAAATACTTAATGGGGGCTAGATTCTCCTTGGACTTGGGCTTATTCACATATGAACATAAATTTTAAACTTGATTTTATGGTTTAGTCAACATTAGAGGATACCGGGCAAGAGGAAGAATTACAGTTACTAGTAATTGAGTAGAATTAAATGGCCACACCCATTGTTTTCAATATTGTATAACCAACAATAAAAATAACTAAGAATTTGTTTACGAGAAACTAGGTGGTCACTCTATATAAAAGACTTGCTTTTATGCTTTTACTACCTCTTCCTCTCAACCTTATTTTTTCTTCTATGCTATCTTACTATTTCTGAGTTTTGTCTGAATAATGGTGGAAAATCAGCTAGCCATTATTTGGAAATATGGTCTTTGGAAAATTGTTTCCATGAGTACATAAGAAGTACAGGCAGTAAAAGCTCCATGCTGAACTGTAAACGTGTTTGTGACGTTCCTAAAAGCATTTTCCTAATACTGTCGCTGTTTGGTTGGCCACAGCTCCTCTGGGAACAGTCAGGATTCTAGGTAGCTGACTTGGATGATGGTACTGAAAACAATAACATAAAATCCATTCCCTACCTTGTATGTAATATTTAAATAAAATAATGAAATTAATAATATAACTTAAAGCAGTTAATCTAGCTTCCTTTTTTAAAGCAAACCTATGTCTTTGATAAGTAGAAACACTAGCAACTCTAGTGTTCTCATATCTTGTGAAAGAAGAGCAATCATAATTTCTACATATAAAAATAAAAACACTTATTAATTCATTAAGTTTAAAATGTGTACAGATTTTGGCCAAAGCAAATCTAGGTGCTTAAAAGAATGTAACACATGATGTGGATAAACGCACACGAAGGTGGTAAGAATGTGGAAAAAGCAGTAAGAAAAATGAATAGTAGGTGCAAAGAAAAAAGAAATGATTTGACGTATGACCATAGCAGAGTGGCAACTTCAAGATGAACAATTTTTCATAGGGACACTAGGTTTTCTCCTTTGGGGATTTGCAAGAAAGGTAGAAACCCATTTCAGACTCCGAATGCTACGGAAGGAACCTGGCAAACACCTGTTGGCTCCAGCTCTTTTCAGAGACTTCGTTTACTCCTATTTTACTGATGAGGAAAATTAGGCTGCAAGATACAAAAATAAATTATAAGGTCACAGAGTTCTTATTTGTTGGAGTATCTATTCCCATGTACTTACACAAAAGCAAGCGCCAGGTTTGGTTTGGGGCTTTGTATAATACTTTCTTGTGTGTGTGTGTGTGTGTGTGTGTGTGTGTGTGTGTGTGTGTTCTTTTGATTCTTTTTCTCTGGGGAACTGTGATCAATACGTATTCTGTATACATCTGTTGTGGATTAAGTTTCTACAGATTTCGCCAAAAGAGGAGCAGACAGGACAATAGTTGAAGAGGAATATGGCATCAGCAGAGATTTATTTTGTTTTTTGGGTTTTTTTTTTTTATCTGTTTTTTGTTTTGTTTTGTTTTTTTACATAGAACCTACTGGACAGTACTGATAAAGATATTTTAAGGATCAAGGGGTTGAATTACTCAGTCGCTGTATATACTACATAGAACACCTTCCTAAAGTTTATCAGTTAGGGGTAATGTATGTGTTCATGTACACGAATATATTACACAGAGGACAAGTGCCTTGAATGTGGAGGATCTGTGCTTTGTCGAATTGTTAAAAATGAGTAGTTTTTTTCTGTTTGGTAACAGAAATAATTTACAGTGTGTAGATTTGACACCGAAAGCAAATGTGAAGATGTAAAACAGTAGCTTATTTTTTTAAATAATAAACTTTGTATATGTACACACATAATGCTAACAACCAATCCGTGAAGTAGTGAGAAATTTAAATTTAATAAATACTTTCTTCACTTTTTAAAAATTAAGTCTGTTGTTCCCCAACAGCGTACCATACATTTTCCAGGGGCACTGAGAGATGTTTAAAACTTTCTGGTAAACTTAGCAGTGTTTTTCAAACATGGAGAAAACCACCAACTTCGAGTAGTTTCAGCATTCGATGGCTAACTTCTTTCGGAGGATGTTCCATCTTTATGAAGCTGATTTTTAAGCAGATGTGATGAAAAGCAGGTATGGGATAACAGTCAATGTGGAATAGGGACTGAGGGTTTGAGAGGTTATGGAGCAACAAACACGTACCACGTCCGTTAGGACATAAACGCATATTCTTATGTTTGGACCTAACTATTCAATAAATCAAACCCTCACCTATTTCTTTTGGTTTAAGGGGGCCATAAAAAATTGCTGGAACTCTAAATTACAGAGAACTTTGATCAGTCCATTGATTCAATAAGCACCGTTTGAATCCTGTGCGGCGGGTGGTGCTCCCTGTTCTGGTATCCCCTGGAGCATAAAGCAAGCGTAGCTGCTAGCTGCATGGATTTTACCGTCCGGAGCAGGCTGTCGCCAAGTTGCCAATCTGTGACAAGACAGGAAAAGCATATGAGTTACACTGAATACAGTGAAGGCTATCTACTATGTGTATGTCTTGTTATCACCTGCAGCCCGTTTTCACTCCTAGATTTTTTTTTTTTTTTTAATTACATGTGTTCGATGTCAGGGTTGTTCCTGGGTGACAGTGTAAGACAGATGGAGTCTCTGGCGTCCTTCAGCCTTCATTTTGGTGTCCTTCAACCACTCACGGCACCGTTGCTCTTCAGGTCCCTACACTATTACTGGCTTTGGTGGCCGCACAGCGTTCTTTATTTTATCCTTTCTTCTAGGATTGCTTTATTAGAAATGGCCCATGTTGCAGCCTGCACCTCCTGCTTCACTCATCTAGTAAAACACCTATTTTCTCAATAGGTTGCTTTTTAATGGACTAATTCAAAGTAATAAATGCGGTTATTTCAGTAGAAATATGTGTATATGCACTCACATATTGAGTGTGAACTCACATATTGAGTGTGAACTCAGGAGAGTAGATTATGGGAAATTCTTGGGAAAGTCTTATAGTGTAACATAATATCTACTCATCTCATTTGAAAAGGGAAATCATCTATCTCCTTTTATATGTATAAAGCTAGATACTTGATTATCATGTGTGTGTGTGTGTGTGTGTGTGTGTGTGTGTGTGTATCATTTGTCCTCAGTAAGTTCCTTTGCATTCTTTCTATACTTTGCCTGTTTTAGCTGCTTTGTGTTACTTACTATATGGAACAAATTTCCCTCTTCGTCTTCTCACTCTCCCTTTCTAACGTGCATGTATACTTTCATAACATTTCCCTAGTCCACGTATTTCTCCAGGTTAGAATACGTGGACATTTATACTCTTCGAAGTCGTATCCTTAAATCCTTTAAGGTCAATATTCTCTGATAAATTTCACCTGTAACAATCCCACTGCTTCTCTCAGATCTTATCATTCTTGTTAACTGTATCACCCACACGTTTGCATATGGATGTACTCTCTAATTCTTTATTCTGTAATTTAACATTTTGGTCTCTTCTGCATTACTAACCAGATTGTAGACTCCTTTTAAGTTTTAGCCATCTCTGTTTCTTCTTAAAGTAATTTTGTTCTGGGGTAGAAAAGTATTTTATTTGGCCTTTTTTTCCTAGAGAAATTAAGCCTGAGTAATTATTCATATGCCTACACTTTCTTGAAAGATGTAATTCCAAACAATGGTGAGGGGAAAAGGGATACGAGGCAGAGATGAAGGAAAAGCAAAAATAAGATGGGTCTTTCCAGAACTGGTTACAGCTTCACCATAAAACAGAGTTGGCCACGTGACAGGTCTCTGAAGAAGCGTATGAATCACTACCTTGAAGGGCAAGAACATGATATGATGGATCCTTCCTATATTCTGTCTCTCATTTGCTGAAGTTTATCCCAAAGGAACACCTGATCCGTGAACTTGCAGCCTGTGTTTCCCAGACCTCTGGGTCACTTTTGCAAAGCTTGACCCTATTCACTCTCTGGCCTGGGGGAAAAAAAAAAATCTAGTGTTTATTATTTTTATAAGGAAAAATCATGCTCAACATTTGAAAAAACCAGATTTTTAGAATTTCATATTACCTAATTGTAGTTACATGTAAGATAATGGTAGGTTTATTGATTTATTTTATTTAATAAATGATGTATTACATGACCAAATACACCAAACATTTGTTTTAGGTGACGCTGTTAATGGGAATGAACTAATAGACAAATGACCTCTTACCATGTAACCCCCATGTTAATGGAGAGAGATGAACACATAGTAAAATAACTAAGTAAATTATGTGATTTTTTTTTGATGGTGATAACTCTATGAGAATGAAAGCAGTGAATTAGATAATGTGCTGAAGAAGAGTCTATGGGATTTAAAATAGGTAGGTTTGGGGAGCCCTCTTTTAAAAGAAGGCATTTGAGCAGAGATTCAAAAGAAGTGTATGAAGGAGCAAATTTAGAGGAGAGGAAAGTGTTCAAGGCAGAATGGAAAGCAAGAGTAGAGTTCCTGACATGGTAATATTCTTGTTATACTCAAGAGGCAGAAAGGAGGTCATTGTGTAAAGCAGAGCATGTTAGTAAAAGAATATTAGGAAATAAAGTCAGGGAGATCATGGGGCTCAGAAAATGTTAGGCCTTCAAAGCTATGCACAGACTTTGACTTTTATTTTGATGGAGACTAGAAGGCATTATAGGGTTTTGAGTACAGGAGAAACTTGGTCTGACCTTTTTAACATTCTAATGAGCACTTCATTAAGACTAGTTAATAGGCCATTGCTGTCATGGTGGCTTGCCTCAGACGAGTTGGTGTGGAGTTATGTATTGTAAGATCTAAGGTTTTATGTGTTAGCTGGACATCTATCAGCCTCCAGACCCGCTGTGCCTCACCTTAACTTAATGAGTTTCACTTTCTTACCAAACCACAAAACTACTCCAACAAGCCAATCATCTATGGGAACCAGGAGTCACCCCCTTCTCTTGTTACTAAAAAGTCTGCCTCCCATAGCCCCTGCTGGTTTACTCTGCAGAACAAAGTGATACATTTTACTTATATGTGAAAGTAAACCAATAAAATTTGTGTGTAGATTGAGTATGGATTGCAAAAGAAGAGGATTTAAGAATAGCTCCATGGGAGAAAGAAGAGAAGAGAAAAATCTGTGTTTTTCAACCTAAGCTACTGGAATAATACAGTTGCTGTTAACTGACACCGGGAAGACTGAGAGAGGAACATATTGGGGTGGGTGGATCAGTTTAGTTCTGGATATATTTTGTTTGAGGTGTTGTATCATTCTGGGATTGGCCATGCAAATGAAATACTTCATGTATTTTTGGAATGAAGCCATAAGAATACATGAGATAAAAAGAGACTTCGTGTGGGTAGAGGAGAAGAGGTCTGCGGTGGCCACGGAAATGCGCTGCTCAGATCCCCTCCAGAGGCTGGGAGCACTATTAGCACATCGCCTCTCTCTGCGAACTCCTTAAGGGTTTGCTTTAGATGCCCTTGCTGGGCCATCCTCATCCAATGACTGAAGGAGACGGGGCTATAAAACCGAGACAATCTCTGCCCAGGTCAGGGAAGTTCTGACTCTGCTCCCAGTGGAGTCCACTGAGGCAACCACGAGTCTGCACCTTAGCTCCCTTCTCCCACTGCCCAGTCCTCCTGCCTCTCTCTGGCGCCGATGTTCTTCCCTAGTGCATGCGCTGTAGGCTACACTCTATCTCAGTGTTTTTTCTTAGAGAACCGAACTTGGGATATGGTCCAAAAATTGAACATTAAAAGCCCTTCAGTAGTTAGGTTAGAGACTCAAGGGCACACTAGAAGAGAAGACATCCACGGAAGTGAGAGAAGATCTGAAACATATACTTCCTGGTAACCTAAAAGATGATGGTCATTCAAAAAAAATGGGGACAACACCTGTACCAAAAGTTGCAGATAGGATGCAATCAGGAACCTGGAATTAGCATCTGTCAGTGATGACTTTTGAACGGTTTCAGTGGGAGAGCAGGTCCAAAGATCGAAGCAGTTTTAAGCAGAATGCGAGGGGTTCAGAGAGGTTTGTCTTTTGTTTTTTTAAAGTTTATTTATTTATTTGGCAGACAGAGATCACAAGTATGCAGAGAGGCAGGCAGAGAGAGAGGGGGAGAAGCAGGCACCCGCTGACCGGAGACCCCCGATGTGGGGCTCAATCCTAGGACCCCAAGACCACAACCCGAGCCAAAGGCAGAGGCTTTAACCCACCGAGCCACCCAGGTGCCCCTGTTTTTGTTTATTTTTAAAGAGGGAAAAAAGAGTAATTTTGCATGTTGATTAGGAAGAAGTAATGGAGAAAGTAAAAATGATGCAGGAGAGAATAGGAAATACAGTCTAGTGCAGAAGTGGAGGGGTTAGATTGAATTTCAATATAGATCATTAATCTAAAATAAAGGAAGTAAAACAGCATAGAAGTGAATAGATGCTAGTCTATAGAGACAGTGTTGAAAACATACGAACTTTATTAAACATAATTCCTATGGCCTAGCCCAAGGGGAGGTAACTTTTCAATCTCCTTTCTTTTATAGCCTTCAACTCCTTCTCTGATTACATCATGAAAGATTATTTCAAAGCTCATTAAAATGTTCATCTCTCACCTCCCTTATTTAAACACATAGACATGTGGCCATGATGTATTTTGTTTCTGATTACTTTTTTCTTAAGATATATTTTCTATTCTGCCATGTACCTTACCTGCCTTTTCTTCTCTGTTCTCAATGCCTTATTCTATAATTACATCAACAACTTGCAAAGGGACAGGTGTAATTTAGAGCATAATCTTGCTCCTCTCTATTCCCAGCCTCTCCTGTTGCTACCTGCCACTCAATAAATATTAATCGATCATTTTTTTTTAAACATTCTTCCTTCACTACTACTTCCTTCTATTATTTGGAAACCTCCTCAATTCCTTTAACTCTGCTTAAATTTCATCTTTGTAATGGATGGCTACAGTGACCACCCACTGCCTGTACGCTGACCCCTTATTTCTTCCCTAATCCAGATACACCTTTTCCTGCTTGTACCAGTTTCTTGTGTGCTATATATTTTGCTTTTTAAATTGTGTTTGTTAGACACTGTCTGTCTCCCCACCAAGATGCAAGCCTCACAAAGACAGGGTCTTGTCTTTTGTTCATTGATGATCCCTTTAAGCCTAAAGCAGTGCCAGGTGCAGTATAGATGCTTAATAAAATAAATAGATGAATGCATTTATAATTCATATACATTTATCACAGCAATCCCCTCATCAACTTCTCCAAATTTACTTAGGAAACTATATAAGCTCATCCTTTTCTGTAATATTTTAGGTACTTAGTACATGTCTGTTATTACTTTAAAATAAAAAGCCTTGATCTTCAACATTTATTTAGTTCAAGAAATACTTATCATACAAATAAAGAAGTATTTAGTGATCAAATGATGTTTTGTGTTCTGTGGCATCTGATATACAACACTTGTTCCCTGCTACCTCAGTTTATAGTCAGCTAGTAACAAATGACAATAAAAAAAGAATATTTCATATCCGGTAAGAGTTTTCATGAATTGATAGTGACTCCTTAGAGAACGGCACTGAGGGTGCCTGGGTGGCTCAGTCAGTTAAGTGTCTGCCTTTGGCTCAGGTCATGATCCCAGGGTGCTGCGATCGAGACCGATGTCAGTCTTTCTGCTTAGCAGAGAGTCTGCTTTTCCCTCTCCCTCTGTCCCTCCTTCCTACTCATACCTCTCTCTCTCAAATAAATAAATAAAATATTTTTTTTTTAAAAGAAAGAAAATTGTGCTGAGCTGGTATATCTGGCAGTTAGCTTTGCTATCTAGTCTCTTGTGAGTGGGTTATGGTCTCATGGGTGCCATGTGAGTACTAGCTCTATACTAAACTGTAAGTTATGTGAACTTAGGGATTACCTTTATTTTGTTCACAATTCCATTCTCTGAAATTAGCATGTAAGGGGTGCTTAATAATTAAGTCAAATAAATAAATATCACTGATAATGCAATAAATTTGTGTAGCAGGACTTTAGGATAAAACTTCCCTTGTTTCACCGAGGAGCTGGTATTATAGATGTACTAAAGTATGAATAAGACAAATCTCCAAATACAGAATTTGCAGAGAAAAGAGCTAAAAATACAATGTGACTCTTCAACTCTCTCACGCATTTCAACACGTAGAAATAAGTGAGGATGGGGAATGAGAGAAAAATGATATTTCACGAGAGGCCCATCTTGTAAGTATGTGGTGTGAATATCCATGCCATGTGTTTGTAGAGTGGGGGTGTCTATCTTTTTGGGGTCAGAAATATCATGGGGTGGGGCATCCCAATGGAATACTTGGAGAGAGTGGAAAGTTCAGGAAAATGGTGAGTCAAGAGATCCCTTAACTTGAATCACTAGTCATTCACTCTATAAAGACTTACACCATTGGAATCCCTGGTTGTTTCATGGCATTTAGATAGAAGGTTTCAGCTGTTTCTATCTCTTGGCATATGTCCGATCCTTGAAACAATCAAGAATATTTTATTTCTATAAAATTGGGGTATGCACATTCAGTATCATTTCCCTGGCTTTTTGAATAAATCAATATATCAACTATCTCATGGCCTCCATATTACTCAAGTAGAAATCAGGTCTTTTGTGTAAGTAGATTTAACAAAGGTGAAAGAATGACCCGTCTCTACATGAGAATATCATTAAGATTTAAAATGTTTCTTTAACATTTGAATGTGTAATTGATGAAATGTGTCTAGATAATTTTGCATTAATTTAGCATTCCAGTAATCATAGGCTTTATTTTGCCTGTTACTCTAAGAACACTTATGCAGAGATAGTGCTCTTCTCTTAGTTTAGTTAATCAGTGCTAACAAAGGTGAAGTAGGCATCACTGTCTGCCAGTGAACTGAGCATTAATCATTGACTGGATTTTAGACATTCTAACAAGAATATAGCTTAGACCCTCAGTGCAATAAGGAGCTTACAGAACTATAGGATTATGATCTCTGTATCATTTACCCTCAGACATTATATGATATAGATGATTGTACAGCAATATAGTTACTCCAGAATTGAGTTTAAATTATTTTTTACCAGATCTTTAATGTAAGATCATTTTCTTATAGCATGACTCTCATTTTAAAATTAAGGAAAAATTTGATTAATTGAAACCATGGTTATGTTAATCAAAGTTTTACTATATCTTCTTTCAAATTCACCTTTGATGTTAATTAGAAATTTAATCTTTAATTTTCATGCCTTTGTGACTATAACTATCCTCTTTACATATTGATGTACTTTCAATTTTTAAGATATATCATTAAAAGATTATAAGCTACAAAATATTATTCCTGACATGGGAAAATCTTAATGAAGGAAGGAAAACTTTAAGTAATATAGTATAGTTATTAGTTAATAAATTGATTATAAGCCAATCTTAAAATAAGAAAAGCTATTCTATATTTTATTTTTGTTAAATGTTTATTCTTAATTATCTTATATCTTGATTCATCATAAGAATTTTAAGTTTTGGAAATGTACTCAGTTTTTTTTCCTAATATCATTTTTAGTATATCTTTGGAAAGACTCATTTGAACTTCAAACACCAAACTTTGGCCATCAACTGATTAAAGAGAATGCATACCACGAAGTAAGTTAAATTATTCCATCTCTTTATCCTCTATTCATCCATGTTCTCCTTGAGATTTAGTTCTTCATAATGAGTCTCTGGAAGGATAAATTCCTCACACAAGGCCTTTGTCTAACTGATGGCATATTTTCTACTACAGCAAACAACCTATTTGGCCCATTTACTCCTACAGAAAAGATTACATTATCCAGCGACTTTGGCATAACTTAGTGAATTTCCTGGGTGACCAGATAAAAAGCTTTTCTATGTGCAAGGCAAAATACACTGAAATGCCAGACAGTGCCTCATGTAAGCTACAAAATTGTTTAGATTCCAAGTTCAGAAAGCAAGCCATGACATTTTAGTTCTGATGGCCACTCACTTCTGTCCAACTTTGTGTCCAACTTCTCTGAGTCTATTTTATCTAAACAATGACTGTCGAAGTTCATTTTACATATTTGGTATGATCGCTGTAAGCACTTGAAAATTTTCTCAGTTTTTGAAATTTGATGTGTGTTTTCCTTTGTTAATGATTTCACTGATCTGATTTCTACAGAGAAAACCTTTACCATAAACCATCCTAGTCAGTGTTAGGGGTTGCTCGGTATCAAAAGAACGGCTGTTTTTTTGTTTGTTGTTTTTTTTCCCTTGGTAGAAACAGAAAATCAAAAATTACTAATGAATAAAACATAGCAAAATTATAATGCTCAACTCAGGCGGTTTAAAAAATGGTGTGTCTCTATTTTTTAGATATCTGGATTTCATCCTGTATTTATAATTGAATGTATGCTTACTTTGAGCCAAAATGAAACTGTGACTCCACTTACTCACTTACTGGTTGAGAGGTTGATCAGTCCAGCAAGAAATAAGAATATGAGAAAATGAAGATAAGTGTAGCACTCACTATTTGAAGAAATAACATAAAGGTGGAAAATACAAGCTAGGTCAAAAAATAAAAGAAGGGAAGGAAATTTGATTTCTGTTATTTTTCTTTTTTTTTTTTTTTTAATTTTTTTATTTTAATAAACATATAATGTATTTTTATCCTCAGGGGTACAGGTCTGTGAATCGTCTGGTTTACACATTTCACAGCACTCATCATAGCACATACCCTCCCCAATGTCCATTTCCCCACCACCCTCTCCCATCCCCCTTCCCCCCCGCAACCCTCAGTCTGTTTCTTGAGATTGAGTCTTTTATGGTTTGTCTCCCTCCCAATCCCATCTTTTCATTTTTTCTTTTCCTACCTCCCCCCAAACCCCCCCACCTTGCATCTCCACTTCCTCATATCAAAGAGATCATATGATAGTTATATTTCTCCGATTGACTTATTTCGCTAAGCATGATACCCTCTAGTTCCATCCACGTCGTCGCAAATGGCAAGATTTCATGTCTTTTGATGGCTGCATAGTATTCCATTGTGTATATATACCACATCTTCTTTATCCATTCATCTGTTGATGGACATCTAGGCGCTTTCCACAGTTTGGCTATTGTGGACATTGCTGCTATAAACATTCGGGTGCACGTGCCCCTTCGGAGCACCACGTTTGTATCTTTAGGATATATACCCAGGAGTGCAATTGCTGGGTCGTAGGGTAGCTCTATTTTCAGTTTTTTGAGGAACCTCCACACTGTTTTCCAGAGTGGTTGCACCAGCTTGCATTCCCACCAACAGTGTAGGAGGGTTCCCCTCTCTCCGCATCCTCGCCAGCATCTGTCATTTCTTGACTTGTTAATTTTAGCCATTCTGACTGGTGTGAGGTGGTATCTCATTGTGGTTTTGATTTGTATTTCCCTGATGCCGAGTGATGTGGAGCATTTTTTCATGTGTCTGTTGGCCATCTGGATGTCTTCTTTGCAGAAATGTCTGTTCATGTCCTCTGCCCATTTCTTGACTGGATTATTTGTTCTTTGGGTATTGAGTTTGATAAGCTCTTTATAGATTTTGGATACGAGCCCTTTATCTGATATGTCGTTTGCAAATATCTTCTCCCATTCTGTCAGTTGTCTTTTGGTTTTGTTAACTGTTTCCTTTGCTGTGCAAAAGCTTTTGATCTTGATGAAATCCCAATAGTTCATTTTTGCCCTTGCTTCTGTTGCCTTTGGCGATGTTCCTAGGAAGAAGTTGCTGCGGTGGAGGTCAAAGAGGTTGCTGCCTGCATTCTCCTCAAGGATTTTGATAGATTCCTTTCGCACATTGAGGTCCTTCATCCACTTTGAGTCTATTTTCGTGTGTGGTGTAAGGAAATAGTCCAATTTCATTTTTCTGCATGTGGCTGTCCAATTTTCCCAGCACCATTTGTTGAAGAGGCTGTCTTTTTTCCATTGGATATTCTTTCCTGCTTTGTCGAAGATTAGTTGACCATAGAGTTGAGGGTCTATTTCTGGGCTCTCTATTCTGTTCCATTGGTCTATATGTCTGTTTTTGTGCCAGTACCATACTGTCTTGATGATGACAGCTTTGTAATAGAGCTTGAAGTCTGGAATTGTGATACCACCGACTTTGGCTTTCTTTTTCAATATTCCTTTGGCTATTCGAGGTCTTTTCTGGTTCCATATAAATTTTAGGATTATTTGTTCTATTTCTTTAAAAAAAATGGATGGGATTTTGATAGGGATTGCATTAAATGTGTAGATTGCTTTAGGTAAAATAGACATTTTCACAATATTTGTTCTTCCAATCCATGAGCATGGAATATTTTTCCATTTCTTTGTGTCTTCCTCAATTTCTTTCATGAGTACTTTATAGTTTTCTGAGTATAGATTCTTTGCCTCTTTGGTTAGATTTATTCCTAGGTATCTTATGGTTTTGGGTACGATTGTAAATGGGACTGACTCCTCAATTTCTCTTTCTTCTGTCTTGTTGTTAGTGTAAAGAAATGCGACTGATTTCTGTGCATTGACTTTATATCCTGACACTTTACTGAATTCCTGTATAAGTTCTAGCAGTTTTGGAGTGGAGCCTTTTGGGTTTTCCACATATAGTATCATATCATCTGCAAAGAGTGATAGTTTGACTTCTTCTTTGCCGATTTGGATGCCTTTAATTTCTTTTTGTTGTCTGATTGCTGAGGCTAGGACTTCTAGTACTATGTTGAACAGCAGTGGTGATAACGGACATCCCTGCCGTGTTCCTGACCTTAGCGGAAAAGCTTTCAGTTTTTCTCCATTGAGAATGATATTTGCGGTGGGTTTTTCATAGATGGCTTTGATAATATTGAGGTATGTGCCTTCTATCCCTACACTTTGAAGAGTTTTAATCAGGAAGGGATGCTGCACTTTGTCAAATGCTTTTTCAGCATCTATTGAGAGTATCATATGGTTCTTACTCTTTCTTTTATGATTTCTGTTATTTTTCTAAACTCATTTTGAGAAGTTGGAGAAATGTTAGAATAGGGGCAGGTAGGATTACCTTAAAACTATCTCAATAAAAAGCACTTAGGATCACTAAGATAATTTCATTACAAATTGAATAGGTGTCACAAAATGAATTTTGCCATCACAACTTAACTCAGAAGCTCAGAGATTCTGAATATGTCAAAAACACGACTTACGCCTTGAACACTGTTGTTTCCATAAAAATGACAGGTCTTTGTTTAACAGCATAACAAAATTTCTCCTGAACAATGCAAAATATTAATTTATCATACTGTTCTTTCTGTGATGAGAATATAGGAATATAAAATGCAGGAATCAAAATGTAGGGTTTTAAAATAATCCTTAAATTAGCAGGGTGTGATATACATATCAAAGAAGAGATGATAAAAGGTTAAAAAAGAAATAGAAAATTTTAATAGAAACTGTTTTGTTAATATCACAAAGATCAGGCCGGATGCTAATAATGAAGCTAATTATCAGGTTAACCAATATCTGCAATTTCAACAAATTTCTTAAAAGAAAAATGTTATGCCTCTGACACCATTGTGAAAATAGCTTCAGGAAGCAATAGTCATTTCAAAAACTAAAATGCAATATTAAGATTTAATTCCACTATTTCGAAAAAGGAGATCCTACTAAAATATCCACAGTGAAGGAATGGATAAGAAGAATGGTTACTCTTAAATCATCTAGCTGCTGGGAGAAATCATGAAAGCAGATTTAAATACCAACTTTAAAGTCACAAACACCAAACCAATATTCTTGCCAAGTGGTCACTCAACCAATATCTGCGTATTTTCATTGATTCCGTATCTAAGACTGTTCATTTTTATCTTGAAATGAATCTGAATGTTAGTAAGTGGAATTGCTGGCTGAATTTTATCTGAAAAATATGAATGCACTCAAGTAGCCTAATAACGATTCATTGGAACTAGGCAAATTCATATAAATAGTTCAACATGTGAGTAGTGTACAGACATTAGTTATCATGAGAAATGGTCTAGGTCATAGAGGATCAAGAAGAAAAACTTGAATTTTCAATTTCATTTGATTCTATTAATTGCCATTTTAAAAGTACTCAAGGTTTTGAGCAAAACAACGTTTAGCACCACCCTAGTGCCAGTGTTCCAGCTGTGTCTGCATACTAGACAGATTGGGGGTGTGTCAGCAATGCTTAATGTTCAGCTGTTCACCAAAGCCCCACTGCCAAGATGAAGGGTCGTCAGACACACATGGCGTCTCTGCACCATTTGCTAATATACCGAGGCAATAAGCAGTACCATGTTTGCATCCAAGGTTAGAATAAATATAAAAATACTTTTTACCCTTTCAAATGAAGTTTATATGACCTACGCTCGATTTTATCATCAAAATTTCAATTCAAGGACTAAAAGAATTATGTATCTCTGTACAACCATAATGAAATTGGACACGATGCTTGCCTCATTTCTTTTACATAGGAATTAACATTATTTTCCTTTATGTCTTCTACATTAGGTTGACTCAGCAAGTAATGAACTGCTCTTATTCAGAAAAAGGAATAGAATGTGGATCCGTGTAGATTTAAGCCGTTCCTTTTTGCCTGTCACTTTGTTTCTATCCTAAAATAATCAATTTTAATTTTTAGGCTCATATAGTATAATATTTTCAGAAGACAAACTTGAAATAACCTATCCTAAGTATATTCTAATCATCCACTGGGGAATTTATTGTAGCATTAGAAACTGGGCAGTATATAGAAATATTTGTCCCATTCCTGAAAATAACTCTGTGGAATAGTAACTGTACCAACCCTCTGCCCAGCAAATTGTTATAACCTCAATTTCAGATTTCTGGAATATGCTGTCTCTAATGACAAACTCTTTCCTGAATACAAGTTCAATAAAAGCATTGTATGAAATTTTAACGTCCTGGTAGAAAGCTACTCATTTTAACTTTCAGGGAATATTTTTAAAAATATGAAAGTCAATCATCGTAAGTATTTTATTTTATTTTATTTTTTTTTTACTATTTCCATGTCTTCCATAATATACCTATTAGAATTTTGCAGGCTAGGATAAGATTGTGCCCAGATGAACTCAGAAAACAAAGAAATAAAAACTATTTGTAATATTCCTATTAAATATATTTGAAAGAAGGGCCTTTGAAATACAGCTTTTTATAAAATGAAAGAAATCCTATTTTTCTATTATTAAGTTAACATTAAAAGAATGTTCCATGGTACCAAAAATGACTGTTCCATCAGAAATTCGTAATATTATCTAGGCAGAAAGGGCCATATAAATATGCCATTAAATATGAAGACTTTTCTCCCCATTTAGAAAATAAAAACTTTCACAATTTTGTTTATTTCATAAATGAAGACAAGAGATACAGGATAGTGACTAAGTAACTTCAGTAAATTTTCTTGACCGGGGAATATTTCAAGTTGTAATTTAACTCACTGAACCATGAAATGGCTCATATTGAAGTAACTGGAGTTTTGTTGATTAATGTGCTACTATTTGTATGGTAAGATGAAAAATTATAATAGGGAAGGACAGATTGTTATAAGAACTCAGCAAATCTAATCCAGTCACAAACGTTAAATGAAATGATAGAATTAATCTAATAATGAACTATTTTACAAAAGAATTAATTGTATCTGTGTCTTTCAGATAAACCAATAAACAGTTTTACATAACGTAATAAAAATGCTGCTGCACAGTTTTTTACAAAGAATAACTTGTGTTTGCTACCATGGCAAGAAAAGCTCCAAGGTTATTTTCTGCCAGTCTATGACCTACTGGTTTCTGTTCCATCCAAGTTCTCATGGTTGTGACTGACATGTAATTGAGTGTTTGACTATTGGTTTACGTACTGGGTTTGGTGATATGTGTGTGATCCTTTCAGTATACTTGAGATAAAATGTTATTTTTCTGTGTTCTGATTCATTGTTTTTAGAGTAGAGCACCTGCAGTGGGGGGCAGTCAGGGCATCCATGGGTTTTGGGAACTAAATTACATGGAATCATTAGTTTCTGTGGAAGCTTATTGTTTCATGGTTAAGGTCTGTGTAGAGAGTTACAATTTCTGTTCTTCTATCTTATGGGCCATCTTATATTTATAGGCTACTGCTACTTGCGATATTTCAGAGATGTGCTTTTGAATTCAAGAGTAAGTGAAAATAAAGAAGAATATTGTTATAGTTTAGATTGAAATGAAATATTAACTCAAATAATTCCTTCCAAGCCTTTGCTTTAGGCCAAGAGAAAGGTAAGGTTTGCTATTAGAACCCAAATGATTAGAAGATAAGTATACTTATTCTGCTGTGTGAGTGTGTGCACGTGTGTGTATGTGCATGTGTACTTGTGCATGCTTGCAGAAACTGTATGCTTGTATATTCAGGGCTTCTGTTCTTCAGCCATTAAAGGAGGAGACACTCTATCTCTAGCTCATTGGTGGGATGTCGAGATGAATCAGACAAAACGCTTTTTCCTTCTTCCATAATATTCACCCATTACATTTTTTAAGTATGGGAATTTACAATTTGTTATAGACATTTATGATCTTTTTTTTTAAAAGATTTTATTTATTTATTTGACAGAGATCACAAGTAGGCAGAGAAGCAGGCAGAGAGAAAGAAGGAAGCAGTTTCCCCGCTGAGCAGAGAGCCTGATGCGGAGCTCGATCCCAGGACCCTGGGATCATGACCTGAGCCGAAGGCAGAGGCTTGAACCCACTGAGCCACCCAGGCGCCCCGACATTTATGATCTTAATAAGGTAGGGAGTCTCCTATTTCAGACACTTATTCTGTGATACATATTTTTGGAAGAAATTATATAAATAAAAAAGGTAGTGATTGGATGGTTTTATCTTTTGGATATGGTATGCTTTATTAATCTTGAATCATATTGCTGAAGTCCCATTTCATCTTATGTCTTCCTGGGTCGTGCCATTGTTTTAGAGACTTGAATAAATCTGTACACCTGGGGTTCATTCTGATCAGTACTTCAGTATTGCTCTTTTTTACTTTTTCTTGGCAATTTTCTCTTTTTTTTTGGATATATAGTACACACTTTGCCTTGGTTTGAAACTATTTGTGGAAATATACTTTTCCTTCTCCCATCAAATGGTTGGGTAAAATCACTATTATTGCATTCTCCTGTGAAAATTACCTGCTATTTATTTCACATTCTCTGTTTATCTGTTCACTTCTTTGCTTGTGGTTGATGACTAATAAAAAGCAAAAGGGGAAGTGACATCACCAAGATAGTGACATGGTTGTTCCTGACTTTGCTCCACATCCCAAGAAGAACAAATAACAACTGTTCAATAGCAAAATACCACTGAGAGAACCCTAGAACAGGGGTGAGGCTTAAGCAACCTTTGCACTTCAGAGACCAAGACAGACTGCATTAGAAGGGTAAGAGAAGGGGCTGTATGTTGACTACTTTCCTCCAATGGGGAAACAGAACCCAGGAGGGACAGTCAGACTGCCCAGATTTGTGGGTTGCTTTGTGAGAGCCGCTACTCTTATCTCACACCACAGGGATTATAGGGAAATCTGTAGGGCACAACCACTGTGAATCTAAGTGTGATTCTAAGAGGAATATAAGAGGAAAGGGTCTTAAAATACCAGCACACAAATCTTAGCAGATTGAGTTCATAACTGCTCTGCCCAAGTGGTAACCCCATCCAGCAGATTTGCTCATCTGCAGAACCAAGGTAGGGTACACAGTGACCAGTGAACTTGGCAGGTGCAGAACTGCCTGGTGCGTATCGTCAGACAAAAACTTACTGGTCCTCAAGCCCAATTTGTCCATGCCTAGCTATGCTGCCCAGTCACAGTCCCACCCTCTGTAGAGAATGTCTTCCATCACCGTTTGAGAGAAAGAGTGTTACTGCAGCTGAGAAATGGATGGGCAGAACTGATAGCCCCCAGAGCAAAGACAATGCCAGGAATGGAACATTCCCATACTACACAGGCTGGGGGATTAATTCACAGCCAAGGCTTAAGGTAAGTCTTGGACCCTCTATACCACAGAAGGTGTTTGGGAAATTGAGCGTAGCCTGGAGTGGCCCCTTCTCTTCCTGCCCACCCAAGGATCTGAATCAAAGCCCCACCGGCTATGGAGAGTGTCTTCTGGCCCCATCAGACCAGAAACCCTGGAGACAACTTCTAGAAGCTGTGTAACCTAGTGGCATTCTAATCAAGAGACAGTTAGGTAGAGCGGGTAGTTTGCAGAACAAAACCACTGGCCCTGTCAGGTCAAGGAACTTGTCAATTTACTTCAGTTAAGACAACAAAGAGCTTTACCAGTTTAGAACGGGTTCTCCCACTGTACCGGGGAGGAAATCTAATTCATAGTTCTGCTTATTACTGAATGCAGCCTTCATTCTGTCTAACCAGGGAACATAAACAGAGCACACAGGAAGCCGCATGGCCCATTTAATAGCCGGAAGTACAGTGGCACTTGAATAAAGGGCTCAGCCCATGGCTTCCCCATCTGCAAAACAAAACCAATGGTGTCATCTGACTAGTAAAGTTAGTGCACACTCTGGCCTGATTTGGGTACCCAAACAATAGCTGTACAGGCCCTGGGTCCTTTCCTGCTGCCCTGCCGGAGTTGGGAAGCTAATTTTTTGCCCCATTTATTACTGAATACAGTACCCAGTCCTGACCACCTATTAATCCAGGCAGCTGCAAAACCAATCCCACAGCCTTATTTAGGTAGGGAATCAAGCCAGTGGTCTTTTTTTTTTTTTTCCCCTAAAGATTTTATTTATTTATGAGAGAGAGGGCAAGAGACAGAGAGTGAGAGAGCACAGACATCGGCGGGGGTGGGAGGTGGTAAACTCCGCACTCAGTAGTACCCCTGATGTGGAGCTTCATCCCAGGACCCTGAGATCATGACCTGAGAAAAGGGCAGGTGCCTAAATGGGCGCCCCAAGCCAGCAGTCCTATCTAACAGTTGCCTCACCCCAAAATAGACCATGGTAGGCTCCGACTGCACAAGAGCATTAGCAGCAGACATAGCCAGGAGCCCAACCTGAGCTGACTGGTGAACTGTCTCTGCCAACGCCAACCTGTAAAGCTTGAGAAGGGAACCCAGTGACTCAGATGTGCAGAGAGAAACAAAAGGAATCACGGATCATGCAAAGTCAGGTAAATTTGACCCCTCCAAAGGAAACTAATAAAACTCCAAAAGCTAACCCTAAAGAAATGGAGATCACTGGACTGTTGAAGAATTCAGAATAATCCTCTCAAGGAAGCTTAATGAACCAAAAGGAAACACAGATAGGAAACTAAACAAAATTAGGAAAATAATACATGAACAAAATGAGAAGTTTGATAAGGAAATAACAGCCATCAAAAACAAAAACAGAAATCCTAGAGTTACAAATAGAACTGAACTGAAGAATTCAATGGAGAGTTTCAAAAATAGAATCAATCCTGAATAAGATGGAACCCGCAACATGGAAAATTGGACGTTAGAAATTAGGGGAGCAAAAAGAAAAAGAATGAAAAAGAATAAGGAAAGCCTATAGGAATTATGGGACACAATGAAAAGAAACAATATTTGCATTGTGGGAATTTCAGAAGGAAAAGAGAAAAAGAAAGGAACAGAATATATACTGAAGGCAACGATAGCTGAAAACTTTCCAAACCTGGGGAAAGAAATGGACATCCAGATCCATGAGGTCTAAAAGATCCCAAATAGGTTGAAACAAAGTAGGGCTACACCGAAATATATTACAGTTTAATTGTCAAAAGTCGAGATCAAAGAAAGAAGCTTAAGAACAGCAAGAGAAAAGACGGAAGTTACATAGAAAGGCACCCCCATAAGGTCTTTGGTGAATTACTCAACAGAAACTTTTCAGACCAGCAGAGAATGGGATGGTATCTTCAAAACACTGAAAAATAACTGTTAACCAAGTGTTCTATACCAGGTAAAGTTGTCTTTCAGAAAAAAGGAGGGGTAAAGACTTTGCTAAACAAATAAAAGCTGAGGAAATTCTTTATCATTAGATCTGCCTTACAAGAAATAATAAGGTGATTTCTTTAAGGGAGGTAAAAGAACGCTAATTAACATTATAAAAAACATTAAAAAGGTAGTGTGTCACTGGTAATGATAAATATATAGTCATGGTTAGATTCTGCAATATGGCAATAATGGTGTATAATTCATTTACAACCCTAGTGTAAAAGTTAAAAAAATAGAAAAAGTAACATAAATACAATAATTTGTTATTGTTAATACAATAGAAAGGACACGTAAATTCTAACAGCAATAACCTAAAACGTGAGGGGGAGGAAAAGTAAAAATATAAATTTTATGAATTCTATTGAATTAATTTGCTATCACCTTAAAATTGGGTGTTATAAGTTTAAGATATTTTATGTAAGCCTCATGGCAAACACATGGGAAAATCCTATATTAATTACACAAAGGAATACAATAAGAAGTTAAAGCATACTGATACCAAAAGACATCAAAACACATAGAAAGGTAGCAGGATGGGGCATCTGGGTGGGTGCAGTTGGTTGGGCATCTGACTCTTGCTTTTGGCTCAACTTGTGATTTCAAGGGGATTGAGCCTTGAGTTGGCCTCTGAGTTCAGGGCATAGTCCCCATGTGATTCTCTCTCTCCCTCTACCCCTCCTGCTTGTGCTCTCTCTCTCTCTCTCTCTCTCTCTCTCTCTCAGACAAATCTTAAAAGTAAAAAGGTAGCAGGATAAGAAACAAAGAACAAAGTTTCTACAAAAAAACAACCAAGTAAACAATGAACAAAATAGTAATAGTAAACCTATCGATGGTTACATTTCTATCGATAGGTTAGTTTCATATAAACAGATTAAATTCTATAATCAAAAGTCATAAAATGGATGAAGGATTTAAAACAAACAAACAAACAAACAAACAAACAAGAAAACCAAGATCCAACAATATACCACCTACAAGAGACTTACTTTAGCCTTTTAAAAATAGACACAGGAGCACCTGGGTGCTGCAGTTGGTTAAGCATCTGACTCTTGGTTTCAGCTCACGTCATAATCTCTGAGTCCTGAGATTGAGCCCTGCTTTGGCCTCAATGCTCAGTGCTCAGCAAGGAGTCCACTTGAGATTCTCTCCCTCTCCCTCTGCCCTCCCCCCGTGCACTCACTCTCTCTCTCTCTCTCTCAAATAAATAAGTCTTTAAAAAATGCATTACTTATAAAAAATAATAAAGATAGACACAGACTATGGGTGAAGACATGGAAAAGACATTACAAGAAATTTGTAACAATAGTTAAAAAAAACGGGTAGGTATACTTATGCCAGACAAAATAGACATTCAAGTAAGAGTCTTTAAAAAGAGACAAGGGCCATTATATAATGACAAAGGGGTCCATACATCAAGATGATAATACAGTTATAAATAACATGTGCTCAACATTGGAACACCTAAATATATAAAGCAGAAAAACCCTAACAGAACTGAAGGAGAAATAAACATTAATATAATAATAGTTGGAAACTTCAATCCCCTACTCTCAAGAATGGACAGAGCATTCAGACAAAGAATCAAGAAGGAAACAGCAGATTTGAACAATGATATGGACCAAATGAACCAAACCAACATATACTGAACATTCTATTCAACAACAGCAAAATACACATTTGTCTTAAGGCACATAGAACATTTTTTAGGATTGACCATATTTTAGTCCATAAAACAAGTGTAAGCAAATTCAAGAAGATTGAAATAATATCAAATATCTTCTCTCAGCACAGTGGCATAAAACTAGAAATTAGTAGTAAGTGGAAAAGTGGGAAATTTATAAGCATATGGAAATTAAATAACACTGGGAAACCAACCAGTGAATCAAAAAGAAATTAAAGGGGAAAAAAGGTTTCTTTATACAACGTAGAATGGGAACATAACATATCAGAACTTGTGAGATATAGCAAAAACTGTTATAAGAAGGAAGTTTATAGCAATAAACACCTATGTTTTTTTTTTTAAAGACTTTATTTATTTATTTGACAGAGAGAGATCACAAGTAGGCAGAGAGGCAGGCAGAGAGGAGGAAGCAGGCTCCCCGCTGAGCAGAGAGCCCATGTGGGGCTCGATCCCAGGGTCCTGGGCTGAAGGCAGAGGCTTTAACTCACTGAGCCACCCAGGCACCCCAATAAACACCTATCTTAAGAAGCAGTAAAGATCTCAAATAAACAACCTAACTCTACACCTTCAGAAAGTAGAAAAAGAAGAGAAAACAGAGCTCAGAGTTAACAGAAGAAAAGAGTAATAAAGTTTAGAACAGAAGTAAATGAAGTAGAAAAACAATAGAAAGAATTAACCAAACTGAGAGTTGGTTCTTTGAAATGATAAACAAAGTTGACAAGCTCTTAGCTAGCCTAACAAAGGAGATAAGATATAGGACACAAATCAACAAAATTAAAAATAAAAAGGAGACATTAAAACTGATACCACAGAAGTTTGAAGGATCATAGGAGGCCACTCAGAACAACTATATGCTAATAAACTGGACAACCTATCAGAAATGAAATAATACTTTGAAATGTACAATTTACCGAGACTGAATCGGGAAGAAATAGAAAATCTGAATAGAATAATTACTGATAAGGAGATTGAGTCAGTAATCAAAAATCTCCGAACAAAGAAAAGCTCAAAACAAGATGACTCCACTGATATTTTTTAATAAATATTTAAAGAATTAACACCAATCCTTCTCATATCCTTCAAAAAAAAGGAAAAGGAACAAACACAATCAGTCTCATTCTATAAGGCCAGCATTATTCTGACACCAAAAGTAGAAAAGGACACTACTAAAGAAAATGAAACTATGGGTCCATATCTCCAGTGAATATTGGTATGAAAATTATCAATAAAATACCAACCAACCAAATTCAGCAGCACATTAAAAGGATCATACAACATGATCAAGTGGGTTTATCCCTGAGATGCAAAGACGGTTTAACATACATAAGTCAATCAGTATGCTACATCACATCAACAGAATAAAAGAAAAGAATCATCATCTCAAAAGATGCAGAAAAAAACATTTAAAAAGTAAATTTCCTTTTATGATAAAAAACTTTTTTAAAAAAGATTTTATTTATTTATTTGACAGAGAGAGACACAGTGAGAGCAAACACAAGCAGGGAGAGTGGGAGAGGGAGAAGCAGGGAATCTGATCTGATGCGGGGCTCCATCCCAGGACCCCGGGATCATGATCTGAGCCAAAGGCAGATGCTTAACAACTGAGCTACCCAGGCGTCCCTATGATAAAAACTTTTAACAGATTTAGGCATAGGAAGAACGTATGTCAATTGTGCCTAAATGCCAACCTGAAATTAGATATATTTGCCAATTTGGGCAAGTCATGTAACCCCTATGTAATTTATTTGGGATATTTATCAAATGAATGAGATGGACCGGACATTCTCTAACTCTGCTATCATAATCCTATTTCTCTCATGAAGCCTGTGTTTATATGGATGTCCAGGACACAGAATGGAACAGATGTTTTCCAGTAACTTCGACTTTTTCCTTTTATTTATTCTTACACGCTACTCTTTGACATATATCTAATAATCAGAATCTAACAATTTGGAAGGGAGAATGGGCTTCAGGCTTCATATCCATTCATCAATCAGTGAGATATTTGCCTTTCTTCTCAAGTCAGTATTCTTCATATAAAGTCCATAATGTTATTTTCCTATTCCTTTTTTTCAAGCTCTTTCTCCTACAATACCTTCTTCCTATGTCAGTAAGCACTGTCCTATGACATCCTTTAGAACAAGTCAAGAATTTTAACTTAGCAAGATTTGTTAGCTTATATAATTGTGAATACCTCTTAGAAATAATGTTATTTACAATTTCTTAAGCCATTTATAATTTCATTCTAATTAGTCTACATTAACGAAGAATCCCTGCATTTCATAGCACAGCCAGAGGATGACTGAACGCATCCTAATGAAACATTGAAATGCTGTGGTAATACAAAGGCTTTCATTGCATCCATGCTATAATTATAGTTCCTTTCGATTTAATCTAGTGCAATCATAATAATTAGATGTTATTGACTAAATTTGTTATTTGCAATTTGAGATAGATATTAATGCAGTGACCAATTTTACTACACACTTGTTTCAGTGTAAGATCTATAGCAAATAAAGACAAAATATAATTTACCTGTAAGGTTTATATTTGAGCTTCATTTTAAAACTATTTCCTCATTAAACCAAGTAAATTAAGAGGTTATTAGTTATGTAGGTATAAATATGTTCAGAATTTTATTCCTCACATTATGAAAAATTGCATAAAAATATTATACATCTCTGGACATATATAGTATGATTTTAATTTCTCTCTCTCTCTTTTTTTTTAAGAGAGAGAGAGCGAGCGAGCGTGTGTGCGGGCAGGGAGGGGCAGACAGAGAGGGAGAGGGAGAGAGGAAAATCTTAAGCAGGCTCCTTGCCCAGCATGGAACCTGATGTGGGCTCCATCTCACAACCTTGAGATCATGACCTGAACCAAAATTAAGAGTGTTAGATGCTTAACTGACTGAGTCAGGGACACCCGTATAGTATGATTTTTAAAAGCAGAAGAGGGGCGCCTGGGTGGCTCAGTGGGTTAAAGCCTCTGCCTTCTGCTCGGGTCATGATCCCAGGATCATGATCCCAGGGTCCTGGGATCGAGCCCTGCGTCGGGCTCTCTGCTCCGCGGAGAGCCTGCTTCCTCCTCTCTCTCCCTGCCTGCATCTCTGACTACTTGTGATCTCTGTTATAAATAAATAAAATCTTAAAAAAAAAACTAAAAAAAAAAAAAAAGAAGCGGAAGAAATAGCCTAAAAAATTCAAGGGAGACGGGGGAGAGAAGGAAGGGAAG